>NC_139002.1:12725154-13325154 GCF_964374135.1 Grampus griseus
GCTGCTTTCTAACCAAAGATCCCAGTGCTCTGGTGTCTGTACTGGTTAAAGGAATATTAAATGCAGAGATGTCATGAATATGACCCTCCCTGTTCAGGTCACTCCCCCTCCTGACCCTTGAGAACCAAAAGGTAAGATGGGGGGCATCTGAAGAGCATTCGTAGCACCTCCCTCATTTTGTAGAGAGACGACAAGATGTGCCCGGGAGCACAGCTGGGACCACAATCCCCATTTTCTCATCTCCATCCAACCCTCTTCCCCTGAGACAGACTGCCTCTTAGGATAAAATGCAGCAGGAAACATCAGGCACAGAACCCAGGGAGGCCTGGAGACACACATCTCTGGGCTTTGGCGGGGAAGCCTTGGTGTGCCGTGTTAACAAGGAAAAGGGAGCAGGGTAGAGCCCACGGGCCTGGCATGATGGAGACTGGAGCTCCGGAAGGTGGGGTCAACCCCTAACTCCCGTCCCCCGGGTCCTGAGAAGGTGGTCCCAGGAGCTGGAGGCTGCAGCAGGGAGCAGGGAGCCCCCGGAGGGCCTGCTATTCACAAAGAGGCTTCAGAAACCCAGGCCGCGCAAGCCCAGCATCGGGTTGGCCTTTCCTTCCTTCCCAAACAGGCCTCAGTAGAGGCTTGTACAGACCCCCTGCTGCTATCGGTGCCCCTCCCAGCCCCTCACCACTGGCTTCCATCCAGAGTGGCGCTGATGCTGCCAGGGCACTTCCTGCCAACCCAGATGCAGAAGATCTGGATTCAAGCTCAGGGTCAACCCTCACTGGCTGTGTGACCTTGAGAACCACCTAACCTCTTCAAGGCTCCACTCTTCATCTGTAAAATGGGCATAACAGGTGAGAACTCACTGGATCCTATGTGAAAGCACACTTGGAACTGGCACGTGTAGAATCAGTGTTACTTCTTTTGTGTCTACTCATCCCTGCAAGAACCCAAAGGTCAGGAATGGTGACTCAGTGAGGCAGAAGGAAGAGGGAGGAAGGTACATGTCTGTTCATCCAGCAGTCACTGTCCTAAGGGCCCAGCACCCGGCCAATAGGACACCAGCAAAGAAGATGGATCCGGTACAGACCCTGCCCTCAGGAGCTTAGAGGCCAGGAACCTGTAGCTAAGTCTACAGCAAAGTTCAAATCATATCCCCACTACCATATATAAAATACAACGAATAAGGACCTGCTGTATAGCACAGGGAACTCTACTCAATACTCCGTAATGGCCTACACGGGAAAAGAATCTAAAAAAGAGTGGATATATGTATAACTGATTCACTTTGCTGTACACCTGAAACTAACACAACATTGTAAATCAACTATACTCCAATAAAAATGAAAAAAAAAAAAAACCCAACCCAAATGATATTCCTATTTTGTTTGGTGGCCTGAAAATCTGGTTTCCTATGGGGTAGCTCCACTGTGTCCTGTCTGTAAAATGGAGAGAATATTCACATCTTCTCAGAGATGATGGGAAAAGCAAAATCCCACTTGGACAAAGGTCTGAGCACCCGATCCAAAGGATAAGGAGGTCGGGGAGGCCGCAGAGCTGGAGCTGCTGAAGTCGTGGCCTTCTCCTTGGCTCAAGGAAAGATCTGCCAGGACACGCTCTAAGGGAGCAGCTGGAGGTATGAGTAACGGAGGAATGGTGGGTGTGAACCCCCATAGGGCCTGGAATGCAGCAGGGAGAATCTTTGGAGCCTGATGGGGAGAGAGGCCAAATCCCCTGGGATCCTTCAGATGGGCAGTGAGTTCAGTGGGAGAAGACAAAAGCCTGGGGCGTGACAGTACAATTACACACAGCACGGAGCAGCCTGGCAAAGGCAGCCCAGGGACCCTTCATCCCGTTAAAGCTGGCAGGTGCACTGAGCTCCCGGGTAAAAGAGCCCCAAAGTGTCAGGGAAACTGGGGACCCTGCTCTAATAGATGCCCACATGCCCCACCCCCCGCTCCCCCTTGGGGTGCTCTGCTGCCTTTTAAACAAGGAAGCAGCATCCCTTCCCCTTCTCATCCAACACTGTTTGCAGGGAGGCAGGGAAGGCCCAGGGGAGGGCAGGGGAGAAGGGCAGCGAGTCCCTGGGAGGTCCGCAACTGTCCCCAGGATCTCCTACCCAGTCACTCCCTTTCCCAGGCTGCACTGCACCTGAAGGAACAGAAAGAGCGCCAGGTGGGCCGTGAATCCCAGCTCCTGCACCACCCGTAGGTTAGCTAGTGTGAGCCATTCTCTCTGCCCCTCTGCCCCTCCGTTTCCTCATCTGTGAGATAAGCGTCAAGACTACCTTACAGCGGGAGTCAGAGGATGGCAAGTCAGCAGAACAGTGTCTGTCACCCAGAAGGCGCCCCCCCAATCTGGCTTCCATCCATCCCCCCCCCAACTCACTCACATCCCAACAGTCCTTCACCCCATCTCCTCCCCCAAACCCTCTCTCCGATCTCCAGCCCCCACCCACTTCTCTCTTCTCCCAACTCACACAGGATTTATTATCCAATTCACAGAATACAGCCCTTGGTTATAAACCATATGAAACATTTGATAGCATATGCTTATGCATATATGCATGTATTATGATAGATAACATGTGCTGTAATTATTTCACAGTGTTAGGCAGGGCTCCTATTTCAAACTCCTCGGCACATCCCCACTGTGAGGTGGGACGCACGGTGCTTGCTGGTGGACTGAACACAGACCTCTGGGGGAAGAGAGAGACTCTGCATCCTCACAGATCAGGGCAGCAGCACTGCCAGGTGGGGACAGACAGCACGTCACTTGAGGAGCCACTGAAGGAAGTGGGTGCCTGGTCTGAGGAAGAGGGGAAGTGCTGTCATAAGACAGACCTGCTCTTGAGTTGTAGTCAAGGGCTAACCCCAGAAATAATGAATGGATGGAAGTCGCAGGGGACACACTTAGCTATGATAAGGAAGAAGCTCTGTTGGAACCATCTAAAGAGGCAGTCGGCTGCGTCAGGAGGGAGTGAGTCCCCCATTGCTGGAGGTAGTCAAGGAAAGACTGAAGCCCCAGTTGAGCATGGCTGTAGAGGGAATGAAACCAGGGGTCGGAAAGCTGAACTACAAAAATGTTGATGTCTTTCCAGCCCAGAGAGTCTTTATGAATCAGAAAAGGATCCTTTTTTTATTCTAGGTAGAGGAAAGCATCTGCAGAAGAGGAAAAGTGGTTTAGTTACATAAAGAAGATGAGAGTTTTTCAGTGCAGTTTGGTATTTTCCAATTGTCGTTCTCCTCACCTCTATCTGTTTCATGGAACTAAGGGATTTGCCAAAGGCAGATGCCACCAGAAGGGTTAAAAGCTGCTCTCTCCCTGCTTCCCCTCCACCTCCACCCTGACCCTCCTCTCCTGAGGGACCATTGGCCCAGCAGCGAGTCTGCCTGCCGAGGCCAAGGCTGAGCGGGACCTGGGGAACCTATTAGTCTCGCTCAGTATGCAGTGGATGGATCGATGTGAAACCCAGTAGGCTGGCTGTTCTAGGAAGAAGGAGGGAGACTGGCTTCTGGGACTGGGACCCAGGGGCCAGGTGGGGCGTGGAGGAAAAGGACGGAGAGGCTGAGAAAGGCACAGCAGGGGTTACACAGGTCTGCAGGACAAGGACACAAACGCCTAAGGGATGGGTCTGCAGGGGACACAGAGGACCTTTGCATCAAAAATTAAGAATAAATAATCATGTCAACGGCATCCCTCCTCTCCACTGGCTGATTCCCTGGGCTGCAAGCTTTGGTTCTGGAAAATGTTAATATTCCCAGCAGGGGCGACACTTTAAAATCTTGTGGGAGGCAGCTGATGGAATACCAACCAGAGGATCATGGTGAGGATGTAGGGAGACGATGTGAGTTCACCACCATGCACTGTGCCCCTGCTAGGTGCAAGTGCCTCCGGTGTATGGTTTTCACGTTCTGTTTTTCCAGGGAGCAGATTCTGATGGAGAGAGAGGGAGGAAGGTCCGAGGTATTGTCAGTGGGGCAGGGGCACGGAACAAATTCAAATGCTTGAACGACGTACGTATTTCACCTGCTTCTTGGTTTTGTCCCATCCCACACCTGGGCTTGGCCCCAAGAAAGGACAGAAAGGGCCAGACTATGGGGACCAGAGGAGGAGACAGAGAGGGGACAGAGGAGGAGGCTGAGACTTCTCAGTCCCAGGAGGCCCACCTGCTGCCTGCTCGGCCATGGAGGCGGCCCCCTTCTCTGACGGCAAGGATGGGCGTGGGGAGAACCTGCCCTCTGTGCTCCCCTCGGCCTCTCCACTTCAGGGTGTTTGTTGGTTTATTAATTACTGGGGCCCAGGAGGCATCCCTGCCCTGAGAACTGCCTTCACTGTTTCCTAAGCTTCTTCACATACTATTGATTTAACCCTACAAGTGCCCTGGAAGCAGTTATTATCATTATTCCTGGGTAGAGACCAAATCACTGCAGCAGGAGAGATGCTGGGACAGATCACAGAACTAACTGGCCAAGGTCCAAACCCAGGTTTCTGATTCCAAGTTCTGGCCTCTGATTCACCACTTGAGTTGCCTGGGAAGAAGGCCTCAGTCCTCCCATAAAATAGGAAAAATGGTCCCTCACTTCTGTCTCTTCTACAGTGTTCGGAGATGCAGGGAGAGGGGGTAACAAGAACCGTGTGACCTTGAAAATGGACTTAATCTCTCTTTTCTTCACCCATATAATAAAAATGTCTATAGAGCCCATCTTATATGGTTAACGTGAGGTTTAAATGAGATAATTTCAAGCCCTCAGCAGAGTGTTTGTTATACAGTAAGTGTTCTGTAAGTGGTTAATTTGTATCACCGTAAGCAAAAGCTCTCTCACAGTGCCTCCTGGGTGGGTGGCACTAGAAAGGCCAACTACTGCCCCTCTCGTCCCCCAGCTATTCACACGGGACTCTGGGTACCATTCCCGACACACCAGTCCTCCACCCAGGGTTGCAGGATAAAGTAACAGTAATTAAATGTGTATTACATTCTGGGCCCAGATACCTTCCACCCAATCACCCTGAGAGGCACTATTATCCCCACTTTACATGGGAGGGAACTAAAGCTCAGAGAGGTAGAGTGACCTGCTTCACATCACACAGCTCATGAGTAGTGGAGCAGCTTGGATTGCCTGCAAAGACGGTTCCCATTTTACTGAACCAGCCTGCGTTTCTTTTCAGCCGCACTTCCTCCCCAGGAGACAAGAGTCTCTCCTCTCCAACATCTGGACCAAGTTTAGCCAACACAGGGATGCTACAAGGCTAGAGCGGAACTCCGGTCACGCCACTGCAGGTCCTGGCCTGACCTTGTTCAAAAGGGATTCCAGGAAGGAAAGAGAGTTAAAACCATGTGTGCTGTGTGTTCCCTAGGTGTGGATGCTGTTATACACTGTGTGTCATCCTATTTTATCCCCTCAACCACCCTGGGAGGGAGGAAGCCTCATCCCCATTTTATAGACGAGACAACAGAGGCTAGCAAGTGCCTAAGTCTACTTTGCCAAGATCACACAGGTAGCACATAAACGGCAGAGGGTATAGGGGCTCAGGACTTGTAACCACAAAAAAAGGACATTAAAATACTTAGAAACACCAAAGCAAGTCTGAAAAAAAAGTTGATTTGAGCTATGTACAATGATACCAGGAAAATACACGGAATATTATACTTGCGGCCACGAAGAGTGAAAGGCTCTGGGTCCAGCCTGAGTGTCTCAAAAGGTAACTCTGTGGCAGGGCTCACCAAAGGGGCCTTGGGGACAGTAGTGGGGAACCCCAACTTTCCTAGGAAGTCCCCTAACAGCAAACTCCCACTGTCCCCAGGCTCCGCGGGGTTGACCAGATGGCCGTGCCTGGGCTCCTCACTTCTCCTCCCCCAGCCTCACTAGAACTAGGTACTTGCAGAGATGTTCTAATTTTTTTCCCCCCATTAAAGAAAAATAAAGTAATCCACAGTACAACTCTACTTGGTCCAAAACCTGCTTATTGAAAATCTACTTTGGGGAAAAAGGAGAGTACATGGCATGATTCCCCAGGGAATGATCTCTGTTATGCTTAATTTTGACAGCAGGAAAATAGAATTAGATTCCTGTTCCTAATTCGACTTGCAGCGTCTCTTGGCCCTGCATTAATAAGGAAGATGGAAGAGTGTCTCTTCCCAAGCTCTGAGCTGCATTTCCCTTCAGTCCCTCATTTCTTGAGCCTTTGATTAGATTTTGAATCCTCTTTGCCCTTGAACTTCTCCTGCTCTGCCCCACCTTCCCTCCCCCCGGTAGGTGGGGCCAGAGCCACTCAGCAGCCTCCACAGATGAGTCCTCGGAGCAGCACTGTGTGGTTGATGCGTCTCCCCTGGGAGGTGGGCCGGCCTCTCTAGCACTTGGGCAGGCTCATCCTCTCCAGAACTTTGTGCTCAGCCATCCCGCACCCTACTCAATGGAGCAAGGGGACACACTGCTCCAGGGAGATCTCTGCCCTTCAAAGGACACTGTGCCTGCTGGGTACAGCCCACCCCGAGCTGCTCCTCTGAGTCTGCTGGTGCAGCCCAGGAGGGTGGGAGGGGCCTCGGAGGAGGAAGCCCTGGCTCATAGTTGGAGGACCAGAGTTAAGAGTCTTGGTTTTGTCATGTACCAGCTTCGTGACCTTAAAGTCAAGTCACTTAGCAGCTCCAAGACTCTTTGCTCAGCTCAGAATGACTGGGAAAGAGGGAGGTAGAGTGGGAAAACATAAGTGAAAGTGCTTTGCAATCTGCAAGGAACTGTTAGAATGTCAGAGAATGTCAATTCCAGTGGAAATAGCCCTGGGCTAGGAGGCAACAGTATCTAGCATGGTACTTGGCACACAGCAGGTGTTAAACATCTGAACAACTTACTTCCCAAAGCCCAGTAAGAGCTGAAGCAGAGGAAACAGGGCTCAGCTTCAAAGCAAGAGGGACTGTGGCTAGACACAAGAAAGAACTTCCTGTCAGGTTGGTGAGACGCTGTAGCCAGCACAGATGAGGACTGCAGGACAATCTTTGCCTGGGCATATTTACAGCCTGTCCTCTGTCTCTCAACATTCTCGCTGGGTGCCTGGGGTGTGCCAGTTCAGTCCTGCCTGAGTGGGCTTGTGGCAGAAATTTCCGGGGGAGAATCCTTGATTCTGTTATACCTTTCAATGCTGCGAGGATGCTACACGAGGAGGGCCACCTGGTGGAATGCAACATACCCCAGCTCTGTTCCGTCACATGCTAGCATCCTGTGAGCTTTGAGATCGGCATCCCTTGGTGGGCATATGATCAAACCTATTTGGAAGATGCTGAGGTAAATAGTTGTTTTGGCCACAGGACAACTCAGGGTGTCCATGCTAATGTGTGCTGAAAATCTCCACGAGGGAGAGAGAGAACGGAGTGTTATCTAAACACTTCTCTCTTTTTTTAGCCACAAAACGCTTTGTCCATAAAACTCTTATGATCTAAAACAATGCTGTCCAGTAGCACTTTCTGTGAAGACAGAAATGTTCTATATCTGTACTGTCCACACGTGGTTATTGAGCAGTCGACGTGTGGCTAGAGAGACTGAGGAACTGGACTATACATTGTATTAAACTTTAAGATGGGGAATTCCAACATTTCCAAACCCACTGGGTTGTTGTAATAATTAAATAAGGTATCCAAAAAGCATACATAGTTGGGACTCAGCTACTTTGTTTCTTGGGTAGCACAGAGCAAATAATCGCGTCGTGTTGAATAAATGAATGCAGGTACAAGTGGAGTCAGTAAGGTGCAGAGGTCCGGTAAAGAAGATGGTTCTGACCCTTGGCAGGGAGGGGGCTTTTGTTTTCAGATGCTGTAGGGATTCCAGGATGGAGGAGGGACTTACACTGCAGAGCAGTTCTGAGGAGCCATAGAGAGGAGCCTTATGGAGATGGCGAACCTCTTCCAGTGCAGCCCACCCAGACCCGCAGGGGAAGACCTGCACAGGTGAGCCACATGACACAGACGCCTGCATCTCGGGCTCGGGGCCCCAGTGGTAGCCAGTAGCCAGCACCTGTCTGACTGTGTGTGGTGCACAGCTGTCACCGGGAGCACACAGATGCACAGATTTGCTGGAATGTGCTGGCTTAAATTAGCTAAATCTCATAAACACTAAATTTATGTCGCAAGTTGAGAGTCAGAGAAAATGCATTTCTAAAACCTGCATTTGCAAAAACAAACAAACAAAATTTATCGGGAATTGACCTTGGACCTTGTTCCATCAGAAAAATCTACTCTCTGAGGAAAGAAGCTCTTCAACCCATCAAGGACAAATGCATCTAATTTTATGTTTTCTCTCTCTCTCTTTGTAGCTCCTCAACAATGAGGCTGAAAACGTGGGAATTGCGTTTGCAGATGCCAAAAGGCTTGGTGGTTGGCCAGTCTCCCTGTAACTGAGCTCCTCTCTGTTCCGCGCATGCACAGGGAGTTCTGGCAAAGGGTGTTCCTGGACTGCTCTCTCTCTTTCACCTACACATACGGAAAACAGCCAAGGACACTCAGGAATCCCCGAACCCTTTGGTTGTCGTTCCCACAATTGGAAGGAGCCCGCCCCTTCTTGGCATATCATCTGCAGCCGGGGGGGGGGGGCAATTCAATCAGGTTGAAATCAACAAGATCTGACCATCTCGGGTGGAGCCAGCCTGGGGAAACTTACATTCTGCTTTGGCACAGATGAGGCAGGCGGTGGTGCAATTGAAGAAGTTCAGGATCCCAGCTACAGCCACGCTGATGTCAGTGCTGCTGGGGTGGAGGTTCAGGGTTGTGAATCTCTGGAACTGGAACTTGATAAACTCCTCCGGGGCCACTTTGAAATGAGGGACCTGGGCGGAGGAGCAAAAGTGGGCAGCAGGGAAGATCCGGAACCAGCGAGACAAAAAGAAAAGAGGGATGAGTGAGACAAAGCTGCAGAGGGTGGCTTCTTTTGTAAAAGACCTTTGCCTGGCAAGAGATGGAATTTGCAAGACTCGGGGCACCCACTCCACAGGAGGAAGATGATGTGGCATCCATGACAACGCGTGAGACCCAGAATGGGAAACCCTTCAGCCGGGGACCTGGATAAATGTACTGTGGACCTTGGAGCTGGGGTCTGTGGCCCTGAGAAGACAAAACAATAGGTCTTTATTCTCAGAAGAACTGCCCACTGCTGGGCAGACAGACAGATGGCTCTTGAAGGCATAATCCTTATACTATTTGATGTGTGGTTAATGAATCAGAGCAGAGATGCCCTGGGGACTAAGGGAGGGGCCCCCTCAGCCCAGCCTAGCCGACAGATAAATAAACCAGCTCCCATCCTGGCTAAAGGCCTGGGATGGGTTCCTCCGTAGACTTACGTGAGGAGGGGGAAGCGCTGCAGGCTGGGAAACCATCTAGAGGGCCTCCGGATGGAGCCCGGTAAATAAATACCTGCTATGGCCTCATTAGGACAGTGTCAGCTTCCCTCTGCATCTATTCCTGACATTTCAGGGAGGCACTGCCCCTGCCTTCTGCCTCTCTTCTCCAGGAAAGAGATATTAACAGGCTGGAATGGCTGCTTTACCGGAAGCTTAGGCTACTGGGTAGGTAATAGGAAAGTTAAAACGTAATAAGCTGCCATCCACCTTGATTTTATTATGTCACCCTGGTGCCCAGAGCCGGAAGAGCTAAAGGCTGCTTGTGCCTCTATCAGAGATGGGGCTGAAACCTCAACCCTCATCCTCACTTAGGGTGCCCAGTGTGAGGGCCAGATTATTGTGAGCATGGGTTTGGACTGATGTGAAAGCGAGTAAGATTGAGGGTGGACAGCACGAAGAACTTCCTGATGGTGAGTTGGTTGGTTCCTAGCATGGGTTATTCAGACATGATTGCAGAAGTCTTCCCTGCCTGGGCTGGCCCAGAGTCTGGGATGACATTGACACGGTCTCTGTAGGATTCTGCTACCTTATCCTTTTAAGCTTCTGAAAGAAGTCAGCCAGAGACCAGAGCTCCTCTGAGACTGGGATGAGGGGAGGGCAAAGATTTAGCAGAAACTTGGGAGAAAATTCCTGAATTCAACTAGGATTAGCCCTTGAACCAGAGAGAGAGGGCAACCAATATTTTTTAGCAGAGACTGAAAAGCATAGAACTGGGGAGAGAGACTGGTGAGTAACGACATTAAAGAGCGACGTTGACCTGGGGTGTGTCCTAAAGGGTCTTTCTTCCCATATTTTGCAACGCTTACAATCTGTCTAAAATGAATAACAAATGCACCTTGAAAGGAAAAAAGGTCACAGAAGGGTAAGATGGAGGCCAGGCTGGGCAGGGGCAGGGTGGCCAGGCTGGCTGGCTTACACATCTGAGCATCTCTGCCCAAGGCCCTCTCCGTGTGGCCATCCAGCCTACCGGGTTCCAGCAGCAGCTAACTTACCCCCCCATAGAAAGTACCCTTAGAGATTCCCTTGGATCCACCAATCCCAGAGATGAAGCAGGCAAAAGGCTCAGGAAAGCGAAGACTCAGGAAAATGCGTTTTAGAGTCTACAGTCCTGGGTTTGCATCCTGGTTCTGCTGTGTGATTTGGGGCAAACTGCTTAACCTGGCTAAGCTTCATTAACATGGAGAAACAACAGGTGCTTTTTGAGCTTTGGGAGAACAAAACGAGACCCTGGATGTGAAGGATGTGCTAGTTCAGTTCCTAACATGTGGGGTAAGTGTTTAGGCAATGCCTTTTCTCATTCCCTTCCCCCTTTCTCCCCAAATCTTGAAGCTCCTGCAAAAGCTCTTAGGTCTGTATGTGCAAGGGGTGAGGGCTGAGGGGCCTCCCTAAGAAGGGGAGCTGGTGCGAAGTCTCCAGCACAGCCTGGCATCTTGAAGGCTGCTGGGAGGCAGCCAGCTGCTCTGATGGGCCCCGGAAGGGATGGCCAGGCCAATCCTGCTGAGTCTGTCTCTGGGACAGAGATCAATCCAAGACGGATCTGCAGGTGCAAATGCATCCCCAGAAGTCATCATGGAGGGGTGGGGGGATGGAGAGGTGAGCGGCATGGAGGGGAGGGCAGCAAGGCAGAAAGCAGCCAGCCACAGGGGCTGCAGACATCTTAGCAGCATTTAAAAGAATGAACTCCTCAGTGAGAACTCCATTTCTTTTCCCTGAAGCTGAAGGGAATCAGTGCGAGGCAGTTCAGCCTCATAAAATAGTAGAAGTGCAAAATCTGAATGGAGAGGGAAGGTTGCTCTGGAAGGAACACGACCAGACAAAGGAGGGGTAACCATCTGGCCATTCCCTGGGCAGCACAGCCTGCCTGGCTGGTCAACGGCACAGGGTCCGGGGCGGCGGGATGGGAAGATGGGTGCAAATCAGGGTCTCCACCTCCGGCCTGAAATGCCAAGCAGGGTTAAGGGATGTGTTCGCTGAGATAAAATAGCTGCTGAACACCAAGAGGAGGCCATTCTGGAGTGGGGACGGGGGGGATGACTGTAGGGGACAGGGAGGAAAGTTTGCTGGGGAAGAGGGAGGGGGGGAACAAAAAGGAGAGAGCAGAAAAGAGGAAATGGGCAGCCGAAGTCTTGGCAACCTCACTTGGTGAAGATCAGAGCAACCGGGAAATAACAACCTGCCACAGATCTGAGCTGTTATGTGGAGCCTGGCAAGAAAGATTTAAATGAAGCATCAGGTCTAACTTGCAGGGGCCCAGGCCTGGGAGATGCTGGAAGGGACTGCAGTGGGACAGAAGCTCTTTTTTTTGGCCTGGGCTGGCTCGGGAGTCATCTTTCAGGACATCTGGGAGGAAGGATGGGGAGTTGTCAACACAGACCCTGCGCATGGCCTGAAGCTCAAGGATTCAGCCTACAGGGCCGTGGTAAGTAAGAGCCCTTGCAGGACTGGAGCTAGGACCGCAGGGCACTCTACTGTGCTGATAACAATTCCTAGAGTGCGTTCCTAAAACAAAGAAGACCAGTATTCTTCCCAAAGCCGCAGGGACCAAGCCCTCTGATCATAAGAGAAGTGGGAGCATCAAGGGAGTGGCTTCCAGAGGGCCTGGGCTAAGCAGGGGCCTGACTATTTCTCCACTGCCTCGGTGAGGGCAGCTCACTAAGGAGGTGCCCCATCCTATTGCAAGAACTGGACCCTCCCAAAGCTAACGCTTCTGGAAGGCTGAGCCTCTAGGCTCCCAGGACAGGTGCCAATTTTGCCCTTCCGTCTCCTGTCCCTCCGCCCTGCCCCTCCACAGCTCCTGACCATCAAACTCCATCTGTTCCCCAAAGACCTGGCTAGAAGGCCCTTGGGAGGCTATGGGGTCACCTTGCCACTGTCTCCCAGGAATGTATCTGAAAGGGGAAGGACTGATTGATTCCAAGAAGGACTAGGAAAGATTCCGGCAATAGAATCTCTGAAGTTTCCAATTTGTTTCCTCTGGGGGAAAAGGAGGGAGAGAGTTGCTGGAATAGGGAGCAGGCCATCTTTATCTCCCAGGGAACGAGGGCTAGAGGGAATGGACCCAACACTTTGTAGAAGTAAACCCTGGAATTGGTGAATGAAGAAGAAAGCGAAATAAAATCTCTTTTCTAGAAAACTTACAAAACAGAGGTTTTCAAACTTTATTTCAGCACTAAAATGTAGCAAGGCCTCGCCCCAAAGGCATTCTTCCCCAGAATCCCAATATCTAAACAGAGACTCCGCAGCTGTTCCTGTGGAGCTCAGACTTCTGCCCTCTTGGCCTCCCCTGGACCACCACCCTCCCCAGCCTCTCCCTCTACCTGCCGCCTTCAAGGGACACCCCCTTCCCCTGTCACAGGACCCCAAGACTCGGAGGGGCTCAGCTTGAAAATCTTATGAAACTCTTCCTCTGAGTCCCCTCCATCCAAGCAACCTGAAAAAAGTAAGTGACCAACAAAGGCCCAGTTCTTTTATTGGTATTGATGTTATTAGTGACACCAACCAGACTTGATTCACTCTTCCAGCCCTTAAGAATCCATGATCTCTTTGGGCCTGGGGCACAGGCTGCCAGCCTGCAGAGAGCCCCCCAACCCTGCCCAGCACTCACCTCCTTCTCCCCACAGATGTTGCTGATGATGGAGCTGGAGGCCGGGCTGGAGGATGGTCCTAGGACAGCGACCACCCCCTTGGGAAGGATCTGACACACTGCAGCCAGCAGCAGGGGCAAAACGTGGGGAGCAGGAAAGGAAACAAGGCGCTCATCAGGTGGGGCGTGGGCTTCGGCCTCGAGTCCTCCGATCTTCCCCCCACTGGCCCCTCACCTCCCGCCCACTCCCGTCCCCGTCCTGGTCCCCCCTCCTATTCTTCCAAACCTAGTGCCTCTCCTCCCCTGGACTACTGGGCTCCAGGACAGCTTTATTGGAGTTTATGGATGGTATTAAATGAGGAAATGACCCAGGTTATGACAACATACGGCCTCGGCCAACAGGGTGTATAAATTGTCTGGGCTGTCACCGAAGGACGGAGGTGCACAGTGGAAACCTGCACGCCCCACCCCCTTTCTGCCTAGCCTGCAGGATGGGTGCTGGGAGCCCGGGCATGGCTGCTGCAGGGGCTGTGGGTCCAGCTCACAGGACGGCCAGCCAGCATGCAACCTGTTAGCCCCCGCAAAGAGAAAGAAAGAGAGTCTAGAGAGGAAAAAAGGTAGACAAGCAGAGAGAAAAAGGATAGTGAGGATGAGGCAGGCAGAGAGAAGAAAGGAGCTCAGCTAAAGTCAAAGGGGACAGGAGAGAGAGAAGAGAAGGAAGAGAGAGAGTGAGTGGCCGTGAGGGCCCGCATCTTTCAATGCCACCCTCCTTTCACCTGGCCTGGAGCCTGGTGCTCCTGCTTCCCTGAGCCCATCACATGCCTTCCTGACCAACCAGCACGCTCTGTGGCCTTGTACCTCCCCCTGGGGAAGGCGCCCTTCCCTCCTCTACCCCGGACGCTCACTCATCTGTCAAGAAGCACCTCAAATGCCACCTTCTCCTTACCCCTCCCGCAACTCCTTTAAGTAGAATCCATCCTCCCTGGGGCTCCGAGGCCCACGGATTTTCCCTCTGTTCTAAGACACTTGTAAATGTGTCTGTTTCAGTTTGTTGTTTAGATGTGTTTCTCCTCTCACTAGATTTCAAACCTCTTAAAGGCCAGAGCTGAGACGCATTTATCTCTAAATCCCCACTTCGCACTTCCCTGGTGTCCAGCACAATGTTTTCTAAGCGCCCAGTTCATGTTTGTCCAATGAATGAGTGGATGGGTAGGACACGCAGTCAGAAGAGGAGAGAATGTAAGATTTTAAAATGCTACATCCTTTCGAATTATGGTTTTCTCCAGATATAGGCCCAGGAGTGGGACTGCTGGGTCGTATGGTAGTTCTATTTTTAGCTTTTTAAGGAACCTCCATACTGCTCTGCACAGTGGCTGTACAAATTTACATTCCCACCAACAGTATAGGAGGGTTCCGTTTTCTCCACACCCTCTCCAGCATTTATTGTTTGTAGATTTTTTTTTTTTTTTTTTTTTTTTTTTGCAGTACACGGGGCTCTCACTGTTGTGGACTCTCCCGCTGCGGAGCACAGGCTCCGGACACACAGGCTCAGTGGCCATGGCTCACGGGCCCAGCCACTCCACGGTATGTGGGATCTTCCCGGACCGGGGCACGAACCCGTGTCCCCTGCATTGGCAGGCGGACTCTCAACCACTGCGCCACCAGGGAAGCCCTGTTTGTAGATTTTTGATAATGGCCATTCTGACCGGTGTGAGGTGATACCTCATTGTAGTTTTGATTTTACAATAGCCAGGACATGGTAGCAACCTAAATGTCCGTCGACAGAAGAATGGATAAAGAAGATGTGGTACATAGATACAATGGAATATTACTCAGCCATAAAAAGGAACGAAATAATGCCATTTGCAGCAACATGGGTGGACCTAGAGATTGTCATACAGAGTGAAGTAAGCCAGAGAGAGAAAGACAAATATCGTATAATATCGCTTATAAGTGGAATCTAGAAAAATGCTACAGATGAACTTATTTGCAAAGCAGAAATAGAGTCACAGAGGTAGAAAACAAACTTACGGTTACCAAGGGGGGAAGGAGGGGGTGGGATGAATTGGGAGATTGGGATTGACACATATACACTATTGATACTATGTATAAAATAGATAACTAATGCGGACCTACTGTATAGCACAGGGAACTCTGCTCAGTGCTCTGTGGTGACCTCAATTGGAAGGAAATCTAAAGAAGAGGGGATATATGTATACATACAGCTGATTCACTCTGCTGCACAGCAGAGACTAACACAACATTGTAAAGCGACTAGACTCCAATAAAAATTACTTTTAAAAAATGTTACAGACGGAGAAAGGAAGGGGGGAAGAAAAGGAGAAAACAGACAGAGAGAGAACGTAGGACAGTTCTCAGCACACACGTGGTGATATCAGAGCCACAGAGCTGCCCCTCGGATTATACTCTGTGGTTCCCAGTCTCGCTATGAGACGTCCTTCTCTGCAAACCTCAAAGCTCATCTCTGGACACATTTTCCTCCTACTCACATCAAGTGTCAGGTCAGTACAGTGAGGTTAAGGAATCAGTCCAAGCATCCTTCCCGAGCCAGCTGCAAAGCCACACCTGCAACTGGTGCTCTTCCTCCTAAAGCAGAGTCCTAACCACCGGCCCATACAGCCAAGTTATGGCTCTAATGGGGCACAGGCGGTGGGGTAGAGCACCAGGGTTCAAATCCCGGTGCTGTAATTTATCACACAAATGACAGACCTGTAATTTATCACACAAACGATAGACCTGTGGGGTCTTCTTTCAGCCTGAGGCTCAGGCAGGGGTCCTTTAACATCGTGGATCTCAGCTGACTGACAGGTTGCCAGCAGTGGGTGCCTGAGGGGGACTCAGTAGTACCAAGTGTCAGAACCATCCCCAGCAACAGAGTAACTGTGGACAGGCTTTACCTTTGAAGAACACTCTTCAAAGTTCAAGCTACTTCCGTGGCTTGAACAGAAGTAGCTAGGGGCTGCTAGGGGCTGTAAATTCATTGGCCATCAAATTCCTATTCCTACAGCAGCCTCAGGGGTGGAGCTTAGTTCCTGATTTTACCTATAAGGCAACAGCATCCTAGGGATGTTAAGTGACTCCCCATAAAGTCACACACCTAATAAAGGTCTGAGCCAGCGCTGGAATTCAAGTCTGCGGACCCCACCCAGTGTTCGTCCCACTACCTGTTCTGTCTGCCCCACTCCTTGTAGCCACTTCGCCCATCTCTTTTCAACCCCAGACCACACCCCATCTTGTTCTGCTGCACCTGCTTCCCCAAGGTCACCAGTGTCTCTTAGCAGTTCTTATCTCTCTTTTTGTAGCATTTGCATTGTTCTTTTGAATTTCATGACACTATCCGGTCCTGATTCTCAGCCGCTTCTCTGATTGGTTTTTCTCACTTCCTTAGCCAACTCCTCTTCCTTCTCCTCTCCACTAAATTCAGATTTTGGCCATGCCTCACTCTCCCTGGGCAATCTCGACCTTGCCTGTGGACTCCACATCTCATCTCTGCCCAGGTGCTCCTACACCCTGACCCATGTCCTGGGTTACAAAACGCGTTCCACCTACCTGCTGGGCGTTGCCACAGGGACTTCCTTCTGGTGTCTCTTCCAGAGAGAGAGGCAGAAAGGCAGAAAGCACAGTCCTTAAGAGCACGAACTCTGATGCAAGTCTATCTGAGTGTGAGTCTTGACTGGGTCACTTACTAGCTGTGAGACCTTGAGCAAGTTACCCAAACTCTCTGAGACTGCTTTCTCATCTATAGGACTGGGATGCTAACAGCACCTCTCCCGCAGGGATGTCGTGAGAATTAAAGTGAGTTAATACATACAAGGCACTTAGAGTGGTACTGATGTGCTACAGGACTCGTTATTATTATTCCCAATACAGCATGTCTGTTATATACTTTTCATACATAATCTGATTTGATCTCCACACTGTCAGGAAGACTCATTATTATCCCCACTTCACAGATGGTGAAACTGAGGCTTAGAAAATTTAAGTGCCTTGTTCAAGGTCACACAGGTCATATATGGTAGAGCTGGGCTTGAATTTGGAGATCCATCTGGCATCTTAACCACTTCACTTTACCCCCCTTAGCTCCTGAAGTTCAAACCGTGGTCGCCCTTGCCTCTTCCTTACCTTTCCTTACTGCATCTACTCACTCGCTATACCAATCAGGGGCCAGGTTCTGACCATTTGACCTGCTCACCCCCCACTATCCTTTCCTTCCCGCTCCCACTGTCACAGATCCGTCAGCCCCTTCTGCTACCTGCCTCCTAAGGGCTTTCTCCGTCTCCAGGATTCTTCATTTTCCAATCTGTTCTCCAAAGCGAGGCCAATTATAATCCTAAACGCAGGTCTGTGTGCTCCTGCAGGGCAGAAAGCTTGTCTTATTTATCTCTGTGTCCTCCATGCCTAGCACAGGGCTGGACTCAGAGTTAACGTGCTCAATAAATAGCTGTTGAACCACACTGAAGCCCACTCAACTCTTTTCATAGAAAATTGGAAGTAAGCTAAATGTCCAATCATAAGGCAATAGTTATCTAAAGTGTGGGTCATATAGCCAAGTGGAATATTACTTAGGCATTTAAAATGCTTATGAACAGTTTATAATAATCTTAAAAATATTTATGTAATAATACTAAGAGCAAGAAGCAGGATATAAAATTATATGTATATCTACATGAAGGCTACAACTAAGCAAATACAGAAAATTGTTATGCACTGCGGAGTGACTGGAAGAAGAGGTTATAAAAGCCCACATTTATTAAGTGCCACTTATGGCCCATTCTAAGCACTTTATGTGAATTGACTTACTTAATTCTGGAAACAACCTGATGTGATAGACACTGTTACTGTCACCCTCATTTTACAGACAAGAAAACAGAAAAGTTAAAGGGCAGAGTCAGGATTCAAACTTCCGACCCCTCACTCCAGGGTCAGCTCCCAACCACTGCACATCTCCTCCCACTTCCCGCCAGCTCACTTGGAACACACTCCAGATTTTCCTACCTGAACCTATTCCCAAGTTGTTCTCTCTGACTAGACCAGGGCTCTTAACCTTCTGCCTGAGATCTGTGGGCAGAAGTCAGTGGTCTGTGAACATTCTGGGGGAAGAAAAATGGCATTATTTTCTCTTAACCCCTAACAGAAATTCAGCATTTCCTTCAATTTGGAATATAGGCAATAAACCACAGTATATTAACAGTTGCTGTGACTTTGTCATTGATAGACATCGTGAGTGTTTTCATATCACATTACAGTGCTGCAGATGTCTTGAAATATCATTCATATTCATAATTACTTTGAAATTACACTAGTTGTAACGTTTAGCTATTGAATACATTAATAGATAGGATGTTTAAAAAAAGTTTTTAAATGAATAAAATTACATAGATAGGATGACCAGGGAAACCAATTACATGGAAATACAGTTAAAATACATTAATATATCACTATTAAAATATTTTAACTGCATTTCCATATAACTGGTTTCCCTGGTCATCCTATCTATGTAATTTTATTCATTTAAAAACTTTTTTCTGAGAAGGAGTCCATTAGCACCCACAGGCTACCATGGTCTAGGCCCTCTCTTGCCCTTCCGCCTGGAAAACTCCTACTGATCCTCCAGTGCCCCACTCAGTTCTTGCTCATAGGTGAGAAGGTGCCATTCCCTCCCAATATTCACATCACACCGTGGCTCTGAGTCAGCTTCATGCTGGGCAGGTCAGCATCCCTGATCTCTGAATTCCTGGCCAGCTTCTGCCCCAAGCTAGCTCATTATGCCGGGTCTCAGTAAGGAGAAGCTTCTCCTAAAAAGAAATTCTTACAGAAGGTCACAATCCCTTATTCCCAATTCCAGAATCCAAAAGGCTCTGAAACTGAGTGGTTTCATCAAATTCATTTGCTGGCAAAATCTGATCTAAATAGATAGATGTGAAGCTATTTATAATATATGAATATCTGAATGTAAGCATGCATTTAATTTTGAGTGTGGGGTTCAGCCCCAAGCCCCATCTGAGATGCTACTTAATGTACGCTATAAGCACCACGTGACCTTCCCAGTATCCGGCAAGTTCTGAAATCTAAACACATCTGGCCTCAAGGGTTCGTGGACCTGTGCCTGCTGCTGTGAGTGTCCATCCCCCATTTCCCACTGGATTGGAAACTCCTTGAAGGCAGGGGTCACATTTATTCAGTCCTGGCAAAAAGGAATTAGTCAACAGATGTTTGTTCAACTGAATTGAAATGATTCAAAATGAGTGCAACGAAAGTGAATTATCATCTTCCCAGCAGCCATGGCCTGGGGATTTCCTGGGATCTGGGAATTGTTCTTTCATTCCCTATGAAGGGTGCAGGCATCGTTTCAGTAGAAATGAAAATCGGTTATAAAGGACCCCAGTTCTGAAACTTCCTGGACCCTGTTTGTGCAGGCCCCGGCTGTCTCGTGAGGACCTCTGAGCAGTTTGAGGGGTGGAGGAGAGGGAGGTGCACTCTACTTCTGCCTCCCAGGGAGCAGGGAGAGGTGAGTGATGTTGCCACGGCAACCAAGTTTCCCAGCCAGCAGAGGAGTTGGAAGGCAACTGACAGAGCAGCTGCAGGAATAAAACACCATGATGGGATGTTGTAAGAAGGGGAAACTTCTTCCCCTGGAGATACCAGCTCCGGCCTGGATTTGAAGTCTCCTTAGACTCCTGGTCTGGACAGGAGGTGCTTATGGGAACTTCACCTTCTCTGAGTCTTCACAGGGAGGGGAAGGGTCTGGCTGTGCTGAAGATGGTGCAGAGCAGTTACTCACAGGCTCACTGGTGGCAGGCCCTCCAGGGAAGGGGCAGCTTCCGGGGTGGGGACGAGGAAACTGGGCCTTCTTTATTTACAGTGTGGCGCTCCCGGAGCCCCTGTGGTAAACAATCGGGGCCACCGGTAGCTGATATCGACGTGGAGCAGAGGCCGGGAGACCTCAGAGTCCTTCACCTAAAGATACTTCAGGGCGGGCTTCCCTGGTGGCGCAGTGGTTGAGAGTCCGCCTGCCGATGCAGGGGACGCGGGTTCGTGCCCCGGTCCGGGAAGATCCCACATACCGCGGAGCGGCTGGAGCGGCTGGGCCTGTGAGCCATGGCCGCTGAGCCTGCGCGTCCGGAGCCTGTGCTCCGCAACGTGAGAGGCCCACGTACCGCAATAAAAAAAAAAAAAGACACTTCAGGGCGCCGAAGCCCGAGTGGAGCCGGAGCGCAGGTCTGTGTGTGTGCTTGGTCATGCTATCCGGAGTGAGGCAAACAACCGTCCCCATCAGCACCAGGAACTAACCCCTCCTTGTGCCGGAGCCTCGGGAGCAGGGTCCACTCTCAGTTCTGTGAATGGACCGGGGCTGAATGGACTGGCCTTGCTGGCCTCAAGAGCCGAGAGGGGTGCTGTGAGGGTGCAGTGCCAGGTCTGTGCACTGTCACGCCCCACAATGGGGACCTCCCTGGTGAGCGTGCCCCAGCGTATCGGAGAACTCAAAACTGCCACTGGCTGTCACAGGGATGAAATGAACAGTGTGGGGAATATAGTCAATGATAATGTATTATTTCTTTGTATGGTGACAGATGGTAACTAGACTTATCGTGGTGATCACTTTGTAATACATAGAAATATCAAATCACTATGTTACACACCAGTAAGCAACAGCGCTGTAGGTCAATTATTCTTCAAACACAAACAAACCAACTCATAGGAAAGATCAGATTCATGGTTACCAGAGGCAGAGGGTGCGGGGAGGGGGAATTGGATGAAGCAGTCAAAAGGTACAAACTTCCATTATAAAAGAGCTAGGGATGTAACGCACAGCGTGATAAGTGTAATTAACACAGCTGTATGTTCTACATGAAAGTTGCCGAGAAAGTAAATCCTAAGAGTTCTCATCACAAGGAAAACACTTTTTCTGTTTCTTTGATTTTGTATCTATAGGAGGTGATGGATGGTCACTAAGCTTACTGTGATAATAATTTCACGATATATGTAAGTCAAATATTATGCTGTACACCTTGAACTTACACAGTGCTGTATGCCGGTTGCGTCTCAATAAAACTAGAAGGAAAACAAACCCACCATTGGCTCCTCTCACCAACGGCGTATCATTCAAAGCCCTCAGCCTGGTCCCAGACCACCAAGGAAGCAGCAACACCGTGTACGGGGAGTTTACACATGCAGGCACCGGGCTGGCAGACACAATACCACCCTGAATCCCTACGATGATCCAGAGAGCGAGGAGTTACAATACTAGTTCTACTACTAAATCATACTAATAGGTGAAATTTATCAAGAGTTCACCTGACTCCTGGCACCGCTCTAAGTTTTCTAAGCGCATCATCTCACTTAATCTTTCAGCAGCCTCATGAAGTGAGAACTCTTGTTGTTCCCATTTTACAGATGAGGAGTTTGAGGCACAGGAGATAAGCCCACAGTGCTGGCGATTAGGATCCTGACCGCTATTCTACACAGCTCTCCAGTCCTGGCCTTCACCACCGCCCACCCCCCCCACAGACGCTCCCTGTTTTAGCCACACACAGCTGTCATTGTGCCCCAAGGTATTCCGGTTTTTTTCCTTCCTCAAGCATGCTATTAAGGCTTCTGCGTGGATGCCCTCACCTGTCAGACATTCCAGGCTCTGGCCCAGCGGCCTTACCTGACCGCCTAGCTACACCTATGACCTATTTCTGACCTCATTCTGCCCTTGTCGGAGCCACTCCCTGGCAAGCCCACAGCAGAGCTACTGAGATTTATGTCACTTTTCAGATGTGTGGTCTTAGCCGCCTCCTGGGAAAGACTGCGAGCCTCAGTTTCCCCATCTGTAAAATGAGGAGGTTGGGCCAGGCCATTTCTAACCACTGTAATTCAATGCATTTCTGCGTCCCTGTTATGCATACGTGAGGTGGGAAAGGGAGGCGGGGAATGCATGTTGAATGACTCATCACTATTCCGATGACTTTCTCCTCTGGCTTCTCACCATTTTCCCTCATGCTGACTTGGAGTCATTCTATTGAGCTGATGGAGGGATGTTAGCCTTTACTCACTAGAAGCAGCCCTGAATCAGTGGAGGTCGTGCCCACAGAGCCTTCGAGAAGCTCGGGATCCTGTGCAGGAGGGGCGGCTGGAACCTCACTCTCTGTGCCCATTTCCAGGCACTGGGGCCTCACGGGGCCCGAGAACCAGTGAGCCTCTGGGTTTCCAGGGGAAACAGTGTGGACAGCTGATAGCACGCTTGCCCTCATAGAGACAAGCCAGGGCAGAGGTGAGGGGCTGACGGGGAGGCTCCTGCTTCTAGCTCTGCAGTAAATTAAACTTCAGACTGGCTCTGGCAGCAGCAGGGATGGTGCCTCAGGGTGTCTGGGTGATAAGGGAGGGGGTGGCACTTAGTTTAGCTCTAATACGTTCGCTGTAGGAGACACAGGGATCTATAGGAACAGAGGAGGGCGATGCTGTGGCAGCCTGCTGCACGAGAAAGGCAGAGTTGGAGATAAGATACTTGAGCCAGGAGGGAAGGGATGGCCATGCGGGGAGGTGACCTGATAGGTCTTGTCCAGCCCTCTTATTTCAGATCTGTGGGCTGCGCAGAGGGAGCTGGGAAGTCAAACATCAAGAAGCCTGAGGCAATGATGGTGACCAGGCAAAGAGGTAGAGGGGATTAGACGTGGGTCTGAGGAAGCTTTATGGGTGACCCTCACTTTAAATAAACCCACTATATGAAAATCTATGTGAACCAGATAAAAGCGGGGTGGTTTGCTACTTGTATCTTTCCAGTGTCCAGGTTGTTATGAACACCCCGTGTGATACCTTCCATCTCCCAGCCTCGCTTTCAACTATCAAATGAGATGGCTGAACTCCAGCATCTTTAGTTTTACACTTCATCCTCTTTGATTCTGAAATTGCCATTGTTTCCCTTGAATGACACGCCCGTCCCAAATGTGACTCATTATTTGTGCAGAGTTTTTGAAACTCACCTATTGCCCTATTGCCGAGAGCGGGCACAAGAGTACCCTGTAGGATTGCTACCACCTCCATTTAGATCAGAGCCTCTGCTTTCCACAACCAAGGATGTCATCACTAGGATCTCTTTTATCCCCTTGAAGTGGAGTCTCGGGGCACCGGGTGACAGGTGTGAGGTTGGGGGCATTCGTCAGGGCCCCAGAGCCACTCAAGCAGTTTTACATTAAAAATGCAAATCAACCCCAGGCCACCAGCCCAGGGAAGACACAGCCACCATGAGGTGGAGCAGTAGCTGGCTCTGGGAGGCACACAAAGGCTCGGTGCTGTCGGATGCATCAACCCAGAAAACGCGGAAGAGACGGGAATATCCAGTTATGATCGAGGCCCCACGAGGCACCTGTCATTAAGACAGGCGGTGTGAGACGAGTCCGGGAGGTAGACGGTGCTGCCAGGTAGGGATGGCTGAACTCTGGGACAGGGAGAGAGACATGATGGTAAGAGGGGGAGGAAGCCAGCCCCAAGGTGGGGAGGCGGTGGTGGGGAGAGAATAAAGCCAACAACGAAATCCATAGCTGCCACTTCCTAACTACCTGGTACGTGCACGGTGCTAAGGAACTCACCTGCACTGTCTCGTGTCCTGCTCTGAATGACCCTAGGAGGTGTTATTACCATCACCTCATTTTACAAACGAGGAAACGGAGGCACGAAATGTTTAAGCAGCCTGTCCACTGTCACACAGCTAGTAAACAGCAGAGCCAGGATTGAAACCTGGTCGGTCTGATCCTAAAATCCATGTTCCTACTCTTTACACCACAGTCTCCCCAACGTAGGGATCGCAGAGATGTTGTTCCTCCTTCATCTGGGGATCCTGCCTCCTTTTAACCTCCTTCCCCCATCCCGCCACTGACCCCACCCAGTCCCGCCCCATCCCGCTTCAGCTAAACGCGGTAACCCACCACCCACTCTCCCCCTTATTGTGGGAGGGAAAGAGCAAGCGGGGCTGGAAGCTTTCTATGAACTATCTGGGTGGTGTTTAAAATCCACTGTGGGAGAGCAGCTCAGGCTTTAGATGAAAAGCCTTTGGGGTAGAAGGATCCAAAAGCCCTCTTTTCTAACAAATGCTAATCACGCCTCAAACACAGCGAGATGTAAAAGCTGGACCGAGGGCCACGTGTTGGTAAAGTACTTGGTGCCTAAAAGAGGGGCCTTAGAAAGATGCTCCAAAGCTCTGTGATGTGGAATAAAGACATCAGTCTCCCTTCTTCCCCTGATTCATCCAGCTTAATATTTTAGGTGTATTGACTCCACTAAGCCTGGGTCATTGGGAGAAGAAATTTACATCTGCTAATGACCCCCATCCTCAGTGGGCAATCCATGCTTTCTGTTCTGCGAAGGAAACCCTGAGGAACCAAAGAAGAAGAAGGGGAAGCTGGTTTTTCAAAGAATAGGCTACAGAACTATTTAGCCATCCGGACCCCTGTCTGCGACCTGCCCGCATGGACAAAAAAGAAACACTACAATACAGACAGGACCAGGAGATTCATGAGAAGTCATTGCTGGTATTTCTGCTTTCATTTTGAAGATCCTGAGAAATCGGAATCTTCCTTTTGTTGGACTAGAATTGAACCTCTGTGACAACTAGAATTTCTACCTGTGCCCTGCTGAATCCCCATTGCCTAGGATAGAGTACAGCAGGCACTCACTAAATATTTATTGACTGACCAAGTGAATAAATGAATGACAATTCCAGGTACCGTTTCCACCATGCCTTCTTCTGAAGGAATCTGTGTCCATAGATCCTGCTGGCCTCAACAACCCTGTTTTGTGTGATAGAAATCCACCCTCAGTCTTTCGGAGTGGACTTTCTCCCCAAGGGTAGCTCTTAGGTCATCTGGTCAGTGCCTGTGGCTTGTGAGACAGGACCAATCAGTGGACTTTCTCCCCAAGGGTAGCTCTTAGGTCATCTGGTCAATGCCTGTGGCTTGTGGGACAGGACCAATCAGATCCTCTACCTTGTCTCCAAACCAAGAGGCACTGAGGGAAGCTGCACACTGAAGAGAGACTGTAAGCCACCTGAGGGCAGGGACTGTGTCTATCTTGTTTTCTGCATTGTTCCCCATGCATGATATCCTGAGTCATGCCTGCAATAGAGCAAATGCTCTATAAAAGTTTCCTGAATGGATAAACAAATTGTCAGCTGGGCCTGGATGGCCATTACGGGACATGATGAATAAACCAGGGAAACCAAAGTAGCAGAGAGGGAAGAGCATGGATCCAACACAACAAGAGCACTAAAGATGCTGTGGGACAGACAGAGAGCCACTGCCTTCCTCCCGTGCTGCTCTCTTTGGATCCATACAATATCCTACCAATTGTACTTAAGCCAGTGTAAATGTGTTTCTTCTCTTGCAATATTAATAACCCAGACGAGAGCATCGCTGGACCCACATGCAGACGACCAGATGTCTGACATGTATATTTGAGCGAGTTGTTCTTTAGTTTGGTTTGGTTTTGCCATTGAGTGTCATTAAAGGTTGAAATGGGCTAGAAAAGGAGGAGATGGGACTCCAGAGCCTTAGGGAATGGAGGCCATCATCTCTCTGGGCTGAGGGTCTCCCCCTCCTTCCCTCTGAACTGGAGTTGTTCATTTCCAGCTCAGCTACAAGCCACCACCCCGCTAACCTGGAAGCTCATCCTGTAAAGTCATCAACGTAATACCAGCCACACACCAGAGAAGTGCAGGGGAGGTGGAGTGGATGGGACACTAGATGTGCAGGGTCATGATGCAAGTTCACGGTCCAGGAGTTGCTCAGCCATTGACTAGCTCTGGGGTTGGGCAAGTTATCCAATGTCTTTGAGCCTCAGTTTCTTTGGTAAAGTGGGAATAATAACACTTAACTCTCTGGCTGTTGGGAGAATTAAAAGCAGTGCCCAGCACATGGAGGGGCTCCGTAGGTGTGACTGCAGTGACCAACTGAGCATGAATGTAAAGCACTACAACTCACAGAGGATTTTCCTATATTGCAAGTTATTTAAATCTCACAATGACTTGCAAGATTCGCTAAGTAGACCTTAGTGTTCCCATTTTACAGATGAAGAAACTGAGGTTAAACAGAATCACTGACTTGTCCAAGGTTACCCACAGAGTGAGTGGCTGATGTCCAGCCCAAGTCTCAGCTTCTTCCCACAACACTGCCCTCAGCAAAAGAAAGCAAGACAGGAAACAGATGTGCAATGACTACGCTTCCCTGGGGCTGTGGCTGAATCTCTCCTTTCTTAATCCCATATAAGGTTTCATTCAGGGATCTGTGTACAGAATGTCCAGGAGATGAATGAATCAATATATGAAGGAATGAATGAGTGGGTAAATGAAGGAATGAATGAATTCCCTGTCTTAATTCTACTCCACACATGATTTGCCACAAAACCTGGGATCTTGTCTAGACTAAGCCCTATAGGGCTTCCTGGTGCATGTTTCTCTTCCTCTCTTGGGAATATCTACATCACAGGCCCGGCAATGGGTGCGGCTCACACGACCAGCCCCTCCTCTGCCAGCAAGGGAAGCAGAGGGCAGCCCTGCCCATGCTACGTACTGGTTTCTGCAGTCTCGTACTCGCTGTCTCTGAGAAGCTCAAAGATGTCCACTTCGACCTTGGCCTTGCCCAGCCTCTCGGGAGCACGGTTGATGCGGTTCTTGGCCAGGGTGATGGACAGCCGCTCCCCTCTGCTGCACTCCATGGGGTCATCCAGGATAGCAGCTGTGGGCAGGCAACCACATGGACACAGTTGGTACCCTCTACCGTTAAGCGTCCTCCTACTCCAGTCTCCCCCCCGTGCCGCCTTCCACCTCCACCCTGCCATCCTCAGAACTGTCCCCAAAGCAAGTCCCCTGCATGCTAAGGGTCTAGGTCTGTAGCCAGGTGTGGCGGTGAACTCTAGTGTGGCTAGTCACCTCAGGGACACTGTAATGCCACGGCAGGCCACCAGGGGCCCTACCTGGAAGAGGTCCCCAGGCTCAGGCATCGCGATACCCTTGAACCTAGGTTTACCTGCACACATGGGCACACGTGTGCAAAGGGAGGGAGATGGCAGCAGTCCTTTGAAAATGGTATTCTGGGCATATGAGAAACTCTCCTTGAGGTGATCTAGGGTTGAAGAAGGCCAGGTTTGAGAGGGAGACCTGTGGTATCAGGAGCCGCTACAGGGCCCTGCTGAATGCCTGTTGTCCACCGATGACACATGTCACCTAGTGAGCTACATAGTTTCTATGAACTTCTGTCCTCACTGAACATGGGGAAGAGTAAGACAACCTCATGGGGCTGGTATGAGAATTCAGTAAGACAATGTATATACGTGGCACATCATCACAATTTAATCAGTGTGACAATCGGTGTGAATGGTTGGAGTGGTGTGGTACCAACAGCTGCCCAACCTCTGGAAGCAGTATTAAGGATGCGTGTTAACCTGAGTTCAAATCCCAGCCCCGCCCCGTCTTCGCTATGGGGCCTCTGTCTCCTCACTTGTAAAATGGGGAGAGAGCCTCTTCTTTGGGCTCCAGTGAAGATGACATGGGTAATGCGTGTGAAGCACTCAGCGCAGTATCTGGTGCACAGCAAACACTCAGTAAATCTAGCCATTGGTATCATTCATTCTCTTGGTAGAGGAAGTTACACAATTGAAAATCTCTGCACAAAAACTTGTACACAGGAGTGTGGGTGAAGGGATAAATTAGGAGGTTGGGATTAACATATACACACTGCTATATATAAAACAGATAACCAACAAGGAGCTCCTGTATAGCACAGAGAACTATACTTATTAGTTTGTAATAACCTATAAGGGAAAAGAATCTGAAAAAGAATATATATATATATATAACAGAATCGCTATGCTGTATGCTTGAAACTAACACTATATTGTAAATCAACTATACTTCAAATTAAAAAACTAAAAATAAAATGTCCTAAAAATAAAGTTACTCTGTCTAAATAATAAAAAAAAAAACTTGTATACAAATGTTCCAAGCAGCATTATTCATAATAGCCAAAAAGTGGGAAAACCCAAATGTCCATCTACTGATGAGTGGATGAACAAAAATGTATATCTATACAATGGAATATTACTCAAAAACAAAACGGAATAAAGTACTGATGTATGCCATAACATGGATGAACCTTGAAAACATTATGCTCAGTTGAAGAAGCCAGACACAAAAGGTCATGTGTTGAAAGACAGCATTTATATGAAATGTCCGGAATAGGCAAATAGAGACAGAAAGTAGATTAGCTGTTGCCCAGTGGCAGTGGTGGTGGTGAGGAAGCTGGGGAGAAATGGAGGGTGACCACTAATGCACATAGTGTTTTGGGGGGATGACAAAAATGTCCTAAAATTGATCACGGAGATGGCTGCACAACTCTGTGAATATACTAAAAAACGCTGAATTGTATACTTTAAACGGGTGAATTGTGTGTTATATGAATTATATCTCAATAAAGCTGCTACAAAAATAAAGATCGAGCTTATCTTGCAGAGCTTGAAGCCGCAGAAGAGCAACACAGAGAATCAGACCAAATAGATTTCACTGACACGTGGCCCATGAATCTCTGTGGCTGGTATGGACAGAGACCCAGTTTCTATGCCATCTTTTCCATATAAGGTTCCCATATCTCCTGTGACCCATTTTCCAAACCAAAACCAGGACACAGAATATGACAAAGCACTTTTTTTCTGATTTGTGGATTTATTTATAGGCATAGCCTTACTGAACAATAGAAATTAGATTTCATTTACACGGGTTGGCCATACATGGGGCCACAGAGGTACATCCCAAGAACTAGGCGATAAAGTAGGCTTCTGTGAGTTAAGTAGCAAAGTCCATGCACACCTGATAGGATTAGCCCCCTGAGGGAATGGACAAAGGACCGGTAAATGTATGACTGAAGAGCCCAGAGACACCTAAAATCCCTACCCAGGTCACCTTAGGGAAGCAAGACCAGAATGAGATTATTACTTAGGAAGCAGAAATGTGAACAATTACACTGTGCTGTCCCAGGAAAGGAAGACTTTGGGAATAGAAGGAAAGTGGGGCAGCCCAGAGGAGCGATTCTCAAACGGTGTTCCTTGGAGGGCCCCTGGGTTCCTTCAAGAAGCAGAGGGGAAGGCTGAAGGGAGGTCTCTAGCCCCACACTAATTTCAACCAGCACAACTCCACATCCATCAGTTTTAGATATCGGAGCTCTCCAAAAGACACGTTGTGGAGAAAAGAAATGCTTCACTGTTAAAAATATAATAGAAACCATTAACCCAGCCCTGGAGCATAGAAAAGAGACATCGAAAGTGTCAGGAATTGGCAGTGCCGTCCTGCATGAGTCACAGGAAAGAGGCACCGGGTCCATGGGATACTAGCCTCATGTTAATAGGTACACATTTATCCAGCGACAACGTCAGGGTAAGTCCTAGTGGACTTACCTAGTCTTACTGTCTGCAACAACTCTGTGAGATAAGGGTGTTATCTGTGTCATCCTCACTTGGAGTGAGAAAACAGAGGTCACAGAGGTCAAGTGGCCCGCCCTCGTTCACAGGGCTGGTGAGTGTAGAGGAGGGAGGGGATCCCAGGTCAGTTTCATATGGACCCTGCATTCTTAACCACAGGTCATATTCCTTTTAATGAAATTCATCTTCTCGGGGGTTTGCTGCTGAGAAGGGCGTAGGCTAGGTAGGTGTGTCTTAGGCAGCTCACACTGCTATAAGAAAACACCATAGGGGCTTCCCTGGTGGCGCAGTGGTTGAGAGTCCGCCTGCCGATGCAGGGGACACGGGTTCGTGCCCCGGTCCGGGAAGATCCCACATGCCGCGGAGCGGCTGGGCCCGTGAGCCATGGCCGCTGAGCCTGCGCGTCCGGAGCCTGTGCTCCGCAACGGGAGAGGCCACAACAGTGAGAGGCCTGCGTACCACAAAAAGAAAAAAAAAAAAGAAAACTCCATAGAGTGGGTGGTATTTATTTCTCACGGTTCTGGAGGCTGGGGAGTAGGAGATCAGGGTGCCAGCAAAATTGGGTTCCAGGGAGGTCCTGCCTCCTGGTTTGCAGATGGCTGTCTTCTCCCGATGTCCTCACACGGCAGAGAGAGGGAGATCAAGCTCTCTGGTCACTTTGAAAAGGGCACTGGGGTCTCACCTTCAGGACCTCTCCTAAACTCAATCACCTCCCAAAGTGGGGAGGGATAAATTGGAAGTTTGGGATTAGCAGATACAAATGACTTTCTATAAAATAGGTAAACTACAAGGTCCTACTGTATAGCACGGTGAACTATATTCACTATCTTGTAATAAACCATAATGGAAATAAATATATATAAAACTGAACCACTTCGCTGTACACCAGAAATTAACACAACATTGTAAACCAACTATACTTCAATGAAAAAAAAAACCGGTGTGTGCTATGGACTGAATTATGTCCCCCCAAATTCCTTTGTTAAAGCTCTAATGTGTGCATTTAGAGAGATAGGACCTTTAAGAGGTAATTAAGGTTAAATGAGGTTATAAGTGCTGGGCTCTGATCGCTTGGGATTGGCATCCTTAGAAGAGACAACAGAGAAGGTTCCCTCCCACTTTCTTCCACCCCCAAGGCAGGAAGCAGGCTGTCACCAGGAACTGACCCTGCAGCACATTGACAGCAGACTTTTAGCCTCCAGAACTTGAGAAATAGATGCCCCTTGTTGAAGCCACCCAGCCTGTGGTATTTTATTATGACAGCCCAAGCTGACAAAGACAATGTGCTAATTAATATAAACCCTCACATGCAGGACGCCAGCCAGCCACGTGACACCACACAGTGAACTCACAGAGCGTTACCAGACATTCTTTGAGACAGAGGGATCATGGCCGGGGGTGGGGAGAGGGGATGGCAGGGAAGAGAGAATGTGGGAATGATACGCTAAGGGGCACATGAGGTCCCCTCGGTGCTCAGCACTCAGGACTCTGCCTTCAGAGGTACCTGGCAGGTGCTCACCAACTCACTAAGATCCACAGTCCCGCCCTCCCTCCCTTGCCAGCCCCCGTGCCATTCTGGGCACCACTTTTTCATTAGGTTTTAGGTTTTAGACACTAATTAATTTCTGGCTGGGAACAGCCTCAGCTGGGTGGTTGGCTGGCATCAACCATACTGGGATCAGAATAATTAGGATGACCACAGGAGCCAGACTCCAGGGCTGGGGGCAGCAAGGATGAGGCTCAGGCCTTCTAGGGACATCAGAGGAGCATGTCCGCAGCAGGCATTACGGAGCAGCATCCCTGCTGTCCAGCGCTCACCTGCGGGGCCCGGGGGTGAAGGAGAGCAGCTGGCACAGGACTGAATGTGTGGCCGCTGCCCCTAATCTTCAGCCCCAGGCCTGGCTGTCGGGCTGGGCCAGGATGCTGAGTCCCCAGCCGCTGCCTAAGGAGGAGCCACGTCATCTGGCACATCCTCCACCCCTGCAGCCACAGTGAGGCTGATCGGGGCCGGGGGGGATCTGCCTCTGCAGCAAAGGCCAGGCTGAGACGGGGAGACGTGTTTAGGGACCAGGGTCTGCCCCCTTTCCAGCCATGGGGACTCTGCAATGACTCTTCAAACCCACATGGACTCATGACTCCTTCCCGCCCAGGGAGCCACGAGCCCTCACATTTCCCTTGGCCTTTCTCCCCACGAGCCAAGTGCTTTACCCTCTGCTGGGACGTCTCTGAGTTCTAAGGCTCGTGCAAAGGGAAGGGCGGCCTGTTGACTCCGCCCACCTCCACCCAAGCGTCCCTCCATGTTCTGGGCCCACGCCTGTCTGTACTCTGGAGAGGACGCCTCCCCCAGGGCTGGCAGGCTGGGGCTGTCCACTGGGGTGCTTTCTTACTCACCCCTAGTGGTCCTGGCCATGACCACCCAGGGGAGGATGTGTGACCACTGACCCGCTCAGACCCCTTAAGCCTCCCCGTGGTCTGAAGGGTTGGTCCCAATCGAGCCTCCAGGATGGCATCAGGCCCTCCACACCTTTCTACCTGCGGCACACCTTCCATCCCCCTAGGGACAGCGCCTCTGAGCTAGGACCTGGGCTGACAGGTTATGTTCCCTCCTCTATGCCTCTGCTGACACTGGCCCTGCCTCTTATTCCCCCTCTCCCTACAAGGCCCACCTCAGACCACCTCTTCCAAGAAGTCTCCCCTGACTCCCCAGGCCAGTGCTCTCCTTGGATTTCCACGCACTGCCTTGGAGCGGTATTTACCTTTCCATTTCCAGGTGAGTTTCCTCATCTAGCTTGTACCTTAAAGGCCCAGAGCGATCCCTCCTTCCTTTGAAACTCCCCAGATTCCCCGTCCCACATCAATTCCCCCTTCTTAGTACACTCACAGGAACTTCTCTGTACTTGTCCTCAGACAGTAACCACTTCTGACTTTCTATTATTTATTATGCCCATTTGTCCATCTTTTCTCCCCTAGACAGCTGCCTCCCTGAGGGCGAGGGCCGTGCCTTATTCATCTCTGCAACTGTGCAATCCCAGATACATACGCACTGAGCCCTTAATGAATGGTATTGAGTGAATAAATAATGTAAGGCCACTGTATTCTCATGCCCTACAGCCAGGAGCAGACACTGTGCCTGGTGCAGTTGGCATTAGACTAGGCGTGGACTGGGGACAGTTCCTATGCCCAGGCCTGCAGGGCAGAGGACCTGGGTGGACCCCTCCTTCCCAGGTTTGGGGCTTTCCTGCTCTCTGCTCACCTGTGTCCATCAGAATGGGGCTTGCCTTCCCTCCACAATTTCTCAGCAGCCCATAAGTGACCCCTCTGATGGAAAATCAGCCTCCTTAATCCCTTGGTCCTTGCAGAGTCCCGCTGCTGAAGATTTCGAAGCACTCCGATAACTCTTACCTCTTTAAGGGCAGGAGTAAAGAGGTTTCACTGGAGAGTCTGTATAGGCAGTATCTACAACGCGCCTACAGCTGTTAGAGCCCTGTGCCAACAAGAAGAGGAGGCGATGTGAGCCTCCAGGGAATCCTTTGGCTTTGCTCCCAAGCCAAGCCCCAGGCTGCTTGCTCCCTGGGGCCCCAGCCCCTCACCATCACTCATCGGGCATCTCACTCACCTGTGTCCTCCCAGTGCCCCTCGTTTCACCCCTGTTGGTCCCAGTCATCTTGCCGGAGGCAACCGCACCACTGGGCAGGCTGCTCCCACCGCAAACTCACACCCTCCCCCTCACCTGGGGGGCACACCCTCCCCCTCACCTGGGGGGCCACACGCATCATATCCTCGTCCTCTGACATTACAGCGTATCTGTTTGCTGGGGCTGCCGTAACAAAGCACCGTGGACAGGGTGGCTTAAACAACGGAAATGGATTTCCTCCCAGTTCTGGAGGCTACAGGTTCAAGACCAAGGTGTCGGCAGGTTTGGTTTTATTCTGAGGCCTCTCTCCTTGGCTTGCAGATGGCCGTCTTCTCCTGGTGTCTTCACAAGGTCTTTCCACTGTGCCATGTCTGTGTCCTAATCTCCTCTGCTTAGAAAGATATCGGTCACGTTCGCTTATGGCCCACTCATACGACCTCACTTTAACTTAATTACCTCTTTAGAGACCCTACTTCCAAATACAGTCACATCCTGAGGTCCTGGGTGTTGGGATGCTAACAGATGAATCTGGCTGGGGAGGAACGGTGTACAATTCAGGCCACACCATGGACCTTCACCTCTAGCCACCGCCTGCTCTCACCTCCCCACTCAGCCCACGGGCTGGCTAAACCGAGGCCGCTCTCGGTGAACTGCCTCAGCTTTGTGCCCCGACCTCTTTCCACTGGGCTCAGATGAGGGGGGTCCTGTGAGAGGAGGTCCCCAGGCCTGGCTCTCTGCCTCACCACGCCTCCCTGCTCTCCTTTATGTTCAGTGTCTGTCCCAGACCCACTTATTCCCCTCCACTAAAACATGGCCAGAGCCCTCCCCTCCCATCAGGACCCTCCACTGACCACACGGACCAAGCATGTCCCTCTGGCCCTCCCTTTACCCCACCTGCAACTTGGGTCAGGCTTCTCCAGCGATGGATCAACGTTTTCTAACGCTACCTCATCCCACCCTGGACTCTCCCTCTGTCCTCACCACCCACTCAAACTGTACTCGCAAGGCAAATAACCTTCAATAGCCCTTTTTTGCAAAACTGGTGGACACGTTTGATTCCTTGTCTTATCACGTCCCGAGCTGGCATGACTGTTTGTATCTGCCAAGTGCTGTTCAAAGAACGTCGTGTGTATCACCTCATTTAATCCTCACGCAACCCTACAGCTTACTGTCCCATTTTATAGGTGAGAACACTGAGAAAGAGGCCTGTTAAGCAACTTGCCCAAGATCACCCAGCTCTTAACGGCAGCCTTGGTCCAGCCCATGAGCCACTAGACCACGTCATCAGGTCGCCTCCCGGGTTCTCTTTGCATCTGAGGGTCCCCGGTGCTCTTTTGTGCCTGGGACCCTCAGCTTCTGTGGCTTCCATGGCACGACACCCCTGGGACTTTCCTCCTACTTCTCTGCCCATTCTCTCAAGGTACACTTCTCCTGCCTGACCTTTAAATACCGGGGAACCCCAAGGGGCTGTGCAGAGCCCTCTTCTCACCTGACTCCCAGGGGCTTCCTAAATGACCTCGCTCACAGCCACCTCCATGGGGGTACTTGACTTATGTCCACCTGCCTGATGATCCCTCCATGCAAATGTCTGACGAGGATCCCAAATTTAGCAAAACCCAGACTAAACCCACCCTCTTCTCTCTTGTATTCTCCCTGATATATTCCTGAGTTTAGTTAACGCAGCACCAGCTACCCAGGCATCATGGCCTCACCCCAATTCCTCATCTCCTGGTTGCTTCTGATTTTCCCTCCTCAAGATTTCTCAAATCACTCCTTTCTCTCTGGTCTCAACACTGCTGTTCTAGTTCAGTCCTTTCATTTCAGCGATTTCACTGCAACCTCATAACTCTCACTTTTTACTTTTAATTTTTAATGTTTTGATTTTTATTTATTTGTTTTTATTGAAGTACAGTTGTTTTACAGTGTCACCAGAGTTTTAACCACCACCCAGCACTCCACAATCACTCCCACACACAGCTGCCAGAGTGATCCCTTTAAGGTACAAACCCTCGCTTTTAGCTTCCAATCTCCAAATAAATGAATTACTTGATATGGCAGACAAGAGTTGGCTCTAGCTTTTGAATCTCATATTCTGTTTCTCTGCTCATCTGTCTCCAGCTTCTAGAAATACTGAACCACCTAACTCCTATAGTACCATCTAAGGTGCGCGCGCGCACATACACACACACACACACACACACACACACACATTGCTGCTGTGTGCTGAATACTTTAGCTTAATCTCCTCCCCCTGCGTCCTCACCTTTGCCCACTCACCACTCCTACTCAGAATGAATCCTCAGCTCAGACCTCCCCTCCTTCCGGAAGCCTCCTCTGAACACAAAGGTTGATCAAGTGTCCCAACTATGTATATTCATAGAATCCCATGCATCTTACACTCTAATTATCGGTTTAGTCTTTCACTTTCACGCTTTCATTTTTTCTGTCCCCAGTGCCTGGCGCCTCGCCTGATAACACTTTATCAGCGTTAGAGCCAAATTTGTTTTGGCTTTTGAGGAATTATATGCTGACTTCTATTGTTCCATCAAAATTACTATTCTGATCCACACATATATGGACAACTTACTTTGACAACAAAGGTGCAGTGAGAAAAATGGGCTTTTCAACAAATGATGCTGGAACAACTAGATATCCATGTGTTTTAAAAAAACTTCATACCCCGTCTTATGCGATATACAGAATAAACTGTCTCACCCTATATACAAAAATTAATGCAAAATGGATCATAGACTTAGAATTATAAAACTTCTAGAAGAAAATCTTTGTGACCTTGAGTTAGAAAAAGATTTCTTAGATGTGATGACACCAGAAGCAACACGCATGAAATTAAAAATTGACAAACTGGACTTCGTCAAAATGTTAAATGTCTGCTCTTCAAAGACACTGTTAGTAGAATGAAAAGATAAGCCACAGACTGAGAGAAAATATTACATGCAAAGCGTATACCTGAAAAAGACTTGTATCCAGAATATACAAAGAGCTCTCAAGACTCAACAATAAGAAATCAAACAACCCAATTTTTAAAGATGGGCAAAAGATTTGAACAGATGCTTCAACAAAGAGGTTATATAGGCAGCAAGTAATCTGTGAAATATACTCAACAGCATTAATCATTGGGGAAATACAAAGTAAAACCCTAATGGGATATTGTCAGAAACCCATTTAGCATAGCTAACACTTCAAAGCTCAACCACACCACCTCGGTGAGGAGGAACTGGACCTCTCATATGCTACTGATGGGGCTGTAAATGGGGTATGACCACTCAGAAAACCATCTGTCAGTTTCTTGAGAAGTTCAACATACATCTGCTGTATAATTCAGCCATTCCACTCCCAGGTAGGTATCCAAAAGAAAAGAAAGCACGTGTCTACACAAAAATATGTAGACAAATGTTTATAATTACTTGATCCAGAGCAGTCAAAGACTGGAAACACCATCAACAGGTGAATGAATAAACAAACTGTGCTCTCTCCATACAATGAAATACTAGAATGAAAGAAGCCAGACAACAAAGACAACATACTGTATGTTTCCATTTTTATATATTTCTAGAAAATACAAACTAATCTGTAGTGCAGGAAGCAGATCTGTAGTGCAGGAAGCAGATGCCTGGGGCTGGGGCTGGGGCAGGAAGGAGCAGGCTGAGGAATGAAAACGTGACACCAGGAAACTCTTTTTGGGTGATGAAAAAATTCTCTATCTTGGTTGCGGTAATGGTATTTACAGGTGTATGCACGGCAAAACTTATCAAATTTTACACTTCAAACTACATGCAGTTTATTGTCTATAAGTTATACCTTAGTTTTTTTTAACATCTTTATTGGAGTATAATTGCTTTACAATGGTGTGTTAGTTTCTGCTTTATAACAAAGTGAATCAGCTATATATGTACATATATCCCTATATCTCCTCCCTTTTGCATCTCCCTCCCACCCTCCCTATCCCACCCCTCTAGGGGGTCACAAAGCACCGAGCTGATCTCCCTGTGCTATGCGGCTGCTTCCCACTAGCTATCTATTTTACATTTGGTAGTGTATATATGTCCATGCCACTCTCTCACTTCATCCCAGCTTACCCTTCCCACTTCCCATGTCCTCAAGTCCATTCTCGAGTAGGTCTGCGTCTTTATTCCTGTCCTGCCTCTAGGTTCTTCAGACCATTTTTCTTTTTAATTCCATATATACGTGTTAGCATACAGTATTTGTTTTTCTCTTTCTGACTTACTTCACTCTGTATGACAGACTCTAGGTCCATCCACCTCACTACAAACAACTCAGTTTTGTTCCTTTTTATGGCTGAGTAATATTCCATTGTATATATGTGCCACACCTTCTTTGTTACCTCAATTTTTAAAACATGCTTTTATGAGAAAAACATTACTAATCCTCTGGCTCCTTCCTACCTTCTCCATCCCCTCCCCCTCCCCCTCAGCAAATGAAGCATCTTAAACTCTGTGGTCTACACCTACTGCCTCCAATTCCTCTGCATCTTCTCTATCCCGAGCCTCCACCACCTCTGGATTCACCCTCAGAAATCACCAAGGTTCTCCTTCCTTGGTTTTCAGAGTTTTGAAGCTCTCTGGAGCATTTGTGACTGGAACCTTTTTCTTGGCGTCATCTTTTGACATCCGTGATATGACACTATTTTGATTTTCATTCCGAGCACCTTCACCCCAACCCCCTTCCCTAGCTCCCTTCCCTTCTATATAACCCTAGTTGTCTGTGTTCCCCAGATCTCACACTCTGGATTTAGTCCTCAGTTCATTTTCTCTTCATGTGCATTTTCTCCCCTTGAAGAATTGATTAATTCTCAACTATCAGCTTTATGCAGATAACCCCAGGATCTCTGTCTCCAAGCTCGGTTTCTCATCTACACATTAGCCTCCTGTTTCTGGCTGCTAAAGGAAAACATCCCCTTGGAGATCCTTCCAAACTCCATGTCCCAAATGTAACCCTTTATTTTTCATAGAATGGTGGGGGGTCTCTCTGACTTCCCCATTGCAATTAATAGCAGCAGTTTCCCACACATCATCCACGTCAGAGCTGTCTTGCACGCCCCCCATCCTTCAGCCACTCTACCTGCTCAGTCACTAAGGACCGCTAAGGGATTTGCTTCCCATCCACTGCTTTCTTTCTGTCCCCACTGCCGCCATCCCGCCTCTCTCCTGCAATTCCCCTAACTTGTTACCTGCCTCCAGTCTCTCCTGCACTCATCCAGCTACTCCACACTGCAGATTCACCTGCCTGGCCCCTAACCCCTGCACAATCTGGTCCCCACTTGCCTTTCCAGGCTCACATTCTACTAAATTCTTTGACCACCTAGTTAACACCTAGGCAGTCCTTGCTGTCACTCTGCCCTGTGTCTTTTCTCCGGGTGGTCTCTTCTTCCTGGAAAGCTCTTAGCTTTTCTTTATCCACATCTAAATCCTACGTAAATGATGCCCACTCTCCTGCCCACTCCCACCCTGCCCCTGGCAAGCGCTGGACTGCTCTAGCCCGGCTGATCTTGCCCTCTTCAAATCCCCCAAAGTGCGTATTATCAGCGTCATTCATTAAGCACGTAATCTGTGCTTTGTAACTGCTATAAGTCATTCATCCATTCATCCAATCATCCCTTGATTAATTCATCAAACACCTATTAAATGCCTATCTTAAGCAGGGTACTAGGTATATAGAAAAGGATAAGATATGACCATAAACGCAAGTGGCCACAACCCAATATGGTATGTGATTGACAAAATCATACTACACTCCAGCCATGAGCCACTCAGGTGCTCACTGTGCTGGGGACTCACAGACAACTAAGACCAGGTCCTTGACTCTCAAACCTTTGGCCCCTCCTGGGAATTGGCAGGGGTGCTGGGAGAGACAGACTGTTACTGTATAATGAAGTTAGTGGTTCCATAGAGAGAATCACAGATTTCTAAGGAAGTACAGTTAAAGGAAAACCAACCTCTTCCGGGTGACGGAGGGAAGTTTTAGGGAAGGCCTCATACATTTCTCCAACACACACGGCGAGACCTACTAACTACCAGGCACTGTGCCAGGTTCACAGAAGACGCAACCTTGAAGGAGGCACGTGAGTTTCCCTGGAGAGGCAGGGCAACCAAGTGTGTTCCCGTGTGGGGAGCCCCCAAAGGCATGAGGAAGGCTGGGTTGACTGGTTCAGCTGGCATGAGGGGCCCGAGCCCCTGGCAGGGGAGGCTGGACAGGAGGACAGGAGCCTGAGCATGAAGGACCTTGTGTGTCACGCCAGGGAATTGAAGGAAAACAACAGGAGGATTTTCCACAGACAATGACGTCATATTTGCATTTTAGGGTTATCACGCTCACATCGTAGTAGATATATTGGCGAGAGTTCATGAAATGGGAGCTGGGAAGATCAGTTTGGGGGTGACGTTAGTAGCCCAGGAAAGAGAAATGAGGCAGGTACTGAGGGGCAGGACGATGAGGGTCAAAGACGTGGGGCAGATTCAAGCGAGATTCGGGAGGTGGAATCGAGAGGGGCAGCTGGGAGGAGATAAGAAGGGCTCTGGCTTCACGTATCGTTTAGATGGTGACATCGCTGACTCAGATGAAGAGTAAGGGGAGAGGAAGGCTGGTCTCTTTTGTTTCTGGAGAAGGGTAGAATGTTGAGTTTGGGGTGGTATTCATTAAGTTCGGGGTACTTTTGAGCAGCTAAGTCGCTGGCCTGGCTTTCCCGAGAACCGTCCAGGCTGGAGGCACAGTCCTGGGAGACCTCGGGGTTAGAGTGGTGATGCCAATTTGGATTCGGCATAAGGTGAAGAGTAAGGAGAGGACAGGGACAGGGCTAGGACCAAGGGGCTCAACATCTGGGGAGAGTGTGGAGGAAGAGAAGCTGATGCAAGAGACACAGTCGTCAGTGGTTGGGATGGAGGAGGGAAGGAGGATGGACGTCAAGTAGAATAAGCACTAGAAATTTTCCATGAGATCTGGCAATCAGGAGGTCACTGGCGATACCAGCAAGAGCTGTTCCCATGTAGAGGTGGGGGCAGTATTTAGGTGGCCACAGGTGAGAAGTAGCTGAGAAGTGACTGGAGTCAAGCAGCTCGTCTTCAAGAAAAGGAGAGCGATCAGGGCAAGAGGTGGCGTGAATCACATTGCCCAAGGGAGGGTCTTTAATTCACATGAGAGGGGCTCAGAAGAAGGCCCCGAAGGGGAGGGAGAAGCTGATGATGTCAGAAGAAAGGGGCCACTTTCTGAAGCAAGTCCTGCAAAAAGGCTGGTCAACAGAGAGCCTGAGGCACAGGTTACAGGTTCACCTGGGCTGGGGGGGGGGGCAGCGGGGAAGGGGGAAGGAGGCGGGGCCGACAGTGCTCACTGTGCCCCTGGTGCCCTCTCCTTTTCTCCCTTTTAACAACAGAACACCCCGGTGTTACCTGGATCCCTGGAGGCCCAACTAGATTCATTTCCCAGTGTCCTCTGCAGCTGGGGGAGGCCAGAGCTGAATTCCAGCCGTCAGTATGAGTGGACACAACCGTGGCACATCCAGGCCATCTTGCCCTGGACTCTCCTTCCCTTTCTTGCTGGCTCAAATGGTGACAACAGGAACATGAGGAAACTACATGTTGATGATGGCAATGCTGCTTCTGCCTCTACCACCCCCCGCCAGCCCTGGACCACCACCTACCTCCGAGACCCTTCCGTCTTTGAGCTACTTCATTTTCAGGTCTCCTTGTTACTATAGCTCAGCCTAAATTCTAACTCAGTGCCATCCAATACAAATATAATGCAAGCCACACATGCAGCTTTAAACTTTCCAGTAACCATGTTGAACAAGTAAAAGGAAACAGGTGAAATCATGCAATTAATTTTAATAATATATTTCATTTAACCAAAAATTCGAAATATTACTATTTTAAATTCTAATAAATATAAAAATCACTGAGCTATTTTGTATTCTTGATTTCATACTAAAACTTTGAAATCCAGGGTGTGTTTTATACTTACAGCACATCTCAGTCCAGACTAGCCACACCGCACGGGCTCCGTGGCCAGCGGCTACCATATTGGACAGCGCAAGTCTACCTAATTCTAATAGATGGAGCTTTAGATAGATTTGGGGGGCGGGGGCATTGAGAGAGACTGAGCTTGAGCTTCTACTTCCTCTGAAAAGAGGTAAGATAATCACTGTCTGAGCCAGAGTGACACAGAAGGGATGGGTGGTTTCCCGTGAAAGCTTAGCATAGGTGCTCTGAGATGTAAATGTATTTCTGTTTGGGCCCAGTTGAAATGAAGAAAGTTGGTGTGTTTCTGCAAGCGGCCTCGGGGCATGGACAGGAGCAGGGCAGGTAGACATCAGAAGTGTCAAGAGTAGGAGTTATTAGGTGGGTGGGCAGGACGAGGAGACAAAGGAATGGAAGGCTCTTACAGGAGCGTTAGTGGGGTGACGGGCCGTGTTCTTTCCACTTGATGGGAAAGCCAGTGAAACCCAGAAAAAGGTGTCCAAATGGTTTGGCCCAGAGGGGCTGAGGAACACGTGGGGCACCTGGATTGTGAACATATGGAAAAGCATTGAGAGCAAGACGGTAGGAGCTAGGGGCAGAGGATGCTGTTTTCAGACTGCGGGATTTTGAAATTAAGGTTTTAGAGGCAGAAGAGGACTAAGGGTTGCCACAATCCAGAGTGTGGTTCAGACAGTGACGTGGAGAGGGAGAAGGTCACCAGAAGGGAGGACGTTGAGGATCCCCAAGGCAGTGGCACGAGAGGGGAGGATCCACGGGCCCTGAGGATGATCAGGGCGAGAGACAAGGTAGGATGAGAGGAAGGCTGTGAGTCAGGAACCAAAGCCACAGATGAGAAAGCCAGGCACTAGGTGAGCGGAGGCTTGTCCTGGGGAACAGTGGTAGCGGGGGAGCAGGTAAGCACACCTGCCTCTCTTCTGAGTGAGCAGTTGCCTCTGGAGATGGCTGGAAGGGAAGCACTGCACCTGACAGGTTTGGGTTTTAGCCAGTGGAGGGGGGCTGTGTGATGGGCTTGACATCTCAGCAGAACTGGGGCTCCGTGTCAAGCTGACATGGATGTGGAGGGAGGTCAGGAGGGGGTGTCCGAGTGGAGGAGGCAGCACAGAGCGGCAAGGGGGAAGCATCTGAGGGATGATGGGCACTGGGGTCTGCACACAGTCGTGCGGAGGGCTGCGTCCTGCTACCGCGCGACTGCTCTCTGGGCTGGGAACCCTGTCTCCGCTTTGCCGGTGTCCTCCATCTCACTTAGCACAGATCCGGTCAAACTCGTTAAAAGACTCGATCCTCGTGTGTGTTAGTTGTCACACGTTCCAAACACGATTCGCCTTCCGGTCCATTCCTTAATCCTTCATACTCCCACAGTTAATGAAAGGAGATGACCTCCCGGAAAAAAATGTACGAATAAAGGCCTCTGTAAGATCTCTGCACACCCTACTGATATTCCCAGTTAACCCCAAGCTCTTCCTTTCTCTCCCTGCATCTTGCCACTTCCCTCTGGGTTGTCTTTGGGGAAGGAGAGTCCCCTTGCGTTCACATGGTCACAGGTCTGCGGCAGTTCCCCTGGCCAGTTCCGGCTGGACCAGTTGCACGACTGTGGCAGGGCAGCGCCCCGCACTGCCACACTCAAGGCTCTCTCTCTGCACACAGCCAGGCGGGGGGACAGAAAGAGCTGGCCGGAGTTGCCCGTTCGTCTTCTGTAACAGCTGCTGGTGACAGCTTTCCGGCCAAGTTATGGGATGGAGCGGACTGAAGCCAGAGGGCTGGGGAGCGATGGGGGATGCTGAGAAACTTGGCGGGTCTAGCTTGTACAAGGATGCCAGGCAAGGTCTGCTTTTACTCCAGAGGAGACTGAGCCCAGGTCAGCTTCACAGGGGTGGGGCGGGGGGGATTCAATGTGATGAGCCCTTACTGAACACCTATCTGACTCCAGGCACTAGTGGGGTAGATGCATTTGAGAACACAAGACATAGAGGCATGAAGCAGCCCTGGCCCCTGTTCTAAAGACTCATTGATTAGCTGGGGAGATGGTGATGGGGGACAGGGAAGGAGGGCAGAGAGCACAAGCGACGTGCTGGGCAGACTCTGAAAGGTGAGCTCAGCTGGGCAGCTGCCAGGTGCCACCCACAGAATCCATGCTCCTCTGTCACCACTGCTCCATGCTGTCTGTGACTCACCTGTCAATTTCCATCACATGATGTCACCATTGTTCCATGCTCCCTCCCTGACTCTAGGGAGGGAGATCCTAAGCCATAATCCCACTGAGGGGTTCTCATCTCTACATTTTACCCAAAGCTGTGATAAATGAGAGTGGTGCGCACCCGAATCCACCACGCAGGAGCTTGTCACCTCCAATCACAAACGGCAATTACAATGGGAGCTAGAAGGCTGACACATTGGTTGATGCTAATCTCTCTTCCACCCAAGCAAGTGAGAGATAAGGACAGATAAGAACTGCTTCCAGTTCTTCGCAAGAATATGGCTAGAAAAATCTGAAGGGCCATTACTTTGATTGTTTCCACCTTGGAGTTATCTGTCTCTTTTCCCAGGAGATCAAAGCACAAGTAACAGATCTTCTCGTTCACCGTCATCATCCCCCTGGGAAACAGTCAGAACAGGACAGAGAAATTTATCCAGGAGGACATGGCGTTAGAGCATCTAAGCTAGGGCCCCACATGGGAGAAGTGCTCTGTTGAATACTCATTCACCAATTTATTTGAAAAATATTCAGATAATGTCATCTTCTCTTTTGTGTTGCTTTCCTAAGGTGGAAGGGAGGAGATTCATACCAAGAACATGTGTCAAAATTCTAGGTCCCATTGTAATGACTGTTTCTGATTGGGGAGGACAGTCACTGTTCTACGTGCTGGGGAGACAGAGTCCTCATGGGGTCTACATCTAGAACGTAGGCAGGAGCTCTGCCTCACTGCCTCTTCAGCCTCCCTGGGGCTGGCACCTCCCTATCATCCTGCCTCCCTCATAATCTGCACAAGTCTGAACATCCTTTGTGACACTTCACCAAAGCCAACACCTCTTGGATCTCTCTTCCCTCAAAAACCCGTATCATGCACCATATTTCACTTGGAGACTGACTCACTTGTTAGCTGGTATCCATGGGCACCTCAGGGTGTCCCTGGGGAATCACGTGTGCTGGGCTTTGTGGAGGGACAGTGGGGGGTTGGGGTGGTCCCTTCAGGGAAGAACAATGGTCCTGGCCACCTGGAGCCCAGAGGGGCAGCCCAGGATGGGGAGGGGAGCCCTCCAAGGTGAGGGGAATCTGCTCAAGTTCTACACCAGAACCCAGCAGACCACGTCTCGTTTTTCTGGGCAACGTGACTCTGACTGGCTGAGTTCCCTAATGAGCTGTTTGGGGCTGAAAGAGATGCTCAGCGGCTGCTGTCAGCATATTTAAAATGCGTAGAAGGACAAAGGAAAAGAAGTAGCACCAACCTGCAAGAGGTAAAAAGCAGTCCCCCTCTGATGCCATATGCCCCAGAAGTAAAAAGCTAGTAAATTTAATTTAGTGTAGACCAAGCAATTACCCACTTTAAAAATTAAGGGCTGAGACCATAAACCCAGGAAGCTTCAAATCTTTATAATGAGCAGTGTAATGAGAGAGAAAGCAGGACAAAGGAAGAAGAAAAAGGCACGAGGAGAGAGGAAGGGAAAGAGGAACAAGAGAAGAAAGAGGAGGAGGGGAAGAAAAGGGGAGGAAAAAGAGACACAGGATTAGCAAGGCAGAGCGGGAGACGGTGAAAAACAGGAGGGAGGAGAAACGGAGCATGTGCACGTCCCCGGAGGGATTTCCCGTTCTTGGGGTCTTCTGAGTCTCTTGCTAAAAAGATTTAAAGTCACAACGGTAGGCACAGATGGCAACAAAATCTTACCCTGCGGAATAGAAAATATTCACTCCTGTTTTTTTCTCTCCATCCCCACAACGGCCACCTTAGTTTAGAGCAGGGTTTCTCAACCTCGGCACTACTGACACTTGAGCCTGGTAATTCTTCGTTAGAGGGGGCTAGCCTGGGCATTGGACAAAGTTTAGCAGCATCCCTGGCCTCTACCCACGAAATGCCAGGAGCACCCTCCCCAGTTGTGACACCCCGACATGCCTCCAGATATTGCCAGGAGTCCCGGGGCGGGGGAGAGGAAAACTGCCCCCAGGTGAGAACCACTGGTTTAGACCATCATCATTTCACAAGTCCACTCTGGTCCCTGAGAGCTGTCCCTCCTTTCAGAGTCTTGCTGTTCTGCCAAGCCTCTACATAAATCCAGAAGAGGAATTCCCCCAGGGCCCCACGTTGAGGGGGTCACTTCACTATTCAGAACCACTTAAGAGTATCCCAGTATCTACTGAATACAAAAATAACACTGGATACTCACTATGTGTCAGGTTTTGTTCTAAGCACTGGAAATAGACTGGTGAACGGGGCCAAGACCCAAACTCGAGGATCTTATACTCTAGTCGGGGAAGGCAGACAGTGAACATGTTAAGGAAGAAATGTAGGATAATTTCCGATAGCGAGAAGTGCTTTAAAAAAAAAATAGGGTCTCAGGAGAGGATGATGGGGGTGGTCAGGGAAGGTGTATCTGCAAAGAGGCATCATCTGAGCCGAGACCGAAATAATGAGGAGGAAGAAGCCATCGGGGAGAGGAAAGAACATTCCAAGTTGAAGGAACAAGAAAGAGCTTGGGGCTTCCCTGGTGGCGCAGTGGTTGAGAGTCCGCCTGCCGATGCAGGGGACACGGGTTCGTGCCCCGGTCAGGGAAGATCCCACATGCCGCGGAGCGGCTGGGCCCGTGAGCCATGGCCGCTGAGCCTGCGCGTCTGGAGCCTGTGCTCCGCAACGGGAGAGGCCACAACAGTGAGAGGCCCGCGTACCGAAAAAAAGAAAAAAAGAAAGAAAGAAAGAGCTTGGCAGGCATTGGAGTGCAGGCTGGAGTGTAGTGAATGCGGGGAAGGAGGAAGGAGGAAGAGGGGGACAGAGGCGTCGTATGCCTCCTGGGTCATGATGAGAAGCTTAATTTTATTCCAGTTGCAATGGGCAGTCACCAGATGGTTGTAAACAGAGCCCAACTCCCTAACCTAACTCTAGGCTTCATAATCTAACCCCTGACCCACCCCACCCCCCTCAATCTGCTTCTACTCCTGTACAAAGCGGAGTGTGCATCTGTCTCCCCCAAAGGATATTACAACACAGACTGCCTGGTCCCACTCCCAGAGTTTCTGACTCAGTACGGGTCTGGGGAGGTGCCCAAGAACTTTCAGTTCTAACAAATTACCAGGATCTGCTGCCACTGCTAATCCAGGGACCACACTTTGAGTAACATTCTCTGAACAAACTCGACTGCTTCTGAGACGTGCCTTCAACCATGTTATTTTCGTGAGGAGACGACCCACAAGTCTATCCCTCCTCTGCAATTTCTCTGTATCAGAATCTCAGCCATTCTTCAAGGTCTGGTTCAAAAACTAAGTCTCACACATCCCTTCAGTTATCACCCCAGGAAAATGGACCACTCCCCCTGTCCAATCATCATTCGGACACCATCTGTAAGTGACCTGCAGGACACATATTGGTGTGAGAGCCTCAGTTTCCTTCTAAACCACGACTTCTTCCAGGGCAGCGTCCTCATCTTAATAAATCGGTTTAGAATCCCTCTCTCCTTTCTGTTTTGAATGAGGTGAGCTATAATTAAATCAATTACTTATATAAATCACTAACACTGTGTCTTCTTTTTTACCTCACATTCATTTGGATGGCCATTACCAAAAACAAAAACAAAACCCCCCAAAAAACAAAAAATAACAGGTGTTGGCAAGGATGCAGAGAAACTGGAACCCTTGTGTACTGCTGGAGGGAATGTAAAATGGTGCAGCTGCTATGGAAAATAGTACGGTGGCGCCTCACAAAGTTAAAAATAGAGTTACCACACCATACCCAGCAATTCCACGCCTGGGTATATATTCAAGAGAACTGAAAGCAGGGTCTCAAAGAGATATTTGTATACCCACGTTCATAGCAGTGTTATTCACAATAGCTAAAACATGGCAGCAACTCAAGTGTCCATCAACAGATGAATGGATAAACAGAATGTGGTGTAGACATATGATGGAATATTGGTCAGCCTTAAAAAGGAATGAAATTCTAAGACATGCCACAACATGGATGAACTGTGAGGACATTATGCTAAGTGAAAGAAGCCAGACACAAAAAGACAAGTACTATATGATTCCGCTTACATGAGGTATCTAGAGTGTCCAAATTCATAAAGACAGAAAGTAGAAAGGTGGTCGCCAGAGGGTAGGGGAGGAGGGAAGTGGGGAGTTATTATTTAATGGGTACAGAGTTTCAGATTTGCCATACGAAAAGAGCTCTGGAGATGGATGGTGGTAATGGTTGCAAAACACTGTAAATGTACTTAATACCGCCAAGCTCTACACTTAAAGATGATTGATATGGTAAATTTCACGTTATGTGTACCTTACCACAATTAAAAATAATTTTTAATGGAAAAATGGGTCTTCTTTTATAGTTTACAAAGCACTTTCACACATCTTATCTCATTTGCACCTTTTAATAATCTAGAGGATGATAGTAAAATATTAGCATTCCCATTTTACAGATGAGTGGTAACAAGTCCAGAAATATCAAGACAACTCAAGGACACGCCGCTGATGCGTCGAGGGGTTAAAACTGAAGAACAGATCCTTTACTACCAACACGCTGTGCAGTATATTCCAGTGCCTTTCCTGGAATGTTCTGTGTAATAAATACATCACTTCTTATGTGCTAAGTGATGTATGGATACTAGCTGGCGAGTTGGGAGGAAGGAAAGAAGGCAAGGAGGGAGGAAGGGAGAGAAGGAATTATTTGATGTGAGGAAGGTGCCTCTCTCATGATTTAGGGAAAGAGGGAAAACCAGTATTTGCTGGATGTTTCTACGTCCCTGGCAGTCTGTGTATGTTTTTTCTCTTAACTTTTACACACCACAACCCTATAATGGTGGGTGATACTTTTATTCTTTTTTAAAATTATTATTATTATTATTTTAATTTGTAGATGATGATAACGAAAACCAAGTGCTTAAACCACCTGACCACTTTCACCTCTACTTTGAATCCAGGCCTGTGTGACTCTGGGCCCAGGCTCCCACTACTGGACAACAAGGCCACCTCCATGTTCTAGAATGATCTGGTTAACACACATTCCTGTCCTCGATTAGCAGTCAACTGATTATGTACCCAAGTCACTGCCTTCCTCCACCAGCACCCCAACCAGGGCACTTAGAATTCAAAGAGACGCTTTCCTGAAATGTTCTTCCCTCTCGGCAGGCCCTCTGACCAGCCCATTCTGCTTGGGCTCTCAGGGTGAGCAGAGGTCAGGCCTGTGGGAGTTTCTCCTTCACGCTCCTTTCCTCCTGGCTCACACAGGCCTGTGCACCATCTCCTGCAAGACTGGTTGGTCCCTCCTCTTTGTCCCAGGGCTCACACCCCCCGGGGTCTTCACAGCGGGCAGGGAAGCATCATACCCGGGCAACCACTCCTTTGTCCCAGTCCTTCCCCTCCCTCATGAAGGAACACACCATGGAGGCCAGCACTCCCCGCTCCTGGGCCTGATGGACAAGAAACAGAGGTACGTCTCGCCAGGGGCCGAACTGCTAGACAGGGTTCCCGGGAAGCCCACTCTCTCGACTCACCAAGGCATCTCACACCACCCCTTCCACGCCAGCTCATTCCCCCAGCCCTGCCTCCAAATAGTCTGGTACTTTGGAGCTGCCCGAGCCAAAGGCATCCCCAGGCTGCCCTGTTGTAAGAGTGTGTGTGGAAGGATCTGAGTCCCCAGTGATTTGAAGCAAGGGCTCATCGACCCGTGAGTGATGAACTTGGTTGCAAACGTGGCTCCAGCCCCTGATTCTCCATCACACTCTGTCATCTAGTAGCTTTCATGCCTCAGCATCCGGAACTGGTTAGTCTAGCAAATGTTAACCCACTCCATGAATCTGATGGGAATGAGGTGGACTTTCACTTTCTTTATCATTAGAGCTGGCAGACCCAAAGGGTAATTTAGTGTTTGAAAAGGCTGCTTTTAGAACTTTATGTCAGGGGACGCATTGCCAAAGGCAGCCTAATAACTGCACCATTATATACAGACTCAAGTCTTTACTTAAATTCACGTTCATCTCATCCCTGTCTATAAAACATAGGGATATGTATGGAGTCAGTCTTTAATCTTCAAAATAAATGTATCCTTCTTGTTTTTCTCCCCCAGTCAGTCTTCCTGGCGTCTGCAGAAGCTTGCTGGGGGTCTGATCCTGTCTCTCTCAGGCACTTTTCAGCTCCTGTCCATCAAAAGGACATTAATTATTCAGCAAGCCTCTAGCACATGCCCACGGTGCAAGCGGTGGAGATGCAAGATCGACATGTTCATGGTCCCTGCCCTCAAGGAGCTTACAGACTTGTACGGAAATGGACGCAAACAACTGCAAGATGAATGGCCGTGAACACTCTGTCCCACTTTGCTTTTGTCCATAGCACTTGTCAACTTCCAGCACACTCCACACTTCCTTGCTTATTGGCGGCCCCTTGGTCCCTGCTGCAACGTAAATCTCCGTGGGGCAGGAATGGTGTCTGTGTTGCTTTCTGCTATACTCCAGCCCCAGCACAGCACAGAGAAGGCACTCAAGCAACACTTGCCGAAAGTGGGCTGTATCGGTGCCGTGTAGAGGTGCACGCGGAGGGATTCTGGGGTGCTAGGAGGGACCTCCTTTTTCTGGGGAGCTGCCTAGGAAGATTTCACAAAGGATGGCACGTTTAAACTGGGTCGTGAGATACAAATTTGCTTGTTGGAGAAAAATTCCTAGTCCATGGGCACAGAGAAATGAAAACAAATCGTTCCTATAGCTGGGATTTGGGGTCACTGGAGAGAAGGGCAGAAAATGAGACTGGAGGTACTGGTGATGGGGACGGGGTAGACTGTTAAGGGCCTTGTAAGCCATTTAGAGAGACGTGAATCTTATATCAAAGGTACTAGTTGAGAAACCTGTAACAGCATCTTTAGAGCTGGAGAGCAGACCCCCCCCCCCAGGTGAAGTTTCTAGTTCCCTGACAACACTGCCAGCACAGGAGTCTGCTAGGCCTATGTAGTAGTCAGGCCACAGATGGCCCCAATGATCTCTGCATCCTGGTGTTCACACCCATCTTCTAATTCCCTCCCACACTGTACTGGGGTTGATCTGACCGATAAATAGCATACCACAGAAGTGATGAGATGTCTCTTCTGAAACTACCTTCTTAGGTGGGTCTCTCTCTCTCTCTGTGTCTCTCTCTCTCTCACACGCCCTTCCTGCTCTGGGAAAGTGTGCTGCGTTGTGAGCAGCGCTATGGAGAGAATCACATGGCCAGGTGCTGAAGCCTCCAGCCAATAGCCGGCAGGGAACCGAGGTCTGCCCAGGTCCACATGAGTGAGCTTACAGATGACTGCAGCCGTGGTCAATATCTTGACTGCAGCCTGGTGAGAGACCCTGAGTCAGATCCACCCAGCTAAGCAGCTCCTGGATTCCTGACTCTCAGAAACCATGTAAGACGATAAACATTGCTTTAAGCCACTGAGTTGGGGGTGATCTGTTATGTGGCGGTAGATCATTAATACAGCCTAATTCCCCTCCAAGAGCATCCAGCAACCACCCACCTTCGGGACAAGACTGGAGTAGAGACGGAGGCTGTCACTTCTATAAAGAGATTCCTAATGAGGTCAGGCAACGAGGAAGGGGAGCTCCAGCTTCCCAGGAAGTCAGCTTCCTGATGAGCTGGGACAGACATGGGACAGCACTCTCTCCAGCTCTGGGGCTTGCAGCTCCCGCAACCTGGTGCTCTGACCCACATGAGTCCCAAAGATGCAGCAGAGAGGTAAGCATGCAGCCTGTTTCCTGCTTTCCTGCTTCCCCCGCCACTTAATTCATGAGCTCAGAGGGTACGGTGGCAGCATCTGCATAGCAACAACAGAACACATGATACAGGACAGGCTCAGCTCCTGTTGAAACAATACTCAGAGGCTAGCCTTTCTCTGTCATGTTTATTAAGTGTTATTAGCTCTCTTGAGAAGGCCTCAATGTGCAGGTTCACAGTCAAACCGAGGTGCCTTCTCAGGGAAGTCTCCCCCGCCTGACATCACACCACACAGCCTGCCCAGGGGGCCCAAGCGACAGCCTGTGGTGAAAGAAGCTGAGCCTGACGCCAACAACATTATTTAATTAATTATTGGGATAGAACTGACGTGTAACACTGTGTAAGTTTAAGGTGCACAAGGTGCTGGTTTCATACATTTACATACTGCAGCGTGATCACCACTGTCGCGTTAGCTAATACCTCGAGCATGTCACAAAATCATTTCTTCTCCGAGGTGAGAAAATTAATATCTAGTCTGTCGGCAACTTTGAAGTTTATAGGGTATATTGTTGACTACAATCACTGTGCTGTGCATTAGGTCCCCAGGCCCCAAGGACAATAATAAAATCATCTCACAAACACACCAAGAGGGTGTATCGTAGGGCGGGGAGCCCCCCAGGCCTGGGAGTCAAGCACTCCCGAATTCCAATTTCAGCTCTACAATCGAGCTTTTGCCCTCATGCAAGTACTTGATTTGTCTGACCCAAGTGTTCTCATGGGGTCGTCATGGGTTTTAAAAAGCAGCCGCCTAGCAAGTGCCCACCGGGAGGGTCTGGAACACAGCAGGTACTTGGTAAAGGTCTTCCTCAGCCCAGGATGATGTGTAAAAACCTCCTACCCCATCCCACTCCAACCAGTACACTGGAACTTCCCTTTTCTGGGCTTCATGAATATATTGAGTGTCCTTAAATAGTATTTGTTGTGGTTGTTATGTCTTCTAATGTTCAAAGCATTTCTGCATTCATGAACTTGTTAGACCCTTAGATAACCTGGTGAGGTCTGCGGGGCAGGTACTGTTAGCTCCAGTTTTTGCCCAAGTCACACAGGTGGTAAAGGGCAGAGCTGGGACCAGAACCCCGGCTGCAATTCCCGTCCTCCTGCTGCCTAACCCCAGCTGCCTCTCTAGGCACTTTTCCCTCCTTCCTCTCATCACGTGATTCTCACCTTTAGGGGCCCTTTTGTATAGCTAGTGTGCAGTTTCACACGTGAGACTGCAGATCATTCAGCCGACAGCAGATTCTAGGAAGCTGGGGCCCTGAGCGTGATCAGGTACAGAAGAGATAGAGACCCAGGGACGTTCCAAGACATCAGATAAGGAGGGACCACGTGACGAGGTCCTCATCCAATACCAGTGAAATGAAGTTAGAGGTACTGAAACCATGAACTGCCCCTGGGGTGCTCAGGGCAGAGAAGCGGAAGAGAGGGGAGGGCTGCTGGGTTCCCTCATCCTCCTGCCCCATCCACACACCCACCTGCACCTACTCCCGTGTTTATCTCCTCTCCCAGTTCTGTGACAGAGGTGTCACACATCCTAGCATCAGCTAGTCCCTCTGCTGTCACTGAGATATTCACTCATTCATACATTCATGCACTCACCCAGGCTCAGCGTGCCCCACGTGGCTCAGGAACTCCCTGCCAGGGTCCTACCACTACCTCTCTGCCTCCCACTCCTCAGCCTCCCGGGCATCCTAATCACCTCACTCTCAGCAGATTACCTTGCCTCCCAGCTCACAGAGAGGACACAGACTCTCAGGTCCCACTGTGTGATGGTCAGTTCTGTGCGTCAGCTTGGTCACGGCGCCCAGATGTTTGGTAGAATACCAGTCTAGAGGTTGCTATGCAAGTTTTTTTAGGTGTGATTAACATTTAAATCAGTAGACTTTGGGTAAAGTAGATTACTCTCCATAACATGGGTGCGCCTCATCCAAACACTTGGAGGCGTTAAGAGAGAAAGACTGAGGTCCCCCAAAAGAAGAAATCCTGCCCTCAGACCGGCCTTCAGACTCAAGCTGCAACATCAGTCTTCCCTGGTTACCAGCCTGCTGGTCCGTCCTGCAGCCCCGCAATCACGTGAGTCAGTTCCTTAAAAAATTCTGTCTCCATACAAATGCACCTGTACACACACACACACATACACCCTCTAGGTTCTGTTTGTCTGAAGAACCCTAATGGCATGCCCCAGCAATCCCTTTAGCAAACGCCTACCCATCTATGCTCGAATGTGACCAGCGTGAGGCCTGCCCTCACTCCCCCGGGCTCTGTATCTTAGACCCTGAGCACCTTCCAGTATGAACACGACTGTGTGGGGCTGGAACTGGGTCCATCTGTGGGTTCTTTAGCACCACTTCCTTTTTCCCCCCAACATTTTAATTAATTATTATTTTTTTCTGTGTAGGTGCTACTAGGGATTTTTTTTCAGCTTTATTGATGTATGATTGAAAAATAAAATTGTAAGATATTTAATATGTACATCATGATTATTTGATGTATGTATTTATTGTGAAAGGATTCCTCCAATCTAGTTAACATATCCACCACCTCATATATAACATATATATGTATATATAAAATATATCAATATAATATGCGATATATAAATATAATATAAATTTATATATATATACTATATATAATTTTACATATATATAACTATAACTAGGTAGATAGATAGATAGGTAGATAGATAGCGTGAAAACATTTAAGTTCTACTCTCAGAAGATTTTAATTATTCGATACAGTGTTACCAACTACAGTCACTATGTTACACACTAGATCCTCAGACCTTATTCATCTTATAGCTGAAAGTTCTCCCTATTTCTCCCACCTCCGGCTCCTGGTAAACACTTTTATACTCTGTTTCTATGAGTTTCACTCTTTTTTTTTTTAATTCCACATGTAAGTATTTGTCTTATGTGCAGTATTTGTCTTTTTCTGACTGGCTTATTTTACTTAGCATAACGCCCTCAAGGTTCATCCACATTTTTGGAAATGGAAGGATATCCTTTGTTCCGATGGCTGAATAATGTTCCATTGCGTATGTGTGTGTGTGTGTGTGTGTATGTGTGTGTGTATGTGTGTGTGTGTATGTGTGTGTGTGTATGTGTGTGTGTGTATGTGTATATATTTTTAACAGCTTGTTTATCCATTCATTCACTGACAAACACTTAGGTTGTTCCCATATTTTGGCTATTGCGAACAATGCTGCAATAAACACAGGAGCGCAGATATCTCTCTCTTTATTTTTTAACATCTTTATTGGGGTATAAATGCTTTACAATGGTGTGTTAGTTTCTGCTTTATAACAAAGTGAATCAGCTATACATATACATATGTTTCCATATCTCTTCCCTCTTTCATCTCCCTCCCCTCCAGGCGGTATCTCTTAAAGATCCTGTTTTCACTTCCTTTGAAATGAACTGCTGGATCATATGCTAGTTCTATTTTAAATTTTTTGAGAAAACCTCCATACTGCTTTCCAAAGTGGCTGCACCAATTTCCATTCCCATCAACACTGCATAAGGTTCCCTTTTCTCCACATCCTTACCAACACTTATTATCTCTTGTCTTTTTGATGATAGCCATTCTAACAGGTGGGAGGTGATGTTTTTGGTTTTGATGATGTTGTAGTTTTGATTTGCATTTCCCTGATGATTAGTGATTAGAACCACTTACTGCACCTGCTGGTCATTTATGTGTCTTCGTTGGAAAGGTACGTAATCAGCTCCTCTGCTTATTTCTTAATCAGGCTGTTCAGGGTTATTTTGCTATTGAATTGTGTGAATTCTATGTATATTTTGGATATTAACCTCTTTTCAGATATATGGTTTGCAGATATTTTTTCCCACTCCACAGGTTGCCTTTTCATTTTGTTGATGATTTCCTTTGCTGTACAGAAGCTCTTTAGTTTGATGTAGTCCCACTTGTTTATTTTTGCTTTTGTTGCCTTTGTTTTTGGTGGTAAAGCCAAAATTACTGCCAAGATTGACATCAAGGTGCTTACTCCCTATGTTTTCTTCTAGGAGTTCTATAGTTTCACGTCTTAAATTTAAGTCTTTAATCCGTTTTGAGTTGATTTTTGTGGAGGTGTTAAGATAGGAGTCCAGTTTCATTACTTGACATATGGCTATAGTTTTCTCAACACAATTTACTGAAGAAACTGCCTTTTCCCCATCATATATTCTTGGCTCCTTTGTCATAAATTAATTGACCGTATAAGTGTGGGATTATTTATGGGCTCTCTGTTATGTTCCATTGATCTATGTGTCTATTTTTCTTTTTTTTGCGGTACATGGGCCTCTCACTGTTGTGGCCTCTCCCGTTGCGGAGCACAGGCTCCAGACGCGCAGGCTCAGCGGCCATGGCTCACGGGCCCAGCCGCTCCGCGGCATGTGGGATCTTCCTGGACCGGGGCACGAACCCATGTCCCCTGCATCGGCCGGCAGACTCTCAACAACTGCACCACCAGGGAAGCCCAATGTGTCTATTTTTATGCCAGTGTTATACCGTTTTGATTACTATCGCCTTGTAATAGTTTGAAATCAGGAACCGTTATACCTCCAGATTTGTTCTTCTTTCTCGAGATTGATTTGGTTATTAGGGGTCTTTCATGGTTTCATATGAATTTTAGGGTTGTTTTTCTACTTATGTAAAAAAAAAAGTCATAAAATTTTGATTATGTTTACACTGAATTTGTAGATTTCTTTGAGTAGTATGGATGTTTTAACAAGATTAATTCTTCGAATCCATGAGCACTGAATATCTTTTCATTTATTTACATTATTCAATTTCTTTCATCAAAGTTTTATAGTTTTCAGTATATAGATCTTTCACCTCCTTTGTTAAATTTATTCCTAAGTATTTTATTCTTTTTGATGCTATTGTAAATGAGATCATTGTCTTAATTACTTTTCTGATATCTCATTGTTAACATATAGAAATGCAACAGATTTCTGTATATTAATTTTATATCCTAAAACTTTACTGAATTCATTTATTAGTTCTAATAGTTTTTTGGTGGCATCTTTAGAACTTTCTATATGTAATACCATGTCATTGGCAAACAGTGTCAGTTTTACTTCTTACTTTCCAATTTGGATGCCTTTTTTTTTTCTTGTCTGATTGCTGTGGCTAGGACTTCCAATAGCACGAGTTGGTGTGGACACCTTTGGCTTCAGTTGTTTGGGATTCTCTTTGCTTCCTGGAACTGGATGTCAGCTTTCTTTCCCAGGTTAGGTAAGTTTTCAGCTATTACTTCTTTAGATAAGTTATCTGCCCCTTTCTCTCTCTCTCTTCTCCTTCTTGGACCCCAAATGATGCCAATGTTAGTACACCTGATGTTGTTCTAAGGGTCTCTTAAACGAGCCTCATTTTTAAAAATTCTTTTTTCTTTTTTCTGTTCAGCTTGGCTGATTTCCACTACTCTGTCTTCCAGTTCATTGATCCATTCCTCTGTATCATCTAATCTACTATTGATTCTTCTAGTGTATGTTTTATTTCAGTCATTTTACTCTTCAGCTTGGTTTGGTTCCTTATATTTTCTTACTCTTTGTTAAAATTATCACTGTGTTCATCAATTCTCCCAAGTTCAGTAAGCATCTTTTTAAAAAAAATTCACTGTATTCCCCATGTTGTACAATATATCCTTGAGCCTATCTTACACCCAAAGGTTTACACCTCTCACTCCCTCACTCCTATATTGCCCCTGCCCCCCACTGGTAACCACTAGTTTGTTCTTTATATCTGCGATCCTGCTTCTTTTTTGTTATATTTACTAGTTTGTTGTATTTTTTAGAGTCCACATACAAGTGGCATCATACAGTATTTGTCTTTCTCTATCTGACTTATTTCACTTAGCATAATGCCCTCCAAGTCCATCCATCTTGCTGCAAATGGCAAAATTTTGTCTTTTTTATGGCTGAGTAGTATTCCATTGTGTGTGTATCTTTATCCATTCATCTGTTGATGGACACTTAGGTTGCTTCCATGTCTTGGCAACTGTACATAATGCACTATGAACACTGGGGTGCATGTATCTTTTTGAATTAATGTTTTTGGGTTTTTTTGGATATACACCCAGGAGTGGAATTGCTAGGTCATATGGTAATTCTATTTTTAGTTTTTCATTGAGCATCTTTATTATCATTACCTTGAGCTCTTTTTCAGGTAGATCATTTACCACCATTTCATTTAGTTCTTTTTCTGAGGTTGTGCCCTATTCCTTTGTTTGCAACATATTACTCTGTCTCCTCATTTTGCCCAATTTTCTCTGTTTATTTCTATGTATTAGGTAGGTTGGTTACATTTCCCAATCTTGGAGAAGTGGCCTTATGTCGGAGACATCCTATGGGGTGCAGTAACACACTACCTTCTTGTCACCAGAGCTATATGCTCTAGGGGGTGCCCCCTTATGTGGGCTGTGTGGGCCCCTCTGTTGTGGCAGGGCCAAATACTGTGGGCATGCTGGCAGGTGGGGCTGGCCCTCAGCCTGGTTGGATGCCAGGTCCTACCTTGTGTGGAGGCTGCTGGCCCATTGGTGGGCAGGGCCAGGTTCTGGCCGGGTTCTGCATGCCCTGAGGGGGCCTGGGGCTGATGCCTGCCCACTGGTGGGAGGGATCAGGTCCCAGGGCAGCTGGCTGCATGGCCCAAGGGGGTCTGGGGCTTATTTTGGCCCACCAATGGGTGGTAAGCCCCCAGCACTAATAGGCTAGAGTGAGGATTCCAAAATGGTGCCTGTCAGCACCAGTGAGGTAGAACAAGTTCCTAAAAATGGCTGCCGCTTGCACCTGTGTCCCCAGGGGGAGTCTCAGTTGCCTCCTGCCTCTCCAGGAGGATTTCCAATATCAGCAAGTGGTTCTGATCCAGGCTCCTTTCAAATTATTGCCTCTGTGATGGTACTTAGAGCACGTGAGATTTTGCACGTATCCTTTAAAAGCAGAGTCTCTTTCCTACAGCCCTTCAGACCTCCCATCACAAGCCCTGCTGGCCTTCAAAGCCAGACATTCTGAGAGCTTGTCTTCCCGATGTAGAACCCCCAGGTTTGGGAGCCTGGTACAAGGCTTTGGCCCCTAGCTCCTTGGGGAGAACCTCTGTAATTGTGATTATCTTTCCATTTGTGGGTAACCTACCCGGAGGTGTGGATCTTGACTATACTGTGTCTCCACCCCACCCCTCAACTCATCTCGTGTGGTTCCTTCTTTATAACTTTATTTGTGGAAAATCTGTTCGGCTAGTCTTCAGGTCATTCTCATAGACAGTTGCTCTGTAAATAGTTGCAATTTTGGTGTGCCTGTGGGAAGAGGTGAGTTTAGGGTCTTCCTACTGCATCATCTTGGCCTCACCTCTTTGATCTGTTTGATTGTCTTTTTAGTCTCTATTTCATTTATTTCTGCTCTAATCTTTATTATTTCCTTCCTTTAACGTTGGGTTTAGTTTGTTCTTCTTTGTCCATTTCCATGAGGTGTAAAGTTAGGTGTTTATTCGAGATCTTTCTTTTTTCTCAATGTAGGTGTTTAATACTATAGACTTTCCTCTTAGAACTGCTTTTGCTGCATCCCATAGGTTTTGGTATGTTGTATTTCCATTTTCATTGGTCTCAAGATATTTTTTATTTCTCTTTTGATTTCTTCTTTGACCCATTGGCTGTTCAGTAGTATGTTGTTTAATCTCCATGTATTTGTGAATTTTCCAGTTGTTTCTTATAGCTGATTTCTAGTTCATAACATCATGGTGAAAAAGATGCTTGGTATGATTTTAATCTTTTAAAATTTATTGACTTGTTTTGTGTCCTAACACATGATCTACCCTGGAGAATGTTCCAGGTGCATTTGTGAAGACTATGTATTCTGCTGCTGTTACGTGGAAAGTTCTCTAATACGTCTTTTAAGCCCATCTAGTCTAATGCGTAGTTTAAGTCCAATGTTTCTCAGCTGCACTTCTTGAGGGTCTAATCCTCATGTCAGCTGCATCTGCTTACTCTCACTCATGAAGCTTTATCTATGGGAATCCTTTGTAGCCATGGTTGAGGATTCATCCATTTGAGAGGTTTAATTTTGCTTCTGTCAGAAGTTCCAGGAGCATAACCAGCCTGTAACTACTTTTTATACAGATGCTTCCACTTGGTAATTCTTGGACCAGCATGGAGTATAAACTCAAACCTCAGACCCATTAAGGGTACCCTGTGATTATAAAGTCTCAGAGAGACTATTTTTTCTTACTTAGAGCCCAAGTTATCACCCTGTGCCTATGAGTGGGCTATTTTATAGGTCCCCATTTCACTGAGGGCATCATCTTTATGTGGGGTTCTCAATTCTAACACTCCACCTTACAGGTCTTGCCTCCTATCTCTTCACAGCCAATGAAATCCAAACTCTCTGAATCCCAACACTAGCACTTCTCCACTTCCCCACTCCAGGCTGCCACAGCATCATTTCACATGCTCACCACTTTGGTTTTTAGCTTTCTCTTCATTTTTGGTTCCTGGTTGTTTTCCTTCCTTTCATTCCTGCTCAGCTAGTGTTGGAAAGGTTTGCTATTATATTTTATCCAGCATTTCTTGGTATTTTCGTGGAGAGGAGTTTTCAATTTATTAGTCAACCATACTGTCAAAAATAGAAACCTGCTGCATTTTAACTGTCTGCACATAAGCATGGGCTTCAGAGCACAGGCTGACTGAGTTCAAAGCTTGTCTCTGCCACTTATCAGCTATGGACCATAGGTTACCTAATCTCTATGTCTCAGTTTACCCATCTAGAAATAATGATAACATTGGCATCGCTGTTATGATGATTAATTGAAATAATACATGCAAAAATCTTCAAACAAAACAAGCACACGATAAACACTCAATACATATTGCTATTTGTGTTAGGAAAGCACACAGCAGATAGGTGCTCAGCAAATATGTATTGAATTCATTGTTTTCAACTTTATACCCCTATCACCTTACATAGTAATGCTGGTGCATCACAGCACTCAATACATATTTAATGAGTTAATATGACTAAATGAGTGAATGAATGCATCAGTACTTATACCCATTTTCCCTCCTGTCCCAGGGGAAGAGACCCCTCACCTGAGCAAGGCCAATCCTTCTAGCAATATTTTAGATCCCACCCTTTTCTGCTCTTCCCCTGCCTTCTCTCCACCTTCCCCTCCCTCCTCCCCAGAATATAACATGTTCTCATTTTTCCCATGTAAAGCACTCTCTCTCTCTCTCTCTCTCTCTCACACACACACACACACTCACACACACACACACACACACACACACACACACACACACACACACACACATTCCTTCTTTGACTATATATCTCCTAATTGCATATCCTGGTCTATGGACCAAGTCCAGCATCTGGACCAACTCCTTTCTTGACCTCCTGAGATTGGGTTGAATGCCCTTTCCCACGAGCCACTGTTTTCTGCCCTAATGTCCATCCTGACGCTTAAGCATTGCATGGTAATTGTCCACTTACTACAGGATAGGGACTATCGCTCTCCTCTTGGGATCCCCCAGTACTTAGCACAGAGCCTAGCATGTGGCAGATACTCAACAAATGCTGTTAAAATAAATGAATGAACAGAAGCCAGTGATAGCACAATATTAACAATATTCATCATCCCTACCCCCAGGAGCTATAAAAAAGGAACAAAGAAGCTTCAATCAGCCTTGGCATCGTCAAGGTGAGCCAGTTAGTTGTCAAGGTTCCTAATTAGATTTGTCTTCTTGCTGCCCTGATGAACAGGTCTAGAGAGAAGTGAGGATGGCCAGGGGCTGGTGGGGCAGGGGGGAAGCATAGCTCGATGAAAAGAACATACATTTTGACACAGTCTGAACTTCTAGGTTCAACTCTCTGCCCCACCAATACTAGCTATGGAGTAACTGTGGGTCAGCTAGTCTCTCTGAGCCTCAGTTTCTTTACCTATAAAATGGGTATAATGGTAACGGCACGATTTTTTTTTTCACACACACACACACACACACACACACTGTATTTTATTTTTACAAGAGATAAATAAACTGACACCAAGTATTGTAAATGGATGACCACAACAAAAGCAACAATGATTGCAATTACCAAACACGAAACACTCATACCATGTCATAATATTGACATTCAGTCCAGTAAATGGCACGATCTTTGCCTTACTATCTCACAGGGGTTTGTGAGAAACAGTGTGTGCGTGTGTGTGTGTGTGTGTGTGTGTGTGTGTGTGCTCTATGAACGGTAAAGTGAAACCCAAACATTGTTTAATATTGCTGTGATTTCTGCTCTCTTTCACTTCCAGCTCCAAACCAATCCCCACCACATGCTTGCTTTGGCCTGAAATTACCTGCTCCAGAGACAAACTCTCATTGCATACCAAAATGCATACACAGGATGAGGAAAAAAACCCTGAAACTCATTTGAAAGAAAGTACACCCTGTAAGCCAGTCTCCAGTGGGACTGGCCAAAGGCAGATCCTTGTTAATGATAAAGGATGGAGCAAGGTCAGAGAGGAGACACACCCTGGTACAGTGACAGGACTGGAAAAGAGTCTGCCACTCAAAGAGGGAACACATCTTCAGAAAGGATGGCTGGAGCCAGAAGCTGAACTTTGGTTGACTTCCCAGTTTAGTTGAGGGTTAGCCCTCATTAACTTTCACTGTGTGGCATAAACAGATGCTGGGAGTTGAGGTCGTTTCATCATGCCGCTGTCACCCGGGCGGCTCTGTACCACAGAACATGGAAAGATTTGTGTCTGTTTGTCTTGGATGCCATGCCTTTGCCATAAAGGAGAATCATTCAACGCCTCTAGCTTCCCCTATTGTACCCATGGGGGCTGCAAACCTGGTGAGCATTTCAATGACTACTTCCTGACTGACTGCAGGTATGCCACAGGGTCTAGCAACAAAGGTGGGGGCCCTGTCTTCAGCAAGACCCCGCTACCATGCACAGGTTTTGGTGTTATCTGGAAGTGAGAGGGAGATTCCTCAGCCCATTGCCACAATATTCCAGGATTAATTCTTTAACTGGTGTACTGGTGAAGCTGGTAGGGCATCAGGGCCGCACCCAGGCGGGAAGAAGGGAAGAGCATCCCAGGAGTGGCTGATGGAGGCTTTGTGTGCCATGAAACATTGCAAAGATATTGTGATGCTCACTGTCTATAATCCAGCCACTGGACTTCCTGCAGACCCTCAAAAGGACCAAGTTCTCAGTGCAGGACACTGAGGTTGACTCCCATCTACTCCACCCCTCCCTCACTGTGTGACAGTGACATGGCTTAGGGCTGAACCCTGCTCCAGGAATGAGTTCTGATCAATCTAAAGGGGGGGTCACCATACTATGGCCCGTGGGCCAAATCTAACCTGCCACCTATTTCTTTTGTAGGGGTGAGGGTGTGGCGGGGTGTTGGTATGTTCCACAAGCTAAGAATGGTTTTGACATTTTTAAATGGTTGGGGAAAAAATCGAAAGAAGAATATTTTGTGACGTGAAAATTACATGAAATTAAAATATTAACATCCATAAATACAGTTTTCTTGGAATACAGCCACGCTCATTTACTTACGTCTTGTCTGTGGTTGCTTTTGTGCTACAAAAGAAGTCGTAACAGAGACCGTAGGGCCCACATCTTACCAGTGTCTTCTACTTTTCTTGCAAGAACCCAGAATAAGCTGGTCAGAGCCAGGCATTCCCCTGTGACGCTAATTAGTTCAGGGTGGTTATGTGCTCCAAACTGGCCCAGTAAGGCTTGCAGAGTCTGCCTGGTTCTGCAGACAGACAGTGAGAAGTCTGTCTGGTTCTCACTCTCCTACAAGACTTGAAAAAAATTGCTACTAATAGCCCACAATGTAAGGGGGAACTGATCTCAGGATAAAGCTGATGCTGTGGACACTGGAGTGGACAATGGGAAAAACCCACGTTCCCGCTGCCACCACTGAGACACTACAAACAACCTGCGACGCTGCCCACTCTACATCCAGAGAAGGCAACTGTGGAAGCCAATCCATTTTCTTATCCACTAAGTTGCTTCGGTTTGGTTTTCTGTTACATGCAGCCAAAAGCATCTCTCAACTCTGCCCAGAAAGCATACTGTTAGAACATACTGTTAGAACATACTGTTCCCTCTGCCCAGAAAGCTCTCCTCGTCCCATCCCTTGCCCAGTTAACTTCTACTCATCTTTCAAGATTCACAATAGTTAGCAATGTCCTAGGAAGGCCATCTGTGACCTCGTAGACTAGGTGATGCCCCTGTGCTGCACACCATCCCCATCCACAGTGCTCTGGACTTGTCCTTTGGTAACACACATCACATATCTATTATGAATGTTTACCTCACCCTCCTGGCTAGTCTTCCTGCTCCATTATGGCCAAGACCAATCATGTTAATTTTGCTCTCCACTATATCCCAAGTGCCGAATACAGTGCCTGGCAACTAGGTGCTAACTAAACTGCATAAAGGATGGCGGCTGGGGAGCTCGAGGTGCCTGTGACTGCGGCGCTGAGGTTGGAGCGACTGCGTGTGTGCTGGCTGCTTGTGGCGGCTGCAGCTGGAACTGGAACATTTCCCGAACAAAAGACTAAACTTACAGAAGAATGCAATCAAGTGATGGCTTTTTCTTTAGAATCTGAATATGGAGGCCACGGGGACAAATGAAGTTGCCAAGCTAAAAACTAAATTTATATCTGCCTGGAACAACATGAAATATACCATGGGGCTGATAGGGTCTTGGTGCTCCAGCCTGTTGTCAGGCCTGAGCCTCTGAGGTGGGAGAGGTGAGTTCAGGATACTGGACCACCAGAGACCTCCCAGCCCCACATAATATCAATCGGTGAGAGCTCCCCCAGAGACCTCTGTCTCAACACTAAGACCCAGCTCCACCCAATGGCCAGCAGGTTCCAGCAATGGATGCCCCATGCCAAACAACTAGCTAGACAGGAACACAACCCCACCCTTTAGCAGAGAGGCTGCCTAAAATCATATTCAGTTCACAGACACCCCAAAACACACCACCGGACACGGTCCTGCCCACTAGAAAGACAAGATCCAGCCTCATCCACTAGAACACAGGCAACAGTCCCCTCCACCAGGAAGCCTACACAACCCACTGAACCAACCTTAGCCACTGGGGGCAGACACCAAAAACAACGGGAACTACAAACCTGCAGCCTGTGAAAAGAGACCCCAAACACAATAAGTTAAGCAAAATGAGAAGACAGAGAAATATGCAGGAGATGAAGGAGCAAGGTAAAAACCCACCAGACCAAACAAATGAAGAGGAAATAGGCAGTCTACCTGAAAAAGAATTCAGAGTAATGATAGTAAAGATGATCCAAAATCCTGGAAATAGAATGGAGAAAAAACAAGAAATGTTTAACAAGGACCTAGAAGAACTAAAGAGCAAACAAACAATGATGAACAACACAATAAATGAAATTAAAAATTATCTAGAAGGAATCAGTGGCAGAATAACTGAAGCAGAAGAATGGATAAGTGACCTGGAAGATAAAATAGTGGAAATAACTACCACAGAGGAGAATAAAAAAAAAAAGAATGAAAAGAATTGAAGACAGTCTCAGAGACCTCTGGGACAACATTAAACACAACAACTTTCGAACTATAGGGGTCCCAGAAGAAGCAGAGAAAAAGAAGGGGTCTGAGAAAATACTTGAAGAGATTATAGTTGAAAAATTCCCTAACATGGGAAAGGAAATAGTCAATCAAATCCAGGAAGCTCAGAGAGTCCCATACAGGCTAAATCCAAGGAGAAATACACCAAGACACATATTACTCAAACTATCAAAAATTAAATACAAAGAAAAAATATTAAAAGCAGCAAGGGAAACGCAACAAATAACATACAAGGGAATCCCCCATAAAGTTAACAGCTGATCTTTTAGCAGAAACTCTGCAAGCCAGAAGGGAGTGGCAGGACATATTTAAAGTGATGAAAGGGAAAAACCTACAACCAAGATTACTCTACCCAGCAAGATCTCATTCAGATTCAAGGGAGAAATTTAAACCTTTACAGACAAGCAAAAGGTAAGAGAATTCAGCACTACCAAACCATCTTTACAACAAATGCTAAAGGAACTTCTCTAGGCAGGAAACTCAAGAGAAGGAAAAGACCTACAAAAACAAACCCAAAACAATTAAGAAAATGGTAATAGGAACATACATATTGATAATTACCTTAAATGTAAATGGATTAAATGCTCTCACCAAAAGACATAGATTGGCTGAATGGATACAAAAACAAGATCCATATATATGCTGTCTACAAGAGACCCGCTTCAGACCTAGGGGCACATACAGACTGAAAGTGAGGGGGTGGAAAAAGATATTCCATGCAAATGGAAATCAAAAGAAAGCTGGAGTAGCAATTCTCATATGAGACAAAAATAGACTTTAAAATAAAGACTATTACAAGAGGTAAAGAAGGACACTACATAATGAACAAGGGATCAATCCAAGAAGAAGATAGAACAATTGTAAATATTTATGCACCCAACAGAGGAGCACCTCAATACATAAGGCAAATGCTAACAGCCATAAAAGGAAAAATCGACAGTAACACAGTAATAGTAGGGGACTTTAACACCCCACATTCACCAATGGACACATCAACCAAAATGAAAATTAATAAGGAAACACAAGCTTTACATGACACATTAGATGAAATGAACTTAAATGATATTTGGACATTCCATCCAAAAACAACAGAATACACTTTCTTCTCAAGTGCTCATGGAACATTCTCCAGGATAGATCATATCTTGGGTCACATATCAAGCCTTGGTAAACTTAAGAAACTTGAAATTGTATCAAGTAGCTTTTCCGACCACAAAGTTATGAGACTAGATATCAATTACAGGAAAAAAACTATAAAAAATACAAACACATGGAGGCTAAATAATACACTACTAAATAACCAAGAGATCACTGAAGAAATCAAAGAGGAAATCAAAAAATACCTAGAAACAAATGACAATGAAAACACGACCACCCAAAAGCTATGTGATGCAGCAAAAGCAGTTCTAAGAGGGAAGTTTATAGCAATACAATCCAACCACAAGAAACAAGAAAAATCTCAAATAAACAACCTAACCTTATACATAAAGCAATTAGAGAAAGAAGAACAAAAAAAACCCAAGGTTAGCAGAAGAAAAATCATAAAGATCAGATCAGAAATAAATGAAAAATAAATGAAAGAAACAATTACCAAGATCAACAAAACTAAAAGCTGGTTCTTTGAGAAGATAAATAAAATTGATAAACCATTAGCCAGACTCATCAAGGAAAAAAGGGAGAAGACTCAAATCAATAGAATTAAAAATGAAAAAGAAGTAACAACTGACACTGCTGAAATACAAAGGATCACAAGGGATTACTACAAGCAACTCTATGCCAATAAAATGGACAACCTGGAAGAAATGGACAAATTCTTAGAAAAGCACAACCTTCTGAGACTGAACCAGGAAGAAATAGAAAACATAAACAGACCAATCACAAGCATTGAATTTGAAACTGTGATTAAAAATCTCCCAATATGGGCTTCCCTGGTGGCGCAGTGGTTGAGAGTCCGCCTGCTGATGCAGGGGACACGGGTTCATGCTCCGGTCTGGAAAGATCCCACATGCCGCGGAGTGGCTGGGCCCGTGAGCCATGGCTGCTGAGCCTGCGCATCCAGAGCTGTGCTCCGCAACGGGAGAAGCCACAGCAGTGAGAGGTCTGTGTACAGAAAAAAAAAAAAAAATCTCCCAACAAACAAAAGCCTAGGACCAGATGGCTTCACAGGCGAATTCTATCAAACATTTAGAGAAGAGCTAACACCTATCCTTCTCAAACTCTTCCAAAATATAGCAGAGAGAGGAACACTCCCAAACTCATTCTATGAGGCCACCATCACCCTGATACCTAAACCAGACAAAGATGTCACAAAGAAAGAAAACTACAGGCCAATATCACTAATGCAAAAATCCTCAACAGAATACTAGCAAAAGAACCCACAGCACATTAAAAGGATCATACACCATGATCAAGTGGGGTTTACCTCAAGAATGCAAGGATTTTTCAATATACGCAAATCAATCAATGTGATAAATCATATTAAAAAACTGAAGAAGTAAAACCATATGATCATCTCAATAGATGTAGAAAAAGCTTTCGACAAAATTCAACACTCATTTATGATAAAAACCCTCCAGAAAGTAGGCATAGAGGCAACTTACCTCAACATAATAAAGGCCATATATGACAAACCCACAGCCAACATTGTTCTCAATGGTGAAAAACTGAAACCATTTCCACTAAGATCAGGAACAAGACCAGGTTGCCCACTCGCACTGCTATTATTCAACATAATTTTGGAAGTTTTAGCCACAGCAATCAGAGAAGAAAAAGAAATAAAAGGAATCCAAATCAGAAAAGAAGAAGTAAAGCTGTCACTGTTTGCAGATGACATGATACTATACATAGGGAATCTTAAAGATGCTACCAGAAAACTACTAGAGCTAATCAATGAATATGGTAAAGTAGCAGGATACAAAATTAATGCACAGAAATCTCTTCCATTCCTATATACTAATGATGAAGAATCTGGAAGAGAAATTAAGGAAACACTCCCATTTACCACTGCAACAAAAAGAATAAAATAAGTAGGAATAAACCTACCAAAGGAGACAAAAGACCTGTATGCAGAAAACTATAAGACTCTGATGAAAAAAATTAAAGACAATACAAACAGATGGAGAGATATACCATGTTCTTGGATTGGAAGAATCAACATTGTGAAAATGATTATCCTACCCAAAGCAATCTACAGATTCAATGCAATCCCTGTCAAACTACCAATGGCATTTTTCACAGAACTAGAACAAAATATTTCACAATTTGTATGGATACACAAAAGTCCTCGAATAGTCAAAGCAATCTTGAGAAAGATAAACAGAGCTGCAGTAATCAGGCTCCTTGACTTCAGACTATACTACAAAGCTACAGTAATCAAGACAGTATGGTACAGGCACAAAAATAGAAATATAGATCAATGGAACAAGATAGAAAGCCCAGAGAGAAACCTAGGCACATATGGTCACCTTATCTTTGAAAAAGGAGGCAAGAATATACAATGGAGAAAAGACAGCCTCTTACAATAAGTGGTGCTGGGAAAACTGGGCAGCTACATGTAAAAGAATGAAATTAGAACACTCCCTAACACCATATACAAAAATAAACTCAAAATGGAATAAAGATCTAAATGTAAGACCAGACACTATAAAACTCTTAGAGGAAAACATAGGCAGAACACTCTGACATAAATCACAGGAAGATCCTTTTTGACCCACCTCCTAGAGAAATGGAAATTAAAAAAAATAAACAAATGGAATCTAATGAAACTTAAAAGCTTTTGTGCAGCAAAGGAAACCATAAACAAGACAAAAAGACAACCCTCAGAATGGGAGAAAATATCTTCAAATGAAGCAACTGACAAAGGATTAATCTCCAAAATATACAAGCAGCTCACACAGCACAATATCAAAAAAACAAACAACCCAGTCCAAAAATGGGCAGAAGACCTAAATAGACATTCCTCCAAAGAAGATATACAGATTACAGCAAACACATGAAAGGATGCTCAACCTCACTAATCATTAGAGAAATGCAAATCAAACTACAATGAGGTATCACCTCACACTGGTCAAAATGGCCATCATCAAAAAATATACAAATACTAAATGCTGGAGAGGGTTTGGAGAAAAGGGAATCCTCTTGTACTGTTGGTGGGAATGTAAATTGATACAGCCACTACGGAGAACAGTATTGGAGGTTCCTTAAAAAACTAAAATTAGAACTACCATACAACCCAGCAATCCCACTACTGGGCATATACCCTGAGAAAACCATAATTCAAAAAGTCATGTACCACAATGTTCATTGCAGCTCTATTTACAATAGCCAGGACATGGAAGCAACCTAAGTGTCCATTGACAGATGAATGGATAAAGAAGATGTGGCACATACATACAATGGAATATTACTCAGCCACAAAAAGAAACGAAATTGAGTTATTTGTAGTGAGGTGGATGGACCTAGAGTCTGTCATACAGAGTGAAGTAAGTCAGAAAGAGAAAAACAAATACCGTATGCTAACACATATATATGGAATCTGAAAAGCAAAAAAAAAAAAATGGTTCTGATCAACCTAAGGGCAGGACAGGAGTAAAGACACAGACGTAGAGAATGGACTTGAGGACATGGGGAAGGAGAAGTGTAAGCTGGGATGAAGTGAGAGAGTAGAATTGACATATATACACTATCTAATGTAAAGTAGATAGCTAGTGGGAAGCAGCTGCATCGCACAGTGAGATCAGCTCTGTGCTCTGTGACCACCTAGAGGGATGGGATAGGGAGGCTGGGAGGGAGATGCAAGAGGGAGGGGATATGGGGATATATGTATACATAACAGCTGATTCACTTGTTATACAGGAGAAACTAACAAAACATCGTGAAGCAATTATACTCCAACAAAGATGTTAAAAAAATAAATAAATTGCATAAAGACCAGCATTTCCCAGCTTCTGTTTAATGGAATACCAGTGTCCTACTGGTTATTAGGGAAGACACCAAGGTATTCCAATTTATTTACATCCATTGTAGACCAAGTAATATCTGATGATTATTTTTAGCTGTCCCCCTTTTCTCTGCAATGGTTCACTCCAGGGTCCTGTATGGGTTATATTTTTAGATATAAACCCGACTATTAAGTTTCCAGATCTGATATTTAAATCATTCTGAGAAACAAAGCTAAGCCATTGTGTTTCCTACATGATTTCTCAGAGATCTGACTGCAGTGCTGGGCAATGCTGAGGCCCTGACTGTGTACTGCTAAGAGGGTAATGTAACATGTAGCATTTCCCAAACTTATTTGATGATGGTCCCCTTTTCTCTAAACCAGTAATGCCTTACTGAGCGCTCAACTTTTTGTGGGTTTTTTTGTTTGTTTGTTTCGTTTTTTTTTTATTTGAAATGCTGGCTGAGAGCCTTTGGGAAAAGACAAATGCAGAGGCAAAGCATTAAGAGATCCTCAGAAGTCTCTAGCCCAAAGCAACTAGTTTGCTGAAGTGCTCCAGAAACACAGATATTAGGCGCAGGGGCCCCGTAGGTCCTCAGGATGGGGATGCGAGGCAGTAGCCAAAGGTGGGTGTGGGGTGAAGGGGAGGTCCACTGCCTGTTCTATGGCACGATGCGCCTCCCCTGCTCCCTGTGTGGTGTGAGGGGCACAGACCACGTTGCTTGAGGCTTAAGGGATGCAGGGGTGAATGGATCCAGATGGGTCCCCTGGAAGCCAAGTACAGTTCCCGCCTGGCATCTCGGCCCAACCTTTACTCCTGGGCTGGGAGCTAAAACTATTCCCGAAGCTTGAATTGCAGGCTATGGAGATAATTCTTCTGGTGAGGTGGGGCCGCAATTCTGCATGATTCCCCTTTGCTGGCTGTGATATCAGTCTCCATACTGTCAATTTCATAAACTGCAAGGAATTTACAAAGTCACTCATTAAGGTCCTGCCAAGGAGAGCTCCTGAGGTGGCTGAGGTTCCCTTCATGTTTTCTGAATGCATCAAGTAGGGGGTGGGAGTGGAGGAACCCTGCCCCCAGAAGTCCAGAGGGAAGGAATCCCATGGATTCCACATTTCCCCCATCCAAACTCTCGTCCACAGACAAGTGGGACTTGGTAACAGCCCTCTGATGACTGAAGAGGGAGGAAGACTGGAAGCTTCCTGCCCGAGAGGGAAAACGAGTGTTTAAATGCAGCTTTCTTCCTTTCTGGAGCCCAAGCCTTATTTTGGAACCCCAAAATAAAACAGAGAGGTCTGGGAGACTGGGGTTTCACTGCTTCCGCCTGACCCCAGGAGCTCGTCTCCCTTTTATAGCTCTAGAGGTGGACAGATTCTCCAGAAAGAGAGATTAATAGTTACTGAGGCCTCCCTGGGCCTCACACCATCCTTGGTATTTTCCGCATGTTAAGTAGTTTTTCCTCCCAAATAGCGACACAGGTTCCCACATTTTACAGGTAAGGTACCTGAGGCTCAGGGAAGCCAGAAGACTTGTCCAAAGACAGAGCCAGAGACAAATAAAGCTGAGATTTGGCTAAAAGCCCATGCTCCTTCCAGTAGGCCACAGCACCTTCTGGAAAGCCCCAAAGCAGAGATCAGACCCAGCAGACAAAACCCGCCCTGACCTGCCTGGTGGCCCTCTCCATTCTGCCCACCAGAGGCCGCTTTCAGGGGTCTGTTGGTATCTCTGCAGGGCTGGTGGCCCCTGATGGCCAAGGACGTGCCTCCCATGGCCTCAGCGGTCCCCCTGGGAGCCTCTCCCCTGCTGGGAGAGGAGCCAGGCCCCCCTGAGGCTACTGCTGTGCCACTGATGAGACCAGACTCTCACGGGCCATTGGGCTGACGGGCATACATTCGGTTCACTCAAGGTTGAATCCTGTACCTCCTTCAAAGAGCAGAAAAAACAGCTCCACTGAACTGTGTCCTCAGGCAAGAAATGAGCCGAGCTCTGGCTGGGATGTCTGGCTGCAGGTGTTTGATGCAGTGGGAGACAAAGGCGGGAAAGGAGCTGAGTTATCCCGGCTGCATAAACCCTGTGGGAAAGCTGCCAGCGGCCTGGGTCCCAGCCTCGGGCGATGGGAGGGCTGGACACTCCACGGAACTTGCTTCCTGCCTGTGGGGGAGGAGTCTTGGGGTCAGAGTCTGAGCTGTGTGCCCTCTGCAGACCAGTGGTGGATCCATGGGGTGGAAGCACAGGGGTCCATCTGCATGAGGGACTGAGGATCCACAAGAGAGGATATCTGCCCTGAGAGAAAAGGGAGTAATGGTAAATTTGGTTTAAGAATTTAAGAAAAACTGGCAGGAAGAGAAATGACTTTGAGTCCAGTGTGGCTCATGGACCTAGCCCTGCCTTTTGGGCCAAATACTCGAGAGCGTGAATCGAAGAACAAGCCAAAACAGGAGAGAGGTTTTCTTTAGGATACTGAGCATATAAGGCAGCCCTGTTTCCTTCCCCGGGCAGCAGAGGGTACACAGAGAGGATGGGGAACATTATATCCACATCAGGACACCAAAAAGGACTTGAGGGTCAGGAGTTAGAGATGGGCCTGGAGCCACTGGGACTCACGGAGGGTCTGAGGTCAGGCTGGGGGGTCCCAGCCATTATGCTGGAGATGGGGGCGTAATATATAGAGTAGGCATACACAACAAATGTTTGATGAATGAAAATATACCTTCAAATATCCCGTTCCTCAGGCTGGTGTGGCCTGGAGAGCCCAGAGTTGCAAAAGCAATGCCACATATTGGTCTTGGGTAGAGCAGGTGACAAGCGGTTTATCATCTGGGGCCATGAGCATCACCCCTGTCTTAGGGAGGGCGCCAAGTTTACACAGCTGGGGGCAGTCGGGTCTGGAATCCAGTACATAGAACAGAGCTCTGTGATGCTGGAGGGAGCTCACCCCTGTCCTAACCCCAATCCCAACAATTAACAATTGTCACCTTGGGCAAGTCACTTAACCTCCCCAAGTGACAGTGACGATGACAGTTCACCCATCAGTTTATCATGAGGATTAAATATGATGAAATGTCTTGGGCCCCACAGGGAGCAACAGAAAAATCGAAGCCAACAGCCCTCCCAGGGTGAGGGGCTAAGCCTCCCACATCTCTGTTAACATAGAAATGAAAGCCACTGGGGCTTGAGGGGCCTTCAAAGCACTTTATTTTCCTAAATAGTTTTCACTGCTCATTTGCATAGCAAACGCTTTTTTAATAGCAGAGTTAGCTCCTCCTTCCCCAGGGCTCTGCCATCAGGACTCAGCCCATTGGCTAGATGATACGTTTGTTTTCTCCTCACTGCAGACTGTGGGCTGCAAAGGCAGGCTTTGCCCTACTCACCCTTCTATTTCCAGGGCCTGGCACAGTTCCTGCCACAGACAGTCTCAGTAACTGTGTGTTGAATGGATGGACTTTGAACCTCTACCCTGACCAATTCCAATTCCAATTCCAAACTATCAGAGTCCAAATTAATGAGGTTTCAGTGTAATTAACATTGACATTTTTTTCACAATTCAGATTCAGATATCTTGCTTCAAAGGACATCATCAAGCAAGTGAAAAGACAGCCCACAAAATAAGAGAAAATATTTGCAAATCATAAGGGACTATATAGACTATATAGAGAATTCTTACAACTTAATAATAAAGACAACCCAATCAAAAATGAGCCAAAGGGGCTTCCCTGGTGGCACAGTGGTTGAGAGTCTGCCTGCCGATGCAGGGGACACAGGTTCGTGCCCCGGTCCGGGAAGATCCCACATGCCGCGGAGCAGCTGGGCCCGTGAGCCATGGCTGCTGAGCCTGCACGTCCGGAGCCTGTGCTCCGCAGCGGGAGAGGCTGCAGCAGTGAGAGGCCCACGTACCGCAAAAAAAAAAAAAAATGAGCCAAAGAACGGAATAGATATTTCCTGAAAGATCTACAAATGGCCAATCAGCACATGAAAAGATGCCCAACATCATTAGCCATTAATGATGAAATACAAATCAAAACCACATGAGATAGGATGTGCAGAAATACATGGCCAGTGGGAATGTAAAATGGTATATGGTCCGTTTGAAAAACAGTTTAGCAATTCCTCAAAAAGTTAAACATAGAATTACCATACAACCTAGAAATTCTACTCCTCGTCATATGCCCAAGAGAAATGAAAACATATGTCACACAAAAACTTGTACACTAATGTTCACAGCAGCATTATTCATAATAGTCAGAAAGTGGAAAAAACTCAAATGTCCATTAACTGATGAATGGATGAATAAAATGTGGTCTATCCATCCAACGGAATATTATTCAGTCATAAAAGGGAATGGAGTACTGATACGTGCTACAACATGGATGAACCTTGAACCGCAAAAAAGGTCAGGCACAAAAGGCCACATATCATATAATACTATTTGTATGAAATATCCAGGGTAGATAAATCCATAGAAACAGAAAGTAGATCAGTGGTTGCCAGGGTCCGGGAGGGATAAGGAGATTAAGGAGTGAGGGCTAAGAGATACAGGCTTTCTATTTTGAGGTGATGAAAAATATTCTAAAAGTGATGGTGGTAATAGTTTACAACCCCAGATATACTAAAAACCACTGAATTGTATACATTAAATGGGTGAATTGTCTGGTATGTGAATTATATCTCAACAGAGCTGTTTAAGATAACAAGACAAAACAACAGACCAAAAAAACCAGATGACTTCCTTTTCCGGACATCTAACTCTCAAGCCTCTAACTTTGGAAAACAAGGATATGAGTGGGATCTCACCTATCGAATCCTCCACGGTACCTAAAACAGAGCTGGAGGTAGAATACCTACTCAAAAAATATTTCTGGAATTGAAATGATGACCAGTCAAAAATGAAAATAAGGTATGTAGCCTCTCATTCAAATTCAAGATCATCAGGGTCATCATCTCCTGACGTCTGGAGGGGACTCGCTGACCTAGTTTAGCTTTGTCTAACCACAACTGGTTAGGATGGGTATGGTCCCCACTTTACAGAAGAGGAAATCGAGTGTCAATGAAATTAAAGGATTGGTCTGAGGTTGCAGCTAGTGGGTAACAAGGGTGCAAATGGTTGGACTCCAGTATTCACGACCTGTGTTACTTCTCCCTTCCCTAAGCAAAGCTACCCTAGCTTACCTCCCCTCCCCGCCCTACACCCCATGTTGTGTCTGATCACTCACCTGCTCCCCAGGGCTTGGCATCTGACTCTGCTGCCCAGCCTCAAGCCAGAAGCCCCTCAGATTCACCTCAACTGGCTGAATGCAGAGCAGGGCTCAGGTGAAGCCCTTGTGCTCTGGGGAAAGCTAGGCAAAGCTCCAGAGCTCTCCTGTCTTCTCCAGATCACTAACCCTGCACTCAGCCTCTTCCCTGCCACGGACGTGGTGGGATGAGCAGGGCCACCTTGAGTACAAGTGACCCCGCAAGCTGAGTACCCCTGGTACTCTCAGGCCAACTTCCCTGGAGGCTGCAAGATGCAGAGAGTGAGGAGGGGGCAGGACAGAGGAGGCAGTGGCCCCTTGAGGGCATCTTCTAGCCCAGGCCCGCAGTTCTTCCGCCTCCACCCCAGGATTAGGCGGGACGTCCTCTGACCTCACCCTGGAGAAGAGGCTCAGAAGCCTGCTGTGTGTCACCAGTCTCTGCCATGTTTTGTGCCTTGGCTGTGCAAACAGTGACAACAGGTGGCCCTTTCTCCCCTCTTTAAAGGACCAGAGAGCAGAACAAAGGAGAAGCAAGACAGGTAGAGTGAGCTCTGGACAGGGCACAGGTGTGGACGGGGGAGGGGGGTAGTGCAGGAGGTTGCATCCCAGTCCTGGCCCCTCAGCAAGGCTGTGTGCTCCCTGCTCCCCCATTGCTCAGAGAAGGTTAGAAGGCATCATCGATTAATGAAAGTGGGAGAACTTTAAAAGCAAATTTAAACTGATGACCTTTTTAAGGGTCACTCAAAGGCTAACTTTGCTGAGCTGCCCATGATGATGAGAAGACGCGTCGGGCCCAGGAAAAGAACAGATCTCCCCACTTCCTGCCCAAACTCAGATTACTTCCGCCTTTGCAACCACTCTCAAATGTGGACCGGCCTCACCCCGGCAGGCTGTGTGACTCTGGACCGAGTATCAGATAATGTGGCAAGGGGGCTCTGCTGAGGATGACTCCCCATGCAGTTACACCCCACTAATTACCACAAAACTCCACCAGGAGAGCTGTTGCTTCATTTTCAAGGACCTCACTCACTAAAACGCAGCGGATCTTAAATCAAACTCTCCTGCTTCTTGACTGAGTGACCTTGGGCTTCTCTTGGCCCATCTGAGGGAGGATCTTTTCCTCCTTTGTCATAGGAAGTTGGTTATCTCCTCTTCACAGGTTGTGGGGAGACTTCAGGGTGAGGGCCAGGCCTTTGTGGGGCATGCAGCGTCCCTGGGGAGAGGACCCTGTCACCCTGCAGGGAACACTTGGCATCTCATCAGCACCCACCCCATTACCCTCAAGTAGGGGTGCTCAAAGTGTGACTTCCCACCCCCCAGCTGCGTGCTGGAAGTCAGATGCCTGCCCCCCAACCCTGACCAACCACATCGGTCTCTGCGATGGACCTGGGGATCTCCACTGTGACAAAGCTTCCCAAGGATTATCCTGCTTCCTCGACATGGAGAATTGCTGTTCAGAAAGCACAGAGCCCAGCCCCGAAGTCTGGCAGGCCTGGGGAAGGCGGGGGAGAGCCCCTTCCAGAAAACATGGGAGAAACCTGCAGAACTGCGTGCTGGTGGAACACAAGGGCTGCATTTATTGAGTCCAGGCAGCTGCCCTGCTGTGTCTCTGACCTGCCTGCTTCCTCTGGAGCTGTAGCCTGAAACCTGCCCCTCCCCCACTCCACCCTGCCCCACCCAGAGCCTTGCAGGGAGGGCTCCTGGGGACTCTAAGAAGAACTCAACAAAGCAATAATCACTTTCTCTTCGGAACACAGGCTTTGGGAGTCCGCCTGGCAGCTTCACCAGCCCATTCATTTTATTTATTTTATTTCATAAAGCTATGGATAGGAGTTCCTATGCAAATGACTCCCAGATGAGATGCAAATTGGGATTCAGAGCCGAGAACCACCGTGGGTTTTGTTTTTCCTTTCTTTCTTTCTTCTTCTTTTTTTCTTTTTCTTTTTTAATTGCAATAGCACTGAGGCATCTCCTACCTGGTCCTCTGCCCTCTGCTCAGCAGCCTCTTGGCATGTGTTTCCCACAGGCAGCCACTGGGCAGGGCGCTGCTCCCTCCCGCCAGGCACCAGCTCTGAGCTTGCCACGCACGGGAGAGCTGGTTAACTGCACTCAAGTAGGGGACCTGGGTGGTGAGCAAGCCTGCGGGCCCTGCCAAGGTGAAAAGGCACCATCCCCTCTCCACCGAGATTCTCATCCTGGAGTCTTTCCACCCTTCCTCCTCTGCACACAAGGTAAATCCAACGCAGGTATGTTGCAAGGACACCTCTCTGCTAAACTTGTACACTGCAAAAGCCTTGACTGCCCATGTATTTATTTGAGCCCTAAAGATCTAGGTTCAAATTCTGACACAACCACTAACCAACTGTGTGACTCTGAGCAAACCACTTAATTTGTCTGAACTTCCATTTCATCATCTGTGATGAGGGTAACAATGCCTGCTTCCTGTCTTGGTAAAGATTACATGGAATCATTTATCTAAAGTACTCAGTACAGAATAGCTGATCAATAGGTTATGATAGTATTTTAATAAAATGGAACATGGAGTACCCCACTTTGAGGAGCTTGTGCTCTAGAAGACAGAATAACAATTGCACCAAAAAGAATAAAATACCTAGGAATAAACTGAACCAAGGAGGTGAAAGACCTGTACACTGAAAACTATAATATGTCGAAAGAAATTGAAGACATGAAGAAATGGAAAGATATTCCATGCTAATGTCCATAGTACCTAAAGCAATCCACAGATTCAGTGCAATCCTTATCAAAATCCCAATGACATTTTTCACAGAAATAGACCCAAAAAATCCTAAAATTTGTATGGAAACACAAAAGAACCCAAATAGCCAAATCAATTCCAAGAAAAAAGAACAAAACTGGAGGTATCACACCCCCTGGTTTCAAATTATACTACAAAGCTATAATAGTCAAGACTGCATGGTACTGGCAGAAACACAGGCACATAGATCAACAGAACAGAATAGAGAATTCAGAAATATACCCATGCATATATGATCAATTAACTTACAACAAAGGAGCCAAGAACATACAATAGAGAAAGGAAAGTCTCTTCAGTAAACGGTATTGGGGAAACTGGACAGCCACATGCAAAAGAATGAAACTAGACCACTATCTCGCACCATACACATAAATTAACTCAAAATGGATTAAAGAATTGAATGTAAGACCTGAAACCATAGAACCCCTAGAAGAAAACATAGACAATATGCTTTTTTTTTTTTTTTTTGCTGTACGTGGGCCTCTCACTGTTGTGGCCTCTCCCATTGTGGAGCACAGGCTCCGGATGCACAAGCTCAGTGGCCATGGCTCACGGGCCCAGCCGCTCCGTGGCACGTGGGATCCTCCCGGACCGGGACACGAACCCGCGTCCCCTGCATTGGCAGGCGGACTCTCAACCACTGTGCCACCAGGGAAGCCCGACAATATGCTCTTTGACACTGGTGTTAGCAGTATCTTTTTGGATCTGTTTCCTCAGGAAGGGAAACACAAAAGCAAAAATAAACAAATGGCATTACGTCAAACTAAAAAGCTCCTACACAACAAAGGAAACCAGCAACAACAACAAAAATAACCTACCAAACAAGACAAGATCTTTGCAAATCATATATCCATAGGTGGTTAATAACCAAAATATATAAAGAACTCATACAACTCAACAACAAAACAACAAACAACCCGATTAGAAAATGGGCAGAGAATATGAATAGACATTTTTCCAAAGAAGACATACAGATGGCCAACAGGCACATGAAAAGATATTCAACATCACTACTTATTAGGGAAATGCAAATCAAAACCACAGTGAGATATCACCTCAAACCCATTGGAATGGCTATTATCCAAAAGGCAAGAAGTGGGAATTCCCTGGCGGTCCAGTGGTTAGGACTCCATGCTTTCACTGCTTACCTGCCGAGGGCCTGGGGGGTTCAATCCCTGATCCCCCAGGCCACACAGCGTGGCCAAAAAAAATGGCAAGAAGTAACAAATGTTGAGAGGATGTAGAGAAAAGGGCATGTACACTGTACACTGTTGGTGGGCAGCCACTATGGAAAAGCATATGAGGATTGCTCAAAAAATTAAGAGTAGAACTACCATATGACCCAGCTATTCCATTTCTAGGTATTTGTCCAAAGAATACTCCTTTGTCCATAGCAGCATTATTCACAATAGCCAAGATATGAAAACAACCTAAATGTCCATCGACAGATGAATGGATAAAGAAGATGTGGTGTATATCTATGTGGATTAAGCCATTAAAAGAAGATGAAATCCTGCCATTTGTGACAACACAGATGGACCTTGAGGGTATTATGCTAAGTGAAATAAGTCAGAGGGAGGAAGATAAACATCTTATGATTTCACTCATATGTGGAATACAAAAAAATAAATAAATAAATGAACAAACAAAACAAAACAAAAACACATAGATACAGAGAACAGACTGGTGGTTAACAGAGGGGAAGAGGGGTAGGGGAAGGGCAAATGGGTAAAGGGGGTCAAGTGTATGGTAATGGATGGAAATTTGACTTCTGGGGGTGAGCACGCGGTAGTGTATACAGAAGCCAAATTAGAATGTTGTACACGTGAAATTTATATAATGTTATAAACCGATGTTAGCTCAATAAAAAAATTTCTTTTAAAAATGAAAGGGAGGGGCTTCCCTGGTGGAGCAGTGGTTGGGAGTCCGCCTGCCGATGCAGGGGACGTGGGTTCGTGCCCCGGTCCGGGAGGATCCCGCATGCCGCGGAACGGCTGGGCCCGTGGGCCATGGCCGCTGGGCCTGCGCGTCCGGAGCCTGTGCTCCGCGGCGGGAGAGGCCACGGCAGTGAGAGGCCCGCGTACCGCAAAAAAAAAAAAAAAAAAAAAAAGCTAAGAAAAAAACGAATCATAGCAATGAATGTCTCACATTAGTAGGAAGAATAATATTGAAAAAAAAAAAAAAAAAAAAAAATGAAAAGGAGGGCTTCCCCGGTGGCGCAGTGGTTGAGAGTCCGCCTGCCGATGCAGGGAACACGGGTTCGTGCCCCGGTGCGGGAGGATCCCACGTGCCGCGGAGCGGCTGGGCCCGTGAGCCATGGCCGCTGAGCCTGCGCGGCCGCAGCCTGTGCTCCGCGGCGGGAGAGGCCACAACAGTGAGAGGCCCGCGTACCGCAAAAAAAAAAAAAAAAAAAAAAGAAAGGGAGAGGTTTCTAATCTGAAGATCCCTTTTCACAACTACAGAAGGGTCAGCATGTACTAAGCCCACGTCTCAATAATTTTTTTCAAATCAATGGACATCTTTTTAATGCCTACTGTGCCTAAACCACCAGGAGAAACAAAGAGCCTCCACCCTCGTGTTCCGGAGCTTACCCCGCCCCTTTGCACAGAGCCATACCAGCCTGGGGGGCAAGAGCACCGCATCCTGGTCTCAACTCTGCCGCAAAGTAGCTGCATGAACTCCAGCAATTCACTGCCCCTCTCTGTCTCAGTTTCCCTGCTCGTAGAATGAGGCGGCCACACCAGGGCTCGGAGGCTCTGTCCAGTGCTAACACCAGATGCTCTACCCAACCTTCGTCCTCCCTTCTCTCCCCCAGCACAACCGAGAAAGCATGTTAACAAATGGCTCTCACACACACAGTACACCAACCGTAACCTTGGGACCCACTGCCAGATTGATTTCCCTTTTCCATCTGTCAGTAAAATATTAATACAAGTAAATTTTAAAATGATTCTGAACCTTTTCGCCACCCCATCAGCCCTCCCGTGGAATCACGGCAAGGATGCCTTAGTGAGGACACCCGATTTCAGATCTGCAGAAGACTGTGATAGTGGTGGAGAGGGTGGGGACGTGTGGGAGGGGGCAAAAAAAGTACCAGGGGCCAAGCACAGATATGATTCTGCCTACAGAAATCTCAAACCCATGCAGCTCTCTCATCCCTGCTTAAATAACCCACCTCAGTCGAAAATCAATTTCCATTCCTTAGAGGTCCATAGATAAAGGAGGAGCTGGAGGCCTAAAAACTTGAAAACAGCCATAGAGCCAAGGCAAGTGAACTAAAAATAGGAATCCACTAAATTTTCAATCCGGGTGATGGGTGGTCAACTCCACATACGAGGTTGTTTGATTAAGAAGTTCTCAAGCTCTTTTGGTCTCCATTTCCCACTCAAATCCCAGGACACACACCAATGGTATGGACCGCTCAGAATTTGGTTAAAGGGCATTCACATTTTCCTGAGAAAAATAGGGATGCTTTGTCAGAGGTACTGGGGAAGAAAGGCACACTTCTATAACAACCCCAGCAGGTGGAAGGCTGCGGCTTGCCCCGCCTCTCCAGCTCCCAAAGGACCCTGGAGGACGCTCTGTCTGGTGGTTTCAACAGGAACCTTACCTTTTTCATGTGAAGAGCTAGAAGATATCTATGAGATATTGAAATTCCCAGATGTGAGATATTACTGCCATCATCATAAGCGCTGACAAATATTAACAGAGGGGTCTACAGTGGGTAGCGGACACTGCCATCCATTGTGGGGCGTCTCAAAGAATAACTCATGATACCAATCCCCCAGCAGTTCATGACATAGGAGGGGGGACATAACAATTAATACAAAATAAAAATAAGTGACAAAGTGTCCAGGAGAGAGAAGCAAGGGGCTCCGAGAGAGTCCCAAGACTTGAGCTCTTGCCCTGGTCTGCTGCCGGGCAAACTTGGAAAGGTGATTCTCGGGGGTCAGTTTCCATTTGACGAATGAGAGTGTGGGACCAGATGATTTCTCATGGTAACCAGGGAGGGCTTGGCAGAGGAAACAGGTTTGGGGTCCTACTGAGAATGATGAGTAGGAGTGAGGGGGAGGGGAGGGCATTCACCAGCGGGAGAGACCCAGATGCAAACGCAGAGCCCGGAAAAAACAAGGCACATTTCATTCATTCATCTGTCATTCTCTTCACCAACTATTCATCACTCTCCTGTGTGCAGGTGCCTTCTAGACACAGGGGTCCCAGCCATACGGTCCCAGTGCCTGGGGGAAAAGAGGGGACATGGAATCTGTGGATTCCGGTGCCACCACGCATCTTCTTACCCAAGACACGTACCCAATTCTCTCTTCTCTCTGCAGACGCTGGGGCCTGCTTCTATCAAGGACAGGTTTAAAGGTGATAAATAAAAGCAAGGAGAAAATGAGGTGCAAGAAGAAGACAGAATCAATTATTCCAAGCAAATTAAAAGTGCTCGGCAGGGGGCGGCAGGAGATGGAAGGAGGAAGGCGACCCTTGAGTAGGCTGAGGAGGGAGGAGGGATGACCTGTCAGCGTTTCCTGAGACCACCTTGGAGACACACAAACACCCCAGCCAGGCTTTGGAGGTGAATGGAGAGGCCGGAGCCTGGCCCTCGGAGCAGAATCACATTCCCCGATGGTGCTTCTTAGAGAGGAGATTGAATTAGCTACAATAATCCACACAGGTGCCTGGCGCGGGGTAGCAGTGATAAGCTTAATTAAACCACTTAGTTACTGGATCATGGGCTTGGGTTATAGTCAAGTTCAAGCATCTTGTTAAGGATTCAAACCCACATGGCCCTCACCCTGGGTCTTATGTGAAAAGCATAGTTGGAGAGGGTGAGGCTTGAGAACTAGGTTGTGTGTGTGTGTGTGTGTGTGTGTGTGTGTGCACACAAAGATTTTGTACCAGGCCCTGTGCCCACTTCTGGAAACTGTGCTAAAATTCTGATTAAATTATCTACAATAATGTTCTCAATATTAACCACAATACTAAAAATATTACCAGCAATGCTTGGCTGTGCTCAAAATAAATCACTAAACCGAAGTATCACAGACAGGAATGGTGTACAGCAGCAGGAATCCTGGCAGCCTAACTTCTCGCCCCCTCGCGCAGCCCACCCATATTGCTCTGAATACTGCTAAAGCAATTTCTAAAGCTCAGCTATTTGTCTGAGTTTCTCAAGAACCTCAAACCACCTTATCACTCCTGACTCTACATCTAGGTAATCCATTTACGGGGTTTGGGACTTTTTCCATCTCTTCCTGGCCTCCTTCCAGACATCTTCACTTCCTCTAACACTGACTTGGTTTGTCACAAACCCTCGGAGGGGAGGAACCCGTGGCGAGTCAAGGCAGGCCGGGGATGCGTGGGGCTCGCTCAGAATGGAGGCTGCCCAGGGCCTGTCAGGACCCGCAGTTAATCAGCTTCCAGCTGATGCCAACTAATGACCAGCAGATTAATAGGACATGCTGAGGAAGAGCCTTCTGCTTGCCCACTAATTGCTTGTGTACATAACTGACGGAGCATGGCACTCATTAGGGGTTGTTAGCACATCAAGGCGGCAGTACTAACTGGGAAAGCCCTGAGTTCGTGGACCTTAGTTTGTGGTCAGAGTCGGGCAACAGCATACACAGCAGCTACTTCAGGGGTTCTCTACCCCACAGAGCTGCCATGTATTGGGAGCTCACTCTGTTCCAGGCATGTTACCCCAATTAATTCCATAGCAAGCCTGTGAGGAAGCGATTATTATCCCTTTTTCAGAACTAAGGAAACCCTGGCTCAGAGAGGGTTCACGTGATTTACATAAGGCCACACAGCTTACCCGTGGTGGAGCAGGGATTTCAACTCCACAGCATTAACCAGTCGGTTGAACTGTCCCCCTCCGTCAACACCTGCCTTCATACATAGTGACGTCATCAACGCGAGAGTTGTCCAGATTGGAAATTCCAGAGTGGTGTGGTAAGAGAAGATGAGAAAATCCATGCTCTGCCCACCTCTTTTCTGAGGAATCTGGGATACCTGATGATGGCAGAGACCTTTTCGTCTGATGCTTGCAACTCCTGAATATTTCTTGATTTCTCCAGAGTGAGACTGAATAAAAATGGGAACTTTATTTCACCTGTCAGGTAAGTGCAAGCTCCTCCCAGTCTGGTATCTAGGACAGTCCCTTGGCTCCCAAGGTATTTTTTATGCCAGCACCCCGTGTTCTGTGTCCTTGATTTCTGAGAGCACAGAGCCTTCCCCTCCTGGCCAGGACACAGGTTTGGAAGAAGGATCAGTTTGCTCTTCTCATATTGTTCCCACGACTTATGTATCTACTTACCTAGCTGTCCTACCTACCTATCTACCTACCGGTCCTACTTACCTATCTACCTACCAGTCCTTACTTACCTATCTACCTGTCCTACCTACTTACCTGTCTTACCTATCGGTTCCACTTACCTATCTACCTACCTGTCCTGCCTAACTACCTGTCCTACTTACTTACCTATCTGTCTCATACTCTATCTAAAAAGCAGCAGAGCACCTCTGCTTAGGTGTACCAAATCAGACGGATGTTCTCTGGTGAAAGATGGTACTGATCACAGGTTTGAGCCTCTTACACAATTGTGTCACCTTCAAATCTTCAGAAGGGGAAATTCTGGCTTAGAGAGGTTTCATAACTTTCCCAAGGTCAAAAAGCAAAGCAAAAAAAAAAAAATACACATCTGGGGCTTCCCTGGTGGCGCAGTGGTTAAGAATCCACCTGCCAATGCAGGGGACACGGGTTCGAGCCCTGATCCGGGAAGATCCCACATGCCCATGGAGCAACTAAGCCCGTGCGCCACAACTACTGAAGCCCGCGCGCCTAGAGCCCGTGCTCCGCAACAAGAGAAGCCACCGTGATGAGAAGCTCGTACACCACAACAAAGAGTAGACCCTGCTCACCACAACTAGAGAAAGCCCACATGCAGCAACGAAGACGCAACGCAGCCAAAAATAAATAACAATTAATTTTTTAAAAAAATACACGTCTCTCCTTTAGGTCCTGGGACGCGGCACTGTGGTGGAGGCTTGGGGAGGCGGGGGAATATTTCGGTCAGTTTTAAATAAACCTCAGATTCATTATTAATAAAGACACTGACATTTAAGTAGCGCCTTCTACTTTACAAAGCAATATTACAAGAATTATAATATTTAATCCTTATGAAAACTCTGTGAGGTGTGTGTCATGGTCCCCATCTCACCCAGCAAGAGGTTAAAAATTGCACCTGAGTCCTGAGTTCATCAGTGGCAGAGCTGGAATCCCAGTGCTGGTCTTGGACAGCAACTCCCAAGTGCCTCATGCATCCTCGGTGCTCAATGGTAGCTGTTATCATCAATAGCCGAGGTAGCAAAGGGGGTTATCACTAACCTGGAAACCCTCCCAGGTCATACCTCTGACATTGTCAGTGGGGATGGGGCTTAACGTCCCATATTCCAAAACTAGCTCCATCTCCTTCTCAACCTTTGTCCTGGCCCCAAATAAGCAAAAGCACCGATTTCCAGAAAGATCTTTCACAATTTTGCCTACCTGTCTGACATCATGAGAATCCATTTGATCTATGGGGCAGAGGTTGTCAGATCTCATTTTTCAAGGTCAATAATGTTCGGTAGATTCTAATTCAAAATGTTCATACCCTCTGACCCAAATCTTTCACTTCGAGGTATTAATCTCCAGAAACACTCCTGCAAGTGTGCAAAGACTCTGGCACAAGGATGGAAACAACTCACATGTCCTTCAAAAGGGGAACATTTACTTAAATGATGGATATTCATATAAAGGAGAAGCATTCCACTTTTAAAAAGAAGTATGCAGATTTATATAAAGTGACATGGAAAGCTGTTCATAATATAGTGAAAAAGGCCGATTCTAATACACCATGTATAGAATGATCCCCTGTTTTTTGTTTTTTTTGTGGTACGCGGGCCTCTCACTGTTGTGGCCTCTCCCGTTGCGGAGCACAGGCTCCGGACGTGCAGGCTCAGCGGCCACGGCTCACGGGCCCAGCCGCTCCACGGCACGTGGGATCTTCCCGGACCGGGGCACGAACCCGTGTTCCCTGTGTCGGCAGGCAGACTCTCAACCACTGCGCCACCAGGGAAGCCTTCCCCTGTTTTTTTAAAGAAAAAAAGGTATAGATTTTTATAGAAAAAAATCCAGAGGCATGTTCATCCACGGTGGTTAACTTGGCAGGTGGGAGAGAGGGAAATTACAGGACTGGGGAGTAAACTGTCTGGAAGATGCCAGTGGATTCTGGCAGGAATTGCTCCTCTGTCTCCACTGTTTTCCCTCCAGCTGTGACGAGGACAGAAGCTTGAGGCTTCTCTCCCACAGTCATATCTGGACATCAATAAAGATGCTGTGGGGAAAGTCACTCCCATTTACATTCCTACTCAATTCCCTTTAGTCACCAAGTCCCATCAGATTCAGAATGAAATCAAATAATAAAACTGAAACACAAAGTTATTTACCGCTGTGGTAGGATTGGCCCATTCTTTTCTATCAATTTCCTAGCCCAGAAATTGCCTTTTAAATGGATAATGATGATTCTGAGGGTCCAATTATTACCTCGAAACCTCACATTTTGATATATCCAAGGCTGTTCTCTTATATAAATAACAGTTATTATTGCAAAGTGATATTTTCCCCTGCACTTCCAAAGTGTGCCTGCAGGAGACGGCAAGAAAATGGATTCCATTAATATTCCACTTAGAATGGTTGCCTTTTCCAGCATTAACGTCCACATCAATCTCCTCTGAGTCTTTTATACAAACGCCATCCCTTCTACCCTGCACTGCCCCAATCCCTCTACCCATTTCTCTTCCTCCTCTCTCATCTCCTCTTCCCCAGAAAAAGACTCCATCCTCTGGTTGGTTAGTCAGTGGCTCCGATGACGCTGCCACCTGCGTTGCCCAGGTCCTGGCACAGAGTTCACGTGGATGATATTATTCTCGTCACTGTTTACAGCCCCGCTCTCCCTCCACCAGCCAGGGAACGAGCCTTTCAGCATTACTTTCCTGACTATTTAGTACTAATTAAAACCCCCAAGTAAAATGCATCAGCAACAAAAAGCCCAACTGACTGACATGAGCCCGGCGGTGTCCTGGGTACAGCTGAGCCCAGCATCCAGGTTGGGGTGGCGGGGGAGGGGAGGAGGAGGCCTGAGCCCCACAGTTTCCCGCACGTTCCCAGCCTCCGCGGAGCCGGATGGAGCTGGGCTGCAGCAGACACCTAACAGCCTCATTAACGCTCCCGCCAGCCCCGCTCCCACCAGCCCCGCTCCCGCTGGAAACTGTGTAGGTTGTTGTTATTAGGAAGTATTTATAAAAGACTATCACGGCAAAGTGCTTTACAGTCATTTCACGGGAGAGACCAGGGTGCCGGGAGAATCAGACTCCATGCTATCGCTGTCACCGTCTCTCCAGTTTTGCAGAGCATCTTCAAGGACCAGTCCTGTCTTTCTGTGCTGTAACCCGAGATCCCGGCTGCCCTCCGCACACCCCCTATGCCGGCCTCGCTGGACCAAATCATTACAGCGAAGAGACAAGTTCACATCTAAAGAACTTTCATCCTCAGTAAACCGTTTCATCCCTGCCACAAGCTTGAAAGGTAGGGCAGATCTGACTGCTCCCGTTTCATACATGGGACAATTGAGGCTCAAGGAGGTTAGCTAACTCGTTCAAGGTCACAGAGCTAGTGAATCAGATAAATATTTATTGGTGCTGCACCTCATGCTGGGTCCTTTGACACATCATCTTTGCAACAGGAAACGGCAGAGCTAGGAGGAGAGCCCAGGCCTTCCTCATGAGAATTCCAAGATTCTATTAGACCCAACATTTCCTCAGTTCCTGAGATGAAATCCAGTCTACAGGTTCCCAAATCAGGCTTGCTCCTCTGTGTGCCCAGGTAGTTCACACACGCGTCTACTGCTGCACCTGCACTTCTACCACTGCCCATTTACAGATCTAATCTCCTCGGAGCCCGAGAGCTCCCCGAGGGCAGGGGCTGCTTCTTACTCCGCTTTCAAGCCCCAGCATCCACTACGATGCCCAGTGGGGCTCAATGGGTTCTGGTTGTTTGAGTGAACGAATGAATGAAGAGCAAGGCAATGACTACCTGTTAACGTGAATGTGTGTGTGTGCGCGTGTGGAGTGCATGCGTCAGCACCCATGCATATATAATGATACCCGTGGGAACAGAAGGAGGATTCTGTCTGACCTGAAAGGTTAAGCTCCCCTCTGTGGCATTCACATGAACAGAAATTCCCGCTAGGAGGGAAATCTACATGTTTGTTCTTTGCAGAAAGGCAGGACGGCACCATGGTTAAGAGTACACAGCTGGTTCTACCACCTTTTAGCCATGAAACCTGGGGCCAGTTTCCCAACTTCTCTAAATCTCCCAATTCTTCAACTGTAAATGGGGGCGCTGTGATTGGTAGGTAAGTTAATGCAGGCACGCATTCTGAATGACCTCCAGCATCTGGTAAAGGCTCAATGCTGGCAACTGTACCGGGGGGGGGGGGGAGCGCAGCAGTGGGCTCTGGAGCATTTCCCAGAGCCCTGCCCCAGGGGATGTGTCTAGGCACGTGCCCCGCACACCACCTGTGGCCTCTGAGGCCACACGTCCCTCAGATGGTTAGGTCCCTGGCCCAGCTGGCAGACCCAGAAATATGGGGTGGGACAGGGTTGGGCATCTCAGGGCAGTCCCAGCCCTTGAGTTCACATAAAACCAAAGGAAGATGCCATCTCCATGGAAAGGTGAGGGTAACATGAGACAGTCCATGATCAAAGCATTCTGCAGAGCACACGACCAGGAGAAGGGTGAGGGGTCCACTGCACTTTACAGATTCACTAAAGTTCTCACAGGGAAGGGGACTGACTGATGGGCAGGAGGGAAACTCACAGAGCTCCCATCCCTTACCAGTTGCACAGCTCCTGACACAGTGGCTGAGATGATCTCCTCTGGACCCACCCAGGGAGGCCTTTTGGGCCAGGCAGATCCCAAAGATAACTACAGTGATCCCAGGTCACCAGGCAATGTTGGATCCCTTCCCTGCAAGGGCAGTTGCCCTCTCCCTGTGGGGGCTCTGTGGAGGTGCAGTGCGTGGTAGGCTGAGTCCCAGCTGAGACAGGGCCACTGTAGACAATGGGGGGTCAGCACGTTCCTGTGGGGATGGCCCAGTCCCTGCCCTTACTCTCGCTGGAGGCTCAGCCACTCCTGTGTGTTGGGGCAAGGCAGGGGCTCAGAGCTACCGCCATGGTGAGAGGCCAGCTGTGATTGTCCCAGGTGCCCTTGGTCTTCAAATCAAAAGCAGCTGCATTGACGGCATATGACTTTCCCAGTGGCCTAACTACAACCCACTCCTACGCTCAGGTATAAGAGGTTCAGATTCTAGAGTGGAGCCAGGCTCAGGTATTTTATTAAAATTCCCTGAGGCTAAGAGTGGGCTCAGAAAGGGGAGGAAAGGGCAAGCTACACCTACCAACCTGTGATGCCAGGTAACAGGTTGAATCTGCACAAGTTCAGCCAATCATCCTTGTAGTCCAGATCCCAAGCTGTTCAGTGTCATGCAAACCAGCCACCTGCATTTACCAACTGCAGACTTTGACCACCAGATGGGCTGTCCTGGTGGACAAGGCTGGAGCTCACGTGAGGTAAGCTGGCTGGAGCACAGTCCTACGACACGGGTCCTGGGTCCAATCCATGTGCCATCCTGTGAGTGTGATTCTGTTTATAGCCACAAAAGTCACCTTTAGTTTAGGCCTGCCCCCTAGATATGAGACAGGCATGTGACTGGGCCATCACAGATGCTAGAAAACGACCGCATATGCGTAACTGATGCTGAGCATTGCTACCTGAGCACAGAGGGACATTAACAGAAAGAGAGAGAGAGATGGATCCACTATCTTTTTCATCCTCCAAAATGCCCCACAAAGCAATGTAGAATTTTGGTTCCAACATATACTGAACACTTTGTCTCAGAGCAAAACACAATGGAAGAGAAAACTCTAGAAGCAGTAGAATTTCTCCCTATGGTCTTCAGTTTTCTCATCTACAAGATCAGCTCTGGGGTCCCTGGCATCTCACAACTCCCTGGGCAGCAACGGTCCTGCAGGGTATGGAGCAAGGCTGCGAGGAGGCCCAGGCTCAGTCTCACAAAAATGTCTTAAACTCCCGACAGAGAAAGTAAAGCAGCAGACCTACAGGAAGCTTAAGGGACCACATCAGCTAAAACTGGCCCCACCTGTGTGGCAAGCCCAGCTATAAGCACTTTGAGGACACTAATCCATTGCATTCTTTGTTTTATTTTTTAATTTTTATTGGCGTATAGTTGCTTTACAATGTTGTGTTAGTTTCTCCTGGACAGCAAAGTAAATCAGCTATACGTACAGATATATCCCCTCTTTTTTGGATTTCCTTCCCATTTACGTCACCACAGAGCACTGAGTAGAGTTCCCTGTGCTGTATAATAGGTTCTCATTAGTTATCTATTTTATACATAGTAGTGTATATATGTCAATCCCAATCTCCCAATTCATCCCACCCCCCTTTTCCCCCCTTGGTGTCCATACGTTTGTTCTCTACGTCTGTGTCTCTATTTCTGCTTTGCAAATAGGTTCATCTGTATCATTTTTCTAGATTCCACAGCCAGGACATGGAAGCAACCTAAATGTCCATCAACAGAGGAATGGATAAAGAAGATGTGGTATGTATATACAATGGAATGTTACTCAGCCATAAAAAGGAAAGAAATTGTGCCATTTGCAGACGTGGATGGACCTAGAGACTGTCATACAGAGTGAAGTAAGTCAGAAAGAGAAAAACAAATATCGTATATTAACGCATATATGTGGAATCCAACCCATTGCATTCCTGCAGAAACTATGAGGTGGGCGCTATTACTATATCCACATAGGTGAGGAAACCCAAGTCTGGCTCTGCGTCACTCTGCCATCCTGCTAGGATGCCTCTGCTCCTGGGCAAGGTGGGTGGCTACACAGCGGGGTCTCTAGCCTCAGTAAACAAACAAGGGTGAGGTTGGGGAACTGGCAGGTATAGATCCAAGGCTCCAAAGCTCCTTTCAAATTGCCAGGCTGCTCTGAAGAGGGCATCCAGCCTGCTCTAAAGCTTCTCTGCTCCAACTTTTTGGCTCTGATCTTTGAATGAACAAAAGGGTCTCCTGTTCCTCTATGTCAGCAAGTCTCAGCCAGCTCCCCACTGGCTGTGTCTCCAACGCCCTGGCCTGTGCAGCGTCCGGGCCCTCCTGTCTCACCCAGATGAGAAAGGGCCAGCCGTGGCCGAGCTTTGGAGGGAAGAATGGGGAGAATTAGTTCTCTCAGCTCTGCCAAAGCAGAAGGTGATGGAGATTAGCAGTCTTGGCTGAAGGTGCTTTGATCTGACTGGCGTCCACTCAACAGTTGTCTGTTGTTGCCCACAAGCCTGGTGCCCCCCCTGCCCTTCAGGCCCTGCTCACCCTGCATGCGAAACACCAAGCTGGCCACCGGCAGCCTGGTCTCCTCAGCATCCTGCGCTGGCCGGAGCAGGATGGGGGTTGAGGCTGGGGGTAGGGTGACGGATTTCAGCAGAAGAACGGGCCATGCAGCTCATCTTCAGGACAGGGTGCCCGTGCCACAGGGCTGGGGAGGGTTGCCTTCCTGCCTGGCACTAAGACGGCTCAAGGGCTTTCCTGACCCATCCCTCAGCCCTGCCCCCTTTACACCACTCCAGATCCCCCTGAAACAGTTGTTTTTACTCCATCTCCATCCCACTTTCCATTCTCACCTTCACCCAGCCCACTGGGCTGGGTTTCGTCCTCACCACTCCAAGACAGCTTCCACTAAAGTCCCCAGTCACCTACACCTCATTGAAGCCCATGGATAATCTTCTATCTTCACTGTATTTAGTCTCTCAGAAGCATTGACCAGTGAACTCGTTTACTTCACCTTCAAATACTTTCTTCTCTAAGCTCCCGTCACATCTCGCACACCTGTTTATTCATAGGTGTCGTTTTGTCTTCCTGCCTCAATGGCTCCTTCTCAAATGTCAGGTACCCCCAAGATTCAGTCCTGAGCCATCTTCCCACCTATACTCTCTCTCAAGTGACTTCCATCCTTCCCATGGCTTTAAATTCCACTTATATATTCATGACTTAAAAAAATTCTTTACTCATTTATTGTAAAATAAACCATAGATGCAAAAAACCACACAGAACAAATACAAAGCTTAGTGGGTGAACAACCTCATAATAACTACACAGGTTAAAATATACAACTTTGCCAGCCACCCAGAAGGCCTGCTTGTCCCCATCCTAACCACAGCCCCTCCTCCCCTCCCAAAGTAACCACTTTCCTGACTCTTATAGGAATCCCTTCTTGTGTGTTTTTTCCCCCCTTTTGTGGTTTTATCACCCAAGTGCATTCCTAGACACTGTAGTTTAAATCCTGCCCAGTTTTGGAAATTTTATCTGTTAATTCTCTTTTAATTTACAAATTTCTCTTTCATCTCTTTCTTTTCCTTAAAATGCATCTGTTCCTTTGCCCTGTAGGGTTCCCCACCATCTGGATTCTGTTACCTGCACACTCCTGTGCAGTTCAACACGCTCCTCTATCTCTTCATTCTTAAAACAGCCACTGGGGGCTTCCCTGGTGGTGCAGTGGTTGAGAGTCTGCCTGCCGCTGCAGGGGACACAGGTTCGTGCCCCGGTCCGGGAAGATCCCACATGCCGCGGAGCAGCTAGGCCTGTGAGCCATGGCCACTGAGCCTGCGCGTCCGGAGCCTGTGCTCCGCAATGGGAGAGGCCACAACAGTGAGAGGCCTGGGTACCGCAAAAACAAAAAACAAAAAAATCAGTCACTGGATCCAGAGGCTTGGTCAAGCTCAGGTTCAGACCTTCAGCTGAGACTATAAGTGATGCTATGTTCTTTCATCAGAAGGCACATAATGTCTGCCTTTTACTCTCTTTTCAGTATTAGCAACTATAGGTGCTCAGTGTCTAACGTCTAAACTTTAGATCCATTCATTCATTTAAGTTTTCATATATCAACCCGAATAATTTTATACAGAGATGCTGCCCGTCATGTATTATTTGGTTACCCAGGGGCACAGTTCATATAGGAATGACAGGATAAATGCTAATTTCCTTTCATTTACATGGTTTTCAAGATAATTAGTTAGCCCCTTGTCATCCTCAGATGATGACCAATCAGGTAATTTTTTACATGTCATTTTGAACTCATGCATACAAAATTATTAAACCCATGTTTAAACATGGGTTTCAATCCATTGTAATTATTATCCTTATTAAAGCTCAAATTGTCATCTTTGACCAGTGGGAGTCTCTTCAAGTTGGCTCCTAAGTCCTTCTGACATGACTGGTCCAGGCTGTCATATTGTACATTTCCTGCCTACACCTGGGATCAGCCACGTCTCCAAGAAGCCCTGGTTTCTTTCAGTGGGAAATGGTATAGCACGACCATAATCTGGTTGTACCTCTTGGTCATAGTTTCTAGGCCTTTTTCAGTGGACAGAGCTAAGGGGCAAAAAAAAAAAAATCTATCTATAGATAGATAGAGATATAGATAACAAATATTATACATATATATATATATAACAAAATATATAACATATAGATAGATGGATATAAAATATTTATACAAAATTTATAAAATAAAAATTCAAGTCTACAGGGTTTTTACTCTGCCTCTTCTATGACTACATCTATATTTCCATTCTTTTGCACTGAGAATCCTGGTTCTCAAGGACACAAAAAAGACAGAAATAGGGTGACCCATAATTATTTATTTGCTTTATCCCACATCATACATACAACAGTCTCAGAATAACCATACTTATTAGTAGCAATACTAACACCACTCCCAGCCATCATTATTATGTATTAAAAAGGTTTAAAATATCTTTGCATATGCCATCTCTGTTCCCCAATTCTTAACACTATACCTACATTGTCAGATGATATTGCCATTGCATCATGCAATGTAGCCCTGGGAACCCTCACTTAGTTTTGTTGCTATAAGTAACCATATGTTTAATGCTCAACACTGGTCTTACACCCATGTCTCTCTGACCACTGGGTTTTCTGAACTCGTTTTCTAGTAGATTCCTGAGGAAGAACTCATAGGGACAATATTCTCTGAGTTCTTACATGCTATTTTAATGATAGTGTGTTCTTTATACTTGAAGGTCAATTTGGCTGAATGTACAATCTTTGGCTCATGTTCACATTTCCTGTTTTGAGTACCTTTAATCTGTTACTCCATTTTCTTCTGTCATAACATGTGGCTGTAGAAAAGTCTGATGACAATATCATTTTCTTTCTCATATAAATCACTTACTCTTTTGCTTAGATGCCCAAAGGATATTCTTCTTTTTCTTTAAAGCCTGGTAATTTTACTAGAACAAGCCTCCATCCTTCTGGGTCAATATTCTCAGGTACAAAGAGTGTTCTTTCAATATTCAGCTTTAAATTTTCTTTTAATTTCAGGAGGTTTTTTTGAATTATATTTTTTATGATTGTTACCTTGCTTTAGTTTTCTTTTTGCCTTTCAAGGATGCCTATTATCCATATGTTGAACCTTCTTTGCCTTTCTTAAATATTTGTCACTTTCTCTCAAACCATGTTTATCTCTTTCTTAATTTCTTCTTGGTTTAAAATTTTTCCCTCCTTTATGCGTTTTATTTCTCATAAGGTATTATTTATAGTGTTTATTTGCTCTTGTGTTCCTTCTAGTTCACGCCTCACTTATAAATTTTTTCTTTTCTTTCTAATTCTTTCTTGAATTCTATCACTACATTTCTGTTTTTCTAAATCTGATTTATATTATGTTTCATGTCTTGTACCATTTTTAAAAATTTTAGCTCATTGTGAAATACTGTGTTATAGTTTTTTTTTTTTTCTGGTTGTTGTTGTTTTTTTGGGGGGTGGTTATTTATTTATTTACTTTTTGGTGTGATTTCACTGTCTGCAGGGATGTTATTCTCATTTTGTCTTCCTTACAGTAACTTTTATGGGGTTTGGATGCAATCATTTCATTTTTAAGTGAAATGAGTTTTCCTGAACTTTTAGAAAAAGACTTTGTTCAGGTGTCTTTTGTAACTCCACAGAGCTCCCTCTTCCATTGTTTTATAGAGTGTTAAAAAATAAGCAGCTTGGGCTTCCCTGGTGGCACAGTGGTTGAGAGTCCGCCTGCCGATGCAGGGGTCATGGGTTTGTGCCCCGGTCCGGGAAGATCCCACATGCCGCGGAGCGTCTGCGCCCGTGAGCCATGGCCGCTGAGCCTGCGCGTCCGGAGCGTGTGCTCCGCAACGGGAGAGGCCACAACAGTGAGGGGCCCACGTACCGCAAAAAAACAAAAAACAAAAAAACTACCTAAAAACTGTGCTGCCACTATCTTTCCAAAATCTCTCCTGCTGATAACTTTCAATGTTATCTCCAGACTGCATCTCTCACTTGACCTTATACACCTAAGTATTAATTGATATCTCCACGTGGATGTCTTTTTTTTTTGGCTGCACCACACAGCTTATGGGATCTTAGTTCCCCAACCAGGGATCGAACCTGGACCCACAGCAGTGAAAGCATGGAGTGCTAACCATTGGACCACTGGGGAATTCCCTCCACGTGGATGTCTAATAGGTGTCTCACACTTCAGTTGGCTGAAAGAAGTCAACTTTCCCCTTCAATTCTACCATCTCTCTTAATCTTCCCCATCTCAATAAATGGTACCTCTTCCCTCCCAATTGCTCAGGCCAAAAACCTAGGAGTCAGTCTCTTTCCCTCATACTCCAAAATTAAACATATCCATAGGCTCTGGCCGTTCTTCCTCCAAAACACATTTCTAATTCAATTACTACCTACCATCTCCATGCTTTTCCCCGATCTAGGCCTCTACTACCTGTCTTCTGGACTTCTGCACTAGTCTCCTGGTCTCTCTCCCTCCACTTTCCCTTCAGGGCAGCCAGAGTGGTCTTTCTAAAGCATAAGTCAGATCACATCATTCCCATGTTTAACACAACCCCTAGGCTTCCCACTGCAAACAATGAAATTCCACACATAACCATGACCTATAAGACCTGCATCATTTGGAGAACTTTGGCTTCTTTGTCGCCCTCTCCCTCCACTTCCCCTATATTCTCTATGTTCCAGACACCTGGTCGTCTTTTTGCTCCCAAAGCATCCCATATGCTTCCCATCTCAGGGCCTTTACCCCCGCTATTCCCTGTGGTTGGAATGCTTTCCTGCTAGATCTTTGCAACGCTGCCTCTTCTCATTTTCAGGTCCAAACTCAGAGAGGCCTTACTTAATTCCCCAAGTAAAGCGCTTATCTATTTTACCTTCTTCTTAGCACTTAACAGTGCCAGCAATTATCTTTTTCATTCACTTGTATATATAAATATACTCTGTAAATATACCCTCCCACGCCTACCACTATTAGAATTCTCCTTGCGGATAGTGATACCACCTGGCACATAATAGGTGCTCAATAAATATTTATCAGCTAATTATTTTTCCAAATGCCTCTGAATATAGCCAAGGGAACCAAGCCCTGCTACAGCAAGCTCTGGAACATGAATATTTTCCTAAAATTGCCAGCTGCCAATGTAAACTGTTCTCTCAGGACACAGCCTTGTCTATACTGATGGATAAAGTCCTGACCGCACAACTCTTGTGAAGAGGAGTAGTCCTCAACTCTCTTACAATCAACACTCCCTTTCCTGAACCAGTATTTTATAATATGCCTTTTCTAGCCCAAAATAAAAATTCATATATAACTACATACCTAACGTTTTTTTTAAATCCACCTCATTCCCCTAATTATAATACAAAGGAGTAATAAAAAGAAAGTAATTTATAATAAAATAAGTATTTCATTATGCAAATGCTTGAGTATGATTAAACTAGAAGACAGAAGGAAGGAGTCAGACGTTTGTAGCTTATGTAGCATCGCCATGAATACAGCAGCTATAAATTCAAACTAATACAAAAAGTGTTGTGCTGGCAACTCAAATACCACAGCTAAGTTGGCAAGAGTGATGAAGGGTGATGTGATTTTCAAATGCTGACCAACTTTTGGTAAATGTTGACCAACTTTTGGTAAAATTCAGAACAAAACAAGGTATGGTCTTCCCAATTTTCTTAGTGAATTTTCATGGAAAATTCAACGCATACTAAATCTTTACAAAAATATCCTGTGTTTACAAATACATAAGATGTATTTACAGAATGCCCCCTTGGTTTATATTATTACAAAATAGCAGCCTTGTTCATGGTCTTCCAAAGTTGGAAACAACCCAAAAGTCCTTCAACTGGTGAAGGAATAGATACACTGTGGCCCATCCATACAGTGGAATAGTGCTTAATAATACAAAGGAATAAACTTCTGATATTGGCAACAACCTGGATGACTCTCAGATGCACCATGCCAAGTGGAAAAAGCCAGACTGAAATGGCTACATACTGCTATGTCTTAGAATACTACAGAAATTTATTTCTTATAGCTCTGAAAGCTGAGAAATCCAAGATCAAGGAACTGGTAGATTCAGTGCCTGGTGAGGGCCTGCTTCCCAGTTCATAGACAGCCGTCTTCTCACTGTGTCCTCACATGGTGGAAGGGGCAAGAGAGCTCTCTGGGGCCTCTCTTTATAAGGGCACTAATCCCATTCATGAGGGCTCCACTCTTACGACCTAATTACCTCCCAAAGGTCCCACCTCCAGATACCATCACATTGAAGATTAGATTTCAAGAAAGAATTTTGGAGGGAACACATTCAGTCTATAGCACTGTATCATTCCACTTATATGATCTTCTGAAAAAGGCAAAAGTAGGGCCAGAAAACAGATCAGTGTTTGCCAGGAGCTGGGGAGGGGAGAGGGGCTGACAACAAAATGACACAAGAGAATTTTCAGGGGGTGACGCAACTGTTCTTATATCTTGGTTGAGGTGGTGGTTACATGCTTGTACGAGTTTGTCAAAACTCATAGAACTGTACACTATAAAAAATGAATTTTACTGTATATTATTATACCTCAAATTTTTTAAGTCTTTAAAAAAAATAGGTAACTCCCCACTGAGAACCACTGGTATAGAGCTTCACTGAGTATAAAGCACTTTCAGATGTCCTGTGTACCGTGAAGAAGGCTGGGCAAGGCTTACTGACCCAGTTCTGGGAACAAGTAGCGTGGTATGTGGGAAGCTTTATATGGGACTTTCTGTGGGAAAACCAACACTTAGATTGAAGGTCTAGCTCCAGAGCCTGAAATTTACCAGTTGGGTACGTTATGGTACCCAAGTAACTGCTCTGTTCTGAACCCCAGTTTCCTAGCTGTTGGTCCTAACCCTCTTTGAGTCAGCGATTTGCCTGGGGCCAGGGAGCAGGGGAATAGCTCGTTTATGGCAGGCTTCTGGGTCCTGGCCATTACTCCTTATCCTCGCTGTGCTGATAACCGGAATACTTCTCAGAGGGAGACCCACCCATCAGCTGTCCCCTCCTGCTCAGGGTCAGTGCAAAGGACAGGGGCTGGGAACCAGGCCCAGCAGAGCGGGCAGCGGGAATCACTGAGAACGGGCACTGGAGGGAAGTGCCCATGGCAGGTGGGTCAGGAATTCAGAAGGGGGAGAGTCTGGGCAAGACAACTCTGTGACAAATAGGAACTCACGGCCATCTGGCTGCAAACTGTTGTGACCTTGACAAGATCTGTCTTTCTAATGACCAGCAGCACAGGGGTTCCCAAGGCCTAACTTTTCCCTTCTTATTCTGCTGCCCCATTTACAGTACACCTAAGGCTCAGTCATTCCTGAAGGCTCCCTGTCTGATCACCTATAAGGGGTAAAGGAAGATACTTTGCCCCACAGACTTCCAGAGGGTCTTCCCAGGCTGGGAGCTGAGCCCCAGCCTCCCGAGGAAACCCCTGTGGTACCTTTAAGAAGAGTTAATCCTAACTGAAGCCTGTTACACACTGGAGCCTAAGCCACCCAAACAGAGCAAGGAAGGGCCAGTTAATCAGAAGTCGAGACACAAACCCCAAACTCAATATTTCACATCTTCCTCTCCAGCTCATGCAGCCTTTGGAACTTGAACCCTTCAAAATCTTTTGTTTATGATTCTGCTGTGGAAGCACGATTTACTGATGAGAAATGGCTGCTGTCTGAATAAAGCCCTGTTAGTTACCGCTTCCTTTAAACTTCGTTAAGGAAAACATAATTACCGAGCAAATCTCATTTGGATTCACTCAGTGCTCCAAAGGCTTCGGCACAGACTGTTCTTTGCCCCTTCTTTATAGAAAGAACAGTACACGGGCTTGCGAGAGATTCTTTGAAACCTAGAGACAATTAGTGCGCATGCAAATGAAGGAAGCAATGTTTTGGGGAAGCCTGCTCAGCTGCCCAGAGAGGGAAATGGCTGGTTCTGTTCAGAACAGCCCCAGCTGGGAGCCTGACTCCCCGCTGGAACCAAGATGTCTCTTTGGAAAAGCCTCAAAATCTTTCCGATCCTCAGTTAATCCTCCTGCAAAATGCCGTTACCTCCGTCATGGTGGAAGCAGTAGGATCTAATGGAGAATTTTGAAAAGAAAAATGCCACATAGAGCTACATGAAATTCTCAACTTTAATTAAAATGATCACTGCTGAATGAGCATTCTATAGCCTGTGCTGAGACTCGCTCGGCATCCACTAAAGAGGCAGCACAGCACAGTGATGGGGACCACCAGCCCAGGAGCCAGCCTCCAAGCCCAGTACTAGCTGTGTGATCTAGCTCAAGTTCCTTAACTTCTCTGAACTTTACTTTCCTCATCTGTAAACTAGCAGTACTTAACTCCTAAAGATGCTGTGAGAGTTGAGCTAAAACATGTACATTACTAAGAAAAGTACCAAACATACAGGCACTGTCCGATAAATGTTATGTATGATCCCTTAACTGCCTGTATTAACCATATCTTTGACTTTTCAGTATGCTGATGCTTTCACATCTGGAGCCTTGCTGACCCGGGATGGACCACCCCTCTCAGGGTTACCCAATTCCTAGAAATATTAAACTAGCCCATAAGGGCACTTTTCAAATACAAACCACCCATTCCACACCCCAGCCTCCTCCTTTATTGGGTACTCACAGGGCACTTACACTCCAGGCTACTAGCTATCTGCCCTAATCACTCCCAGGACTAGGTACCAGGCAACTCGGGAGAGGCCCTGTGCCCCAGAACCCACTGAGATTATTCAAACTAGTCAATCCTAAGCCTATGCACGCTGCCTCACCTGGTCCTCCATGAAGAAACCACAACAAAGACTCTTGCCCACATTGCCCCAAGCTCCCACTGCCTCCTGACAAACCCTGATGCTTCCCATGTGGCCCCCCTTGGCAAAGTGTGCCCCTTCCTCTTGGGAACGATGGCCTTTTCAACGGCAGTCATCTCGTGATCTGTTGGCCTTAGCAGACCTCAAATTTTCCATTAATACACTATATCTGAACACGCTGCCTTTGCCATCGCTTTAATCCTCCCCCAACTGCCCTCTCCCAGGTCATCAACGATGTCTCATTGCCAACCAGGGGCCATCATCCATGTCTATTTCTTTTCTTGGACTCACTATAGCATTTGCTTTATTTGCTAGCTCATAGCTTAGAGGTTGCTTGTTTCCCGTTTGATTCCAAAAAGGCTTCCTGAACTACATCCCCGATCCCCCAACCAGTGTCGCTCCTTTGTGCTCCCACAGCTATGGTAATTGCCCATTTTTGTAGCTATAAACCGTCCATTAGAAAATCAACTCAGGAATGCTTGAGCCATGGCTTCCCTCCAGCGAGCAGCACAAAGCCTGGTACTGCTCAATAACTATTGGTGAAAAGAATGAGTGAGTAATGACAAGGAAAACATGATGACCCAAAACCTACAGGATGCAGCAAAAGCAGTACTAAGAGGGAAGTTTATAGTAATACAGTCCTACCTCAAGAAACAAGAAACATCTCAAATAAACAACCTAACCTTACACCTAAAGCAATTAGAGAAAGAAGAACAAAAAAACCCCAAAGTTAGCAGAAGGAAAGAAATCATAAAGATCAGATCAGAAATAAATGAAAAAGAAATGAAGGAAACAATAGCAAAGATCAATAAAACTAAAAGCTGTTTCTTTGAGAAGATAAACAAAATTGATAAACCATTAGCCAGACTCATCAAGAAAAAAAGGGAAAAGACTCAAATCAACAGAATTAGAAATAAAAAAACAACAACTGACACTGCTGAAATACAAAGGATCATGAGAGAATATTACAAGCAACTATATGCCAATAAAATGGACAACGTGGAACAAATGGACAAATTCTTAGAAAAGCACAACCTTCTGAGACTGGACCAGGAAGAAATAGAAAACATAAACAGACCAATCACAAGCACTGAAATTGAGACTGTGTTTAAAAATCTTCCAACAAACAAAAGCCCAGGACCAGATGGCTTCGCAGGCGAATTCTATCAAACATTTAGAGAAGAGTAACACCTATCCTTCTCAAACTCTTCCAAAATATAGCAGAGGGGGGAACACTCCCAAACTCATTCTACGAGGCCACCATCACCCTGATACCAGAACCAGACAAAGATGTCACAAAGAAAGAAAACTACATACAAATATCACTGATGAATTTAGATGCAAAAATCCTCAACAAAATACTAGCAAACAGAATCCAACAACACATTAAAAGGATCATACACCATGATCAAGTGGAGTTTATCCCAGGAATGCAAGGATTCTTCAATATACGCAAGTCAATCAATGTGATACACCATATTAACAAACTGAAGGAGAAAAACCATATGATCATCTCAATAGATGCCGAAAAAGCTTTCAACAAAATGCATCACCCATTAATGATAAAAACCCTCCAGAAAGTAGGCATAGAGGGAAATTATCTCAACACAATAAAGGCCATATATGACAAACCCACAGCCAACACTGTTCTCAATGGTGAAAAACTGAAATCATTTCCTCTAAGATCAGGAACAAGACACGGTTGCCCACTCTCACCGCTATTATTCAACATAGTTTTGGAAGTTTTAGCCACAGAAATCAGAGAAGAAAAAGAAATAAAAGGAATCCAAATCGGAAAAGAAGAAGTAAAACTGTCACTGTTGCAGATGACATGATACTATACATAGAGAATCCTAAAGATGCCACCAGAAAACTACTAGAGCTAATCAATGAATTTGTTAAAGTAGCAGGGTACAAAATTAATGCACAGAAATCTCTTGCATTCCTATACACTAATGATGAAGAATCTGGGCGAGAAATTAAGGAAACACTCCCATTTACCACTGCAACAAAAAGAATAAAATAAGTAGGAATAAACCTACCAAAGGAGACAAAAGACCTGTATGCAGAAAACTATAAGACACTGATGAAAGAAATTAAAGATGAAAAAACAGATGGAGAGACATACCATGTTCTTGGATTGGAAGAATCAACATTGTGAAAATGATTATACTACCCAAAGCAATCTACAGATTCAATGCAATCCCTATCAAACTACCAAGGGCATTTTCCACAGAACTAGAACAAAAAGTTTCACAATTTGTATGGAAACACAAAAGACCTCGAATAGCCAAAGCAATCTTGAGAAAGAAAAACGGAGCTGGAGGAATCAGACTCCCTGACTTCAGACTATACTACAAGTAATCAAGACAGTATGGTACTGGCACAAAAACAGAAATATAGATCAACAGAACAGGACAGAAAGCCCAGAGATAAACCAGGCACATATGGTCAACTTATCTTTGATAAAGGATGCAAGAATATACAATGGAGAAAAGACAGTGTCTTCAATAAGTGGTGCTGGGAAAACTGAACAGCTACATGTAAAAGAATGAAATTAGAACACTTCCTAACACCATACACAAAAATAAACTCAAAATGGATTAAAGACCTAAATGTAAGGCCAGACACTATAAAACTCTTAGAGGAAAACATAGGCAGAACACTCTATGACATAAATCACAGCAAGATCTTTTTTGACCCACCTCCTAGAGAAATGGAAATAAAAACAAAAATAAACAAATGGGACCTAATGAAACTTCAAAGTTTTTGTACAGCAAAGGAAACCATAAACAAAACAAAAAGACAGCCCTCAGAATGGGAGAAAATATTTGCAAATGAAGCAACTGACAAAGGATTAATCTCCAAAATTTATAAGCAGCTCTTGAAGCTCAATATCAACAAAACAAACAACCCAATCCAAAAATGGGCAGAAGACCTAAATAGACATTTCTCCAAAGAAGACTTACAGATGGCCAACAGACACATGAAAGGATGCTCAACATCACTAATCATTAGAGAAATGCAAATCAAAACTACAATGAGGTAACACCTCACACCAGTCAGAATGGCCATCACCAAAAGATCTACAAACAGTAAATGCTGGAGACAGTGTGGAGAAAAGGGAACCCTCTTGCACTGTTGGTGGGAATGTAAAATTGATACAGCCACTATGGAGAACAGTATGGAGGTTCCTTAGAAAACTAAAAATAGAACTACCATATGACCCAGCAATCCCACTATTGGGCATATACCCAGAGAAAACCATAATTCAAAAAGAGTCATGTACCACAATGTTCACTACAGCTCTATTTACAATAGTCAGGACATGGAAGCAACCTAAGTGTCCATCGACAGATGAATGGATAAAGGAGATGTGGCACATATATACGATGGAATATTACTCAGCCATAAAAAGAAACGAAATTGAGTTATTTGTAGTGAGGTGGGTGGACCTAGAGTCTGTCATACAGAGTGAAGTAATTCAGAAAGAGAAAAACAAATATCATATGCTAACACATATATATGCGATCTAAAAAAAAAGAAAAAAAATGGTTCTGAAGAACCTAGGGGCAGGACAGGAATAAAGCTGCAGACGTAGAGAATGGAATTGAGGACGTGGGAAGGGGGAAGGGTAAGCTGGGACGAAGTGAGAGACTGGCATGGATTTATAAATACTACCAAATGTAAAACAGATAGCTAGTGGGAAGCAGCCGCATAGCACAGGGAGATCAGCTCGGTGCTTTGTGACCACCTAGAGGGGTGGGACAGGGAGGGTGGGAGGGAGACGCAAGAGGGAGGAGATATGGGGATATATTATATGCATAGCTGACTCACTTTGTTATAAAGCAGAAATAGCACGCCATTATAAAGCAATTATACTCCAATAAAAATGTTAAAGAAAAAAGAAATAACATCCTTTAAAAATTAGTGTTTATGTATACTGTGGGCTTCTGCTTATGACAAAGCACGAATCTATTTAAACCACAAGAATAAAAGAGGCATTTTCCTCAGAAATAAAAAAGAAAGAATGAGAGAATAACTGCATGAACAAGTGAACTCATCCAGCGTTTACAACCGGTCCATGTCCTTAACTATGCGCACCTCTCTCTCTGTTCCCCCCATTCTTCCCTCTTCCTTTCCATCATCACCCAACTCCTGCATCCTTTCTATCACACGCTGAAACAGAGCGACAGCCTCTTCATTCACCTTCCCAATTCCAATATCTCCCCCTCCAACCCAGACTGCATGCCACCACAGCAAACTCCTTAAAACGTGAACCATCAATCTTCCGTCGACCTCCTTCCCTGCCCCTCCCCAGCCTGCATCCTCATAGACTTAACGTAACGCCCCAATCGCTTCTCCTCGTGTCAGCAGCTCCTCCCTCTCTGCAATCTCCTCGGTCTCTTCTCCATCTGCCCGTGGCGGTGCATCACCATCGCCCACCTGCAAGCTTATTTCCTTCCCAGTCTCGAGCTGTCCTGACCAAAACAGGACACACGTCAACACCCTCAGCTCCCAACTCCCACACTGTCCAGGCCTGGGATCTGGGGGCCCAGCACCATCCCAAACAGCCTCTTACCCCCCATAGGTGTAGGACTGCCAGGGATGCAGCCTTGAGACCTGGAATGTGGTGGGAAGATCTATATTCATTTGCTCTCAGCCACAGACACATCAGAGGATGTCTGGAGAAAACAGTCTACAATAAACCAGAGTCAAACACAAAATGAAGTGTTGATCAATGTCATGACCAATCCTGCCTCGGCAGACCTTAATGTGCTGTGACTGTGACTGGCAGAAGTAGTTTTAACGGCCATGCCGATAGGAGCCCTCGCCTCTCAATTTCATCCTCTCCTTTCCTCCCCTTCTCTCTTCCTTTTACACACACACACTCTCGACGAGCTCTGCATTCTAGGTACAAGGTAGTGCAGTGCTCCACAATTCAGGTGTACTTTTGCTTTACGCAAAAGTTGTTTCCTGAAACCATTTGAATTTTTATAAGTCAAATCCCAGTTTCCCCAAATCTTACTTTTCTGATGTCCCTTCCCCTTTTCTCTAATTATTCTTTAGGAAACAAAGGTTCCCGATAACTCCTAATATTTATTCCTGTAGCTTTCAGCCTCTCTTGACAGCTTCTCTGTCAAATGATAGCATCTAACACGGACAAAAATGCTCTGTTAGCAGAAGAACCCTAGAAAATATCATTATGCAAAAGAAGGATGCTTCTGTAATAAGTCTAGCCCTTGTCCCTCAATTTTCTGTTTTGTAAATTCCAATTTTGAATATTAGGTGGGAGAGAAGCTTATCTAACTCATTTCAGATAAATCTGAATCTGAAATGAAATATATTTTTAGTATGAAATGGAGTGTCTTCAATAACTCGGGACTCCTGAAGCCTAAAGGAAAAGAAGAGCTTCCCCAGGCCTCTAGAAGACTGACTGCACATACTGTATCTGAAGGTCATCTTCACAACTAAAAGGTAGGTATTATCGTCAGTCTGACTTTACCAAGAGAGAGACAGCACTTAAGATGCAAGGCGTCAGGTAGCTGGCCCAAGATCACACAGGCAATGAGGGGCAGAGCTAGGGTCTGAATCTAGATCTGACTCTAAAACCTTCATCTTCTTCCAGGTTGTCTTTGGAGGAGGCCATCTGGTTGACCTCCACCCCACCTCTAGTTAAGCCGGACAGATTATTGGAAATACTGCTTTATGTGTACGCACAGAACTTGCTCTAGTCTTCCTATATTGAAAAAACCTATTGTTTTACTTCTGTAAGTACCACATTCTTCTATAAAGGATTGGAGGAGGCCACCTGCTTTCTTAGCAAATCATCCCCATGACTAACAACTCGTATCAAAACTGGGGCTCAGCCAGTCGTGAAACTGTTCAGATCAGAGTCAGTGTGGAACCCAAACCAGGCAGGATGATGGAGAAGGAGTTGGGGAAAAGCTCCAAGCAGCTTGGGAAGCAGGCAGAAAACAGGGTGAGGAGGGTCCTGCAGCTGCCTGAGGTAGGGAGTCAGGAACCAGAGGAAGAGTCACAGCAGGACCAAGGTGGACGCTGCCAGCACCTGGGCTGGGAGAGACGCAACAGCAGCTGGGCTGATCCTCCCCAGGCAGCAGCCCGGGATACCCATGTGTCCAGCAAGGTGAGGATGAAAGCTCCCCACTTAGCTGCAGCTTCAGCATAAAGACAGTGCTGAGTATGTGAGCCTCTCCCTCCTTCCTTCCATCTCGGGGACAAGACTAATCCCCTGCTGGGGCAAGGCTGTACTTACAGCTGGGGCTTAAGTGTCCCCTGGCTTAGAACACTGGAGAGGAACAGGAGAAAGGGGCCCAGCAAATCACTCGACTCAACGGCATCACACGCGTTCTTAGCCCAAGCCCAAATCCGACTTGCTGCTGCCTACGTCTGTTTCTCCTCAGTCTATCCTCAGGGAAAACGGAAACTGGCAAGCATCCTCCCCTGAATGTGGATGCTTTAGCATCTTAGAGACTTGGCCACATCACTCCTCAGTCTGCTGGGAGTCGGAGGTTTTTCTGCTGTGTCTGGAATGGCTGGGTAAAGACCGGGAGAGGAGAAGGTGGCTGGGAGGTCTCCGACTGACTTATAGATGCGGCAGTGCAGAGCATATGCACATCTGCTGTGTGCTGGCTTCCTTGGGAACTCCAGTGACAGTCACACGACTGCCCAGTCTTTATTCTTGGTGAGGAGATGGAGGGAGGAAGGAGTCAGAAAAGAGGGGAGATGGCAGGAGAAAGACGCCAGGCTTCCCAGCACCCAAAGCAGCAGCAGGTGGCATCTGACCTTCCTTCCCAGGAAGCAGGTGTGTGTCTAGACGGACACTTAAGTGGGGGAGAAAAAGCCGAACTGACTTCATTCTATTTGGAATTTCCTCAAACCCTCTTGCAAAGGCAACCGCCTTGGTTCAGAGGGCAGAGCTGGGGCTGGGGAGGCCACCTTGGTGATTTTCTGCCCCAAATCTATGTGGGGCACAAGGCTGCTGGGCCCCCAGCAGGATGGAGCCTGAGCGCTCCTGCCCGCAAACCCATCTGGAACGTTGCACCTGGGCTGGGCTTCCCTGGTTAGATCCCCACACACCCAGAGGGTGCTCCCCACTGAGGTACTCTCTCTTTTACTACCTCACTCAGCCTCCCTGCATCATCTTGGTGAGACAGGATGCAGGAGGATTCTTAGTTCCCTTCTTATAAGCAAGAACACGGGGACCAAAGAGGTCTGCCGATACAGCCATGGTCACAAATCAAACTCTGGGACTCAGTTTTGTGGCTTTTGGGGTTCAGATTTCCTGGTCCTGTATGGTCCTTCTAAACAGGTTAGGAGGTTAGAAGGATGGTGGCAAAAGAGAGGAGTGGGCCCTATCTCTCTCCACCATCTCAGCATTGCCAGATCCTTGGCGCGTTCGCTGTCCCTGTGAACAGGCTCAGCAAACGGAAAGAAGGAAGAAACCCCACGGGCAGCCTGGTCTCTGCCCGGTAACAATGCAAACATTTCCAGCGGGGGCCTTTCTGGAAGCATCTGTTCCTGCAGCGTTGCCCACCACCCGTGTGTTTGCAATCGCTTCCTATTTCTCATCCTTCAGTTACATTTGAATTAGTCCAGCCAGGCGACCCTAGCCCCTGGCTCGCATTAAGGCGACCAGGTATGCAACAGACGCATGGCATTCGGCCTCCATTTAAAGGTCATTCGGTCATCAGGGGGAAATCTCCTGGCTGGACCCGAAACTGCCCCTCTGAGCACTGGAGAGATGCTTCCTCGGCCTTTTCTCTCCTCCTGGGGCTGAAGAGCTCCCCACAGCAAATATTTAGAGGGTTTGGATCCTAAGCCCAGCCCATGCCCCCTCTAACCCTCCAAGCTAAAAGCTCAGCCCAGGGCTGCGCAAATAGGGTTTTGTCCAGGACGCTGAGCTGCTAAATGGAGCTCAGGGGACTACCACACCCTAGAGCACCCCCCCCCCCCCCCGGCCTTGTGAGTCCGTCATTAACTCTGGTCAGAGTGGCGGCTGCTTGGGAAGGCTTTCTCTCCCGGCAGCCTCTGGGAGAGAAGAATTCCCTTTCCTCCTCCCAGCGCTGGAAGGGTTCCTGCACAGGCAGGAGAGTGGCTGTGGGGGAGGTGCCGAGGTATCTGCTTCCTCGCATCTACTCATCACACTACGTTTCTGTTTCCCCGGCCAGGCTGCCGACCCTTTGAAGGCAGGGACAGTACCTTGTCTTTGCATCTCTTGGTTCAAGTTCTGAGCCTGCGAATACTAGGCACTCGATTCATGTTGGGTAAATTAATGAGTTCTATAACTGCACAAATCCACGTTTGGGCTTCTGCAAGTCAGGCTCCGGTTCCTTCACTTCAGATCTCCATTGCCATCTCAGAAACCACTGCCAGCTCCCCACTGCCTACAGAATAGTCCGGACTCCTCACCCCCCTTGCATTTAGGACCACCACCACGGGGCTCCAATCTGCCCTGGAGCCTCATTCCCCCCCAATGGTGACATCCCATGTGCCCAGTCCTTGAGCGACCCTGAAGCCCTTTCCCTGCTCAGGATGATCCTGCCTCTGCCTTTGCTCGGGTTATTTCCCTCACCTACAATCCACACGAAGAACGGACTCAGGAAGAATATGTTTAATTCATTTGAATTAAATGAAAGCGGGAACCCAGAGGAGGCTGCGTCCTATTTTCTGCTTCAGTCTCCCCAGCTCTGTCTCAAGGTGCGACTATCTGCCCGAGTCCATCGGCCCCACCAAAGGGAGCCAGTGAGGTGCCCACGGAGCCTGGTGTGAGGTGATGCTGTAAAAGCGTGACGCTTCCTTTCGGTGGTTTGGGGACACCGGGACTTGAGAACCCCCGAGCCCTTGGCAATGTCATTCTCCATACCTGACTGGGAAGTCACTGGTGGGGAAAACGAATGTCTAGAAAAGGAAACAGGAAGGGGGAGAAGGGGAGAGAGGGACAGCAGGATGAGACGATTAGGGAAAGGAAGGGGTGGAGACCCGTCCTCCCTCCAGGGAGGTGCACGAGAGCACGGGTTCTTCATCTGAGTTCACTGATCAGCCTCCAGGGGTGCGTAAGCTTCCAGTCTCTTTCTTTATCTGAAAGACGACTCACAGCTTTCATTGGATTCCACTGGGACTCCTAAAAGGGCTTCTGTTTCTGGAGTATTTGCTTACCTTCAGAGGCCGGCGCTCAGGATTCTGTCCTAGGTGCCCCCTCCCTCTTGGTGCTAGCATCCATGACCATGGCTTCGATTATGGTTTGATAACTTGACTCCCGTCACCCGGCCAGGACTAGCATTAGCGCCCCAGTGCTAGCAGAGACATAGTGAATTCCTGTTCCCAGACTACACCTCTCTTCTGAGCTCCAGAGCCACACATCGAGTTACCTACAGGATACACAGCTCCACCGGGAAGCCCAGGGGCACCATTAGCAGGACCTAAACCGAGCACCTTCAGTTCGTTCTCCTCACTGCAGCTGGAGGAGTCTCTTGAAAACAGAAACCTGATGATGTTCCTCCCTGCTTACAACTCTTCAGTAGCTTCCCCCTGTACTAGGCGGAAGTCCAACCCTCCTCAACAGGACTGCTAAGACCCTTTATGATCTGGCCCCTGTCTACCTGTCCAGGCTCATGTCTTCCCACTTCCCTCTCTCTCTCTTTGCATTTCATAAAAGCATCATGTTGTCTCTTGCCCCGAGCCTTTGCACATACCTCTCCTTCACAGTACACCACCCTTCCACATGCTCTTTACCAGGGCTAACTCCCAGCTTTTACTGAAACTTCAGGTCTCAGTTTAAGTCATGATTTGCACTAGGAGAGTTTCCCTAACACCCAGATCAGGTCACAGGTCCTTGCTAAGTGACCCACACAACCTCATACTTCCCCTATGAGGACATATTTGACCCTTTTAAATAAGTGCTTAGTCCTCTGTATCCGCCACTAGATTCCAAGTTTCAAGAGGCCAGAAGCTACACCTGCCTGTTCACCACTGTATCATAGCACCCGGAGCAGTGCCTGGCACACAAAAGAGCCTCAATAAATAATTGCTGATAGACAAAAATAAATGGGAGGATGAATGAATAGAAGGAGGGAGGCGGAGGGGAGAGATGGAAGGCAGGGAAGGATTGGTCTTTTCTAAGAGCCCCTTGCTTTTACTCCAGGGTTACTTCCTGACATTATTAAACATCGAAAAGCCAGGATGGCGGATCCCACACTTCGCATCCCGCGTGGTGCCCAGCACGGTGTCTTGCATACACCGAGTCCTGTCGTAACAACAGAAACTATTGGTAGCCCTGCTAGGCTCCCCTTCATGACACGCTGCCGTGCATATCATCTCACAAATAGTGCTGGAGGAGGCATAAGTGCTGAGCAGACACGAAGTCCCGTGAATGACGCCGGAGGAGCAGTGTGTGAGTGGCGGGAACATCAGAGCCCGAGACCCGGATTCCAGCCCCGTTCTCATCCTGACTATTGGCGGGACCTTGAATCAGCCGCGAATCCACTCTCGACTCAATCTCCCCCTCTGTAAAATGGAGAATTGAGCCCTCCTTTCCCTATCTGCCAAGGCTGCTGTGAAGAAATAAGGCCAGAAAGGCACTGCTATTGCAGGGAACTGTGAACGTTCATGCCCTACATCTCTTAGGGCGACCTTCGCAGCTGTCACTCATCCAGTCACTGGTCGCCACCCCTCCACCTTGCAGAGTTCCCAGCTCCAGTCCCACTCGTCTTTCTTCCTCCCTTAGATATCCTCAGTAGCCAGAGAGGATGAAAGAGACACATCTATCACCTCCTACAGCGATGGTTATAAATCCCATTGCAATTAAACCCAGCCTGGGAAAGGGCTCGAAACACAGAACACCCTGTTATTTCGCTTTTGCCAATTACAACACGACAATGATTGAATAGCCCGGTGGCAGTGATGCAAGGGGACCCACTTGGCCTTCCTCCTGCTCCCATATGGAGTTACCAGCCAGGGTCTGGGGATTGCAGGTGTCAGGGGTGACAACACACAGAGCACGCTGATCAAATCTGCAGGGGCCGTAAGACTGGGAGGGCGAGCTCTTAGCATGTCGGGTGATCGAATCCAAACTCAAAATGACTGGCAGGATAGAAGACTGAGGGAAACAAAATGAAATCTTGGATGGAAAATACGAAGCCTTACATTTGGATTCCAGAAATCAGTAGCAGACCTATACACAGGGCGACACCTGGATTGGAACATCTATTAAAAGAAAAAGATATGTCTTTGCTTGTTCTTTTTTTTTTTTTTTTTTTTTTGCGGTACGCGGGCCTCTCACCGCCGCGGCCCCTCCCGTTGCGGAGCACAGGCTACGGACGCGCAGGCTCAGCGGCCATGGCTCACGGGCCCAGCCGCTCCGCGGCACGTGGGATCTTCCCGGACCGGGGCATGAACCCGTGTCCCCTGCATCGGCAGGCGGACTCTCACCCACTGCGCCACCAGGGAAGCCCCTGTTCATTTGTTTATGCACCCCAAGCTTGACATGAGCCAACCGTGATAAACTGCCACTTGTAAAAATAAAGACGTGCAACCCTGGGTTGTGTTAATGAGAGCAGAGTGTCTGGGACAAAGAAGGAGAATTTCTCCCTCTGATCCCTGCTCTAAGCCAGACTAGTGCCAAGCAACGGGACAATTTTGGTCACCACTTTCACAAGGACAATGACAAACCAGGAAAGGAGAGGGTTCGGGCTAGTGACACAAAGAGAAATCAAATCATATGAGAAGTGGCTGAAGGGGCAGGAGGTATTGGTCCCAGGGGAGACATCTAAAAGGGACACGATTGCTGATTTCAAGTGCATGAAGGACCATGAAGAAGAATTAGGGATGCACTTCCCTAGGCCCATGAGAGTCCGACCAGGGCCAGCAGAGAGAAGTGACGAGGCTTAGATTTGGACCTGGCCTCAGGAAAAGCTAGCCACCAACCAGGGCTGCCGCCCCAGAGGCAGAGCACAGCCTGTCCCTGGCAGGATCTAGGAAGAGGCTGAATTTAGGAGAAAACAAAAGCAGCAGAGTCCGTGGCCTCGGCTGACGCTGCCTCCGCAAAACACAGAAATGACTGAAGAGGAGGGAATTTTCCTGACCGAGCAGAAAATGGTCACAGACTGATGTGGCTGGCTGCTTCCGTGTCTTCTCTTACATCCTGCCACTCTGGGCTCATTTTCTGCCACTTTTGCCCCTCTGTGCCCAACCCCCAGCCCAGCCCAGCGCATGGCTGGACACCAGGACACAGCTTCTCCATCGTGTCTGCTGAGAAGCCTTCCATCAGCCCCAGGAGCAGGCTGGGTGCCCCTATACCCCGGCTCCCTTAGCACCCCCATGCTCGTGGCATCAGAGTACTTCCCCCTTTGCAGTTATTGCTTATTTACCTGTCAAATTTCCCTGCTGCGTGTGGGCGGGGGGAAGGCAGACAGCGTGGCCAGTTTGCTCGTTACTGTACCCAGAGCACCTGGCACAGAGCATGGCACACTGCGGGCACGAAATTAACAACTCTGAGTACACGAATGTATGAATGAACTGGATTCTAAATGGAGAATCCCAGACTAAAGGATGGGGAGATTCTGCTGCTAGGTCCTCCAGGCTTCCCGTCCTCACAGAACCCACCTTCTATCTCCTCTGGGCTGCCTGGCAGCTCTAAGGCTTTTCCGCCCTGTGGCCTCAGGTGCGGGGGAGGAAGCCCCTTCCCCCTTAACCCCGATAGGCCTCCCGCAGCTTCCGGGTGCCTGAGCTACATCTCCTCATTCTGGCAATGGACGTTTTGGAAAGTTCTTTCCTGAAAAACAGTAAGGATCGATCTGTTTGATATGGTTTTGCCAGATGGTTAGAGATTGCAGAAGATGGTCTCTGAGACCCCTTTCTGCCCTGGGAATCTCTGCTCTAGGATTCTGGAAGGGTCTGTCCTCGTGCACTTGGGTTATCCTGACAGAGGCCCCTTGAATAGAAATACGCCCCCTTCCAGGGTGTGCCTCCCAGCGTTTCGAGATGGATCCATGGCGTCCCCAGGCCCAGAGGTAGGAGTCACCCCAGGGAGCTTGCTTTTTCTCCCCGACATGGTGGGCTGTGTGAGAGGCAGGGGAGGGGCCCCAGGACGGCTCTGACTTGGGACAGTAGATGAAGCTGGACTATTCACACCAACTCGGTCAGCCCGTTGAGAAAGTTAAGACCCAGGGAATTCAATGCCTTGGCTCTGCTCTGGAAATGCTCATTCTACTCTCAGGAGTTAACACAGTTGCGCTTAAAATGAACATTTTCTAACTACTGTTTACCCTCTGCCTCCATGGCCTCTCTTGCTGCCGTTAATATGTAATGTCTCTTGAGGAAGACACGCTTCCCTGACGCGACAGCCCTGGTGCAATACGCATCAGAGAGGCCGACTGGGCTCTCACGGCCCCCTGCAGCTCAGCGGGGCCCACGCTGGGCCAGAATCGGGGAGCAGGACCCTGCCGTGGCTGGCTTGTCCTCCCCACCTCCTGCAGGCATCCTGGCTATGGCTGGGAGGCCGGAGGCTCAGGTTCTGTGCTGTCCTCCAGGTAATGGCAGTCCTGGGATCTGCTGAAGGCTCCCCGTTTATTTACCGGCTTCCTTACTCACTGGCCTCTGGCAAAGAGGCTTCCAGGCACGCAGATTTTAAAATAATACAAATCATTAACATTGAAAATGGGAAAGTGGCAACGGTTCATTCTGCTCTGTGAGGGGGCAAAGCAGCTCAGAGAGAGGACCCAGGAGTGGGCTGTGCAGGGCTCCGTCTTTACACATCAGCCCCACTGAGGACAGGCTGGAAGTGGGCTCACTTCCTTGGAGAAAGGCCAGCTGCTCCTGGCTCCCCTTTGACCTCTGTACAGGGAAACCGCCCATATATTCCAATCTGGGAAGAAAGGCTATTGTGAGTCACAGCGCTCAGGAGAAAGGGGCCCAAACAGCTGGAATTGGGCATCCAATGCCCAACTGAGACAATGCCATCTATCAGAAGGAGGTAGGGTGGGGGGCAGAAGGCCCAGTTACAGCTTGACTTTTGTCATTAATAAGCCCATGGTCTTAGCCAGGCCTCTTAAACTCCCCTCAGCTCAGTTCAACTCAGTTTTCGCATCTGACTAATAACTGAATTATTTCATTTTAGATCTGGAAGAGGCCCCAGAAAATATCGAGTCCAATCTCCTCTCTGTACAGATAACGTCTGTCCTCCCTACCTCTCAGCGTTGCTATAAGGATTAATTAGAATAGAAGGCACCTTCTGTATCTGTGAATTTGGGATTTAAGACTCGACATGGGGTCAGTCCTTTCATTTTGTTCCTGCCTTGCCTCTTGCTGACCACTATTCAGCCGGGACCTGTAGGCAACTTAGAAAGCAAGGCACAGAGTTCTCATTACTCCTCGTAATGCTTTGCATGTGTCTGGTTCCTGCTCAGTTTTCAAAGCACCACACGTGCTTTATCTGTTTGATCCCGATGAGGTGGGCTGGGAGGTATCAACATGGCAGATGGGAAAATGCAGACAGAAAGGCACACTCCACGTCTCATGGGTCGTAAGTGGTCAAGGGGGACTTGGATCCTGGTCATCTCACTCTCTGCCCAGGACTCTCTCTTCTACACCCCTCTGCTTTTTTTTGTTACAGAAAACAGACTCTCTTTGGTATCATCAGAAAAGCTTAAAGAGCCTCGGGAAAGAAGGGGCTTTGGGAAATGGGTGAACAGCTGTCCAAAGCATTCTGTGTGTGGAACAAATAAGTCTAGATTTGTCTCTTCGCAGGGATAGTCAAAGGTGACATATACGAGTAAAGTATGGTTATTATTAAAATCCACATTGCCCAACCAGATGGCATCAATTCCCCAGAACTATCAAACTGACCTTTTATTTCCTATAAGCTAGTCAGCATTTGTAGATAATCCCTTAGGAAGTAATTCTGAAACCCTGCCAGAAGGTAAGGAGAGGGCTCAGGGAAGTGAGTCCTCATTTTCAGATGATAACACTTAGTCCAAGAGTTTTTGGAAACAATGATCCCCTCCCTGTCAGATGCCATGTCTTATTTATCCTCATATCTCCAGCCCCTAACAACCCGTGGCACGGACAGAGGTGCGTGAACTGCTCTATGTGGCTGTCTAGATTGGGGGAAGGGATTACAACTGGGTCTCAAACTTTAGAATTCCTGTGCATCAAGGCATGCGTGTTAAAATGCAGATGCCAGATTCAGAAACTCTAGATTTCAGTAGGTCTGAAATCTACAGGCTGTTTTTTGGGTTTCTTTTTTTGTTTTTGAAATTTACATTCTTAATAAGCTTTCCCCGGTAAGATTCTAAATAGGTGATCCTTGGCCCCCCCTTTGAAAATTATGGCTCAGAAAGGATTCTGAATTCCCAAGCTGGCAGGTCCTCCTGAGGATTATTTATATGAATCACATCCACACAGTCTGCCCCCAAGCTCTTGGGTTTTATAAATAACCCCAGGCCAGGCAGGTAAAGGTTACTGCCCTGACTTTGCTGGCTCAGGGCCATTAGCAACGAGCCACCTGGCTCGTTGGAATCCTACAAACACACAAACCAACCTCCCAGGGTGTGGGAGTGGATGGGAGGTAAGAGACGGCAGAGGACTCCTTACACAGCAGTCCTGGGCCTCCGGGCAGCAGAGCTTTGGACTGGGTCAACGGAAAGACTTGAGCCTGTGCAGCAGAAGGACAGGCCTCAGACGCTGCTTTCTGGCCTAACACTGCTGAGGGTAATTACCCTTTAGAGGGGCAGCTTCATTTTGGAACCAAGCAGCTGCCTCCATCTTCTGGAGCCTATCTGTGTTCCCACAAGGAGCACCGGGCTGGGGCATCTCCCTGGACGTGGCTCTGTTCCAGAACCCAGAGATTCAAAAGGAAAAAAAAACCCACACCGGCCAGTCTGTCAGCTGCTGGGGCTGCAATTCTGAGCCCCGAGCTCGTCCCCGCCTCTGCCTGGCTATCAAGTAGGAAGATATTTCTGGTCTCTCCCTGATGAGGATGATTCATCAGGGATTTCTGTTGAGCTGAGCTAGAGGTGGGAGGGAATAGGGAGACTCAACACACGCAAATCCCATTCGCGTTATTCCCACAAAGGGTCTCTCGCGTACACCAGAGAAGCAGGTCAAAAGCTTCGTGCTTCCCCACCTCCCCACTCCCCAATCTCCCAGAGCAGAAACAAGTTTCCTTGTGCCAGTGGCAGGACTCAAGCCCTCAGCCCCTTGCCTTTTACCTGTTCCCACTTCATCAAGTCCCTTAGGGTTCTAAGGATGGGGTAATGCCCAAATATGGCTATCCCTTCCCTCTCCATGGCTCATATGGAGACGGTACTTTCCAGAAATGGTCAACAATATCTCCCATCCCACATGCTCTTCTAGTGATGTGACCCTGGAACCCCGCCCCTTGAAGGCGGGGCCTATGGCCCCTCTTCCGGACTCTGGGTGGGCTTGTGACTACAGTGGCTGCGACACTATGTGACTTCTGCTGGGTCAGAAAAGGCAATATAGCTTCTTCACAGTTCTTTGGGGTTGCTCAGTCTTAGCACCTGGCCACCATGCTGTGACGAACTCAAGCAGCCTGCACGGGAGCCCACGTGGAGAGGTCCACATAGAGAGCAAGAGAGGCCCCCTCCAGTCACTGCCAACTTGCCAGCCACGTAAGTGAGGCATCTTGAAGCAGATCCTCCAGTTTTACGCGCGCCCTCCCAGCTGCCCCAGTGGATGCTACGTGGAGCAGAGATGAGCCTTCTGAACCTTCCCCACTGAGCCTTGCCCCAGGTGAAGATTTATGAGCTAAATAAACGACAGTTGTTGTGTTCAAGCACTCTGGTTGCCAAGCCACTCAATCACTCCCCTTCCCCTTTGTCAATCTGTCACCAAAACGGGCTCTGCGATCACAGAGAGCCACGTGCGTTTATGCGGTAAGACAAATGTGTGGGATCTGCAGGGGGCAGGGCTCAGAGCGGATTCAGTCCACACCGACAGGTGCCTCCTTGGGCTTCGTCTCGATGGCTCGCCCCGAGCAGAGCGGCTGTGCCTGGTAGGCTGGCCGCCAAGGCGTGGGTCTCAGCCAATGAAATGATACACGGCAGTATCGGGCTGTGGCAGTGTGGGGTAGCTTTGGGCGCCTGGTATGATAATGTGCTGACTGTAACAGAGGAACGGTGCTTGCAGGAGACAAGGCTGCCGAGCAGGGGGCACCTGCAGACCAGGGGCCTGAAATCGGGAGGCAGCCACAGAGGGGGTGGGCCTAGTTGCCATCAATCCAGTCACAGGTTCCTAGGGTCTTGGTCATAAGCCCCCCTTTCTTAACCTCCCATGTTGCTTTGACACTGCATGGGACAGACTCCCTGTACGTCTTATGCGATAAAGATCCCTGCAGGTTGAGTACTTCCTGGGCCAGAAATCGACCCTAGACCTTTAAGGGGTCCCCTGTACTCCTAAAACCCTAGAGCCACACACACACAGCCTATGGGCCTTGCAGTCCAGCCGTGCAGCGCATTCCCTGTTGTGACCTATCGGTGGCCTCCACGCTCTGGTGTCCTGCGGAAGCCAGGTGGAGGGCAAGGGCGGACTTGAGCAGAGGTTCACACACAGACACGTGAGCACACCCACTCCTTCGGAACCCCAGCAAGCTGTCACAGTCATGCTGAGAGGTGCGGGAGCTGAGAAAGGAGAGCTGTGAACAAAACACTGGGGCCGGATCGACGAGGAGACCAGGCAAAATTGGATCTGAACCATGACAAGAAATCTGCTCTACAGAGAGCAGCTAAAGGAGTGGGGCTGGCACGTTACAAGAATTCCAGGCAGGGATCAGGGCCAGCTCTAGGGCCCTCAGTCCCTTCCCGGGACTTCCAGGCTGGATCATCAACCTCTTGCAAATAAGCAGGACGAGGTTCCTGTGTCTCCCCTAAGTGGATATCAAACGGACTTGGTCATGATGTCTGCCCAGTTCCACAGATCTCTGGAAAGCTCGGACCTGGCTGGACGCTGGGAAGCAGTTCTCTGGTGTTTAGGGTCCAGTGCTGGGAGTGGGATGTCCTGGAGGCCTCACTGTGGCTAAAGGAGGATGTTGGACAGTAGCCCGAGACATTGGGACCCTGGCGAAAATGAGCAGAAAATGTGGATTGGCTTTGGACTTTGGCAGCGGACTTGACCGAAGAAAGAGGCCACAGAACCATGTAAAAAGTGGCTTTGAAGCTTTATTAACTGTGGTATTGTGATTTATATATTTGGTCTTCATCCCTGCTTCTGGCACAGAGCTCTTAAAACCCTAGGAATTTCCTAAGTGATAAGAGCACAGGAGCATCTTTTGTTCTGTTACTTAGTCTTTGAGGTCACAGGGTTCCTGAAACCCTTGTGGTTGCCTGGGCGATAGGAGTGTCTTTTGTTCTAATGAGGCATCTCTGGGTGGGATCCTGAATGGGGGCTGGTCACCAGAAAGACCAAGCCAGGATTAGAAGCTTGGAATTTTCAGCTCTGTCCCCCATTCACTTGAGAAGGGAGAAGGGCTGGAAATGGAATGAATAATTGATCATGCCGATGTGGGGAAGCCGCCCTAAAAATCCCCAAAATACAGGATTCTGAGAGCTTCCAGGTTGGCAAAAACATTCACACCTGGAGGATGATGCACCCCAACTCCGCGGGGACAGAAGCTTCTGTGCTCAGGACCCTCCCACACCTCACCCTGTGTAACTCTTCACCGGGCTGTTCATCTGTATCCTTTATCATATCCTTTGATAAACTGGTAAATGTAAGTATTTCCCTGAGTTCTGTGAGCCGCTCTAACAAATTAATTGAACCTGAGGAGGGGGTCGTGGGACCCTCCGATTTGCAATTAACTCAGACAGAAGCTGTGGGTAACCCGGGGACCTACTACCTGCGATTGGCATCTGAAGTGGGGGCAGTCTTGTGGGACTGAGCCCTTAAGCTGTGGGAGCTGACACTATCTCCAGGTAGTTTTCAGAACTGAGTTGTAAAATTAAATTGTAAGACACCCAGTTGGTTGCAGAGAATTCCTTGGTGTGGGAAAAACCTCCACACATTTGGTGACCAGGAGTGAAGTGCTGTGTGTGAGCAGTAAAGGAGACATACAGGAGGAAAGACTGCTGGGTTTTTCTCATACATTAACCATGGCTAATAAAAAGAAATATATATCACATCATTAACCAGGACCTACATGTATATATAAAACTGAAACAAACATCTCATGAAACAATAACTTTTTACTGTCTGTGACAACCTGATATGCTCTTTTCCGTTCCTTTTCATTTTTCTAAAATTGCTGGTTGTGACCCATTAAATTGAGTTTCCAACTTACTAATGGGTCTTGACCTGCAGTTTGAAAAACAGTGCTCTAGAACAAAGGTTGGCAAACTATGGCCCACAGGCCAAATCCTGCCACCTGTTTGTTTTTGAATTAAGGTGAAATTCATACAGTTCATATAATTTCATACATATATTTTATAGCATACGATTCGATGGTATTTAGTGCATGCCTTCACAATACTGTCCAACAATCACCTCCCTCTAGTTTCAGAAATGTTTCCTCACCCCAGAAGAACACCCGATACCCTTTAAGTGATAACCGCCCCCATTCTCTCCTTCCCCCATCCCCTGGCAACCACTGATCTTCTTTCTGTCTCTACGGATTTGCCTGTTCTGGACGTTTCACTTAAAGGAATCATAAACTATTTTTCCTTTTGTGTCTGGCTTCTTTCATTTAGCATAATGTTTCAAGGTTCGAGTTGGAGCTTGTATCAGTACTTCATTCCTTCTTATGGCTGAATAATATTCCATTGTATGTATATAACAATTTGTTTATGCATGCATCTGTTGATGGATATTTGGGTTGTCTCCATCCTTTAATGATGCTATAAACATTCATATGCAAGTTTTTAATGTGGATATACATTTTATTTCTTTGGGGTACACACCTATGAGAGGAATGGGTGGGCCATATGGTAATTCTATGCTCAACATTTTGAAGAACTCCCAAACTGTTTTCCACAGTGGCTGCACCATTTTACATTCCCACCAGCAATATACAAAGGTTCCTATTTCTCCGTACCCTTGCCAATACTAGTTATTTTCTGGGCATTTTTTGTTCTTATTTTTTATATAAAAAGCCATCCTAGCAGATGTAAAGTAGTATTTCATTGCGGTTTTGATTTGCATTTCCTTAAAAGCCAAAGAAGTTTTACATCTTTTTCACATATTTGTTGAACATTTGGACTTTGGAGAAATGACTATTCAAGTCAATTGCCAATTTTTTTAATTGGGTTGTTTGTCTTTTTGCTATTGAGTTATAAGAGTTCTTATTATTTACTAACCCTTATCAAATTTATGATTTGCAAATCTTTTCTCCCATTCTGTAGGTTGTCTTTTCATTTTTTGATAATGTCCTTTGATTCACAAAAGTGAAGATTTACTGCTGTTTTCTTCTAATAGTTTTATAGTTTTAATTATTATATTTAGGCTCTTGATCCATTTTGGATTAATTTTTACACAGGGATTGAGGTAGGGGCCCAACTTCATTCTTCTGCAGATGACATTTATCTACATATAGAAAATCTCAAACAATCCACCAAAAAACTAATAGAGCTAATACACAAATTCAGCAAAATTACCAGGTACAAGGTCAACATACAAAAACTAGTTGTGTTTCAAGATACTAGCAATGAACAATTCAAAATGAAAATTAAGAAAACATTTCCATTTATAGCAGCATTAAAAGCATAAAGTACTTAGGAATAAATTAAACTCAGGGGATGAAAGACTTAAGCACTGAGAACTACAAAACAGTGCTGGAAGAAATGAAAGAAGACATAATTAAGTGGAAAGACAGCCCAGGTCCATGGGTTAGAAGACTTAATATTGTTAAGATGGCAATACTCCCCAAAGTGGTTGACAGATTCAATGCAATCCCTATCAAAATTCCAATGGTGTTTTTACAGAAATGGAGAAGCTGATCTTCAAATTCATATAGAATTCCAAGGGACTCTGAATAGCCAAGACAATACTAAAACAGAAAAACAAAGTTGGAAGACTCACACTTCCTGATTTCAAAGCTACTGTAAGCACAACGGGGTGGTAGTGGCATCAACACAGACATATAGACCAGTGAAATAGAATGGAGAGTTCAGAATAAACCCAAACATTTATGGCCAGTTGATTTTTGACAGGGGTGCAAAGACTATTCCATGAGGAAACAACAGCCTGCCGATGCAGGGGACGTGAGTTCGTGCCCCGGTCTGGGAAGATCCCACATGCCGCGGAGCGGCTGGGCCCATGAGTCATGGTCGCTGAGCGTGCGCGTCCAGAGCCTGTGCTCCACAACGGGAGAGGCCACAGCAGTGAGAGGCCCACGTAAAAAAAAAAAAAAAAAAGGAAAGAAAGAGTGTTGGGACAGCCCAAAAACCACATACTACCTGCTTATATAAATAAGTTTTACTGGAACATACCCTGCTCATTTGTCTGTGGCTGCTTTTGTGCAGAGGGGAGTAATCACAACAGAGACAGTACAGTCCCAAAGTCTAAAATATCTACTATTAGGTCCTTTACCAAAAAAAAAAAAGTGAAGACCCTGGTAATATATTATTTCTCATGCCCACCTGTGGACTTTCCTTCATTTAACAAACATTTACTGAGCACCTACCACGTACCAGGCATTGCTCTAGACAGTGAACAAAACAGACAAAAATATCTGTCCTCATGGAGCTTACACTCTAGCAGGGGAACTATCCAGGACAGCTCTGCAATCTAACGAAATCCAATGATCCCTTGGGGAGGAGAAGCAGTGCGACTGTCTGTAAATTACAAGCAGACTTCTAAGCTGAGATAGAGGCTATGAGCCCTCTAGACTTGGGCTCATCCAGGTGCTGTCTGTTGGCCCCGGTCATGTCTCATTCAGCTGCATGTCCTGAGTTGGGGCCAGAGGTATCCAGCAAGCATTAAACACTGTGGCTCTTCCAGGGGACCTAATACGTTTAGAGGATTGTGTAAGTGCTACAGAGGACAATGGTCCCTACATTGCAGAAGATCACAGTCTAGTGAAGAATAAACTAAATACACATCATCATAAGAAAAATCAAGAAACAATATCACTTAGGGGAGAGGGTTAAATTAGGAGTATGGGATTAACAGATACATACCACTGTACATAAAATAGATAAAAAACAAGGATTTACTGTACAGCATAGGGAACTGTATTCAATATCTTGTAATAACCTATAATGGAAAAAATCTGAAAAAAGAATACATACACACATATAAAACACTGAATCACTTTGCTGTACACCTGATACTAACACAATATTGTAACTCAACTATAGCTCAATTTAAAAAAAGAAACACTATCCTGAGCATTGTGCAAAAACTTCTATCTGTAGCATCTCATTTGATCCTCAAGAGAATGCCTGGAAGACTTGTATCACATTTCATAGACAAGGAAACAGTTTCAAAGAGCTTAGTATTTCCCCTTTGACCACAAAGCTAGTGGGTGGACACACAGGAATCTGAACCAACACTATAATGAATCTAAGTTTAGCCATTAAATTATTAAACAGACATTTATGGAACGCCCACAAATTTCTAAGCATTACGCCGGGCTCTAGTGATGCAAAGATGATCAAGACTAGTGTTCTTTACACCATACCACCCTATACCCACCATGAACAGGAGACAGGACATGGATAATTCACCTGTCTGCAGGGATTTATAGGTAATTCAGGAGTCAGGACATAAACATAAGTGACATAGTGACAATAATAGCAGGTACATCCCAAGGTTCCAAAAAGACGTTTAAATAACAATATTTCAAAGCAATCTTAGGGATGGGATGGACAGGGAACGCTTCACAGAGGAGAGGGAATGGACAGGTGCTAGGATTTATATAAATGGTCACACGCACTAGGTACACCCTGCCCTCAGGTACCCCCAGCCCACAGAGCTGGGGCTGGGCTGAGCAGCAGAAGATGAGGGCTTCAGGATACCTTGGAGAACCTGTCAACTGGCTAATAAACCTGAGAACTTTGGAGGAGCCCCTAGGTCATATACACTGTCTTCTTCTCCACCTCTGCTCTCCCCAGAATGCACCAGCTCAGGCCAGCCTAGTCCTCTTTGGAACATTCTACCACCTTCTCGGGGAGCAGAGGATCTATTGGGAAGATCCACGGCATTGGGTCAGAAGACCAGGGTTTACATCCAGGTTTGTCCACTTAGAACTGCACTGTCCATGAAGGGAGCCACTAGCCACAGGTGGCTCTTTAAATTTAAATTAATTTAAGTTAAATACAATTTAAAAGTCAGCTCAGCTGTACTAGCCACATTTCAAATGCTTCAACAGCCAGATGTAGCCCAGAGATCCAATACTGGGCAAAGCAGGTAGAGAACATTCCCATCACTGCAGAAAGTTCTATAAGCCAACACTGATTTCAAAGCCCATGACCTAAAGTTAGCTATGTTTTCTCTTTGCGCCTCACTTTCTCCATCTAAAACTGGGAATAACTCTACAAATACACCCTACCAGGACTTCTTGTGGGTAAAATGAGATAACAAACTTGAAAGTGTGCTGATATCTTCCTCTTTCCCCCTTTTTTTTTTTGCGGTACATGGGCCTCTCACTGTTGTGGCCTCTCCCGTTGCGGAGCACAGGCTCCGGATGCGCAGGCTCAGTGGCCATGGCTCACGGGCCCAGCCGCTCCGTGGCATGTGGGATCTTCCCGGGCCAGGGCACGAACCCGTGGCCCCTGCATCGGCAGGCAGACTCTCAACCACTGTGCCACCAGGGAAGCCCCCTCTTTCCCTTTTGATACAATAAATCTTCCCTCCTGCTTTCTGCAGGACTGTGGCCTCCAGTTCCACTCAGACAGAAATGCCCCCACCATGGGCTCAGCTACTCTTCCCCAGACCATGACCCATGGAACAACAGCAAAAAATGTGGAGCATTAAAAAGAAAAGTGAGACAAAAGTCCCCCCAGAAGTGGGCCCACCTCTCAGTCCTCACGCTACTGGTCTCTTAGGAGCATTTGTCAAAGCAGATCACTCTTTCCTTGGCTTCCAGAAGACCATGCTCACCTGGCTTTCCTCCAATGCTTGGTGGCATCTCCTCATCTCTTTGATCTGTTAATTTGAAAGTGCCCCAGAGCTTTGTCCTTGGTCCTCTTCTCTATCTACACAAATCCAATCTCATGGCTTTAAGTATCATCTATATGCTGATAACTTTCAAGTCTGTATCTCCAGCAGAATCCAGTCACTTGAACTCCAGACTCACATTCCAAATGTCACTGGATAGTCCTATCAGGCATCTCAGAATTACACCAAGACTGGACTCGGGTAGCTTCTACTCCCAAGCCAGCCCACTCTCCTTTCCTATCACTGCAAATGCCAACTCCATCCTTCCAGAGGCAAGACAAAAACCTTGGAGCCACTCAATTCCTCTCTTGCTCTCACATCTAAACCAACAGGAAATTCTGTTGGCTTTACCTTCAAAATCGATCCAGACTCCACCACTTCTTACTACCTCTGCAGCTATACCTGGTGCAAGTCAGCATCATCTCTTGCCTGGATTCCTGCAAGAGTCTCCTAAATTGGTCTCCCTGCATCTTCCCCTGCAACCAGAGTGATCTCTTGAAAACTGAAGTCAGATTATGACCTTGTTTTATGCAAACCCTTCTGTTTCCCGCAGCTCAATTAAAAAAAAGAAAGCAGTCAAGAAGTGGGCAGAAGATCTAAGTAGACATTTCTCCAAGGAAGACATCCAGATGGCCAACAGGCACATGAAAAGATGCTCAACATCACTAATTATTAGCGAAATGCAAATTAAAATGAGGTACCACCTCACACCAGTCTGAATGGCCATCATCAAAAAGTCTACAAAAAATAAATGCTGGAGACGATGTGGAGAAAAGGGAACCCTCCTACACTGTTGGTGGGAATATAAATTGGTGCAGCCGCTACAGGAAAGCAGTATGGAGATTCCTTAAAAACCTAAAACTAGAGTTGCCGTATGATCCTGCAATTCCACTCCTGGGCATATATCTGGAAAAGATGAAAGCTCTAATTCAAAAAGATACATGCATCCCAATGTTCACAGCAGCACTATTTACCATAGCCAAGACATGGAAAAACCTAAGTGTCCATCGACAGATGAATGGATAAAGAAGATGTGGCACATATATACGATGGAATATTACTCAGCCACAAAGAAGAATGAAATAACGCCATTTGCAGCAACATGGATGGACCTAGAAATTATCATACTAAGTGAAGTAAGTGAGTCAGACAGAGACACATATCACGATATCACTTACATGTGGAATCTAAAAAATAATACAAATGAACTTCTTTACAAAACAGACTCACAGACAAAGAAAACAAACTCATGGCTACCAAAGGGGAGGGATAAAGTAGGAGCTTAGGATTAACAGGTACACAGTACTATATACAAAATAGACAACCAACAAGGACCTACGGTATAGCACAGGAATTCATACTCAGTATTTTGTAATAACCTATAATAGAAAAGAATCTGAAAAAGAATATATATATGTATAACTGAGTCACTTTGCTGTACACCTGAACCTAACACAACATTGTAAATCAACTATACTTCAATTAAAAAACAAAACACAACGCCTTCTGTTTCCCATTTTACTCTAAAGAACCCACGTGGTCTGAGCCTCACACCCACCTCTCTGACCTTGTCTCCTATTGCTCGGCCAGGTCAGCCCGTGGTTGTGTCCTGGACATGCCAGGCCCACTCCTGCCTCTGGTCTCTGTGCGTTTTGCACGTGCTGTTCCCTCTGTGACTTGCTCTTCCCCTGACACCTGCCTGGCTCCTCGCTCACTTCCTTTACGTCTTTACTCAAGCATCACTCTCTCAGTGAGGCTTTCCCCGGTCACCCCATCTGAGAATCTAACACCCCTTCCCTTGGACCTTCCCTGTCCCTTTCCCTGCTTCACTTTTCTCCTTAATACTTATCCCTGACAGACACCCCCCAACCCCCCCACACACGATTTCTTGTTTACATTCTTCATGAGACAGGGATTCTTGTTTGTTTCAACTCACCACTTTATGTTCAGTGCCTACAACAGTGCCTGGTCCATAGCAGGCATTAAATAAGTATTTGCTCAATGAATGAATGAACCAAGGGCTGGGGCTGTGGAGGCTGCATGGAGACCAGTGGTCACCAGCCCCTGACATCCATGGGCAGGACCCCGGAGGAGCCAGCCTGATCTCTCCTCCAAGCACTTTGACCCAGGCTTCGGAGGTGTGGGCTGGGAGTGTGAGCCACTGAGATAGGGTCAGGGCAGCCGGGCAGTGCCTTGCCACCTGGGGTCCAAGGGTCACAGGCAGCTGTGTGGACTGAAGCAGCGGGTTCCAGTGGCAATGAGAACTGTAAAGTGTGAGAGGCAGGATGTGCTCGGGGCTGCCAATGAAGAAAAGAGACGCAGGTGGGAAGTTTTCCCAGAGCCGGATAGGATTTCTCCCCATCGGGTACGGCAGGGAGGGTGATGAAGTATTTATTAAGGGCTTTTACCTGGAGCGAGTCCTCACTGAGACAGACGAAAGCCAAGAGACCACGTCTCATGATGACTACCATGCACTGATAATACAGAAAAATGTGTGCACTCAGGGCGGGAGTAAATGGAGTCCTGAGAGCTCCACTCTTCTCCCCCACCCCAAGCAGGGTGGTGCAAATGAGCCTAAGGACCTTCAGAGGCTCAGGGAGGTCAGAGAGGATGGGGAGATTGGAGGGCAGGGGGTGCGGGGAGCAGGGGCCGGGCTGTTGAGCTGGAGGCACAGGGAGCCACAGAGGTGGGGACACGGGAGCAGCAGCAGGCGGCCACAGCACGATGCAGGCAAAACTGCTTTCAAAGGTGAAGTACAGAACAAAGGTGAGCTGGAAGGATATTATGAATATCACCAGGGGATGGGTATCCAGAGCAAAAGATGCGGGAGGGGAAAAGTCAGCTCTGGGCAAAACGCTTTAAAATACTGCATCTCATTAATATCTCTCATCCACACAGGGGGCAGCCATGGTTCTGTGGAATTTACAGATGGGGAGCCAGGAGCTCAAAGAGGCTAACTCACTTGCCCAAGGTCACACAGCTATTGGTGGCTGGATACAGAATTTTTTTTTTTTTTTTTGTGGTACGCGGGCCTCTCACTGTTATGGCCTCTCCCATTGCGGAGCACAGGCTCCAGACGCGCAGGCTCAGCGGCCATGGCTCACGGGCCCAGCCGCTCCGCGGCATGTGGGATCTTCCCGGACCGGGGCACGAACCCGTGTCCCCTGCATCGGCAGGTGGACTCTCAACCACTGCGCCACCAGGGAAGCCCTGGATACAGAATTTGATCCAAGTTTCTCTAACTCCAAAGCCAGTGCTTCTTAACAAGAGCCCTATGAGGCTTTCTGGAAATTTGGGGGATATTTTTGCCCTCTAAGTATAGCAACTTATATACAGGTGCACCTTGGAGATATTGCAGGTTCCGTTCCAGACCACCACAATAAATCGAGTCACACGAATTTTTTGGTTTCCCAGTGCGTGTAAAAGTTACGTGTACCCTATACTGTAGTCTATCAGCTGTGTGATAGCAGTATGTCTAAAAAACACAGCGTACGTACCTTAATTAAAAAATACTCTATTGCTACAAAATGCAGACCATCATCTGAGCCTTCAGCGAGTCATAATCTTTTAGCTGGTGGAGGGCCTTGCCTCGATGTTGATGGTTATTGGTCGGTCACAGTGGTCATTGCTGAAGGTTGGGCCAGCTGTGGCAATTTCTTAAAATAAAACAAGAATGAAATCTGCAACGTCAACTGATTCTTCTTTACGAATAATTTCTCTGTAGCAGGCAATGCTGTTTGATAGCATTTTACCCCCAGCAGAACTTCTTTCAAAGTTGGAGTTAATCCTCTCAAACCCTGCTGCTGCTTTATCAACTAAGTTTAGGGGATATTCTTAAGTACTTTGCTGTCATTTCAACAATCTTTACAGCATCTTCACCAGAAGTAGATTCCACCATTAGAAAACCACTTTCCTTGCTCATCCGTAAGAAGCAACTCCCCATTTGTGCAAGTTCTATCATGAGATTGCAGCATTCAGTCACATCTTCAGGCACCACTCCTAATTCTAGTTCTCTTGCTATTTCTACCACATCTGCTGGTATTTCCTCCACTGGAGTCTTGAACCTCTCAAAGTCATCCATGAGGGTTGGAATCCATTTCTTCCAAACTCCTGTTAATGTGCATATTTTGACCTCTTCCCGTGAATCACAAATGTTCTTCATGGCATCTAGAACGGTGAATTTTTTCCTTTTCAGAAGGTTTTCAATTGACTTTTCCCAGATCCATCAGAGGAATCACTATCTATGGCAGCTATAGTCTTATGAAATGTATTTCTTAAATAATAAGACTTCAAAGTTGAAATTGCTCCTTGATTCATGGGCTGCAGAATGGATGCTGTGTTACCAGCATGAAAACAACATTAATCTCACTGTACATCTCCATCAGAGCTTTGGGTAACCAGGTGCATTGTCAATGAGCAGTAATATTTTGAAAGGAATCTTTTTTGCTGAGCCGTAGGTCTCAAGAGGGGACTTGAGTTAACCACGTTGTAAACAGATGTGGTGTCATCCAGGCCTTGTTCCATTTCGAGAGCACAGGCAGAGTAGATTTAGCATAGTTCTTAAAGACCCTAGGATTTTCAGAATGATAAATGAGCACTGGCTTCAGCTTAAAGTCACCAGCTGCATTAGCCCCTAACAAGAGAGTCAGCCTGTCCTTTGAAGCTTTGAAGCCAGGCATTGACTTCTCCTCTTTAGCTATGAAAGTCCTAGATGGCGCCTTCTTCCAAGAGTAGGCTGTTCTGTCTACATTGAAAATCTTTTGTGTAGGGTAGCCACCTTCTTTAATTATCTGAGCTAGATCTTCTGGATAACTTGCTGCAGCTTCTATATTAGCACTTGCTGCTTCACCTTGCACTTTGACGTTACGAAGACGGCTTCTTTCCTTAAACGTCATGAACTAACCTCTGCCAGCTTCAGATTCTTCTTCTGCAGCTTCTTCACCTCTCTCAGCCTTCACAGAATTGAAAAGAGTTAGGACCTTGCTCTGGATTAGGTTTTGGCTTAAGGGAATGTGGCTGGTTTGATCGTCTATCCAGAACACTGACACTTTCTCCATTTAGGAAATAAGGCTGTTTCACTTTCTTATCATCCATGTGTTCACTGGAGTAGCACTTTTAATTTCCTTTAGGAACTTTTCCTTTGCATTCACAGCTTAGCTCACCGTTTGGTGCAAAGGCCTAGCTTTTGGCCCACCTCAGCTTTTGACACGCTTCTCTCACTAAACTTAATCATTTCTAGATTTTTTGATTTAAAGTGAGAGAAGTGTGACTCTTCCTTTCACTTCAACACTTAGGGGGCATGGCAGGGTTATTAACGGGCTTAATTTCAATATTGTTGTGTCTCAGGGAACAGGGAGGCCCGAGGAGAGGGAGAGAGATGGGTGAACAGCCAGTTGGTGGAGCAGACAGAACACATACATGTATTAAGTTTGCCGTCTTATTACACGTGTTTCATGGTGCCTCAAGACAACTATAACAGTAACATCAACGATCCCTGACGACAAATCACCATAACAATTATAATAATAGTGACAAAGTCTGAAATATTGTGAGAATTACCAAATGTGACACACAGACACGAAGTGAGCAAATCTTGTTGGAAAAATGGCTCCAACAGACTTGCTCCATGCAGGGCTGCCACAAACCTTCAATTTGTAAAAAAACCAAACCCAAAAAACAACCACCCACTATCTGTGAAGTGCAATAAAGCAAAGCACGATAAAATGAGGTGTGCCTGTACTGAAACACCTTTTATTATGTTGCTTTCTTTTAACTTATCCCTTATGTTATATTTTGGATAATATGTTTTTAAATCATGTGTGCAGAAAGGCTATAGTATCTGTGAGTTTCATTTTAGGATAGTAAAGCGGGCTTTTTCAAATACTTGTAAAATACATTGGATCCAGTTGAGAAACATCACACTACACAAGGCCAGAAAGGGCGAGTGATGTCACCTTAGCTCTGGCCAAACCGTCCCACCCCTAACCCCAGGACCTAGAAGGGGAGAGGGCGGCCCAAGCAGGAGGGGGAGGGGTGTAGACTGATGCGGGAAGGTGGAAGGCAGGTGCGTGAGTGAGACCCTCTGTTGAGAGCACTGGGCTCGCATGCACTACTGCACTGCCAGCCCTTCCCAGAGGATCTGGGTCCAACCTGACGGCCCAACCCCGCACGCCTCCCCAGTATATTACACTAGGAGGGTTGGTGGTGGCCAGCACATCTGATGGTGCCACTGACACCTCCACAAAAGCCTTTCTGCTGAAGTAAATGTGCCCTTGTGTGCTTTGCGCCTCATTCCTAGCTCATCTGTAACCCTTTCCTTTGGCAGTCAGTGTCACACTCTTAAAGGTCAGACTTAGCGAGGCCAATTTGAGAACAGCATGCTGTCAGGCATTTAGTTTCTGGGTTAGCTGATGCTTTGGACTGTTCGTCACTGTTCCCCTAGACCAGCACAACCAACCAGGGCTCTAACTGTCACACCTTCAAGAACAGAACTGGCTGCTTAATCCAGGTTGAACCACCCTGGCCCTGGGTGGGTCTGGAGGGATATGGTCAGGGAAGGAAACAACAAGTGTTGGGAAGATGATGGGACTAAGGATGGATGGAAGAGGCAGAAGGCAGATTCTTTCATAAGGGGAAACACAGACACCAGTGAAGGGCAGAGGTAGGAACGCTGCACCAGGCGCTGGACACCAAGGTTCCCAAGGTGGGGCTGCCCCACCATGATCACATCTTCCCCCTGGGTCTCGGTCTTCTCTTTTGTAAATGACAGAGCTGGACCAGGAGATTTCCAAAGGCCTCTTCCAGCTCTGACAGTCTATGAGCTGGGGAGTTCGTTGGAAGGAGGGTGCAGGGAGCAGAGCTTTGGCCCTGCAGCTGGCTCTGTCCAGCAGGCTCTCTGTGGTCGCTCAAGGCACCCAGGTGTGGGAGTCGCCTGGGGCTCCTCCCTCCCTCCTGTCCATCCTGCTGCTGCTGCCTTGGCCAAACCCTCATCATGTCTCCCACCACCCGCTTCTCCCCACCCCAAGCCCATCTGGCTGCCTCCAGTTCTCTTCCAAAAGAGAAATACGAGGAAGCCACCACCTACGCTAACACGGCACTGCTGCCGGATGACGCCTCGACTCCATGCTGGCTGCAGGGCTCCAACCCCCCTTTCCGACCTCGGCTCTCTCACCTCAGGACTCAGCCATTGGCGCTTCCTGGGCTCTCCTGCCCCATTTCCTCCCCTCACGTCTATCTAGAAACAACTTGCTGAAAACTTTTCGGATTTCGCCTCCCCGGGAAGCCTTCCCTGAGTTCCCGGGCAGAGCTTAACAGCCACTACTCAGCTCAGCCTGTCCCTCTAGGCCTCTGCGCACTGGGTTATAACTACCTGGGTTATAACTACCTATATCATCTCCCTTTCGGGACCCTGACCCCTCAGGACAGAGGGGGACCCTCACACCATACCAGACACAAGCCGGAAAGACTGGCCTTCCCGAACGCCAAGTTCGCTCTTATCTCCACGCCAACCAGCTCTGTGGTCTTAGGGAAATGCCACATCTCCCCCGGGCCTCAGTTTCCTCATCGGTAAATGAGTGCGTAGGATCTTAGCCTGAGGCTTCTTTCCAGCTCTGAGCTGAGGTGGGCCCTGCCCTTCCTGGCCCACCAAGAAGGATTCTGGGACTCCGTGTGGGTGGTATGAGGCGGGCGGCGCAGGCGCATCTCCTTTCCCGGTCACCACTGGGGCAGACAGATGCGCTCACACGCAGCCCCTGCAGAGATCCATCCTCCCACTCTGCACTCCCAGGGTTAATCAGCCTGCAGCATCTATCGGGCTGCTTTCTGCTTTAATAGCCAATTAGATCTTGTTAGCTCTATTGTCACTTATAGGACAAGTTACAGAGGCGCTCCCGAGGCTGCTGTCCCATCTTGCAGAAGCGGGCAGCCCAGATCCCTCTGCTGGCGAGGGAGAGCTGGAGGCCTGCCGCTGGAGCGAAGGCTCAGGGAAGAGCACCAAGGCAAGTCAGCTCAGGGAGCCGGAGTCTCCAGGCCCCTGGGGGGAGGTACGTGACAGCCTGGTGCTTTGCTCCTCCGAGGCCACATAGCGGGGCTCTGTGTGCATGGTGGGAGGTCCCTCAGGCCTCTTCTGGTGTTGTCACCTCAGAATGCTCCCTCTGAGGGCTGCACACGGCTGGGTGGGGTGGTCTGCGTGGTGGCTCCAGCTGCCAACCCCCAGGCCTCTGCAGGGCGGATCGATATCCAGCCAGGCTGCCCTGCTAATGATACTGCGTCCCAGCCTGGTCACAGGGCTGAAGACGAGGCCCGGGTTGTGCTAAAGAGGCAGGGACAGCCCTGCCCGGCCCTGCCTTCCGCCCGTGGCCTCCTTCCAGGCCAGGGAGGCGGTGGGCTGGCCAGACCCCGTAGGCTGGTCTCTCTTCCTCTTCTGCATAGATGACATTTCTCACAAGCGTGGCCTCAAGCGCCCTTGGCGCTGAACAGCTGACGTCTTGATGTGGCCAAAGCAACCTCTCTCGCGCTTTGCAGGAAGCACAGAGTGAGGCTTTGTCACAGGGGCCTGGGTGAAATATGTTCCTTGGAAACAATCCCTTGGCGAGTCACAGAAGGCCCTTCATGGCAGGACAGAGCAGCCATGCTGGCCAGAGGGAGAGCCAGGGCCTGGGTGGGGGAGCAGCCCGACACCCTGGAGGCTGGAAGGGAGGGGACAGGATGGCCCCAGGCATAAGCCCAGGGCCAGGGGAGCGGAAGATCCCTGGTCTATTTATAGCCCCTCGGGGGCTGTACCACAGCTGGCAAACTCACAGCTTGGAACACAGCTCAGCACAGCCTCCATCTGCAGGCGCAGGCCAGCTTGCGTGAGGGTTAGCCACCCATACTCCTGGGCCTGGAGGAGCAGGGCTGGGGCGAGCCCTCTTAGCCGGGGGTCTCTGAGTCTCCTCTTTGGGGACTGTGAGTCATAAAGAGCACAGGTCTTTGAAAGGGGTGAGAAGCAGAGCTGGCTTCAGCTGAGGCTCAAGATCTTCTTTTTTTAACCTTCCTACATGCGCTGGAGGGGAAAAGGAAATAATAAAGTTCCTGTGATCAAGCCTGAGGATGATAAACTGGGAAGAATGGAAATGCAGGAGGGGATGGGGAAACATTACAGGAGGCTGCAGTGTTTTATGGCCTGTGCTACTTTTCTTTCTCTCTCTCTTTTTTTTAAAGGAAAACAAATTAAAGGGCTTGGATTTTAATTAGGCTACTGAAAGACAAAAATTATCCTGGGCCTGTGCAGGTGGGGATAGGCTCCAGGCTGCCTTTACCTCCCCCATCTCCCACTGGCCCTACTGCAACCTCCCAAAGGCCTAAGGCACAGTCTCTCCCTCTTGCACCCAAGCAGGCTATGAATCAGTTTCCAGAAAGCTGGCGTTGGAGGGAAGGGACCTCAGAAATCACACAGATTTCTGATTCTCAAACTGTGTTCCCCAGAACACCCTCAGAGACCACGGCTGGGAGTTGGGAGCTGGGGTGAGAAGGGAAGCCAATCTCCAAGACCCCGACCTCCTGCTTTGACCCCGGCAACTCAGTTTTTTTTACCTATTGTGATTCTGTGTGTGAACAAAAGATGTACTGTAACCACTAAAAATAAGTTTGAAGACCACTGATCTGGTCTGATCATCTCATTTTAGTCCCCCTTGGACTGCCTCGGAGATCAGGGCCTCCGAGGCAGTCCAAGGGGGCAGAGCTGGCCTCAGGATACACTGCAAGTGAATGGCAAATCTGAGCCCCCAGCCAGAGCACCTTGACGTTTAGTCCACTGTTCTTTTCACAGCACCATTCTTCCGGCAATTATTGTGTCTGCTCTCACAGTTTCCTTTGCTGACAACGCCAAAGCTACGCTTCCAGTCCAGACCCCGCCTCTCATACTTCAGACCTTTGCAACCAGCTGTTTACCGAAGGTCCTGGGCACCTGCAGCCCCCCGACATCTCCCTCTCACCCTCTGCCCCTGGGGGATGTCAGTCTCCCAGTCTCCCAGGGGCAGTTCCAGGATTTTTACAGGAGAGAATGAAAGGCAGTCAGGCTGAAAGGGGAAACGGTGCTAGTGAACTTGTCTTAGAGCTGAGTCTGCATGGCAAGAGCACTGCTTTTCTTGGGTTAGATGCATAACTGGGGTGCTAAGGATGCTGATGGAAGACCTCCTCCTGACTCAGCCGCTGCAGTCATCCCGAGCAGAAATCAGGGGACATCCTTGCCTCCGTCTTCATGTTCCCTGCACACCCCATTTGGTCAATAACCCAATCCTACTAAATTGGCCTCTGAAATAATTCTTTACTTCATCTTCTGTCTTCTATCTGCTCTACAGGAGAGGTCCGGGCCTCCTCGCCTCTCCTATGTCAGCGTTAGAGGCCAGGGCTCTGTCTTTCTTATCCACCTCTATATACACACACTCACCAAGTACCAGATACATACTAGGTACTCAGTAAATATTTATGAAAAGGATGGACGGATAGACTGATGGACGGATGGATGAACAGATGGACAGACTACTGCAACAGTCTCTTAATTGGTCTCTCCTTTTAAAGTTTTACCCCCCCCCCCCCACAAATGCTCTCCATCTCACTGCTGGGATGATTCATCTAAGAGGTAAGTTGCAAAGGCACTCTCCTTACTTAAAACCCTTCTTAATAGTTTGCTGTTCCTCCCAAAGTTGAAGTTTCCTTCTCTGGCACACAGGGTCTCCACGATTTGTCCCAGGAATCCTCTCCAGGCTCATCTCCCCTGCTCCCTATCTGCCCTCCTTACAATTTCTCTTTGGCGTATCCTTCTTCATCCGGCCCACTTTCACTCTTCTTTTAAACCCAGTTCAGGGGACGTCACCCTTAAAAGCCATTCCTGCCGCTGCCACCCCTGTGCTAGGCTGGTGGGTGCCTTGCTTCCAGTGCCGTAGTACAAATGTCCATCCCTACAATCGCCACCCTCAGCTGAATGATCTGCTATGTGTCGTCTTCCCCATTAGATCGCTCACTCCTTGAAAACAAGTCCCCTGTCTTCTTCATCGGTCTTCCCAGTACCCAGCACAAAGACCAGCACAGCAACCACAGTTGGGTTGTGAAATGAGCAAATGTGCCTCCGTGGGGCTGATTCAGAGAAGCGAAGCCTCAGAAGTCTTCCCTAGAACTCAGTGTGCTCCAAAGGAAGGGGCTGAGCCAGCTTTTTACTGGCCTCCCCCCAGGTCGTCACAGGCATTGGTTACCTCCAGTATGGGAGAGCCAAGCCTTTCCCTTTATATTTTCTGATGGGACATTGCTCTTGTTTACTCTTACACAGCGGGCAGGAGAGGGGGGTGGAAAGGGTGTCAACAGCACAGCGGTAGACCCTTTCCTGGCTCTCCACTGAGTGGCAGGGAAAGCAACCATCATCCCCGGTACCACTGAAACTTGGTTAGTTTGCCATGTGGGGCTATCATGTCCTCCCCCTGCTGCTTGGCTGGGTTCGGAGAGGAATGGGATGAGAGCCACCCACAGTGGGGCCATGCTCAGCCCAATCCAATGCATAGGCATCACAGGAGGGTACCCTCACCGCAGCCCAATGCGATCAGAAAAGGGCTGGGTACAGCATCAACCAGTGGGGAAAATTCCCAAGCTCTAGGCTACAGAATGCTGTCCATCCAGCTCAGGAGTGAGGAGTAACGGTAACCCCAATATGCCCCTCCAGGCCAGTGGCAGGGTATCTGGGGACATATGGGTCCCACTGCACAAGAGGCAGGAAATAACCTGCATTCCGGATAAAGGGAGAGGCATTGGACCAAAGCAGGTGAGGTGTTTTCTTTCTGTTTTTTTCTTTCAGGACATGCCAGAAGAAAGCCACTGGTCCCCAGGATCTGGGCTCACTAAGGACAAAGGAAACAGAGTCCTCATCTTAATGCTGCTCTGGGTTCCAAAGCTCCCTCTGCAAGACCCTCTCTTCCTACTTTCTCTAAAGGAGGCTGCAGAGAGTGGAAAGAAAAGACTTCTGGGGGTCAACTCACAGCCTGCGTTCAATCCTAGATGCGCCATTTATTAGCCACGCGCTCACGGGAAAGTTATTGCACAAGTTTGAGCCTCAGTCCTTAACTGGGAAAAGGGGGCAATAATATATATCTCAGATGATTATGTGAGACTTCATGGAGATAATTTATGGGTGAAGAGTCTTGCAAGGTGCCTGTATATCATAGGCTCTTGGTACCTGCTGGTTCCCTCCTTCTACCCTACACCTTCCTAGATGCCTCACCCCCACCTCACGTCTGAGGACTGGACCATGGTAAGAATACGCCCATTCCAGGGGAAGGCGAAGTTTAGGGTGGATGATTTGGGAGCAGTGAGGACAAGGTAAAATAAGACACACACAAGAGCTTCATGGCAGGCAGGGGCCAAGAGTCCCCAAAACGGGGTCCCTGACTGTTGAGGCCATTCTTGGAACACATTCTGAAGTTCGGGCCTTCTTGCTCTTAAAAGAAGCTAAGAAGGGAGACTGAATACAAAGAAAGGTAATAAAAATGATTAAAGGAATGAGAAGGCTTGACCTATAAAGGGAGGTTGAAGGAACATAATATGTGGGACCCAGAGAACCAGGGCCTAGGAGGACATGATAACTTCCCATAAATATGGGAGACAGAGCCACATAAAAGAAGGGCAAGAATTATTTCAGGCAGCTTGGGACACCATTGAAAGAAAAAATGGCCTGAAACTAAAATAAGAGAAAGTTAAATCTGGGCCTTGGCTGGTGGGGAGGGTGGGGGCCAAGACACCTGGCTTGTTGGTGCAGAGTCATCAGGAAATGAAAGCCAGAGGTCCCAGGGCTGTTGTCCCCGTTTGGGAGAAATGGCCCCTTTGGGACTCATCTGGGCCGCTCGGGAGGTGTTCTGACTTTCCACACTGAACTGCTGTTTCCAGGCGTCCAATTCCTGACAGGTGGGGCCCTGGTGCTGGCTGCCTGGCCTCCCCTTGCTCGTGCTCAACTTCATTTCCGAAATAAAGAGACAGGTGCATGGGCTTCCCTGGTGGCGCAGTGGTTAAGAATCCACCTGCCAATGCAGGGGACACGGGTTCGAGCCCTGGTTTGGGAAGATCCCACATGCCGCGGAGCAACTAAGCCCGTGTACCACAACTACTGAGCCTGCGCTCTAGAGCCCACGAGCCACAACTACTGAGCCCACGAGCCACAACTACTGAAGCCCGCGCGCCTAGGGCCTGTGCTCCACAACAAAGAGAAGCCATCACAATGAGAAGCTCATGCACTGCAACGAAGAGTAGCCCCCGCTCGCCACAACTAGAGAAAACCTGTGCACAGCAATGAAGACCCAACAAAACCTCACATGAAATTTATCTTGCTTTTTGCCTGAAATTGACTATAAAAAGAACTTAATTACAATAAGAGACAACTAGAACAAAACACATGGAAAGCCCATTCAATACTCATGTATTCATTCAATCAATAAATATTTATAGAGCACCGTGAGGTGTGATGGAGACCACAAGATGAATAAGGCCTTCTCTCTGCCTTCAAGGAGATTGCCCTGGGTGGGGGGCAGCCACCAACAGACAGAGACACAAAAGCTCTAAGATAGGCAGAACGTGATTTATTTTAACAGAGGGGTAAACTATTAGGTAACTCAGAGGAGAAATGAATCATTCTGACAGAGAGGATCAGAAAGCTTTCAGAGAGGAGGTGACATGTGACAAGGGTCTTGAGTAAAGGGTAGAATTTCATCAGGCATAGATGGCAGGGAAGGGCATTTCAGGCATAAGGAACACCATGGACAAAGCCATGGGGGCAGGAAAACACTGGTTGTCTACAGGAATCGTAGTCCAGGAAAACTAGAGAACGGGGCCCCAGGACAGGGCTGGGGAAGGTGCTGAAGATGGTGAAAGGGCAGTAGGTTACAGTCAGATCACAGGGGGGCTGAATGCACCCCAAGGATTTTGTACTTTATTTTATAAATAAAAGAAACCCTAAGAAGTTTTTGAGTGGTGAACAACAATGGCCAGGTCCGAATATTGGGGGAAAAACATGGGTTCAACGTGTAGGATAGACTCAGGAAGTGAGAGTCAAGAGGTAGGCGGAAGGCTCTCGCCAGGCAAGAGGTCATTGAAGACCTGGCCAGGGCAGTGGCAGAGGCAACGGAAACGCCCAGTTTCTGTAGGACCACGTGCGTGTTATCGCAATATTGTAGCAGCACATTCCTCAACCTATTGCTTCTGCCTAGAATGGCCTCCACCGCACCCAATGGGCTCACTTGAGAGATCAGCTCAAGCACACCTGGCCCCCCACCCCCAAGCCCTGTCCCTATTCTGTGCTCCAATGCAGCAGGGACACTCCTACATCGAGTGCCTAGTACTACAGTTATTCATCATCTGGCCACTTGGCAACCTTCACCACCAGACTGTGAGGTCCTGAAGGGTAGGACTTTGGTCTTCTTTATCTCTGTATTCGCAGGACCTGGTCCAGACTGGGTACTCAGAAAGAGTTCTGTGATGGAAGGGATTACCCCTGAAGCACTGTGCATACAATGTCTCTCTTCCTTTCATACCCACACACATAAGCACTCTCCAGTTTGGAACACATGCAGACCAGTCCCGTGTCCAATGCTTCTCCATCCCACTCTCACTCTGAGCCCCGTCTCCCTATTTTCAGCGTTCGTTATCCTGACTAGCCTCTGTCAACCCCATTAAAATATGATGAATTTTTTGCAGCTTTCACGCAGGACTCCATATTAGGTGATTCGGGCTGAAACACAAGCTGTTTGCTGATATCAAAATGCTGCTGCTCACCTGGGGGATTAACACTGACAAAATCATTAGAAACCTGATGGAGTATCGAGGTCTCCTGAGCTTGCCGAACGCTCATTCCTCAGCCTAATGAATGCCTTCCTCCTGGGCCACGGAGTTACAACCCATCCATTTCCCTGTCTTCTTCCTGGCTGGGCAGCCCAGAAACTCTAGTAAATGCCTTGGGGAAGGTTCACCCCCAGTTAGCTAGGCCACCTCCCAAGACCCCCAGCTAAGAACTGCCCACATGAGCTGTGGCATTTTTGTGTTGATAATAAACATCGGATTTCCACTTCCAGTTAGGAGGGGATAGTTTGAGGCAGATCAATAAACACTTCCACTGAGAACAACTAGAAATGCCAGATAAAATACAATGTTCATCTGTTTTAAGGCGTCATAGACCTGCTGGAGCAAGAGGGTTAGAGAGGATAAAATTACAGAGAGGGGAAAGTGAGGAGATGCGAACTCATGTTGCACAGTAGCTTCTAACCTGGGAGAATCTGCCATTTCTGGGCGCAGGACAAGAGGCTGAGCATGTAGGCTTTACACAGGCACAGGGCTGCTGCTAGGGTACAAAGAAGTCAGCAGAGCTTCTGGCAGTATTAGGACTGGAAAGAGAAAATTAGGGCATGAGGGGCCTCAAACGCATGGCCAGTTTTCCCCTGAGGTCATTTACAAAATTCTGAAGCCGAATGTAACAGAAGGCCAAACAAACATAAATTAAGCAGAACGCCTCCATGAAGCAGAGAGTTTTTCTGCAGTCTTAAGGTACTGAAAAGACAAGACTAGAATCCAGGACCTAGCAAGGAAGGGACCCGGTGAACACACCAGGCTCTCAATTAACGCTGGCTATGCCCTGGAAGAGGGGCAAATCACACTGAACGTTATCAAAACACAACCTCACATGGACTCGATTCAGTCTTTAGTTGGATTAAGATCACTGGTTGCACTCTGTCTAGCAAAGAGTAAACCCTCTCTTGAAGATCAGAGCATCTTACAGCCTATACAACGTCTAGCATTCAATAAAAAAAAATTATTAGGTATACCCAGAGTTAGAACCATATGACCAAAATCCGAGAGGGGCGAAAAAAACAGAAACAGACCCACAGGTGATCTAGATATCAGAGTTCAAAGAAAAGGACTCTAGGGCTTCCCTGGTGGCGCAGTGGTTGAGAGTCCACCTGCCGATGCAGGGGACACGGGTTCGTGCCCCGGTCCAGGAGGATCCCACATGCCGCGGAGTGGCTAGGCCCGTGAGCCATGGCCGCTGAGCCTGTGCGTCCGGAGCCTGTGCGCCGCAACGGGAGAGGCCACAACAGTGAGAGGCCCGCATACTGCAAAAAAAAAAAAAAAAACCCAAAAAGAAAAGGACTCTAAATGTGATATGTTTGTTCAAAAAACAGAAAGAAAATTTACAGAATAGATTAAAATAAAGAATTTAACCAGAAAATTGGAAACTATAAAAAGAATCACCTGGAAATCTTCTAAGTGAATCATAATAAACATCTTAAAGAACTGGAGGTTCCTTAAAGGAGCATGATAAAGTGGGAAAAGCACTGGGACCCAAGAGTAAAAAGACAAAGGCTGTGGTCCCTGGCTCTGCCTATATCTAACTAAGAGAGCCTGGGGAAGTCATTTAATTTTTCTGAGCCTTGGTTTCCACATCGGGCAAATAGGAAAATGAGACCTACTCTATGTACTTCAGGGCATCAAGAAGATAAAATTAAATAACATACATGAAAGCTCTTTATAAATCATTATACAAATGTAAGGCATCATTATTATAATAGGCTGGCATCAATTCAAAACACAGAGCTTCTGCTCCATCACCAGAAGTATTTTATGTCAATAAGCGATTAGCGTGCCCTTGACTAATGCCCATATTGTTATAAAGGGGTTTGACCAGAGAAAGCTGAGAGAAATAATAATAGAATAGCCATCTCTCAGTTACGTTGGGGTTGATTATTCACTTTGAGGATTATCCCTGGATAACTGAAATCCTAAATGAGCTTCTCCCACCGCTCAGTGCACTTTCGGATCATCCCCTTCAGTTTCCCAGATGGTGTACGCACATGGAATGCAGAGTCATTTTGATGTGTGCCTGATGACACATAATCAACAAGGTAGATCGGAAGCAGAAACATCACAATGCCTTCCAAAGCCAACAGCACTAACGTTGGGACAGTTGGTTATTTTGATTCTCCACATTGCTGCTCTCTTCTATTAGCATATGTAATGGAGAGTAATGTGGTGGCTTTCACAGGTAAAGGTGATGCAGCCTGTCCACTACCAGTAGCACATTTGAGCTTCCCTGGCATGAAAAGGACAGGCACTGTGCAGGTCTTTGGGGAAATAAAACTACTATAAGGTCAGAAGCCCAGCCTGAACAGAGTGTTTAGTCTTGCAAGGAAGATGTCATATGCCTAAATAATTATAGTACCAGGTATAAGTGATTTAAGTACCATAAGAGTAACAGAAATACAGAAATTTGTGCAAAAGCTCATTTGGTATTGAGTTGATCATAGACTTCAGGACCAAGGTGGCAACAGAGTTTAACCTTGAAAGACAGCAAAACTGGAAATGATCCAAGGGGAGGGAAGATTATGAGCAAAGACACAGAGCTGAAAAAAATGCACCATGGGTACAAGGAATTCCGTTCGATGGAGGTGCCTATCAAGACGAATTTTTTAAAAAGAAACTTAACATTTATGAAGCATTTCTTATGTGTCATTTATTTTATATACATTGTCTCAACTGGTCTCAAAAATGCTCCTCTGAAGTAGATATTATTCATCTCACTTTAGAGGTAAACAGACTCGAAAGCAAATTAATTTACTCAAGACCCATCAGCTGACAAGTGCACAGCAGGATTCAAGTCCAAGACTGTTTGGCTCTAAAGCCCACACACGTGCTGCCTCTGAGGGTAGCATTGCTGACCCTCAGCCTGAATGGTTCTATCACACATGGGGGACCTCCCACAAACCGCTGATGTGGAAGTTGTTCACATCGAGATGGTAGTCACAGCCACAGAGTGGACAAGACAGCCCAGAAAGGGTGAGGGAAGAGGAAAGGGCTCAGGGAAGAAGAATCAGAAAAAGAGATGAAGAAGTAGTTAGGAGTAGAAGAATGGGGAAGACTAATGGAAACGAAGGTCAAGAGAAAGCTTCGAAAAGGAAGAGGTCATCAAAACTATAACTGCTGCACAGAGGTAAAGGAGGTTGAGAGGATGAAGACCAAGAAAACGCCATTTGGTTGGTGGTCTTGAAAAGAATGATTTTAATGGCAAGAAGAGTGCCTTCATCCAGGTGTATGCATGGTGAATAGCTGGCCTGACCCAGGGACATGGGTCACAGCTGGAGTTGAGCTTTCAAAACTGCCCTGATGGCAGGAAAGTCATCATCTGAGGGTACCTGTTAAAAATATGAATTTCCAGGTCTCAACCCAGCCCCACCAGTTGGAATCTCCAGGGAGGAGGGCCCGGGAAGTGGCCCAGAAGCTTCTTTTACTTTTTAAAAAATTTTTTGATTATTTATAAATTTATTTATTTTATTTATTTATTTTTGGCTGAGTTGGGTCTTTGTTGCTGGGTGCGGGCTTTCTCTAGTTGTGGCGAGCAGGGGCTTTCTCTAGTTGTGGCGAGCAGGGGCTACTCTCCGTTGCGGTGCGCGGGCTTCTCATTGCGGTGGCTTCTCTTATTGTGGAGCACGGGCTCTAGAGCGCAGGCTCAGTGGTTGTGGCGCACGGGCTTAGTGGCTCCGCGGCATGTAGGATCTTCCCCGGGCCAGGGCTCGAACCCATGTCCCCTGCATTGGCAGGCGGATTCTTAACCACTGCGCCACCAAGGAAGCCCCCAGAAGGTTCTTAAATCACCAGCGCTAGATTAGTGTTTCTCAAACTTTAATGACTAGGAGAATCACCTGGGTGGTTGGCTAAATTGTAGCTACTGATTTTATAGGTCTGGGATAGGGCTTGAGATGCGGCATTTTAACATACTCCCAGGTGATTTCAATGCTGCTGGTCTGAGGACCATAATTTTAATGACAAAGGACTAAACCAAAACTTACTCGTCTCAGAGAGGTGGGTGCCAACACCTGTTCTTCTTGGTACCTTTTGTTTTTGCCACCTGCGGACCGTGCTCCTGGCTCCTTTCCACACTCACCAATAGATGGCAGCAGATCTAAATGTCATCGTCCACAGAAGTACAGGCTCAGAGATTCCATTTCACTCCATCTGACTTCCTGTACACCCTAAAAAGCACCCTTCATTCACTTCCCCAAGGTAGGCAATTGGATCAGATGAGCACAGAAAAGCTTCCCTTGATGACTTTGGTACAGAGAAAGTGAGTTCTCCCTTTACTAGGCTCCTATACCATATACTATCTGCGCCTTTCATTGGGCACTTAAATATGTTTTGCCTTACTTCAGTTATTAAGTTGTCTTACACTGTCATTCAATTTTTCATATGTGTTAGTATTGTCTCCACAAGCCCTTGGAGGTCAGGAATCAAATGCTATCCTTCATTTTCTTCTTAAGATTGAGTATGAATGAGAGAATGAATCCATCAGTCATCAATTAAATCAAATGTATATTCTATTTGTTGCATTCTGCTTTCTCCCAGAAAAAAAAAAAGAAAAAAGAAAAAAAAGGCTTACCAGAAAGTGTTAATGGTCTGGAAAAGTTTTGCACTTATTTGCAAGTCTGTGTTCATGATTTATCCCTTGAGAATCTTCTAACACATCACTAGGAAAAACTTTTCCTAGCCTGGCAACTGGACACTCCAGGGCTAGTGTTTGCTTTATCTAGGATGGAGTGTGAGGTCACATTGGACTGACACGGTGTCAGCCAGTCTACCAAGAGACATGCTGATCTTTCAAAAACATTCCCTATTTTTCTATAGCTAGTCTATCATCATTGGCCAATATGCCCCCCACACATAAAGTTCAGTTTTCCATTCTTACTTGCCAATTAGAATATTTTGGCTGGTTAAGTCTTGTAGATACTTCAGTCTTACCGTTTACTGTGGATTCACTAGACTATGTCTACTTTGCCAAATGGTGTCTTTCTTGAGTAATGTCTTTGAGTAAACATTTTAGGTTGCTCAGTCCTAGACTCTCCACACCGTTCTCTCCCTAGAAGGCTGCCTGATCTCGTGGCTCAGGATCCCACTTACATGCCAGTGACTCCCCTCTTTATCTATCCATCCAAGACCTCTCTTCTGAGGTCTACTGTCTTATAACCATTTGACTACCTGACATCTCGACTTGGATATCTCACAGTTCCTAACCTCTCCTTCCCCCAACCCCAAACCCAAGGCTGCTCCTCTTCCATTCTTCCCCTTTTTAATAAATTACACCTCTATGGGCTTCCCTGGTGGCGCAGTGGTTGAGAGTCCGCCTGCCGATGCAGGGGACACAGGTTCGTGCCCCGGTCCGGGAAGATCCCACGTGCCGCGGAGCGGCTGGGCCCGTGAGCCATGGCCACTGAGCCTGCGCGTCCGGAGCCTCTGCTCCATAACGGGAGAGGCCACAACAGTGAGAGGCCCACATACCGCAAAAAAAAAAAATAATAAATAATAAAATAAAATAAAATAAATGACACCTCTGGCTACCTAGCTGGTCAAGCCAGAAACCTGGTCATTCTAACCTTCCTTCATCCTCCACATCCAATTTACTACCAAGACTGATCAATTCAACTTCAAAAAGATCTGTTTACTTCTCACCATCCCATTGAGTTTTCAAAAAATTTTTTGAGCATTCATTTGTACCCTCAACAATTTAGAGTGCCCACTCTATAGTGATCAAAGCTCTCAGAAGAGCACAGCAAGTTCAGGAAAGACCCATAAGCAAACCTGCTATGATAAAGGTGTTCCTAAGACATAATGACCCAAGAGAGTGTGAACAGTAAGAGGGAGGGGGAAACAGTGCCCGGCAACACTTCATGGGGAACAGGACATTTAAACTGGGTTTTAGAGAATGAGTAGGGATTCATCAGGCAGTTGCATGGACAAAGTTCTTCTGGGTATGGTGACAGGTAAAGTATGACATGTTCAGGGAATCCAGCAGAGCAGAGTCGGGAGGGTAGGTGGAGATGTGACTGGTGAGACGGGCAGGGGCTAGATCACGTGGGGTGCTGTTATGGACCAAACTAGGTTTCCCTAAAATTCATATGTTGAAACCTAAGCCCCCTGTACCTCAGATTGTGACTATATTTGGAGATAATATCCTTTAAAGAGGTGACTGAGTTACAATGAAGTCATTAGGGCGGGTCTTAATCCAATCTGACCAGTGTCCTTACAAGAAAAGGAAATGTGGACACACAGAGAGAACACCAGAAGGGCATGTGCACAGAGAAAAGACCACATGAGGAAACGGTGAGAAGGCAGCCGTCTGCAAGCCAAGGAGAGAGGGCTCAGGAGAAACCAAACCCACCAGCAGCCTGATGTTGGACTTCCAGCCTCCGGAACTGTGAGAAAATGAAGTTCTGTTGTTTAAGCCACACAGTATTTTAGCATGGAAGCCCTAGCAAATGCATACAGGCACTATATGCAACTGAGTTTGAACCTGGAGGTTATAGGTGACTGGGGAAGGGTTTAAGGAGGGAAAAGACTCTTTATCCATCCATCCCTCACTCCACATATGCAATGTGGAAGCTGCGTCGGGCACTAGAAGTACAGGTCCAAGAAGCCTTATCTGCAGAAATGATACTTTAGCCCGGGATGAAAAAAAGGGGGCGAGGATGTCAAATTATGGTCTAGACAAAGTATGTGTGAGGCCCTAAGACAGGAAGGCTCTGGGCACGTTCAGGAAACTGACATTAGGCCAGTGTGGGCAGAGCTGGGTGAGAGAGACGAGCTCTAAGAGATGCAGACGGAGGGATCAAGGCCAGACCATGCTGGGCTTCAAAGGCCTCATAAGTAAGTGTGTCCCTTCTCTGGAGAATTCCCCTGTGGGCCCAGGCCAACTCTCCGATGGGGGCAGAGGCTGAGGCCACTTCCCTTCCCCTGAGCAGCTGGGGAGGCTCTCCCCGCCTGCCCGTCTGGCTGCCCATCAACCGCCAAGGTGACACCACCAACTGCATTTCTTCCCAGCCAGGGCGCTGAGAGGCACAGGATTTGCATTTCAATTTGACTTTATTCAGATGATTCCAGCCAAAGCTTGGAAATCATTCCCCTTGTCATTCTCTCACCAGTTCTGTTTTCCTTTTTTTCCCTCCCTCCACCCCACGGAGGGCTCCTTTTTCCTTGACATCCTGCTCCTGGATGCTGAGAAAAGTCCTCCTTAACAGCAGTTTTATTGCCGGGTCATATTAACACAATGAAGGAAATCACTGTTAATTTTTATGAATTATCTCATCATCTGCAACTAATTAACAGCTGCAGAAAGAGCAGGCATTCTGTCTCCCCTCGGACAGCCTTTATCTTGAGCACGCTTCCCAGCCGCCCGACTCTTGCTGTCAGGAGGGTCCTCTGCTGGAGAAGGGTACTTGCTCTCCAGCAGCCTGCCACCTCCACAGCCCACAGCCCCAATTCTGCGCTTTCCGGCCCGCCCCAGCCTGGGCAGGCAGGGGTGGGGGGGCTGACCCTTTCCACTCAGTGGTGGCTGGGCCACCTGTGATGCAGATGATTTAGGTTAGCTGGAAACTTTATTAAAATCCAATCTAAGTGGGCCGCCGCTGCCCTGTTCTCATTACCCTCCCTCTTCAAAATCAGGCCTTGGCCTCTGTGCCTCTCTGAATGTGTCTATAAAACTGAGTGAACAGGCAGCCAACAGCTAAATGGCACTTAATCAGGGTATAATCTAAACCCAGGTGGACAGTAAATACTTAGGGGGGCAGAGAGAAGAGAGAGAGGGAAGAGAAAACAATGGAGGAGAAGGACAGGAGGACGCGCAAATGCATCTGTTGCAGCCTCCAGAGAGAGGAACTGCCGGGAAACACAGAATCTCGGTCTAGACAGGGTCCGGAGGACCACAGCTGGAGAAACGGGGGCCCAGAGGGGTGACGTGACCCCTTAACATTCAACAGCTTGCGAAGCCTGGGGCTCATTCTCCTCCTGGGCTTCCCTCCCGAGCCCTGAGCTTCTCCGGTCCCGGTTCCTGCCCGCGCCGGCTTCTGCCCCCAATCCCTCTCTAACTTCCACCACCTAACCGCGTCCCTTCTTGCGGCTGTCTGAGGAGCCTCTCCTCAGACACCCTGGCATGTGCCCAAACCCCAGGCGGCTGCTGGTTGCGTCTGCAGAGATGAAGGGAAGGGCACGGAGGGATGGGGGTGAAAGGGTGTGAGGCCGGCCCACCCCACCGTGGGGCAGTGCCTCCCCGGGTGGGAGTCGGGCATCAGATCCACTTCAGGCAGGGGGTCCCTGTGATGCTGGCCCGAGCACGCAATCCTCCTTCTAAAGGTAAGATGCTCCAACAGTGTGTCTGCTAGAACTGAAAAGGCCAGAGGCTGTACATCATGTTACAGGGAGGAGAGGGGCGCTGGGAGGACGTTCTGGAAGTTTACTTTTTGCACCCGGCCTGCATCTCTTTCTCCTCCTTTCTAAACTCTGAGACACACAGCCAGCTAACATCTTCCCTCCTTCCCCCGCCAGAATGTTCCAGGCCCCTTGCCGTTCTATTTCTGTATGTGTAACCTAGCTCCTGTAGTTCCTGTTTCCTGCCCCAGGGGCCCCATTTTCAAAGCCATTGGGTATATAGTCCTGAGGGGAACAAACACCTTCTCCATGGTAGCCCAAGGTAAGAACTGAGTCATTCATTCATTCATTCATTCATTCATCCCACCAATGTTTACTGAAAACCTGCTATGAGCAAGGCTGGGGGAGTGACAGGTAGTAAGACGTGGTCTTGGCCCCCAGAGAAACCAGCGCCTGAACAAACACTCGTCACTATGTCACGTGGGCTGAGGGTTGAGGTGGAGCCGGCTGCCCACACCGTGCTGTGGGAGCGGGAAAGGGCAGAGAGCCCTGTGAGTGGGGAAGGAGGGGACAGTCAGGGAAGTTTTCTTAGAGGAACAGTGAGGCCTTGAATGATGAAGAAAATTCTGCAGGGCAGGCAAGGTGAGCAGTATTCCAGGCGGATGGAGCAAAGGTGCAGAGATTGGAGAGGCAGGGGTGTTCCGCGGACTCCAGTGTGTCTGGAGGGCAGGATGCCCACTGGTGAGCGTTTACAGGGCAGGGATGGGAATGGGGACGTGATGATGAGGGGGCTGTCTAGATGGTCTGCAGCCTGCCTGCAAAGGCTTCAGATGCCCTGGAAAGGAGCTCGAGGTTCCTTCTAGAAAGACGAGCTGGGCAAGAGGGAGGAAGTGAGAGGTGAAAGGGAGAGCACCCAGGGGCTCCGAGGGGCTGTGGTGGGACAGGTTCTCCTGTGGTGGGACACGGCTTCCCATCCTTGGGCACCAGGGCCCAGAAGTGCCCAGGCCTCTACCGCCTCCACCTTCAGACGCCCTGGCTGCCCCACTCTGGGGCTTGGGCAGGGAGGTCCCATCGTCCCGAGAAACCTTTACTCAACATCCTGAAACCCTCATTCCCGGCCCCACCCAGTGGCCTGCTCCAGGTATGTCCCAGGTGGCTCTGGGTGGAGCATGCCCTGGGGACTGCTGGCAGCTCATCCGGAGCAGGTTGTAAAGCACTCAGAAAGCACAAAGGAAGCCAAGAACTCCAGTCTCCACATGCTTCCCAGGCCTCAAGGACAAGTTTTCCATTCTTTTCCTGGGCTCTTTACTCAAAAAGTTAAGCTTATGCAAGAGGAGAGGATACTGGTTTTGAAGGAGGCAGGACAGTGTCATGGGCATACAGCTGCCAGAGGTTTTGATGCCGGCTCCGGACTCACACCAGCTATGTGACCCTGGGTAACTTATTTAACTCTCTGAGCCTCAGCTTTCTCATCTGTAAAACAGACACGATGGCAGCATTCAACGACTTTGAACAGCATGGTCCCTGGCACATAACAAATATTACTTAATAAATGTTGCTATTATTATAAGTCTAGATATTTCTGACCCCCAAAGCCCCAACTCTTACTTTATACTCTTCTTTCCCTTTTTTTGTAGGGTGTCCTCTCCAACTCCCATCCCCACTCCCTCTATACCAAAGGACTGCTCCTTTTTTAAAAAAAAAATACTCCTGGGGCTTCCCTGTGGTCCAGGGGTTAAGACTCCGCTCTTCCACCGCATGGGGCATGGGTTCGATCCCTGGTTGGAGAACTAAGATCCTGCATGCTGCGGGGCACGGCCAAAAAATAATAATAATAAAAATTAAAAGTACTCCCAGCAGAGCCTGTCACCTGGTCTTTAGGACCACCTGCCAAGCCCCCTTCTCTCTCAGTCCCCTGGGGCTTTGTGCTGATCTTACAATGCAGGGACTCTCTGGGTCCCTCTCCTTGGCACCTTCCTGGGAGAGAAGCACCCAGTACACTTAACAGGGCAGAATAAATAGCAATAATAATATATGTTGAGGCATTAGCCACATAAGTAATCAAAGATCACTGCCATATGATTCCTGGTTAAACACCATTTGGAATCTAATAAATAAGTGGCTGTAAATACAGGCAGCGAGCAGATTCGTCCCCCCTGAGCGGCGCAGCCTCTGCTCTTATTTTTAGCCTAAAGGTGCCTTCAGCGCTACTCTTGTGGTTCAATTTTAAGTTAATTTCTCTGTCAAATGTCTGCAAAGGAAACCGGCAAGGGCAGGGGGCAATGAGCGGGGCTCAGGTGCGGCGCCTGCCTTCTGCTCTCTAAAGAAATCAAGGCGTCCCAGGGGTCTTGGGTAGAACTCGTTCATACCCACCTTCTCCCCACTCCTCCCAGGGGCTCCGCGGAGGGGAGCACAGTAGGGGTTAAGGATGGGAAGTGCCTAGTGTAGCGGACAGAGCACGGGCTTGGGGCCAAAGAAATCTGGGTTCAAATCCAGGGTCTTGGGGCTTCCCTGGTGGTGCAGTGGTTAAGAATCCGCCTGCCAACGCAGGGGACACGGGTTCGAGCCCTGGTCCGGGAAGATCCCACATGCCACGAGGCAACTAAGGCCATGCTCCACAACTACTGAGACTGCGCTCTAGAGCCATGAGTCACAACAACTGAGCCCACATGCCACAACTACTGAAGCCCGCAAGCCTAGAGCCTGTGCTCCACAACAAGAGAAGCACCACAATGAGAAGCCCGCACACTGCAACAAAGACCCAATGCAGCCAAAAATAAGTAAATAAAACAAATTTATATATAAAAAAATCCAGGGTCTTCCATGTTCTGCATGGGTGACCTCAGTCTCTCCAGGCCTTGGTTTCTGTACCTACAGACCAGACATTATCAAACCTACCTCTGAAGATCATTGTAAAAATTAAATGATGTAATTTATAGACAGTGATGGGCATATATTAGGTGCTCAGTACACATGAATGTCATTCCATCCCCTGTGATACGGTCCTTGAAAGTGATGGTCCCCCACCCTCTCATTAGATGGAAACAGGCAACATATCAAGAAGGTAAAAAGAAGTGCCAACGTGCACTTCTTCCAACATGCCCATGGTGCCCGGACCATAGTAATCATTGCTTAACTCTGGAGCTGGCCGGTTGGCATTCAATGCTTCCCTGCTTTGTGCTCTCCTGGAGCTCCTTCATGTCTGAGTTTTGCCTTTTCGCATTAGAACATTAACAACAATATAACCTGTTTCCAGAATTTCCCACAGACCCCAGCCCGCTGCAGGGCGCTGTCAGTGTTAAATAAGGACCAAGGGACAAAGGAACAAAGTTGGACCAGCCCTAAAGCCCAGGTCTCCTAATTCCTTACTCATAGCAATACCTTCCTATATCACATGCCTTCCTAAAACACAAGAGGATCTGTTCCTTTCTGGAAGGATGACAAGCAGAGTAACAGACAGTTTGCTGTGACTCTGGGGGGACATTATTCTTTCTAGGCGCCACGGCAGGAAATAAACACATCATTCCAAGCCAAGCCCAGCAGAGCCCACGTGACATGGCTTCAGATAACATTCTGCTTGTAGGTTACTCCTGTAGAGGCCTGACATGTTAAATCAACGTGATGAAGTGCTTCCCGTTACACAGTCCCTTCCCAGCTCTCTCTCTCCTGTGGCACAGTCTCAGTCACAGTCATGTGGCCGTCCTGTCGGGGTCCCTCTACCCATCGAGGGAACGCATTGGCTTCAGGGCTTGTCTGCTTCTCATGCAAAAGATTGACCTTAACAGGAGTCAGGCAATCAGATCAGGGGTTGGGCTGGGGCCAGTTTCCAAGGGCAAGCACGGTCCCCTGCACACAGCACTGCTCATGAGAATGATTTCAAGAGGCTCAGGCTCCTATCTTGGGAGCCATCCAAACAGAGGAACAGAATAATGGTCCCCAAAGATGTCCACGTCTTAATCCCCGGAATCTGCCATGATTCTTCCATGGCAAAATGGACTTGGCAGAGGTCATTAAGGTTACAGACCTTGAGATGGGGGGATTATCCTGGATTATCCCAGCAGGCTCAATACAATCTCATGAGTTCTTAAAATCAGAGAACCTTTTGTGGCTGAGGTCAGGGAGCTGTGATCTGAGAATGACGTGATCCTGAGCTTTGAGGATGGAAGAAGGGGGCCGTGAGCAAAGGGATGCTGCAGACTCTGGAAGCTGGGAACAGCCTCAGCTGACAGCCAGCAATAAAGTAAGAACCTCGACTTTACAACTGCAAGGAATTGAATCCTGCCAGCAACCAAAATGAGCAGGACATGGATTCTCCCCTAGAGCCTCCAGAAAGGATCACAGCCCTGCTGACATCTTAGTTTTAGCCCATCAAGACCCATGCTGGACTTCTGACCGTAAATTAATAAATTTATCTGGATTAAACCACGAAGTCTGTGGTAATTTGTTATGGCAGCAGTAGAAAATTGTAGTAATAGTAATTATAATAGAACTACTATAATAACTATTATTTATTGGCCTCCTACTAATTACCAGGCACTGTGCTAGCTGTTTTGCATACATTATCGTACCTAAACCTCAGTAGACAGGGTGAGTATTATTACCCCCATTTTATAGTAGCAAACAGAGGCCAAATAATTTGCCCAAGGTCACATGCTGAAACTATAATTCATTTCCAAGTCTGTGTGTCAATAAAGTCCAATCCCACTCTACTACCCTATGATGCCACCCAGAATTATGCTTGCCATAATGTTGGGCAAACTACTATTTTTGCAAGAAACAAAAGAAAGGGAACTGATATTTATTAAATATTACTAGATGCTACACACCATGTATGGTACTTTACCTATCTCCTTTCAATTAACACGATAACCTCCTGCATGCTAAAGTGTTATCTCCAGCTTACAGATGGGAAACTGAGCATGAGAAAGGTTGAATAATTTGCCTGAAGGAACGTGGCTAAGAAGGGAGAGTCATACCCGTGGATTTTGAATCCGAGGCTGCCTTGTCCATAATGCCTAGGATATGAAGACTTGAATGTGATGTCCAAGCTCCCCCAGGTGGCCATCCTCATGGCTTCATGGTAAGATAGGCACTGGATTGAGACCCAAAAGGGAGCCCCGCCCAGGCTGTAACCACAAGCCAAAGGCAACAGGTCCCACCCATCCCACAAGAGGGTGGCCCTGTCCAGCGGCCAGTACTGCTCTATGCGAGATCATTCCTGGGCAGATGAGGAAGAAGTTGATTAAATAAAGGGAGAGCTCCAATGGAGGCGATCCATAGATACTTACACGCTATTTCATCTCCACCAAGTCCGCTCATTTGCACTTCACAACTAAATTCCTTTAGCTCTCAAGGTTTTCCCAACTGGCTCTAAGGGGGAAATTGGCATTCAACCACCATTAGAGGTAAAGGTCCCTTTAGGTTCAGGAACTCCAAGGGCTCTGGGGAGAGTAGGGAAAATTCCCTACAGATGGCCATCGGAAAGCGCTCCCCTTCCCTGTCCGCTGGCCCGAGGCTGCCCGGTGGCTGCCCGGAGGTGTGAGGCCAGCTACTGCCACTCTGTTCCCACCCAGGCCGTGGCCGGTGCCTCTTTGGAACGAGCCCTTAGCAGAGCTTCCTGCTGAGGCCCCCAGGCCTATCCACTTCCCTTTTCTGTCATCTCAGAGAAAATCCCTCTTCTTTCATCTGTGAGCTGAAAGCTCAGTCTCACGTGGTTAGATCCCTGCCATTGGGGGAAATTTATGAGTGTTGCCAGCAAAGTGGCATTCCCTCCCCTGCCAGTGTCACTCCCTGCTTGAAAGACCATGTACTATAAAGGGTGGGAAAGCACATCTTGGAAGAAGCCACAGGGGTGACACAACCTAGGGAACCTCCCAGCACCCGACTCCTTAACAACAGGTACCTTCAGACATGGGAGTAACCTGCTGCCTGCTTTCAAAGAGTGGCATCAGGTCTGGGGTTGAGAGCAAAGTCAGCCTGAGAAGAGCTGGAGCTGGAGGTGTGAGGGCGCATCTCACAGGATGTAGATGGAGACCTAGACGGGCTTTCTTTAGCCAAAAGACGGGTCAGCCGGGGCTTGGCGGGCATGGGTCCGACCGGGGGTTCTGAACCTGGAGGCCAGATCCCATCAGGCCGGAGCAGGTGCCTGCGCTGGATTGGAAGCAGATGAGGGGAGTGCCTACCTCTGATTTGGGGACACGTCCCACCTGGGAAGGAGAAAAGAGAAAACCCATTCAGAGGAGGGTGACCAGGATGACAAGTGGAATCTAAATGCTGAGAAGGAAGGAACAGTCAGATGAATCTGTGAAACAAAGAAGATGCTGGGGGCTGTGAAACGACAGTGCTTCGGGACCTCGGACATGCCGCCCGAGGGAAGAGCGCAAGGCCTGTTCTGTAGGCTCCCGAGGGACAGGCGGAGCTAGGACAGTAGGTGGAAGGCGCAGAGAGACAGATCTGGCTCAACACAGAGGAGAACGGATGGTCGGAGCTATTCAAAAGTGGACTGCGTTGGGCTTCCCTGGGGGTGCAGTGGTTGGGAGTCCGCCTGCCGATGCAGGGGACACGGGTTCGAGCCCCGGTCCGGGAAGACCCCACATGCCGCGGAGCGGCTGGGCCCGTGAGCCATGGCCGCTGAGCCTGCGCGTCCGGAGCCTGTGCTCCGCAACGGGAGAGGCCACAGCCGTGAGAGGCCCGCGTACTGAAAAAAAAAACCAAAAACAAAAAAAGTGGACTGGGTTATACTGGGGGTCCTTGCCACCATCGAGATTCTGTGAATCTAAGTACAAGCAGACAGGCCAGGTGAAGCACTTGGACAGTCTGTGGCAGACAAGAAGCAGGTACCCTGGCGAACACAGGCAGCTTCAAGAAAGAGCTGGAAGCAGGTGGAAGAGAGAGAAGAGGTCTAAGGACAGAACCCTGGGGCACATCCGTATTCAGAGGTTGGACACACGAGAAGGAATCACCAGCTGGGAGGCTGGGTCCAGATTCAGGTCCCCAAGCTCTAGGAAGACTAAGACAAGCAAGGCCTGATCAGAGTCCCACGGGAGCTCAGAAACAGTCGGGATAGGAAAGTGAGGTTTCAGACTTGATGACGAGACAGAAACTTGAGCACAGCAACGGCCGCACGGCTGGGGGAGGTGACTAAAACAGCTCGGCGTCTGGATCTGAGGGACAAGTAAGACCAGCAGACAGGACTCATGTTTCTGCTGCGCCATTAACCTGCTGGCTTGGACTTCCTCAGAATGGGACGGAGATTAGCCTGTGGACCCAGGGTTTGCCGCAGGGGTCAGAGAACCTGGGGACAGGAAGCCAGCAGGGCCAGGGCACTGTCCTCGGCAAGGAACGCTTGTTGAGAACTTCCTTTGTGTTGAGTGAGGCCATCATCATCTCTGCCTTCCAACAGCTTTCAAGTTTGAAGCTCCTTTGGACCTCCCTTGGGTCTGCGTCATTCAGTAGACATTTAGTGAGCGCCTTCTGTATACCAAGCACTGTCTTACATGCTGGGGAAACAGCAGAGGACAAAACAAAGGGCTTTTTGCCTGATGGGAGCACTCAGATAATAAGCGAATAGGATCCAGTCTGTCAGATGGTGACAAGTGCTATAGAAAAATCAGAGCAAGGAAGAGAGAGACAGAGAGATGGCGAGCAGGGCATGACCTACAGTAAGTGAGAGAGTGAACCATGCAGACATCTAGGTGAAGACTGTTCTAGGCAGAGAGAACACCAAGGAAGCCAGGGGGAGGGGCTGGTGTGGAGTGAACAAGAGGCAGAGGAGTAAGAGATGAGAACAAATAGTCATAGAACAGTGGGGCAGATCGTGGAGGACCCTGTGGGAGGGACCCCGTAAGGACTTTCTTTTCCTCTGACTTGAGATGAGATGAGATGAGATGAGATGAGAAGGCACTGGAAGAGTTGAGCAGAGGACTGACATGATTCAACTTACATTTTAAAAGAATCATCCTTGCTGCCATTTTGAGAAACAAAAGTGACAGTAAGAGAGAAGCACAGAAACTAGTAGGAAAGCTTTACAGTGATCCAAGGGAGAGAGAATATTGTCTCGGAATGGGACAGCCACAGCAGAGGTGGCCAGAGGCGGTTGGGTTCTGGATATACTTGGAAGGTACAGCAAACAGGATTTGCTGATGGGAAGGGTATAGGATATCAGAGAAAGGTGGGGTCAAGCGTGACTTCAAGGATTGGAACCTAAGTCCAAACAGAAAGAACGGCGTGACCATGTATGCAACAGGGGAGACGGTAGGAGAAGCAGGCTTAGAGGGGCACAACAGGGGAGACGGTAGGAGAAGCAGGCTTAGAGGGGCACATCAACAGTTTGGACAAGTCAAATTTGAGTTTCTCTTAGACATCCAAAAGGGAATGAGGAGTCGGTGTGTACGTCTGGAGTTATGGGGAGAAGTCAGAGTTGGAGATGAGACTGGAGAGTCACCGCATCAAAAGCCATGAAACTGAATGAGATCACTAGGGAGTGGGTGGAGAGAGAAGAGGTCTAAGGACAGAACCCTGGGGCACATCCATATTCAGAGGTCGGACATACGAGAAGGAATCACCAAAGGAGACTGAGAGCCCAATGAGGGAGGGCAAGAACCAAGATGGAGTGAGACCCAGAAGCCGAGAGAGAGAAGCGTTGCAAGGAAGAGCGATAGAAAGACTATGTCAAATGCTGCCTGTGAAATGGGGCCTGGGGACAGATGATTGGATGAGGCCGTGGGGGCACCATGGATGGGGTGAAAATCTGATGGAAGGGAGTCCTATTGATTGGGTAAGAGAGGAGAGGAAATGGAGATAGCTTTGCATAAGAATTCTTTTGCAGAGTGTCTCTGCAATGGGAAGGAGAGAAACAAGGGGTTAGCTGAAGAAGGATGTGGGGTTAAGGGAGGTTTTTAAGACGGGAGATCATTCAGATCCACTAGCCAGTAGCAGGGACCATTACCTCAGTGTGAAAAGCCCACGACACCGGAAAGGTAGAGAAAATAGAGCCCAGTCTCTCAGGATGCTGTTAGGCTGGTGGGACGGATGAAATTCAAATAAGGTTTTTTAAATGTTTGCAAAAATAGGCGGGTACATGCACCAATGAAGACAGTGCAACCCGTGTGTGACTGAGTCAGCATGTGTACCTCTTGCGCTCTGAGAATTCTGGAAGTAAGAGCTTTCCAAACCGGGTGTGGATTCTTGGCTCTTAGAAAGAGGTGAATTTAAAGCAGGATTTAGAAAAAGGGGAGAGACAGCATTTGGTGGAGGAGTGGAGAAGTGTGCTCCAGGCAGGGGAAGGCTAAGAGATGCCAACAGTGCCATTCCCAATAACAGGTGTCACTTTCCTAGCACTTACTACACGCCTGACACTACTGCAAGTGCTTTCTAGGTAATAACTCATTGAATTCTCATAAAAACATGAGGTAGCAACTACTGTCATCCATGTTACAGATGAAAAACGTTGAAGCACTAAGAAATGAAGTTCTCGCTCAAGGTCATATAACTAGGAAAGGGTGGTGCTCGGATTCAAACCCAGGCAGTCTGGTTAGAGCACAGGCTCTGGCGTACACCTCTACACCATGATGGAGCCTTCCCGAGCCAACCCCAGTGCTACCCAGAACACATCAGGCTCCGTGGTGTCCCCCTTGCTCTCCAGACTCCTATCAGCTTGGAATAGCCATAGAAGGCAACGGGGTGAGTCAGGACAGAAGGGGCTAAGGGAAGAGGGAAACACATGGGGGACCCTCTCACGGGCTGCCCCAGGTGGTCACCCACCCCCAGTTACGTTGGTTATCCTCCTGAGTCCAGCACGGTGGCACTACCTCCCGGCCAGGGGCTGGGCACGGCCCCGGCATGGCCCCACCGGGCACCTGCTGAGCCCAGACTGGATGAGTTGGCCCCGCCCTCTGCATCACGCCCCTCATCGGTGTGGGCTTAAGCGGCAGCGGACCCCCCACAAGCTGATCGGCCCCGAACTCAGCTCGACGGGAAGAAACACACACCAACAAGACACAGAGGGGCTGCTGGCCAGCCCGACAGCTATCGGCAACCCCCGCCCAGCTATCTGCCCCCGCACCCAGACTAATGAGACCTAAGTGTGACCGCTGTCTTGCCTGCAGCTGAGCTGCGAGGCTGTGGGTGGGATGCGCGGGCCCCGCCGAGGCACACACGTGTCTCCCGCCCACTTGGGCTCACACACACTCAGGCGCTCGGCTGAGAGCAGGCGGCAGCCTCTGTGCTTCTCCGACACCACAGCGGTGGCCGCAGGGAGAAAAGAAACACCCAGACAGGTCTATCCCAACCGAGTAAGGAGACTCAGTAGGGCTTCCTCTTATCTGGCTTAAGCAACTGTGGCCGAATGGGGTCATGGCTTAAATCAGGCATATGGCTGCCTCCACGCTAAGCTCCCACGAACGGCTGTTAATGAGAACACAAGGATAATAGGATGCCTCCCAAAGAGTATGAGAACAGATTGAAGGCTGAGGTATCCTAGCACAGGAGCCCAGCTTGGAAGGGGTCCTGGAGGTACCAGATCCAACCTCTCAGTGACGCTGAACTCTGTCCAGCCCAGCTATGGCCACCTCCAGCTGTGGGGACCGCAGTATCAGAACAGCCCATTTCATCCGTCGGGTAAACATTTTTTTACATCAAACCCAAATCTCCCTCCATAATTATCATCTCTCCCTACAACAAACCACCCTCCCAAAACTAGAGCTTGCTAATGACTCACTCCCCATCCCAAGACTCTTGCAAACCACTTCACAGAGCTGGAGACAGGCTTTTGAAATTCTGACAAAATATTACCATGCCAGTTCTCTCAAATCACGTGTGTCTCTTCCAGGTAGGGCTTCTACCAGCAGGACGGAAGATACTGTGGGTCAGCACATGTGTGGAGGGGGCAAAATGAGAGTCCGGGAAAACCAGGCCATTCTAGCACCAATGGACACAGGCAGCCACGTACCAAAATTATTTGGAAATCAGCTCTATGATCTAGGGCTTTTAGCTAGGGAACAAGAGCCACCTCCCTTCTCTCCAATACCCCTGCTTCTGGGACTTTTCCCAGTTTCCTCCTGCAGACTCACCATGATACGTTTAAGAAAACATAATGTTTCCTACTGTCACCTGCCTGTTCTCTTTAGCTCAGCCTGATTTCACGAGGTCCTGGGCGTCGGCACTCTGGCCCATGGTGGCTTTCCCATCAAGAATGTACTGCTGGGGAACTTCCCTGGTGGCGCAGTGGTTAAGAATCGCCCGCCAGTGCAGGGGACACGGGTTCGATTCCTGGTCCGGGAAGATCCCACATGCCGCGGAGCAACTATACCCGTGTGCCACAGCTACTGAGCCTGCTCTCTAGAGCCCGTGAGCCACAACTACTGAGCCCGCATGCCACAACTACTGAAGCCTGCGCACCTAGAGTCCGTGCTCCACAACAAAGAGAAGCCACCGCAGTGAGAGGCCCGCACACCGCAACGAAGAGTAGCCCCCACTCGCCGCAACTGGAGAAAGCCCATGCGCAGCAACGAAGACCCAATACAGCCAGGAAGGAAGGAAGGAAGAAAAAGAAAGAATGAATGTACTCCTGGGACTTCCCTGGCGGTCCAGGGGTTAGGACTCCATGCTCCCACCGCAGGGGACATGAGTTCGATCCCTGGTCAAGGAACTAAGATCCCACAAGCTGCACAGCCAAAAAAAAAAAAAGTACCACCAAGAGCCTAGGCTATTCAGGACTCTGCCACCTCAGCTGTCCTCTGGTTCTCTGGCTGGACGCAATAGGCCAGGCCCCCTTTGTCCCTGCCTGGGACATGTCCTATCCTCTTACTCCCCTCCACGCGAGCTTGCGCAAGCCCCAAACTCTGTGAAGCTCAGCGTCCTCTGCCATAAGATGTGTTTACTTCTACCGACCTTGCAGCTTGTTGGGGAAACTGAATTAACACGTGTGTAAGAACATGTTATACACTGTAAACCGTGGCACCAATGTCACCAGGCAGTTGGGAGTCAGGAATCCTGGCACTGCCACAGTGGCCTTTGCCAACTCACTTTGCCTACTGGGACCCCAGTTTTTCATATCTGTGAAATGGAGCACCTAGGCCTAATTCATCCCTCACTTCTCAGCAGAAGAGACTGTGGCCGGAGCCTGTAGTTCACAAGTGGGTTCTGGAAAGGTTGAGAGAAGATAAACGTCCTCCAAGTATCCGGTGTGGTGCTCCTGGCAGAAGACCAAGCAGCAGGCGAAGACAGATGACTCCACACGGTACACTGGCCTGGATGCCTTGCTAACGGCAGCCAAGTCTCCCTCATCCCTCTGAAGATGTGGTGGCAGCAGGAGTGGGGCAGGAAGGAGAGGAGAGACAGCCTCGTGCAAGCACACATGCAAGCAGACGCCCTCATGGACAGTCTTTGGCAAAATATTTACTCTTGCAAATACGTATTTTGTACACTTATTGTTAAATAAAACCAGTTGGCATTTTTGAGCACTGACCAATATCTGGGAGAAGAGAAATGTGAAAACTGACAGGTCAATTCAAGATTCAAAACTTGCCATTAGATAGTTCATCCTGCAAACACTTCCGAAGAAGTACCCCTATGGGCCAGGCACTGTGCTAGACCCAGGAATGCAGACATAATAAGAAAGACACAGATCTCCTAAGGTGTTCGGCAGGGGAGGGACCTGTGTCCCAGAAAGCTCTGTACATGGATTCCGTCTCTAGATGACAGATGAAGGAGAAAGTCATCAATTTCTATTTGTCACTAATGTGAAAGACCAACTGATTGCTTCTATGGGTGACTCAATTTGGCAAAGAGATCAAGAGTTACACACTGCTCAGAATCTCATAAATCACATCACGTGGTCACAGTATGAAAGGGAGCCCACTACTCAAAAAAAACCCACAGTGAGTCCTCGGCAAGGCACAGGATTCTGTTGGTATATTTGGATCTTGGTGCGTCCGATATATTTAATACATAGCAGAACAGGATAAGAAAACCAGTGCTTTTTATTCCTCCCCCTTGCCTCCCCCAATTCTTTTATTATCTTCATCTTCATAACATTTGAATGTTCTATGTTTAACATTCTCTCTGCAGGACTTGGAGCTCATTGAGGGAAACCACCTCAGTAAAACATGGGAGTTATAAAGGGCTTGGGGTCCTAGTAAGACGGCGTGTCAAATAAATCCAAGCTCTGGCTGCTTCACCGCACAGGGGACACTTCAACAAGAAAGAGGTTCAATGGCTACAATAACCTGCTGATGTCTAGTGCCACCCGCGCTGAGCAGGACTCTGTACCACCCTGAGCGAGCCTGTCAGATCCCCAGGCCTCAGCTTCCTCATCTGTCTGATGGACTTTGTCTGGGTCCTTAGGAAATTATTTGGGAGTAGAAAAATCAAACAAGAGCAATAGACTATAAAAGCAATAATGATTCCATCGTTCAATCCCTTTGCCAGCTAGGACACAATATAGGTGATGTGACTGCTGTGATAATGGGATAATCCCACATGTCTCCAGGGGTGTAGAGCTGCAGTACAGCAAAGCAGAAAGAGCAGCTTTGGAGACAGGTTCGAATTGCAGCCTCTGTGTGACCTTAGATGAGTTATTTAAACTCCCCAAGCCTCTGTTTCTTCATCTATAACACCTGGTCATTAATTCTGATGCGAAGATTGCCTGAAATATGTGAAACCCCTAGCACAGTGCCTGGCAGAGAGTGGGGTCTTTCCAAGTGGTAATTATTGGGGGGCTCATTATTATTTAGCACTGTGTCCTCAGTGTTGGCACACAGCACTCAATAAATACTTGTTGAGTGGATTCATAAATGAATAGTTGAATCCCCGTTTTTACCATTAGAGCCAAAACTTGCCTTAGAACCCAATCAGGATCTCCAGCCCGTTCCTCTTTTCCCTTTTAAGTAAGACAGATAGATGGACGTTTTCTCTTTCTCCTCCTTCTCCTTTTTCTTCTACTTCTTCCCGTAAGTCTACCTCTTGAAGTACAGGGAAGACCAGAAGAAACTTTAGAACAATGATGCTGAACGTGCTCTTGGGAGACCACATCTCGCAAGGGCCGTGGACTCACCCACCCATCCATTCACTGAGTTTGTGTGATATGCTCACATACGTCAAGTGTCGGGACCTGTGTTACGTGATCGATCTCCCTTGGAATTCAGAATCTGGTGGGAAAATGCCATAACACTCAGAGCACAACCCAGTGAGTGTGCTGGAACAGGGGAATGGGAGAATGGTTGGAAAGAGATGATCTGACTGCCACCAGCCCCGCCCCCTACTTGCTGTGTGACCTTGGCCAAATCACCACCCCCTCTGGGCCTCCCTCCTCATCTGCGAAATGAGCAGGTTGGAAAACGGTATCCACAGAATCCTTTACGGTTCTAAGATACGATGACGATCCCTTTAAGTCATGGAGGGCTGAAGAGATGGTGAGGGTGGTCTTCTCGGGGCATTTATTAACTGGCGGCTCTCACAGTCATCACTCAGAGGACCCAGAGGGACAGAAGCAAAATCAAAAGACATTTTCAGAAGACAGATGGCTGAAACAGGTTGACATATGTGTGAGAGTTTGGGGAATTTATGTGGGCAGCCTCGCCATCATAAATAAAATCCCTTTCCCTCTCCCAAAGCCTCATTCGTTGAGTAAACACCGGACACTGTAATAGACAATTTGGCTGTATCTCCCGGCCCGTGCCTCACTTGAATGAAAACCAGCAGTCCCACGGCAGGGTAGCGGGCTCGCCACCTCTTTCCAAACATCCACGTTGTCACCAGCTGACAAGCGGGGCGGGGGTTGGAGCGGGCGGGGCAATTTATCCCCGAGATTCCCGGTCCCTCCGTGCAGCCTCGCTCTCGCAGCCATCTACTCTGAGGCTGGAGGTTTGGGAGGAACCCCAGAAGAATCAAATGTGGGGAGAAGTGACCCGTGGGAAGTGGGGGAAGGAGCAGCAGCCCCTCCCTTTCCTGCGAGCCTCTGGAGGACTTGGGGGACCCGTCGCCATCAACGCTGGTCCAGCCCATCTGTGTGCAAGGCTGCCTGCCGCTAAGCACAGCTACTTGTGTTTTCTTGACCTACTTCTCCTCCCATCCCTGCCCTACTCCACATCCCCTCTGGAGTCCGTGTAATTAGCACCTTTCCGTCCATAAAGCTCCCGGCTCCCAGGATAACCAAGGAGACAGCAAAACAAGCCCTGGCATTGCTGTTGTGGCTTTTCTTTACTTTCCTCTCTCTTTGTTGGCTTCACTCTGCTTCCTGGCCTCTGGAGACTAGGCCCAGTCTGACCTTGCCAGCCAGCAGGGCCCCTGGCTGGAGATCAGCTGGACGTGGCCTGGCATGAACCAGAACGAGTGCCAGCAGAGAGGACAGAACTGGACAAGCATTGTTCCCAGTGTGGGGATGGGAGCCTGCGGGGCCCTTTGAAGCCCTCCACTGTCGCACAGCAGGCCAGACAGGGATCTGTCAGCTCCACTTTCTGCTTCTCTCCCGGGGAACAAGTGTCAGGAGAGCCGAGGCCGCGAGGAGCTGCCAGTTCCGGCTCAATCCCTTTCCGCTTCCCATTAGCCACAAATGGAAATGGACGGGTGACCGCTTTAGCCACTCATTTAGAGGAGAAAACCTCACAGCAAATGCTGAACAACGAGGCATCTTATAAATTACGCATCTTAAGGACATGAACTGTTTTCTATTGCTGCTAAGCAGAATTAAATTAGGTTTTGAAGTTTCAGTAGAAGTGAATGGGGAAGAGGGAGGGAAGATTTTGTTTTTAATTCCTTTTTTCAAGTATGCAGAGTGGTGACCGAAGGCAGGATGAGGGGAAGAACTGAGTCACTGGTCTTTGTTTCTGATTCCAATCAGCTGCCACTGCATAGGCGCGGAGAGACGTGCCCATGTCCCCACGAGGGAACACGGAGTAGCTCAGGGACCTGCAGCTCAGCCTCTGGCCCATGATGCCTGGCCTTGCCAGGGCCTCCTGACCACCCACCATCATGCCCGTCTCTGGGACCTCAGAACCAGTCCGAACTGCAAGTAGAGGAATTCGGGAGCTTGCGGCCCAGTCCTTGGGATCCTGCATCATGATCTTCATTCTAGATCATCCTCTAACCCTTTCAGGTTCAAGTTTAGAATCCTGCCTCACTCACAGGATCCACTTTCCCCCCTTCCCACCCCAGTCTGGGCAGAGGGGCTTCACGTGGGCCCCCGTCTGGATAACTTGCCTGGTGTTTGGGCCCCTCTAGGGCTGTTGCCTGGCCTTGCCCGGGGTTCCTGCCATTGGACTGATCTTCTTGTGACCAACACACCTGCCTGGATTTCTCACTGCTGTGCCTCACCTGTCTGTCCACAATGACTCCCTTCCCTATACACATGTACCCACCCCAATCCCTGATATCCCACGTCTATCCCAGGCCATCAGATGACCACACAGTGTCTGCTGGACTGGACTGTGTCTCCTTGTCTCTACAGCTGGGGCCATGTCCCCAGGACCCGGATCAGCAGGCAGTGGCCCAGCCTGAAGTTTAGGAGCTTTGCTCAGTCTTGGAAGTGTTGGGGGGCAGGGGAGGCAGTTGATTTCTCAGGCACTCCTGGACCCCGGAAAGAGCCAAGTCTTCCGCCAGGCACGGGGACGCTGATGGGGCCAGTGGCGGCAGTGCCTGCCCACACCCAGAACGGGCACCCCCATGACAGCAATGACAAGGGAGGGAGCTAGTGGACACACGCCACTGAAGTGCCCTGTCCTTCCTCTCCAGAACCAGGGCAGGGCGAGCAGACACCAAGGCAAAGTCCCTGCCAAGCAGCTGGGTCAGGGGCACTAAGAACACTTCATCTGAACACACCCTCCAGGAAGCCTTCTTGGATTGATCAGAGGAGAGAAGAGATGATCTCTGCTCTGCTCTCTAGCCCCTGGATTTGGAAGCCCCATGGCCATTCCCACCCTCCTTCACCTACAGCTGTGACCAGCTGAGTCCATCACAGACTGCAAAAGGCACTCAACATCGTTTTTCTCATCACAAGAGGAGCTGGGCAGCTTGAGCAGATTGTAGCTGTCAGCCTGTCGGCTGCCCCCCCACCACCACCACCCTTGTCCCAGCCAAACTCAGGGAGGGCAGAGTGCAGGGTCAGATGTCCCCTGCGGACACCTGGGGTGTGGAAGGGGCATCGCCCAGGGCTGGGCTGCCCCCAGGGTGCCGCAGGGGCAGCACTTACCAATCCTCAGGGAGTGCGGACTGCAGGCAACCATCACGAGCCACGTGGGAAGCAGCACCAAAGGCGCCCAGACGCGGGGCATCTTCTATGAATCCTCATGGAGCCCTCTGCTGGTCTGGGCATGACATAACTCTGCGGGAGAGCGAGGAGCACGTGAGTAAGAGTCCTATCGGCCCAGGGGTCCGAGCTACCACCCACACGGCCTCTGTGGAGAGGACCAACACTCCCTCCACGAATCGCTGTGCCTGTAGGGGAGCTCCAGGCCGGCTCCAGGCCTCTGTCCTTCCTGTCTCTGCCCAGACTCACAGAAGCCTCAGGTTCTAAAGCCATCCCCCACCCCGACCGCCATCAAATCAGGGGCAGGAGGGTGTGACTGTGGTTGAATGATTCATAGGGCTCCACTTTTTAAAAAATGTCTAATTGGGGATGAAAACTTTCATCTGCTCTTAAGAACAGGAGCCATGGGTGAGCAGAAAAGGAGTGGGTGGGAAGGTTAGGCCATCGTCCCGGGCACGCCACATGCCCTGCTCTCTGGGGAGTGATGCTGGGGAAGTGATGGGTTCCAGTCCAGCTCCACCACTTGCCAGCTGGGTGGCTTTTCTCGGTCACTCAACTCCATTTCCGCTCAGGTAGACTTGGCATAACAACACGTGCCTGGATGGGTTGAACTGAGGCCGAGGAGAACACAGGAGAGGCCTGGCCTAGAGCAGGGGCTACACAAATGTCAGCTCCTCCCTGGCCCAGATGGGAGAGGTCGCTTCTCAGCAAATACTGAGGACAGAAGCGCACATCCCAGGTCATCAGCTGGTTTCCACATCTGCTGAAAACTAACCCTTCTCCATCCTTCCTCCACCAGCCCCTCTCCCTCCTGAGGCTGGGGTCAAAGCCAGAACCTTGAAGGAGCTGCCTCCCTGCAAGGCAGCATGGGTATTGTCCCTCCCTGAGACCTCCTGGCACCCTGAGATCAGAGTCTGCAGGCCACCAGCCCTGCCCCATCACTGGGGTGAGGGAGGGGCTGGTGAATATGCAAATATGTTAAACCAAGGTCACCTCTGGTTAGGAGACTAGTATTAAAGTGATTCATCCCCCCACCTCCAGACAGACAATCCGATAGAAAAATAGGCAAATGACTAGAACAGACACTTCGGTAACGGTATATCAAAAGCTCTTGGAGCACACTTGGAAAGGTATTCAGGAAAATGCAATTTTTAACTGCAATGAGATATCATTATACACCCACCAGAATGACTTTAAAAAAAAAAAAGATACTATCAAGTGTTAGCAAAGACGTGGAGCAACTGGAACTCTTCTACTGTGTCAGTGGGAATGTAAGTCAACATAACTGTTGTGGAAAACTGGTCTATTAGAGCTTTACACGTACCCTAATGTCCAGCAGCTCTACAATAGGCATTTCCAGTAGAAATGCATGTATACACTCACCAAAGACATACTAGAACGTTCACAGCAGCACTCTTTGGGTTTGCCCAAACTGGAACCTAGCCAGATGTCCAGCAGCAGAAGGGAGAGAGACATTGTCCATTCATACAATGGAATCTTATATGGAAATGAAAATGAACAATCAACAACTCCGTGCACCTGTGTGGATGAATCCCACAAACATAATGTTGAGTGGAAGAAACCAGGCACAAAAGAGTATTTACAGTATGATTCTATCTATAAAAAGTACAAATGCAGACAAAACCATTGTGTGCTGTAAGAAGTCCAGCTAGTGATGACCCTTGCAGGCGGGGGGTGACTAGAAGGGGACACAGGGGGTCTTCTAGAGGTGCTGATGACATCCTGTTTCTTATTCCAGGTGCTGAGCAAAGTGTGCTCAGTTTGTGAAATCTCGTCGAGCTGTACATATCTGATGAAAATGTTCACTTTTCCGTATGTGTGTTACACTTAGTAAAGGTTTTGTTTTATGACAATCCCCCCTCCCCACAGAAGCTCGGTGTTGCAGCCTGACCCAGTACCTCGCAGCTTCCTGCACACAACTAGGCCCCTCTACCTGCAGCGTGCTCCTCTCCCCCCGACCCTTGCCATGTGCCAGGAGCGGGTGCCTCTCTATGCCATCCCAGCAGTGCCAGCTTCTCAAGGGCCAGGACTGTTTCCAGTTTACTGCTGTATCCCCAGAGGTTACTTATACAGAATAGGTGCACAGGAGATATTTGTTCAATGGATGGAGGGTCTCAAGCCACTGCCTGCTATAAGGAGACAGAGGAGAATAACGGATAAAGGATTGGACTGCTGCAAACCTGAAACTAACAGAACATTGTAAATCAACTACACTCCAATAAAAATTTTTTTTAAAAAAAGGATAAAGGATTGGAGCAAAGGCAACTCTGCTGTTGGCAAATCAGGCCCAGAATCTTTGTCCCTTAATCCACGGGTGCCGATGCAGGAAGAGATGAAAGCAAACACAGTCTCAGGGGAAGCTTGGCATTCTCACTCGTTATGGGTAAAGTCGACTGTTCAGTGACTGTCTCCCCACTAGAATTCAAGCTCGATGGATGTGGGACAGGAACAGAAATCCTGTTTGTCTGTTTTCTCAGGGCCCAGCACGGTGCCTGGCATATATTACAGCCTCAATAACTATTTGTTGAGTGGCAAAATGAATGGACTGTCAAAGAGGAAAGAACTGTAAAAATCTGGCTAGGCTATATAAAAATAATACTACATATAATAATTTCTGTCAAATGCCTTCCATTTATGCCCAGTCAGCCCGCCGCACAATAATTATTATGCAGACCGCTAAATAGGTTTCAGATTAGCCTGCGTAAATTTTATTTGATGACAGAACTACACTTAATCCATGCAGGCCTGACAGTCATTGTTCATGGCCCTAAAGGCTGGCTGATCCTGGAGACCACATGTAAGGACAATGGCTGAGGTTTTGGGCTGCTCTTGGATACAAAGACGAGAAATAATCTCCTCCCAAACCTTACAGGGATAAAAAGAACGATCATGTCACATGTTTGTAAGGCACAAGGGTTTGCAAAATTCTTTCCATAGTCTTTATCTTATTTAATCCACAGAACAAGCTCTATTATTGACAAGGAAGCTGAGCTCAAGAAAGGTGCCTAGCTCAAGGTCAACACAGCCCTTACGAGGCAAAGCCAGGGCTAGCCAGGTCTCTGACTTCGCTGGGTATTCTTCTGTCACTTACCTATCTGCATATGAGAGCAGATCATGAAGCTTCCAGATTCTTTAACAAAAAACACAAAGAAATTTGAGGTCTTATTTTCAGTTTAATGTTTAGACCAATCTGGTCTTAGAACCTAACTGTGCTGCCTTTATTAACTGAAAATAATTTAATAATTTAGGAATAAAAAAAGAAATTTTCTAGAGGTAGAGCGCCTACACCCTCTTCCCACTAACATCACTCCTGGGGAATTTCACCTCCACCCACGAGTTATTTCCACCTGCAAGGTGTGGCTTCTAAATCAGCATCTCAAGCCCAGAATCAAGCCCAGAACACCTGCACTGAGACGGCTTCCTCCTGAAACCTCCAGCTGGATTCCCCACAGCATTTCAGACACGCCTCATCCTAAGGAGGAGGTCTCCTCTCCCCCGCTCCCGCCATCTGCTTCTCCTCCTACGTCCTCCTTCTTAGTGGGTGGCACCATGATCCACTAGTCACCCAAGCCAGAAAGCTGAAAGGCACCCTAGAGCTCTGCTCTCCACATCTACTCAGTCAGCAAGTCCCAACAGCCCTGCCTCCATCACCACCGACCCGCCGCAGTCCAGACGTCCGCCAGCAGCAACCGGGACTCTGCGACAGCAGCCATCTTGGTCGCCCTCCCTCTGGCCTTTCCCTCTCCGTTGGTTCTCTGCCGAGTGGTCAAGGGTTCTTACCCAAATGTGAACTTGATAATGACATACCCCTGCCCCAAAGTCTTCCATAGCTCTCCACTGCACTGGGGATCAAAAGCAAATTCTTAACTCCAACAGATAAACCCTTCACGATCTGCCTCCTGCCTTCCTGTCTCTACCACCCACCCCACTGCCCCGGACCTTCCGCAGAGCTCCCTCAGCACCCACCCTTTGCCTGTGCCCGGACTGCAGTCTCACCCCGTAATGGCCCGAAACTGTGACTTCCAGGCTCACCGCATTACCTCCCCTCTGAGGCTTTCTGTGATCCCTTTCCCATCTGCTGCCACCACATCTTGAACATTCGTCATTAGGGCACACACCCTGCTTATGACGATGCTGCCTGTCTCCCCACAGAACGGTCAGCCGTGATGCAGGGGCCGTGGCAACACCAACACACTGTCCGGCACACGGTACGTGCTCTACTGATACTGGCTGAATGAAATCAATGAACAGATGGTGTCAAAAAGGCATTTTCTGAGTTTACACCAAGATGAAGTAAATTCCCAGTCTGGGTTGTACATTTTGTATATTCGCTGTGGTTAATACTAACAATCTAAGCAGACAGAATGTTCTAGATAAAGGCAAAGGGTCATCACATCAATATATGTTGAAAAGGGGACGGAAGCATTTACTGCCCTTTTCTTCTGTGCCTGGGGCTTGGACTGACCGTCACAGTTAAGGACATGGGTGTGAGTCCTGCACTGCCATGTAGTAGCTATACACCATGGGCAAGTGAGTTAACGTCTCTAAACCTTGATTTCCTCATTTGTAACATGGGAGTGATAAAAGTACCCTCGCAGAATCATTATGAGGAATGAGGACAAAAGATGTATCCTGAGCTGCTCGAAGTAATTAACTGTTCATGACTATCATTCTAACCCTATAAAATAATATTGCACGCCCACTTCACAGATGTGGAGGGTGAGGCTCAGGGAGGCTCGGTCATTTATCCAAGGTCATGCAACTAAAGCAGTAGTGCTGAAGTTCAAATTCAAGAGTCTAACCACGTGCAATCACAAATCCCAGGCTCCTTCTTCAGCTAGAGTTGAATACGGAGGCACTGGCAGAATTGAAGTCCAAAGTGGGCATAAAAATATGGCTTCTGGTTTCTGAGGGTCTCTGACAGTCCCCACCTAAACGGAGCCGGTCTTCAATCCTGTGCTTTAGGTAACTCAAAAGGCAGAGAGAGTCTAAAGACAGAACTTTGCCATGTAACTGAGGACGCTGTTCTTGACATCCTAGGGCAGCCATGACAGTCCTAACAAGTGCAGATTAAGGCCCAACGTGGAGGGAGGCCAGGTCGGATCTGCTGTGGTCCTTATGGAGGAAACCTCCGGAGCAGCTCCACCTCTCAGAGCCCATTTCCTCATTGGTAACAAGGGAATATCGATGCCTATCTCACAAAGTGATGAGCACCAGAAGAGCGGGGAACACATTAGAATTTTCCACCTGCATCACCGGTGCCTGGCACAGGCTGGCCCACAGTACGCACTCAAAAAATATATATCTGTTGAAATAATGAAAGAATCCAATCAGGTAATATATGTGGAAAAGGCTCTGTGAGCATGAACTATTTCCTTGCGATTTACTTTCAGAGTCCTTGCCCATAAGGAACGTACAGTCCAGGTGCAATTCCTCCACCGAACAAGCTCAGCTCTCCTGCTCTGAACCTCTAGCCAGCACAGGCAGCATCTCACCGCACGCTGATCACCCGCTGATCGCATGCTGCCCCGTGAGCGCTTGAAAGATGTGCTGCGGAATCAGACTGGGGGTCGAGGCTTCTTAGGTCTCATCTCTGCTTTAGCATTTACCTGCCTGGGATGTTTCTGGACCCAAACACCAGAAATGAGAGGTCCCCACTTTCTCCAGAGGGGGAACCTAATCTCCATTTTTTCAGTATCTCAAGACTCAACTTCCTCAAGCTAGAAGATCCGCTCACGTCTCTTTCAGACCTCAATGTCTGTGACTCTCTCTCTGGTACTTGTATTTTGAATGAAGCCCCATGAGGACAGGGCCTTCTCCCTCTTATTCACTGCTACACCCCCAGCACCTAGTGCCCGGTGCAATGCAGCTACGAACAAACATCGACAAATGCGTGAACGAACGAATGAATGGCTATTTAACTTTGCACGTATTTACGCCTTCTCTCTATTCCAGATCATACGCTCCTGTAAGGCAGGGGAGCACCTCTCTCAGGCACGTATCTTCCTGACACATTTGCTATGATGCTTATCCCGAGGAGAAGCTCCACGAATGTGTGCTGACTCCCGACCAGCACTGGTTAACATGCACAGACAGGCACCTCCCGCAATAGGCCCTGTGTTCCGCGGTGAACGGTGTCTGGACTCCCCGGCCCCAGTTGTGCTAGATGGCCTCTCCTCTCCTGACCTGTCAACAGTCCCTCCGCTGGTCTCTCTCGCCCCCATAGGGCTATTACACCATTAATCGTGATTTTCCAGGGTGGGTCCGAGAGGAGGCTGACAGCCACCAGACAGTGCTTGGTGGCGAGAGGACAGAGGAAATCAGAGGGGCAGCCAGATTAATTACCGGTTTCCTCTCAGCTCTAGGCAACAAGATCTTGATTACTCCTCATGACGCTCCAGGCTCCTCAAGACAAATGCACGTGGGCTTCTCTGCCCTCCTGACTACGCTGACAGAGAGAAACTCCCAGCAGCGGCCAGCAGCCTCCATGGCACATGCAGGCGGTGCGGTGGCCAGGGCAGAGGAGTGGCACCCCAGGCCCTGCGGCTTCCTCGGGGACAGTCATCCTCTGTGACCTGATACAGCTGGGCAGTATGCGTAAGCATCCTGTCTCCCTGGCAACAAGCATGCGATGATGCCCAGACTCAGATCCTGTCCTGGGAGTCAGGGGCCTAGGTGTTCACTAGCTCTGAGCTGCTCTGAGCCTCTCTGAGCCTCAGTTTCTCATTCTGTAAAATGAGGGAATCAGACCAATGATCTCCAAGGTTCTTTTAAGCTCTGAGATTCTGCATTTCTAGGAATTGTACTTTATGATAACAGATAACATTTACTAAATATTTACTTTCTATAGGCAAAGTACTATTTTAGACTCACTGCTCCTCAGAACGCTGCGAGGCAGACCCTCATTCGCCCCCTCAACCCCGGCAGACAAGGAACCCAAAGGTGGAAAGGTCGAGTGGGACTTGCCAAGGTCACATCGACAAATGTGACCTTGAAGCGCAGGGGCTGGTCCTGCCCAGGCCTGACTTTAGGGGAGGACATTCAGGGAGCAGGGCCACTGCACGTATCTGCTGGCACTCAGGACACGCGACTAGGGAAGCTGTTTCCAATTCTCTGGCACTAATGAGTGAGCCATGGGGGATCCCCGGTCTGTCTTCCTCTCCAAACCACCTCCCGTGTATATTTCAGACCAAAGCCCTCAATCCACCTCTAAACAATGTTCCCCTTCCAGGGGCCAGAGCAGACGTCTCTGGTTTCCAATCCCGGCTGTCACTATGCATCCTTAAGCTGATTACTTAACCTCTGAGGGCTTCACTTCCACAACTATAAACCGTGGGTGATGAGGCTTCCCTTGAAAAGCTGCTGCAAGAGATCTCAGGTGTAATGCAATCAGTGAATGCAACTTCCTGTCCCTCTCCCATCCCATCCTAGGCACCTTGACCGCATCCACACCTTCTCCGAATGAGACCACCTGCCACGCCTCTTGCTAATATTAATCCACAGCCCTCTCACCTCCAAAATTCTGCTCCAAGTCAGCCCCATCCAGAAGCTTTCCCCAAAAAGCCAGCCCTCCTTCCTCACTTAGACTCAGCCCAGCACAGGAGCAAAGGCAGGGGCCGGATATGGAGAGCCGTGTGACCTTGGGCCCATCTCTTAACCTCTTGGGGCTTCCATTTCTTCTTCTGTGAAATGGGGACATTACACTCCCACCATCTACCTTACAGGGTTGCTAAGAGGCTCAAAGGAGACAATGGCTGGAGAATTACTTTGCAGGTGAGTGAAGTGCTTTCTAAGAAACATGGTGTTTGTTGTTCCTTTACGCCAGACTGGCCAAAACATATAAATAGACTTAATACTGCTACATGATTTATACTTCATTCATTCAACAAATATTTCTGTCGTGGCAGGGTCCAGGCCCTAGGATACAGTCCCTGCCCTGGTGGAGCTTATAGTCTAGGGAGGAGACATTAATCCATACCCAGGGAGCTAGATGCCATAATGACAAATGATAGAGGAAAAGTACAGGCTGCTATAGTGTGTGTGGCGGGGTCCACATGTGGCCAGAGGGGAGGGCTTTGTTGAGGACGAAATGTTTGACTTGAGTCAGCCAGGTCCTTTGAAGGGGGCAGTGGCGAGCAGAGCCAGACAGAGGAAATAACACAGCACAGGAGACGAGAGGCTCTGGTGGGATGCAGCGCCATTAGCGTCGGAAATGGGAGGAAGCCCACGAGGATGGAAAGCCGAGAGCATCTTCTCTACGTGACTGTTGCGCTTATGTGTCTCTCTCATTAGGCGTCCCCAATCTCTCTCTGTCCCCAAGTCCAGGATAAGGCTCTGCATCTAAAGCCGATTACCATCCTGAACCTCGTGCTGGACCCAGCATCCTTCACAGCATCCAAATCTCCTCTCTGCCACAAAGGAGGTGGTTAGAGGTGAGAAGACAGAGAATTAATCACCAGTCGAGGTGAGCCAGGAGGGGTGGGAAGAGGACCACTGGGTCGGATGTGGAGGGCAAGACTGGCTCTGGACGATGAAAAATGTCCCTGGCATTTACCTGAGGCCACCGGGCTGGGCCCTGGGGAGCCAAACTCCTAGCAAAGACCACGTGAGCCGAGGCTTTGAAAGAAAATAGCTCAGTGCTGGAGCCATTTGTAACACGTTTAGAGCAGAGAGACCTCGCAGGGGCGTCCACAGAAGAAGAGAGAGTGAGTGGGGAGAAAGATGCAGGGAGAAACTGCTTTTAAGGACAGCATTCTAATTACCTCCAGATAAATAACAGCCCTCCCTCCCCTGCTTGGGATCTGTGTGGGTGTTTGGGAGGAAGGGGGCTGCCCTGCAGAAGCCTTGGAGTGAGGCTGTGTACACTGCAACCTTCCATAAAGAGATGTGGGCAGAGCTGGGTTATGCAGCCTGGAGAAGACAAGGATGGGGGTGGGAGATGCATCTGAATTTAGCCATCTGTAGTCAGAGGTGGGTTATTGTAGACTCACAGGTGACGGGACGCAGACAATCTCCAGCCTCACTGAGGTCAGAGCCAGAGGAGAGTGCTCTGTTATTGATAAGGAAGCCAGTCCTGGCCTGAGAGCATCTGGGTCACAGCCATGAGCTCCCTTCCCTTGGCCTGGCTCCATCTCGCCCACGCGGTCACCTCATGTACACACTGGCCTTTTCGGTGTCTCAGACGTCATTGGCAGAAAGTAAGGCCCTGTCTTTTTTTTTTTTTTTACTTGATTTTGGTTGCACCGGGTCTTATGCATGCCGCAACTAAGAGTCTGCATGCCGCAACTAAGAGGCCTTTAAAGTCCCAGCCAGAGCAGGTGAGAAGGCAGCTATCCCAAGGTTCATGCATTCCACAGGGAGGCCCAGGACTAGCCCCTCTCCCCCAGCACTCCCAGGGGTGGGAGAAGGGAGGGGGTAAAGCAGATAGGAAAGCTAGATATTGCACAATGAAGATTCATAGCAAAATAAGTGGTGTCCCCTTCAGATTGCAAAGTGATAGACTTATTCCACTGGTGTCACCCAAGCCCAACACAACCTCTGGGAACTGCCTAAGAGCCCACACAGAGTCCCCTTCAGCCCTTGCCCGCACCCAGCTCAGTCCATCAGCACTGACAGGCATCCGCCTGGCACCAGGCTCTGCGTGGGGCGGAGGACAGAAACTGCAGCTGGCCAGCTGCCCCCTGCAGAGAAGGTTCTAGAACTGCAGTTGGGGTAGGAGGCAGACTTGCTTTTCACTCTCAAGTGTTCTCTACTGTTTGCATTTTAAGCTAAGAGGTTGGATGGCTTTTTCAATTAAGAAATCCAGTTAATAATTTAAAAAACAATATAGAATCCCAGCTTTCTCAACGACTGGCTCTAAGACCTGGACCTGTTACTTAACCCCTGAGCCTGGGCCCCCTCCTCCATAGAGGGAGGCTAATCACACCTCAGGTTCAAGTGCTCAGCGACTGCTGGGCCTGCTCAGGTCCCTCACAGCCTCTCTGGACCACCCGTCACTGGTCCAGGTGCTCTGGCTGCCAGGACAGTAAGGGCCGAGCCGTTGCTCAGAGGTGATCCTGGAGAGCGTTCTCGAGCCACAGTCCCCTCCCAGCTACAGTCTAACCCCAGCACCTCCTCTCCCCCTGCCTCCACGGCTACTGCCCCCAAGTCTACCTGCAGTTTCCATGCTTACCCACCCTGCCCCCCGACGCATTCAAACACATTCACAGCTCTGGTTCTTAGCAGGATCCCAGGTCCTGGGTGAGAGGAGGGTCCTCCCTTGGAAGGAGAGATGGGGAGGAGGATGGGGGGGCCCTGTATGTTGATCCGATCTCTGAGGGGGGCAGGGATACAGACAGCACCCTCTCCAGGAGCCACCCTGGGCTTCTGCATTAGTCACAGGCCACAGAAGCTCCCACCCAGCCTGTCAAAGCCCCATCACCTTTCCTCTGTCGTGGCCTGGGGATGTCACAGAAACCAGAGGCAGAGCCAGCAGAGTCTTCGGGTTGAAGTCCAGAGGCTGAAGGCTTTTCACCTCCCTTTGCACATTCTCAGGGTGACTTTCAGGAAATCCTTGACTTCCTTAGCTTAGCAAAGGGGCTGTCCCTGCACTCAACACTTCCCCCACCACAGGGCCCTTGGTGAAGGGGCACGTAAGCACGAAAGCCCAGCTCCAGCTGCCAGAAGGAGAGAGACAGGCTGTGAGTACCACTTGGGTGGGGCACACTTCCCAGATCCTGGCAACCCTGCTGCACTGCACCAGCATCTCTGCACACTCTGGGCCCACCCGGCTCTGTGCTGGGTACTAATGGGCTGTGAAAGTTCTCAGATATGCTGACTGCCCTCAAGGAACTTACTGGAAAAGTCAGATGTCCTTGTGGGAAGAGTAAGTTAAGCAGCACACCTGTAAACTCCTGATGCAAGAAAGCAATGGAGCAGCTGTTCCGTGGCCAGACAGCCTTTGTCACCAAATGGGAAGAACTGCTGGGAAGACAGAAGGTAGAAAGGCCTCCCATGGCCCAGAAGGTTGTAGTAAGATTCTCGGAAGATGCTGGACACACGCTGAGCCCTGAGGCACGTGCTGCGCAGGAAGGGAGACCTTCCAGGCAGTCACTGTGGAAGGCAAGAGGTGTCCAAGGGACAGTGACCAGACCAACTTGGCAGGAGCACATGGTGTCTGAGGGGCCCTGGGAGAGATAAGTGTTGGGGTCAGATTCTAGAAGGCTTTGATTGCCAAGGTTAAGGAGCTTGGACTTTATCCTCCAGGCAATAAAGTGCCGCTGAAAGTTTCTGGGCCAAGGAGGGCCAGGACTGGAGTTGTGCCTAAGGAAATTGATGTGACCAGGGTGTGCCAGGTGGCCTGGAGAGCAGAGAGGCCAGGTAATGGGTACTTAGCTGCATGGGAGGGGATGTGAACGCAGGGAAGCCAACCCTGAAGGGAGTGGACCCCATACGGCCTGAATATTAGGGCCCTAGATTTTCCCACAAACGGGAAAAGAAAGTCTCTGAGCAGCCAAGTGTTGGATCTGCAAGGAAAGCAGAGTCCCAGGCAGCTCCAGAAGCAGCCTCAGTAGGACACGGGGCACCACATATAGCACCAAGCTTGGATGGGGCCCAGCCCATATGCTGGGCTCTAACGGGAGTGATTCTAGAAAAGTCTGGACTTGGAGTCAGAAGGCCGGTGTCCCAATCTGGGCTTACCACCCATTCTTTGCACGACCACGGTCACGTCCTAAAATCTGTCTGGGCTTCGGTTTCCCAGAAAATTGAAAACATGCTACTTGCTCTGTCTGCTCCACGGGGTTGTTCAAAGATCAAAGGGGACGTTATAGGTGACCCTTGCTTCACTAGATTTTGCCAACTGTCAATCATGTCTCAGTAAGCAGAAAGTCAGGAAGGTGTTTTTCCTAAATCAGACGTCTGCAGTTGTTTAATTCTTCCCTCCTCCACCCTCACCCCCAACATTTCATTCCCTGTCTTTTGTTCTAGAATATATGTCTGACTCCCCATCTCTCAGATTTACTGAACGGATAAATGATTTACCTTTGTTTTCTGTCAAACAACTAGGACAATGTTTTCCACCTAGTTGGAGCTCAATAAATGTATGATTGATTAATCAATAAAAGTGAACCTAAGGAGGGTGTTTTAATCCTACTCATCACCCCCCCACTCAGTGACTCACTTTAATATCTTAAAAAAAATAATTAGGATGTCAAGTTGGAGATCTCTCCCCTGCCCCCACCTCCATTCACAGAACTTCACATCCCAGAGGAGGGCAGGGGAAGGTAGTGGTTAGCAGCACGGGCTTTGTGCCTGCGTTAGACCGAGATCCCTGAGTCTGGGCTCTGCTACTTACTTAGCTACGACCTTGGGCAAGTGATTAACCTCTCCAAACCTCAGTTTCCCCAACCACAAAATGGAGAAAATGTTAGCTGTTCCTAAGGTTGCTTTCAAAGATTAGCTGTCATCTTAGCGGTGCGCCTGCAAACAGCCAGTGCTCAGTGACGGTTCTGTTGCTCAGATTATGGAGAGCTCTTATTATGAAGATTGCTATTATCGTCCACAGCCACATCACCAGGATCTGGGGGGACTGGTATCTGGGTACAGATTTCCCGTTAGTGTGGATGACTGCGAGTACTCTGTGACTGCCAATAGATTAAGCCTCTTATCACTTTCGACTGGAGAAAGCTTTGAAATGCCTCACCCCACAAGCCAACCTAACATCCTGCTATCAACTGGCATCTGGGGCTGGGGGCACTGAGTTGATCAGTCGCCCTTATGGCGCTAACCCAGCGTTAATGGTGCAAGTGAATTACAAACAAGGCCCGCCTGCCATGCTCAGCAACGAAACATGGCAGGAGGGTAATTGTCCGGAACTTGAGCACAGGGGGACACAGCAGGCGTGAAACACATTAAAATGTGGAAGAGCAACAATCTAACACTCCTTCTCCTGCTCAGACCCAAGGAGAAGCCAGCAGGCCAGGGGAAAGGAACGCAGGTGCCAGATGGGGAAGGCTCCAGAAGAACAGATCTTCCAGATGACCACGGCTGGCCACCCAGCGCAGCTGAGGGGAAGGGGAGAGCATCCGGGTCAGCTCCACGCAGCCTGGTGTGCCCACGGGAGCTTGGAGGCCGAGGAGGTCCAGCATCGCTCTGGGCTGTGGCTGGGCGTCCCACCCCACAGGAAGGCACCTCTTTGTTTTTAACCTCCCCACCCAGGAGTGACTGGGGTAGATAATGGCCTCACCCAGGCTGGTGGCATGAAGACCAGTCACTTGTTCATTCATTTGTTCATCTCCATGCTGAGTATGCATTCACTAGTCGTCAGCTGCAAGCGGAAAGAAAGCTACCATGACACAAGACGTTCTTTCAAGGGGAAACAGGCACAGACATCAGTCACCAGGCGCAGGCTGGGAAGTGCAGTCACAGAGCCAAGGTATAAGGCAGGGCTGGCGTGAGGCAGAGGGCGCTCAGTGCTGCCCAGGCATGGTCGGAAAGAGACCCTTACACTGGTCTTGAAGGATGGAGAGACACAGCCCATACGTGCATATACTATATACCATATGTGCAGATACGTACACGTACACACACATCCTCAGGTTTTAGGCATCTAAATGGGAAACATGCGGCCCAGGGCTCACACAGCTCCACTAAGTTCTCAACACGCTCTGAGACCAAAAGGAAAAGGACAAACTCGGGTACACAGCAGACGGCAGTCCTTGTCTTTGACCATCTTCACTGTCTACTGCAGGCAAGAAAAAGGCTAACCCCTTCACCTTCTCCCTCACAGCTGGGGAGGTTTGCCGGTGGCCTGGGGAGTGACTTTATAGTCGGACTTTCCGCCTGGCCTGCTTGAAAGAACAGCCTTCTTCCTCCTGCTTCCCACCTCACGAAAGATCAGACCGTGGAGAGGCGCAGTGACACTTCAGGAAGCCATCAGAGTAGCGGGCAAGTGCACTACCTCGGGAAGGCTGGGTTCCAATCCCCTCTCCTTCATTTACTAGCCATGATCGAGACATTGACCTCTGAGCCGCAGGTGCCTCATCTATAAAATCCTGATCATAACTGTACCTACCTCACAGGGCTGTTGGCAGTTTTAAGGGAGAAATGCACGTCAAGTGCTTAGCACAGGGCCCGGTACATAGTTAAGCCCTCAGTAAATATATTCTACATAGTCTTCACGATGACGCCCCATCCCTGCTACCTGGAAGCAAACAGCTCTGCTGAGTTCGACCGACACATTTCATCCAGCAGAGAGCATTTCACCAGCACTATTTCGTTCATTCAACAAGGATCAACTGAGCACCTCGTGTGTGGGAGGCATGAGGTCTTGTGTAAAAATACAGGGTCCTTGTCCTTGAAGCATCTATGAAGGATAAGAAACCCACCTGTGTCCTGCCGAACTGTATACACATGCAGTCGCACCCATGTATATTCACACACTTCTGTGCACACACAGAACCCCTACCCCTGGAAACCCGTCATCTATGGATACGTTTAAAGCACTATTATCCCCACTGTAGGACGTGATGGTTAGTAAAGTCTAGGCAGCAGACAGCACAGGAATAACTATCCTCTGTGTTCTGGAAGCGGAAACTGAGGCTCAGAGAAGATAAATGCCTTGTCCAAAGACCAGGGGAAGGGTGTGCCGGGAGCCAACGTTACTGGGCTTGCACACGCCGTGCGTGTGCGGTGAGTTGGCCCCTCCACGTGGTTACTTCATCAAGCCCCACGACAACCCCATGAGGCCTGGGTCTGGGCCCTCCTGCAAAGATGAAGAAACAGAAACACAGCAACGTAATTTGCCAAGGATCACAAAGCCAACATGCGATGGGCCAGGAGGCAAACAGTTTTGTCTGCCGCAGGCCCAGCAGCCTGTGCTCCGATCGCCAGCAAACACTGGTGGCGGGCCTGCGTGCACCAGGCATGGCGCCTGGCCAGGCAACGCCAGGTCCTCTAGGTGCCCCACGCACCCCCTGCATGGTCCCACTTTGGGACCTAGAACGTTCTTCCCCCAGAAAAATTGACACACGCCCTCTCCTTCTTCACGTCTTGACTCAAATCTCAGAGTCTCAGGAGGCTTTATCCTCTCTGCTCTACTTTCCCTTTCTTTACGCAGCACTCACTGCCCCTGACGTATATAATTTACTTATCCGTGACGTTTCTTATTTGTATGGGTTGCTCCTGCACATGCTTGCGAAAATGTAAGCTCCCGAGAGCAGGGCTTTTGTCTACTTTGTATTTATGTATATATATATGTATGTATGTATTGCCTGCATTGGGTCTTCACTGCTGCCCACGGGCTTCCTCTAGTTGCGGAGAGCGGAGGCTACTCTCTGTTGCGGTGCGCGAGTTTCTCAGAGCACAGGCTGAGTAGTTGTGGCACACGGACATAGTTGCTCCGTGGCATGTGGGATCTTTCCGGACCAGGGATCGAACCCGTGTCTCCTGCATTGGCAGGCAGATTCTTAACCACTGCGCCACCAGGGAAGCCCCGTCTACTTTGCTTTTTATGTGTCCAAGCACCTAGAACAATGCCTGCCATGTAGTATGTGCTCGACGGATGTGCTGAATGACTATGAGAAACACGTGAACAGTAAGTGGGTACTGAGATTAAACACGCACAGTGCTGACTAAGGCTGCGGCCACCAGGAGTCTCCCAGGTCTGCTGGGGGGAAGGGTGGCCTCAGGAACTTGTAGATTCGACACCTTCCTATTGATCAGAGACAGACGCAGCATTAGAAGCATCCTACTTCCAAGGTTCTCACAGCAAACGAGGTGAGAAGGACATCAGAGAATTTCAAGGCATTCTTGCCCTGGATTCAAGGAGAACCCAAGGCCGCCACTGGCTGCGCCTGAGCCCAGCTGAAGGCTGGGAGCCAAGCTCCACTTATCAGCACATCCTGAAGGAGGGGTGGGAAGGGTGGGTGCTCACAGCCTGGAAAGTTGAGGGAGACTAAGAAAGCGAAGCCACGATGCAGAAGATGCTTCCAGAATCTCGGAGCCGCAAGGGACCTGGGAGATCACCTAGCGCAGGATCCTCACCTCACAGACACCACAATGAGGCTCAGAGACGGAAAATGACGTCCTCGAGGTCAAGAATTTGTGCCAGAGCAGGTTCTAAAACCCGAGTCTCCTGGCTGCTGGATCAACGCCCTTTTCATGGTAGGTAGCACTTACTCATTAAAATGCTTTTGTTTGTTTTGTTTTGTTTAACTGTCTTCCACAAATCAGCTCTCTCCTTGGTAGCAGGGACACAAGACACTGTGCAAAACAGATAAACACACAGGTAGCCAGCAAATTCAAACACCAAGTGCATGGTGTTATCATGGAGGAAGTGTTGCCTGGTTGCCACGGGCATGTTGGGAAGGGGTCCCCAAGCCAGGCTTGGGGAGGGGGTCAGAGAGGACTCCTCTGAAGAAAGGACATCTAAGTGGGGACCCGAACAATCAGTTGGGATCAGCCAGAGGGAAGGGGAGGGGTGGGAGAGGAAACAGCACATACGTGGCCTAAAGGGAGAGGAAATAGGGACCTTTAGGGATCGGAAAGCAGTGAGAGCTGACGCCCAGATGGACGCAAGACTTGGTCATCCAAGGCTTTGGCAGCCATGCTAAGAAGTGTGAATTTTATTCTAAGAGCCATTGAACGGTTTTAGGTAAAGGGGTGACGTAAGCAGAATTATAAAAAGAAAATAGAAAGATCGCTCTGACTACAATTCAAAAATAGTTTTAGAGGGGTTGCCTCTGGAGTCTGGGAGATCAGTGGGATGGCTGATGTAGACGTCCTGACAAGAGATAAGGTGACTTGAAGGAAGACACAGCCGGTGGAGGGAGAGGGGCGTTTGCATGTGAGACCTTTTCAGGAGGTAGAGTTCACAGGACCTGGTGATCTGATGTGGATCATGAAAAAAATGGGAAAACAGGATGACTTCCAAGGCTTCTAGACTGGGCAACTGTGCGGCTGTTGGTGCCACCAGAGCAGAGACTGGGGTGGAGGACAGAGGAAGGAAAAACTAGAAGAAAGGGACCGTAAGCCCAGAGATGCCAGGAGCATCTGTGGTGTGGATGTCTAGCAAGATAAAGAGAATGAACACCAAACCCTTGGAATCCTTCCATCCAGAGCTGACCTTGCTGACCTGAACTCCAAGTTCCCCTTTGCGCCTCTGTCCATGGTGCTGCGTATTCAGCCGGGCCCGTACTTCACAGACTGTGACTTCTCCCCAGGGGCTGACCCTCTGCTCTTCAAGGTCAAGGGGTCACCTCTGATAGGGAGGATGTTAAGAAAGGCACCGAGAGTTGTTTCTAATTCCTGAGAAAGGCAGGCCTCTGCTTTTCATGCCACTTCAGAAGACACAATTGAGAGGCAGCACAGCATGTTACTTAACTTCTCTGTGCCTTGGTTCCCTTATCTGGCAAACGGGGTTAAACATAAGTGCCTCTTCATAGAGTTGTGAAGGCGAAATGATTTAATATCTCTTAAAGAGCTTAGAAAAGTGCCTGGCACATAGTAAGTGCTACCTAATTGGTAAATTAGTAAAAATGAATGCATAAGATGAAGATTTAGATGCCATCACGGGAAGCAAGATAGACTGAGTTGGGGGAGGTGCACTTCTGTAGGCAAAGGGGACCCAGGAGAAAGAAGGAGCATTTTGCAGTTTAGGATTTAAGCACTCGGGCACACTTCGCTAGGAGAAAACCTGGGCTGAGTCAAATGGATAGATTCAACCAGCTTTCGCCTCAGATCGCGCCCAAACATAATTATTCTGGGTGTGGGTCTTCTTCGAGAAGTAACGTTTACTTCAAAACCCAGCAACGGCACCCAAAATGGCTTTGATGTATGTGGAATCTGACCAGCCTCCATTGCATTAGGGGAGGTGGTCCTGTTTTATGCATCAGGCTCTCTCCAAAGCACCGAAATTTACAGCACACTTGTTATGTGGCTCAGCAAAAGGTGTATGAATAAAGAATAACCTGCTCAATCAACACTGCTCAGCCAGGGAGCCCAGGAAGCTACTCACTCTGCCTGTGATTTGCCAAGCACCAACAGGGGGAAAAAAAAGCCCATCCCATCAGGGCACCCTGACATTGCATTTAGACAGGCTCATGTTCCTGCTTCCACTTTTGTTACTTGCTGGTGAAAACAGTACAGCCCAAACACGAAGTCACTCATTTCCCCAAGGAGCATGGGGTCCATGCCTATCTGGCTCTCCTCTGTGCCTTGTTTCTGGAAAGGAGACGAAAAAGATTTGTTCGTGTGTCTGGTCTCCCTCTTGCCTCCTCTCTTTCACTTCCCTCCCTTCCTGCATGTTCTCTTTCACTTCTAGTTTTCATGACTCTTTCCTCCCAGCTGACCACCAAACACCTATGTCCAGGGAGGCCCGTGGCACCAGGGTCCTCAGATACAAAGGGGGCAGAAGCTCATTTTGCCTCAGCTTGGCGTCTGGTCTCTGTGAAATGCCAGGAGAAGTCTGATCTTGCCCAGCCAGACACCTCTGACCATGGTCCTGGACTCCAGTCCCATTCTCAGGGAGCCCATTCTCTGGGCTAAGGTGGAGCCCAGAGTCCAGAGAGCAACACTCTCTCTAGGGAGGAATCCTAGTTGGTCCCCAAGGTCCCCCAACACAGATTTCCTAAGCTGCTTTTCTTAGATGTCAAGACCAGCCCCAGGCAAAACTGTGATGTAGGCAAGATTTGTTCATTCACTCATTCAACCGATGCTTTTTGAGAATCTACTCAGTGTCAGACCCTGGCCTAGGGCTGAAAATATCATGGTTCAACCTTCCTGCCCTCACAAAACACTACAGAGTGCCACGGGGGGCAAACAGAGGGGCACCAAAGCTCCCCTGGGGACTGGAGGTCAGAGGAGGGTTCCCAGGAGAAGACCATCTAACATAAAAGACAAAAAAAGAGAAATAGAGACATGTCTAAGAATATTTAAGGCATCACTGTTCATGAGTGTCAAAAACTAAACATCCAAACATCCATCAACCATAGGATCAGTAAGTGGTGGCACGTTCAGACAGTGCAACACAGCAATGAAAACGGACATTCAATGGATGAATCCCACAAAGAGAATCTGAACAAAAGAAAGCCAGACACAAAGACTCATGCTGCAGCGTTCCATGCATCCAGCTCCAAAACAGGCACTGGGAGTCAGGACCATGGTCAGAGCGACGAGCTGGGGGCCTGAGAAGGACAGTGGGGTGCTGCTTCTCCATCCAGGTGCTGCAGAGAAGGGTATGTCTACTTTGTAAAAAGTCAAAGCTGTATACTTATGATTTCTTCATTTTGGGGGTATAGCTGATAGACTTCCGTGAAAAAGTTTACATTAAAACATTTTTAAGACAAACAAGAGATAACCTGGCACAGCAGGGGGCCTGCCTGTCCTCAGTGCCCTTGTCTCCCCTCCTCTGCTTTCTCCCCATAATCACCCAACCTTATGCCCCTCCCACCCTGCAGTCCCATGGGACACCATCGGATTAGTTAATTCACACTAAATTGTCCATGACTAACAGCCGTTCAACAGTATTACCCCTCCCTGGGGATTTCTTTTTTAATAAAGCAGAACTGCCTTCACTCAAAATAGTAACTACACCCAGGCAGCAGAAGCTGGCGAGGTTAAGTGATGGGGTGTGGGCACGGCCCTAATACACTTCAACGCACCCTATGCCACTACTTAACCTGAAGCCCTAGGACATGCTGAGCCTCTTGCCTCTTCCTGGAGAGTAAACAAAGGGGGCAAGGCAGCTGGCCTCCTGGGTCACCACGGGGAGGCAGCGTTTGGGCATCTAGACCGTGAACGGGGACCCTCAGGGCAGGTCAGTCCCAAGGTAAGCCTAGGCGGAGCAAAAGAAATGTGAAAATGCTCGGGGCAGAGGGGAGCTGGCGGAAGACATGGGTGTGACCGTGCAAGGCTTGCCGGGGCATCTGCAGTTTTACAAACTGCCAAAGAACCAACGGGACTGTGACCCTTGCCTCCCAATTTACAAAGCTGATTCACTGTGCTTCGGGCAGTCCTGTCATGTTTCCAAGAACTATGCCAATAGTTCTCCCATTCTGAGCAGGTGGGGAATTGCCAGGTTTGTAACTTCACAGGCCGATTACCTCTGAGAAGAATTCACAGCAGGCAGAGCAGGAACCAGACACGATGTAGGGACCATGACCTGAGGCTTTCGCAGGGATTCTTGGCCACATTGGCGGCTGCCCTCCCATCTTCTTGGCCCCAGAGGGGAGAAGGGGGGGTAGGAAACGAATTCCTTGGCTACTCAATGTCCCTTGGTCTCACTGGTCCGTTTTCCCCTGGGCTTTGCTCCCGGCTGCTAAGGCTGAGCTCAACGAGGCACGAGGGGCGGGGGTGGGGTGGGGTCCCCATTTCCCTTCCCCAGGCAGCCAGAGATAAGAGGTGATGCAGTCTGGCCACCTGCTCCACCCGTCTGGTGGCTCCATGAGCTGGGCAGGGAGCCTGGCAGGGAGGAGGGACAGAGAAACCCCTGGCAGTGGGTCTCATGAGAGCTCCGGAGATAAATCTCTTTCACTGTCCTGACTCTGCCCCCTCTCTCTCTTCAGTTCCCAACCCGCTGTCTCCAGATCAGTGGGTTTTCCAGATGTAGCAACAGGTCCTCCGCCTGACAGACTCAATCCTGAATGGTTCCCCAGGGGGACGAGGTGCCTCTGGGGAAAGGCAGGCTGGCAGGCTGGGAGAGTCTTGTGTCTGGAAAGGCTCTTTCCAGAAAAGCCAGGGCACGGCCCTGCAGACAGGCTGTGAAGAAGGCTAACCAGGGCGAGACCCTTTGGGAGTAGGAGGCTGTGTTAGAGGCAAGGCCTTTCCAGGCTGCCTCTGCTGCAAATGGCCAGAAGGAGGGGCTCTGGTTTGCATCCCAGCTCCACCCTCTATGAGCTGGGGGACCTCAGTATGGCCCCGGAACATAGTAGGGGCTCAGGAAATGTCAATGGTCAAGTTCGATGGCTAATATTCTAACCACCTTAGAGTGACAAAGAGAGTGCCACCAAACACGGGGCACCAGGGTCCACTTCCTGCCATGTATCAGGTGGCTCACAGTGTCTCAGGCACCATGCCGGGCACTTTACATACATCATCACTCTTAATCCTCACACTAACTGAAAGGTGGGTCTCAAGAGCCCCCTTTTTGGAGACGGGGTTCAGAAAGTTGCCGCTGCTGCTCTGACATCCCACAGCCCGCGAGCGGAAGCAGCAGGATTTGAACCTACGTTTGTCGCCTCCGAGGTCTGCACTGCAAACCACTGCACCATCCCACCCCGACCCGCACTTGCTCAGAGACCCTCGGCTGCAAAGCAAAGGGGTTTGCAGTGATCTTTTTGCATCTCCCATGAGTAGATGTTCTGTAACTGAGGCCCTTCGCTCCAAAAAACCTCCAAGCCCAGCCGTGCTTTCTCTGTGCCTCTGCCGGGTCCCCCAGCAAACACCGCGGCGCCGGCAGAGAGAAGACAGAGGCTCACGCAGCGGCTCTCAAGCCCCACTCCCAGGGGCCGTCTATTACTGACCCAGCCCACCCTCTCTCACCTAGCGAATGTAACATTTTCATTTCCCTCTTGAAAAAGAGCGAAATCAGTAGTTTTAATGCTGAGAATTTAACTTTATTAATAAACACTAAAAGGTAAAACTTCTCAGGTCCCTGATTGAACACCATCAGTGACAGGGGCCCCAGCCTAACTCCAGACCAAGGGTGATGTGCTGAGACCTTCTAAGCCAAAGGATTTTAACCCAGATACATGCAAGCACACACGTATGCTCACGTGTACAGAGGTCACTCTGGAGACGGGGCCCCTGTCTGCAGGGAGCCCCCTTTGTCCCAGGAAACAGTTCTCTCTGCTCCGTATACAGAAGGGCTGAGAGTCCTATGAGGCCTGGCCCCGGAGTAACTGCCTCCCTGATTTAGAGAGCTGTAAAAGCTGGACTTGGACTCAAATATTTAAGCACTTTCAATACGCCGATAATGATAATTGCCCTGCTCATGGCATTTCCTCTTAAATGAACCTCCGCGCCAAGAAGACTCTGAAATCACTGTCACCCAACAGACGCTGCTCTCGGTCGACCCTAATCCTCACCATTGTGCTGGTGGCCCTGTGGGCAGCTGTCACCCAAGGAAAAAGGCCCTGAACTTAGAGCCGGATGACAGGGGTGCCGTCATCTGATCGTGTCCCTGGGTGAACCAGGTGACTTCTAAGTCTCCTCATCTGTAAAATGAGGATGGTATAGCCGGCCTGCCTCACAGGTTTTGTGTGAGGGTGAAGGAAACCATGTGTGACCTCCAAGGGGGTGACAGACAGGAACAATTAACAAGCCAACAGCGTCAACTCTCCAGTAAACCCAGCAGATAAGCGCACTCCAGTGCCCCCATTCTCGGCACACAGAATGAATGTGCCCAGGTCCCTCGGAGAAAGGCTTGTTCACCAAGAACACGGAGGCCTCTGGGGGCAGCTGGTGGTAGTGCAGGGGGCTTCAGGGGACGCTCAGGATTCATCAGTTCAGTCTGTGCTTTCCCCCCAATCCCCAGGGCGACTTAAGTGCTATCCCCGAAAGAGTAAAGTTTTCAACAAGATAAACAGGCGGCAGGCAGCAGAGGGAGGCGAGGACTAGAAAAAGAGGGATGAGTTTTAGACCTTTATTTTTACAGCCCGGCGCTAACTTGGAGGTAGAACTGGCCAGCTAGTGAAGCCTTTGGGGATGAGCCCGTAGTTCTAAGTGGACCCAGGATTCGAGGGGCGTGCTGTAGCTTGAGAATATGGGTGAAGAAAGGAGATGAGAAGGAGAGAAAGGGAGCAATTGGGTATTGAAGGCCCACTCTGAGCTGGGCCCTTGACATAGTTTATCTCTATTAGTCCTAATAAATCTCTGAGGTGTGTCCTGCCGTTCCTATTTTTCCGGATGAGGCCTGAGGAGTTCAGGAGCTGTCCCGCCTGCTGCACAACAATATATGATTGTGCTGGACTGGAGCAGGGCCACCTGATCCCATCCTCATCCCATTCCCCCCCAAGCCCCACGCTCAGGGCTCTGGGCAGATGTGTCCTGAGTGCCTCCTACAAGCTCAGCTCGATCCTAGGAGCTCGGGGGTAGAGAGGACTGAGACCAGACCCTCGTCTTCCAAGAGCTTTCAGCATAATTGGAGAGACAGGCCCGAGACTCGGGCAGTAATCAGAACAATCAGCCCTAAATTAGGAGAAAATGAGGAGTCTGAGGAAAGAATCATCTTCAAACTCTCTATCATGACGTCAGCCAGGAAGAACTCTCCTGACTTCACGGTCCTCAGAGGCCTCTGCTCTCTCTCTCCTCTGATGATGCGGCGGCTGAACCTACCAGGCTTCTCACACCCTCCTGGATCCCTAAGAGGCGCCCACCCGACCTGGAGGCCCGGCCCCGGATGCCACATCCACCCACGCTGTGCACTGACGTCCCAGGGATGGCGGCCATCTGCAGCCTGGCCACCCAGAGCGCGGCCCACAGACAGCGGCAGTGGCATCACCAGGGAGCTTGTGAGAGACGGGGCAGCTCAGGCCCCACCTCAGACACCTCCTGAGTCAGACTCCGCCTTATGACAAGGTCTCCAAGTGACTCCTGTGTAGTTTAAAGTCTGAGAGGCGCTCCGGAACCCCCATGCAGCCACATGGCCAACGCGATCAGAGCTGGCAGGAATGATGATAATAATGACCATGACAATGGAAGTAAACGTGACCGCTGTTGGGGTCTGAGGGCTGTCTGAGCTGGACACTGTGCTAAGGGCTCTATGTGCGTCTCTATCAATTTCCACAAAAGCCCTCGGAAGCCAATGCTGTGACCATTCCTGTCCTACACACAAGAGAGCTGAGGCTGGGAGGGGTCACCCAGCCTGTAAAGGGGACAAAGCTGGGACCCAGACCAGGACCATCCAACACTCTAGCCCACGCACGTCTTATTTAGTTGGCCAGAGTTCTTCTCCAGGAGCCCACAGGTCACCTAGGCTCACCTTCTCATCTTACAGAGGAAGCGACAACGGGTCCAGAGAGAAAAGGGGTGCTGCCAAGACCCCACAGCCAGGACTGCAGCCCCGCCCCCCTCAGCCCCCAGCGCTGCTGCACAGAAGTAGCTGGAGTCATTTTAAAGTCGGCAAAGCTAGTCAAATCATTAGCTCATTTTTGCTCAAAACGATATGGACTCATGGTCCCTAACAAAACCTCTCTCCCCAGAGGGTTTCTTCCTTACCTGAAGTTCCTGAGACAGGGTCCCGGCCACCCAGAGCCCAGCCCAGTGCCCTTGGAAGAGGAGTCAGGAGCCAGCTCCTCTCCGGGGGCCACTTTTTCCTGGTGGCACAGGGAAGGCTGGCGATGGCTCCTGGCTCAGAACCACGGGCAGGAGCGTGGCTTCCAAGCCAGGACCGTATCCTCCTCCCAGCGGGCTCCCAGGAGCACAGGCAACCTTAAGAGATTCTGGTTCACTGGTCTTCCTCAAGCATGTTTCGATTTGTTTCAGGAACACTCAACGACACCACAGAGTGGTCAGGCAGTCTTCTGTCTGAGCTGGAGCAGGCCACCGGAGGCCTGGCTGGTCTGCTCCGGAGGGGCTGAGCTCCGGCACCCGGGCACCTCTGCTGACCCCAGAGGCCGAGAGGTGCGAGATGCCCAGGGCTCGAGGGCCCGTAAGGGGCAGTGACGAGGAATGGCCGCAGCCTGCAGCGGGGCGGGGAGAGAGGCAACCCTTCCCAGCCGCGTCACTCACAAGCTGAGCTCAGTGGGGCTCCTAGGCCGCGGCTGGGAAGGGACGCTCCCTGCTCTGCGCCCACGGTGGCCCTGCCACCAGTACAACTGCCAGGCGCCTTTCATCTCTGCGCTGGGCACTCGGCACCGAAGTTTTGCCAGTCCAACTGCAAGTTCAGTGATATTGGATTCACACTAGGACAGCCGGGACAGGCCCAATTAGCACAGAGGCCTCTAGCCTGGTGCAGACAAAATGTCAGGCCCCAGAGGGGGGTGGGCAGATTGCCTCTGAGGGCACGGCATCCCCCCTCTCCTAGCAAAAGGCCAGCTCCCCAGCCGCGCAGCATGGGGGACGCCGGGAGGAAAAGGTGGCTGGAGCTGTTAATACAAACAGCGGTGGCCTGGCAGGGAAACTTTCTGCCTCGGAGGACAATTGGAGGGGGCAGGAAGGACGCTGGGCTTAATTCACACCTGCTTGAGGCGCTCTGGCCTTCTCTGCTTGGGGAGAGTCGATGGGCCAGAGGCCTGAGTACATAACCAGGCGCACACGTGGCCCAGAAGGAAGATGCAGGGAAGCTGAGAGGGCATGAGGAGGGCAGCTGAGGAGCAGCTGCAAAGCAAAAAACGTAACACCGGCAACAGTAGGAATAACAAGGGCTACCGTGTTTGGAAGGTGCCTGTATTCTGGAGCAACCGGGCCCTATATAGTTTTTCTTTTATTTCATTTAATCCTCAAACAACCCTATAGAGGTAGATGCTGCTACTGTCCCCACTTTTCATATGAAGAAACAGAAGCTCAGATAGGAAGGTGACTTGTCCAAGACCACACAGATATTCAGTGGTATAGACAGGATTCAAACTCAGATCATCAACCACCGCCCTGCACCAGTTTTGTTCTCACCACGTGTTTCCCTTCACCTTCCCCACCTCTCCAAAGCTTCCCGATCCTCCAAGGCCCAGCGCTAGGCCACCTCCTCCATGTTGCCCTCCTTGACTGCACCAGGCTTTCCCAAGCTCACTCAAATGGCTATGCTACTCCCATCGGTGCCTGCATGCCTGCTTTGACCGCCCAGTTCAATGGCTATTTCATCTTCCTGACTAGTTTGTGAGTTCTAAGAGGGCAGGAGACATGTTATTCATTCTCAGTGTTCTAGCATATCGTAAGGCTTACACAGCTTGCTTAATAAATATTTAAGAAAGAAGGAAGGGATGGAGGGAAGAATAGATCTTTCCCTGAAACCCTCTTTACTTCACATTTACTTTTCATGGTCTAGAAAAAACAGAGAGAACTGAGCATGGGGTTCTCACCCTCTCCGGAGAAGTCTTCCACCCCAAGAGGTGATGAGACGGCCGAGGCCTCAGGACCCACCCAGGTGCCATGCGGTGGCCTTCCTCAGGCCTCCTTGAAGCTGATCACCTCTCTCCTCCTCTTCCATCCATTGGTGAAACGGACCAGAACCCCTGAGGAGCAGCTGATGACCTTTATGTCATCCTTGGGCTTCCGCCTTCACGAGCCCCTCTCTACACGGCCACATGCTGTCAGGAGAACCCCTGGGAACACAGTTCCTGGCTTCAGAGAACCCACAATCCCCAAAGGGTGCTCTTACTCAAAGGGGCATGTGGCTCAGAGAGGCCCCAGCGAACACCAAAGAAACAGACTTTCAAGAGTCAGATTCCTTAGTTCTACCAGGAAAAGGCAGCTAAGAAGCAGTGGGTGGTTTGGGGGGTGGCCTGGTGCTGTGAGCTGAAGATACATTTCTGGGGCAAAACTCAGAGCCTCCTCCACGCAGGGAAGAGGTCAGCACCCAGAGATGTCGGAGGAAGGGCTGGGTGATGAGGACAGAGCCTGCTCAGCCTCCCTCCACCCACCAGCCGCCAAGCCTCTAAGTCTCTCCCCACACTTGAGCCATCTTTGCAGCACCCCTCCATGGAGCGTGCCCTCATTCCTAGCGCTCCTTTAGCACCCCTACCACGGGCCCCCAAGGCTACATGCTGATAATGGCCCTTTGCACTTTCCAAAGGACCCTCACGCACTTTGCCTCTGACCACCGCCGTCGGGAGCACTCTCAGGCCCATTTTACAGATAAGGAGACTGAGGCCCAGGGGAATTAAGGGGAACCGCAAATTGTTGGCAGCGCACAGGCTCAGGAGTTGTCTTCGGAGTGTGCCTCGGTCATAACATGTGTTATGACCTGAAGAATGATCCCAAGCTGGAACGGGGCAGTGTGCGGCCAGATGGCGACGGCTCTCCAGGGACCCCCTCTGCTCCGCCAGGCCCTCGTGCGCAGCTCCAGCAGATGCTTCCAAGCTACAAGCTCATGCTGCCCGTGGCCCGGCGACCAAGGCCGCAGCAGCCGTGCTGACAGCTTTGCTTCAGCAGCGCCCACCCTTGGGGACAGGTGGTCTTTCTCCCCAGGAGGTGACTCAGCCTTCGGGAGCTTCCAGGCAGCCCCGGGCTGCATGTGGTGAATCATTAAAGGATGAACAAGGCCTCGGTTACACAAGGGAAGCAGGAGGTAGAGACAGGAGGGACGAGGCTCGCGCTGCTGGTCCTGCAGGCCCCATTCCATCTCCCAGGCTGGCTCAGGAGGCTCTGGGAGGCACAGGATGGAGTAGGGAAGAGGAGGGGAGAAGAGGGAAGTCCAGGACCGGAAGGGACTAGCGGAGCCGCATCCGCCCCATTGCAGAGAGGCCCACGGAGATGCAAGGACAGCGACCGAGTTCATGGAGCCAGTGTCAGGCAGAGGCAGGATGAGAACCCAGGGTTAGGACTCCCCGCCTGGGCGGCTTCTCCTTCGGGGAACACCAGGCGAGTGAAGGCTCCCCTCAAAATCCAGTTTGGGGACTCATGATGAGTGTTGTATTTTCTTACAAATAAAAGACTGGATCAACTTGGGTTCCATGATATTCGTTCACCAACCAACTTCAGTGAATATCAGTGAAATACCTACTACGTGCTATCCCTGGGGATTCCACAGTAAAGTGAACACTGGACCACCCAAGCCCAGATGCACCCCCGGTACTGACCCAGGGATTCCCAAGGCAACTTCAGCACAGACAGGGCCAGGCTTCACCTCCACCTGGCCCGTTTCTCCCAGGTGCCACCGACCAGTGTGCCCCGGGCCTTGGGCAGTGGAGGAGACCCTTGAACCTCCAGGTGTCAGCTAGCACATCAGGAACTGTCACGGTCTCCCCTGCTGGGGCTGGCTCTCTGTCAATCATGGCAGGCAGATGCCTCTTCAGAGCAGACCACGAGGCAAACGTTCTAGTTTCTTTGGTCCTAGAAGTTCTGGCTATGTGACTCTACCATCCTGATGAGCCCTGGACAAGTAGGAACAGGCGGGAAGTGCAGCAAGAGGGTTTCCAGACCATGTGGGTCCAAAGCAATGAATGGGCAGCAGCTTTGGAGTCCTTGAGATTTGATCCAAATGGGGGTTCAGACAGAGGGATGGACTTAGTGAGCTCTGGGGATCTCTAGGGGCCCAGTGTTCCCTGGGGAAAGCCTGGATCAAGGTGAGCTTGAGAAGTGAGCGCACCTAGAAGTAGTGTTAGTCTGGCCATGGGAAGATGGTAAGGCCATAGGATACAGGGTCCTAGAAGCACCACCCTGTGTGGCCTTGAAACAGCACAGCTTCCCCACTCCCACCCCAACTCACAAAAGAGATGTCACTCTCTCCTCCAAGGGCAAGGGAAACTCATTAGCTTCCTTCCAAGAAAGTGTCTACGTCAAGTCAATGAAAGCAAGTAAAATGACTTCAAGTTCTTCCCGGCGTCTAGTCGGAGTACCTTAAACCCATTCTTCATTCCCTGGTCTCTGTTCCTCTGGTGGCAGTCTTGCTTCATTTGTCACCAGCACACAGGGGAGGGAACTAAAGTCCTCCTTTCGTGGGCTGCCAGTAGCCCTCTAGATCAGTAACAGCTGTAACGACTCAAAGAGAAACACATCATGTTTTTATGTGATTCCCCAAATGAATTCTCTTTTTTTTAAATTAATTAATTTGTTTATTTTTGGCTGCTTTGGGTCTTTGTGGCTGTGCATGGGCTTTCTCTAGTTGCGGCGAGCGGGGGCTACTTTTCCTTGCGGTGCGCAGGCTTCTCATTGCAGTGGCTTCTCTTGTTGCGGAGCACGGGCTTTAGGCGCGCGGGCTTCAGTAGTTGTGGTTCATGGGCTTCAGTAGCTGTGGCTTGCGGGCTCTAGAGCGCAGGCTCAGTAGTTGTGGCACACGGGCTTAGTTGCACCACAGCATGTGGGATCTTCCCGGACCAGGGCTCGAACCTGTGTTCCCTGCATTGGCAGGCAGATTCTTAACCACTGTACCACCAGGGAAGCCCAATGAGTTCTTTTTGAAAGCATCTTTGTTGGGGAGCACTTTGAAATAATTAAAGTCGTCCATCAAATGATCCTGGAGATCTCTTGCTATGAAAAGCCTTTAATTTCATCCTCCTTAATGTAATTCTATCCCAGCAGATGAACTCGGCTTTTTATATTTCTTCAAATACCGTGTCAGGGCCTTTAATCAGAGGTAGGATCTGAACGGAAGAGGGCTCAAGCAGTCCCTGTGCACTGGTGCCTGCGGCAGGGCAGCGGCGGCCACCATCCATACCTCCCCACACCCCCACAGGCCGCTTTCTCCACCGCCGACGAATCGGTTCCACCTGGAGGTGCTGATTCACCCATCCATCCACCCAACCTCCCACCAAACACACCGTTTCTTCCATAACCCTGGCTCTCTGTTTGGAACAGAAGGATGAGAAGATAAGGAAACACAAGACAGATAGCACTTCTGTCCACTGAAACTCAGGCCAAAATGTGGCCTCTACCAGACAGATGGAGCTGTGTCTGTTAAAGGGGGAGATAGAAGGACCTAGAGAGAAAGCGCAGCTGAAGAGCTGACCAGTCAGCATCGCCAATGCTAGTGATAAGAGGCAATGATACTGGAACTTCCCTGGTGGTCCAGTGGTTAAGAATCCACCTTCCAATGCAGGGGATGCAGGTTCGATCCGTGGTCGGGGAACTAAGATCCCACATGCCTCGGGGCAACTAAGCGCGCACGCCCCAACGAAAGACCCCACGTGCCGCAACTAAGACCCGATGCGGCCAAAATAAATAAATACATACATACACACAAATTTTAAAAAAAGAATACACCATTCATGTGTAATCTATTAAAAAAAAATAGGCAATGATACTGAATCCCTAACCTAAAATGAGGCACAGAGTCTGTTCATAATTTCCGTACTGCTTCTGCAGATCAGGCCCCTTTCTCGCTCAGCCTCCCCTGGCCCTTCTTCCCTCCCTGCCTTGGCTGACCACACTATGAAATTAAAATCTATTTTTAAATATTTGTTTACAGGGCAGCTTCATGACTGCTAGTCTTTAACTTTAATACGAGCGCATCTCATCTTTTCCAGGTCTCTCTTCAATGCCCACCACTGCCCTTCCCCCTGGATAACCAGATACACGAAGTGGTCTTCATTCAGGTGTGGCTTCCTGAGCTTTCTCTCTGGGGCAGCAGGTGGGGAGAGGGGCTGGACGGGGGCAGGGAGGTGGGAGCTGGTTCACAGTCCTGGAAGGAAGAAACAAGGGTCTGCACTGATGGATAAGGAGGAAGGACTGAGCTGTCAGCAATTCCCAACGCACCCCCAAAATGCAAACACTCTGGGGAGGGTAGGAGATCAAGGGTCCGTCAGTCTTAAATGATGTCCTGTGAAGGACTTCACCCAGGTTGCTTTCTCCCTCTGTGACAGCTGGTTCCAGAGAGGGTTCAAAGAAGCTGGGGCGGCCGGCACTGTGAGATGGGCAGGACAAGCCCTCCAGAAGCACCTGTGGGCTATTTAGCAGAGCCTTATAGGGTCTGTATCCTGCGTGTGAGGATGCGGATGGGGCAGCCGCCAAAGGCAAAGTCCGCTAGAGCCTGGCCTGGAGCCCAGCTTGGCACGTGGTTACAGGTGAGGGGCTGCAGCGGAGGCAACCACGCTGCCCAAAGATTTCTGTCCCGTAGGGTCCCAGGTTGATGTCCACAGAAAGGACTGAGCAGCCAGTTCTTGGGCTCTCTGTTGGCGATGCCCCCTGAGAACCACCAAGGGGCCCTCAGGAGCCACTGATGAAAGGCTGAAGCGGCACATTGAGATGTTTGGATTTCAGCATAATTACTGCGATAACAATTTAATCATTTAAAAACACTATCTTGTGCTGCTCTAATGAAGAGAGAGGCTCTTTTCCATATTGTTTGTGCCATCTGTGAACAATTTTCACATTAGCCTCTTAGAATGGCAAAGCAGAAGACTGACAGTGATGTAGAGGGGCAGAGCAGGGGCGGGGAGGGGAGAGAACATGGGATGGGGTAAGAGAGCGATCAAGCCCAGCGCGGAATCAGGGCCCCAGGGCAGGGTGGGGGCTGAAGTGTGAAGTGCGACCCTCTGTAAGCAGACCCCGTCCTGGGGCCACGGGAAAGACAGTGGATGGAGATGTGGCCCTGCTTTGAGGGTACTTCACATTCAGATGGGAAGAAAGTTCCTAAATTTGTGGGGACGGTAAGGAAAAGCAGAAGAACCCAGCACAGTGGTTTTCAAACTGTCGGTGGCAATCCGTAAGTAGGTCCCTGGTATTAATCAAGTAGATTGCAATCAGTAAACTTTTTAATGAAATAGAATAGAATGGACAATATCAAAGAAATATCATTCCCTACTGAAAGAAACCAGGGGTGACCTAAAGAAATTCCAGGTAAGGAGCAAGGAATACACAAGGTAAGCCTGCAACATCTTGTGCTAAAGAGCAAGGAACTGCCCCTAGACTAGTGGGGCCTAATGAACAAGGGGCTGCCTTAAAGGGGCTCCCACTTGGCCAACGATGGGACAATCTGAGCCTCAGAAGGAATAATGATGGTAACTGATGGGAACTCACTGAGAGTGTAAACATTCACCAGTAATTGTAGTAGATGATGGTGGCTCCCCTCAAACACAGGTTCCCGTCCTAATCCTTGGAATCTACGAGTACTACCTTATATGGCAAACTTATACGGCAAATGGTGTGATTCAGTTAAAGATCTTGAGAGGAGGGCTTGTCCTGGACTATCAGGTGGGTCCTGAAGGTAACCATATGTATCTCTATAAGATAGACGCAGAGAGCAGAAGGGACACAGAGGGGCAATGTGAAGATGGAGGCAGAGACTGGACTGATGCAGCCAAAAGCCAAGGATGGCCAGAAGCCACTGGAAGAGGCATAGAACAGATTCTCCCCTAGAGCCTTCAAGGTAACTCTGCTCTGTCAGCAGAGTTACCTTGATTTCAAACTTCTAGCCTCCATTCGGACAATACTACAAAGCTACAGTAATCATAACAGTGTGGTAATGGCACAGAAACAGATATATGGATCAATGGAACAGAATAGACAGCCCAGAAATAAACCCATACACCTAGAGTCAATTAATCTTCGACAAAGGAGGCAAGAATATACAATGGAGAAAAGACAGTCTCTTCAGCAAGTGGTGCTGGGAAAGCTGGACAGCTGCATGTAAATCAGTCAAGTTAGAACACACCTTCACACTATACACAAAAATAAACTCAAAATGGCTTAAAGACTTAAATATAAGACATGACTCCATAAAACTCCTGGAAGAGAACATAGGCAAAACATTCTCTGACGTAAATCCTACCAATGTTTTCTGAGGTCAGTCTCTCAAGGCAATAGAAGTAAAAGCAAAAATAAACAAATGGGACCTAATCAAACTTACAAGCTTTTGTACAGCAAAGGAAACCATAAACAAAATGAAAAGACAACCTACAAACTGGGATAAAATATTTGTAAATGATCCAACCGACAAGGGATTAATTTCCAAAATAAACAAACAGCTCATGCACCTCAACAACAAAAAAACAAACAACCCAATCTAAAAATGGACAAAAGACCTAAATGGACATTTCTCCAAAGAAGACATCCAGATGGCCAACAGGCACACAAAAAGGTGCTTAACGTCACTAATTATTAGAGAAATGCAAATCAAAACTACAATGAGGTATCACCTCACACCAGTCAGAATGGCCATCATCAAAAAATCTACAAACAATAAATGCTGGAGAGGGTGTGGAGAAAAGGGAACCCTCCTACACTGTTGGTGGGAATGTAGATTGATATAGCCACTATGGAGAACAGTATGGAGGTTCCTTAAAAAAATAAAAATGGAGTTGCCGTATGATCCAGCAATCCCACTCCTGGGCATATAGCCAGAGAAAATAGTAATTCAAAAAGATACATGCACCCCTATGTTCATGGCAGCACTATTCACAATAGCCAAGCCGTGGAAACAACCTAAATGTCCATCAAACGGATGAATGGATAAAGAAGATACAGTACATATATACAATGGAATACTACTCAGCCATAAAAAAGGTGAAACAATGCCATTTGCAGCAACATGGATGGACCTAGAGATGATCATACTAAGTGAAGTAACTCAGACAGTGAAAGACAAATAGCATACCATATCACTTATACGTGGAATCTAAAATATGACACAAATGAACTTATCTACGAAACAGAAACAGACTCACAGACGTAGAGAACAGACCTGTGGTTGCCGAGGAGGAGGGGGTTGAGGGAGGGATAGATTGGGAGTTTGGGATTAGCAGATGCAAACTAATATATATAGAACAGATAAACAACAAGGTCCTATCCTACTGTATAGCACAGGGAATTATATTCAATATCCTGTAATAAACCATAATGGAAAAGAATATGAAAAAGAAAGTTATATACGTATAACTGAATCACTTTGCTGTACACCAGAAATTAACACAACATTGTAAATCAACTTACTTCAATAAAACAAATTTAAAAAGAAACAAACAAACAAACTGGCCTCCAGAACTGTGACAGAACAAGCTTCTGCTGTGTTAAGCCCCCCAGTTTGTGGTCCTTTTTAACGGCAGCCAGAGGAAACGGATACAATAATAATACCCAAGAAAGAGAAAGCCAAAAGCAATGAAAATAGGAACTGTCAGAGCACAGAGCACACAGCATTTCAGTTTGTATACACATATCTCTAGGTAATCTGGGTTGGGCTCTGACGTGTATTTCTTGCTGTGCATCGTGGTCAAAAGATTGAAAAACTCTGGCCCAGTGCTTGAGCGCATGGGCTCTGGAATCAAGCAGCCCAGATAAGCAACTCACTTCTGCCCTCTTCAGACCATGTGGCCTGGGGCAGGTCACTCACCCTCTTGGAGCCTCCGGTCCTCATCTGTACAATGGGATTGCTGTGGGGATACATGAAATAATGCACCTGCCATAGAACCTAAGGCGCCCTGCGTCCTCAAGAAATGCTAGCTGCTGCGGATTTGTTGTTATGGTTACTACTACTACTAAAAATAATAATAAAAGATATACATGAAGACAAGCACAAGCTCTACCCCAGGCCCATGGAGACTGTTACAAAGGCTCTTCGTCCTGACGCTCCAGCTGAGACGCCTCGAGGGGTGGCAGGATCAGAGTGTGTCAGAACTGACCCAAATCATGCAATCAAGTCCCTCCACTTCAGAGAGGAGGAAACTGAGGCCCAAGAAGAACACTGACTTTGCCCAGGTTACGTAGTTAGTAAATGACCAAGATGGGGCTAGAACTCAGTCTCTGAATTCCCGATCAGAGGCAGAGGCACGCTATCCCCAACTCCCCTTAACCTTCCATTTGCCCCTCAGCCACTCCTGCTGGCCTCCTTCCAGCTCAAGCCTTCATGCCACCACCAGGGTCCCAGGGGAGGCTCCTCATGTCCACCCCCCAGGAAATCCCTTAGATGCAACGTCCATTGGTCATCCAGGAGAGGGTTTCTGTGCCATTTGAGCTTTCTTTGCACTGAACAAGCTCACAATATCCTATGATTACCTGTTGAAATGATTCCCATATTTCTCCCTGACAGCTCCAAGTGCCTGATGCCCTGATCCTGTTCTAGCAGGAGGGCCTCCAAGCAGCCAGCTGATCAGCGATAAGAAAACGGGACAGTGAGAAAGGTTTCACCGGGGAGAGGGTTCCCAGGATCTCCTGCCAGCCCTCCAGACTCCCCGTACCCTGAAGCCTTCCTGCCCTCACCCAGGACTCAGAGCAATCGAGTTCCTTTCCCAGTGGACAGGGGCTTTGGGCTGGGCAGCGTCTAGACTACTCCATGGCGTCTCTCAGCCAAAGAGAATTCAGCTGATCTGGAGAAACAGGGAAAAGGTTTCTCCTTGTTCTCAGCACTGAGCCACCCAGCCCTGAAATAAGGGCTGAGGATATACAGGGTTTAGAGTCAGGCAGACTTGGATCGGAACGAGAGCTTTTCCACTGACTGGCTGTGTGATCCTGGGCAAGTGACCAAGCTGTTCTCTGAGCCTCATCTGTAAAAAAGGGGTAATGAGGTCGACCTCTTTGGACTGTTTTAAGGATTAAAAGAGATCATGTTTGTAAAGGGCTTAGCACAATGCCTGGCACATCATGTATGTCCCATAAATGGGGGCTGGGAGGAGCAGAAGACACAGTAGTGGTGGTGGCGGCAGTGAGCAGTAATAGTACTATAATATCTGGCACATGACTGGAGCTCAATAGATGTTTACTAAAAACACTAAACAAGAAATTTTCCACCGGGCTGTGAACATCTGAATTAAAAGATTTCCCCATCTATGAACGTTTATTCCTTTTAATCACCTAGTCATCTAGCAATTATTTATCAAGCACTGCTATAAACTGAATGTTGGGATATGTTGGGATCCTAACCCCCAATGTGATGGTATTAGGAGGTGGGGGCCTTTGGGAGATGACTGGATCATGAGGGTGGAGCCCTCAAGATGGGATGAGTTCCATAAAAAAAGAAGCCCCAGAGAGCTCCCTTGCCCCTTCCACCCTGTGAGGTTATACCGAAAAGACAGACCAAATCTGCTGGTACCTTGATCTTTGACGTCCTAGCCTCCAGAACTGAGAGGAATAAATTCCTGTGGTTTATAAGCCAGCCAATCTATGGTATTCTGTTAGAGCAGCCCAAACGGGCTAAGATAAGCCCTAGCACTGGGAATGCAATGGAGGGCAAGGCAGACAGAGCCCCGTTCTCACAGAGCTTATCGTGGTTCTAAACCTTAACTGTCTGGGGGGTAAAAGAGTATTTTGAGAACCTGATTGAAAGTTTCAAACTCTTTCCCAGAAAGACACACATGACCACATATACATAACATTTTGCCGACATTCAGGGGGCTCAGAGAAGGTTCTCACTGAGAATCTTGGTCCTAAATGAACTTACTGCTCTAGACACACTGACTCGCTACCGTTCCTGGACCCTCTTGGACCAATCCAGCAGAGGACGAGGAACCCAGAGCAAAAGCCCGGTGTAAACTGTCTGCTGCAGAGAGGGTCCTGGAATCGCTTGCACAGGTAATCATAGTGTGTCACAGGCTCGCTCAATGCAAGGAAAACGCAGTGGTTCATGGCCTGATGCAGAGGGGCATCTGATAAAATCTGAGCAGACCCATCCCATGTCTGAAAACTGCTTCCCTGAGGTCCTGACTTGGTTCCACATGCTGGCCTTAGGTTTTCTGACCACCTTGGGAGGGGTCTGGTGCCTCTTGCGTGCCTGTCTCTAATCCTTCTACCGCCCACTCGAGGTTCTGCCTCTCTTCCTGCACAGGGGCCAGAGCTGCCCACTGTTCCTGGGTGCTTGTTACAGACCCAGCCTGACTCCCCCCAGCTCTCCCATGCTGGGCAGGGACGTGATCCTGCCATCACACCTTTCCTCGTACAGTTTCCCTAGAGAGAAACCCACTTTCACCCTCACCCTCACTCTTACCCAGTAAATCCTCTGGGGAATTTTCAACCATATCCCAGTCCGTGGTACTCCCTCCTCTTCTGCATTCATCTTCCACAGATGCTGGGAACATCTGACCATGGCCGGTCTCTGCCCATAGGATCTAAGCCCCTTGAGGGAAGGGTCTCTGTCTGATTCATCTGTGAATCCCCTGGAGCTGAGCACAGAGCCTGGCACATAGTAGGTGCTTGGGCGATGCTGTTTTCTTCTTTGGGAAAACAGACTACGGCCAGAGAGGGCTGGGGCAAGGGCAGCCTGGGAGGCTGGTGAAGAGGGGGGCGCACACTAGCTGAGCCCAGCGCCCTCAGGCTGAGGCAATGCAGGGCCGTTCTCCTAATCCATCCACCCTGGTGGAACAGCTTAGGGCCAAATCCTCTGGACCAAAGTAGCCAGCTTCCATCCGGTGAGAGAGAGGCCTAAGCACGGCTCCTTGGGGGACATCTCTGTCACAGCCAACGTGAAAGAACAATCCAACAGGCTCTTCCTCAAGACCCCCTTATGAAAGCCCTGTTCTCCATCGCCGTCTTTATGACTGAGCTCCAGCTAAGCAGCTCCTAGGGATCCCTTAGTGACGGGGTTATTGGCCCAGAAGCCCAGCAGGTACAGTCCATCACGGCATGGTCCATTCCACCAGCACCTCTGCTCCTGGGGCTGGGCCAGATGCCAGCGGCTCAACTCTGGCTGTGTTCCCAGCCCCCTGTCCCACCCAGATCTCCCCGTTCTTCCCTCTGCCCCTTATTCCCACAGAGATCCAAGGCCAGCCATGTTTTCAAGTTCCTAGGACAGGCAGGGTCCAAGGTCTCTGGGACTGTTCTAAGGATCCTGGGTGCTTGAACTGTCAGCTGGCAGACAGCTGGGACCCAAGGGAGACCGGCATCTGAAATCAGCCGTTAACCCTCTGCCGTCTCTGTAACCCAATTCCATCCTGCCTCTCCCTGACTCCTGGGATTTGGGGATTGGAAGGGATACTAGGTTCCATCCTCAGCACATGAGGAAACTAAGGCCCAGAAAAAAGACGTACAAGGACACACAGCAATTAGTGGAACTTAAATCAAGATCTCCTATTCCTACCCTGGGCTCTTCGGCCATGCGATTAAAATGAAAGTGAGCACCCGGCTAAACAGGGCCCTGGGGTCCCCTGCCCACAAGCTGTGATCATGAAGCCAGACGGCAAAGTCACTGTTCCAGGCCCTGTGGGCAGGGAGAGTGCCAGCCAGGCCCAACAGGTGGAACGTGTTCCTGAAGGTCTCCGGGAGCTCCGTGGGACAAAGAGAGTGACAAGCAGGTGCTGGCACGGCTGGGCTTCCTGGAATTGAGGGGGGGAGCTGGGTCCGGGCAGTTATCAGGCCCTGCCAGGCAGAGACAAATTCATCAAAGGGCCAGAGGCTGGGATGTTCTTCAGAACTTGATTTAAAGGCAATTCCCATCCACCCAGGCCCAGGTCCCCCTCAATCCGTAATCCAGTTATGGAGTTACTGACGGACATTTAGACAGAGTTGACCTCATTCGGGTATCTTTCCACAGAGGAGGCCCACAGGACTAGCCCACCCAACGTGTCAGCATTTTGGGAAATGCCAGTTTCCCAATAAGCAAGCGCCCAGATCCTGAGATGAGGCAGAAGAGCTGGTACAGGGCAGAGTGAAGGCCCCGGTCAGAGCTCCAAACTTGCCTCCTACCAGCTGTGTGAACTGCGGTGAATCACTTAGCCACTCTTTGCCTCCGTTGCCTCAACGGAAAAATAATTTACATTTTTTTACCCTATTTTTAAAAAAAATTATCCTATTTCATGGGATACAGAGAGAAGCAAGATGAGGCGTGCAGGAAAAGCACTGAGTACGGTGTCTGGCGTCCCGGACACCCTCCATAAAGGACGATTTGTTTGTAGTTTTCATAAATCAGATCACTGCCTGGCTCTTCAGGAAATAAAAATTGTAGAAATGCTCCTAACCCTGGAGGGCAGCTGGCACCTCTGTGTGAGACGGTTATGGCCCCAGGAGCTGCCCGTACCCAGTGGGCCAAGCACGGGTCTGGTCTGCAGGGAGATTCAGGGCGGCCAGGAGAAGCCACGGGGCCCTGCCCACCTCCCCTCACACTCTCCGACTTGAGGGCTTCCAGCCTCGGGCACATGCAGCTCACCTGAGAACTTTCTGGTCCCTGGAGCCCACGCAGCCCACGCACACAGGCAGGCCCCAAGTGTCACATACTTCGGTCAGCGGCCAACAGGATACCTTGCCCTCGGATGCTGTGCACTCTCTCCATGGTCCCCAGTGGGGCTGGGTGCCGGTTGCCCATAGTTACAACCTACTTTATTGTCTTCTTTCCCTTTGCCGTCTCGCTTCTCAGGCAAACGAGTATTTCCTGAGATCCCCTTCCAAGTAACTTGCACTTACATCTTCATCCCAGGTTGGCTTCTGGGGGAGCGAGGCTGGCCAAACCCAGGGTGCGGGCCAGCCACTGCACCAGGCGCCTGCGCTCACCACCAGCAGAGGGAAGGAGGAAGGAAGGATGAAGGAAGCTAGCAAGGATGTGGGCGGAGCCTACTTATAAGGAGGAGGAGGGAACAGACGGGAGGGCGCACTGACTGATAACTTAAGACCAAAACCCAACTCCTAGGAGAAAACAGATTGTCAGCCACTGAGTCAAAGCAGAACAGAGTGTCTCTAAGTTCACAGATTCCCCAATTCTGGGCCACAGTAGGGCTGGCAAGTTTGCCAGAAGGATTCATCGGGCCAATTTTTAAATGTTACAAGCATCCTGAGACATTGAGGAGGGCAGCATGCAGAAAGATCACCCTGCACCAGGCTCTTATTCAAAGCTTTCCTTGGACCACACAGACATACATTCAGAACTTAGGTACTTCTCGGCCCCAGAGCCCGGGGTCACATTCTAACCAAGGAGAGAGCCACAGAGTCTCTGGGATAGACAGACATGGAGGGCATCTTCTCCAAGTCCCGTCTGATACGTTAATCCCTACCCATCACTTCTACGGCACCCTCAAGGGGAGCAGAAACAGTGCATGTACGTGCACAGACACATACAAACCAGTGTGCACACACACGTACATACACACATTCATTCATTCTCTCTCTCGGTTGCCCTGCCCTCCTGGTCAGTTCGCCCAATGCGAATCAGCCCTACACAGATTAAGAGGATTATTGCTTATCGAGAGCTTTGTATCTCCAAAGCTCTTACCAACACCAGCTAATTAAACAGACACAGCCCCCTTTCCCTCCGCTGTAGTGTATACAAAGTGTAAGCCGTGAATTGACAAGACCTGGGATCTAGTCCCAGGTGGGGAACATGTCACCTTGCACAAAAGACAGAGGAGTCATCATTATGGTATCCCACGCAAGAGACCGAGAAGCGGAGGGTATAAGCAGCTTGCCGGACGTCAGTCAGCTAAGAAGTGGCTGAGCTCGGCTATAAACTTAGGTCTCTGCAACTCCAGAACCCGAGTTCCCTTAGTCACTCCTATGTACGTACAGGTATTAGTCATCACCCTCATCATTTTCAGTCTCCAAGATGACATGCAGAGACCAACCCTTCCAGCCTCGAAGGACTGTTTATCCCGTACCCCCAGCGCTCACACATAGAGCTCTACTCACTGGGCGGGTAGCTGGTCTGAAATGGTCTTCTTCTCACGCAAACACTCAAGTTAACATCGTGTGCTCAGAACCCCTCTCCCCTCCCTGGACTCCAAGTTGTGGGCAGTCACTTCTCTTTCCCCTGGGTTCCCTGCCCCTGCCCTCCAGAGCCTGGAGCTCAGGACTCCACAGGTGGGGAAAGCTCAGAGCTGCCGGGGCCTCTGCCTGGCCCAGAACCCGAGCAGAGACCCTCTCCCTTGTGATATCTCCCGGATATCACAGGGAAAGCCCCAAAGCCAGGGACCATCCACCACAAGGCAACCCAATTAACCAAGCTGTTCATGAAGGTCACATTTACAACTTCTGTTGTTCAAATCGAATAATTCTCTTTAACTGAGATCTTTGCCTTCAATAAGGTAATCAGTGCCTGTGAGGAAATGATCAGAAAACCTCTCAGGATTTCCACCCATCATATGGAATCCCACATGCCATATGTTTCAGCACTGGGATGCAGGTTTAGTCAATCCTTTCAAACACTGTCACTCTTTAACAAGGCTAATACGACTTTTTTTTTTCTCTTCTTGGCTTTGAAAGTCTTAATAGGATAGAAAATTTGAGGAAATCAATCAGTAATTAATTACCCATTAAATGTGATTTACCCGGTACTGTGAGGACACAGAAGTATTTAATAAGATCCTTGCTTTCTGGGAGCTTAGAACTCTGGATAAGCAGAGAAACTAGCATACCAAGTAATGAGGTAACAGCTGACTAGGCTCCTGGACTAGAAATAGAGTTAGAAATCATTCATGCCTTCATTCACTAATATACCATGTAGACCCCACTAGTAGCAGAATTTATACAGGTGGACACTGTGGTAGTTCCTAGGGGCAAGAGGTGTCCAGTAAGGAGAGCCATGGGGTATACCCCAAAGAACTCGGAGGAAACAGGTTACGGAAGCAAGCGACTACAGGACAAGGTAAAATGACAAAAATGTCCTAAGAAGAATGAACTAAGTATTCAGAAAAGATGGAATCAGCAGGACGCGAGTTGCAATTGGCCCCGTAAGGAGGGAAGCTGGGTCACAGGCTCCCCGTCACTAGGAGGGGATGCTCTAAACACCAAAGCACAGTGTTCCCTGCACAGCATGAAAGAACTTACGATTAATCTTGGAAAATGAGAAGCTATGTTCATACTCACTGGCTTCATTCTACGCTGTGCTTACCAGGCCTGGAGTTAGGTCATTCATTCATTCAGTGACCATTTACCAAAGGCTGATGTTAAGGATACCAGGGAGAATGAGGCGCAGTCCCTGTTCACTGAGCTTGCAGTCAGATAGTGGAGAAAGACAAATTCTAGAGACAATTGGATAAGTGCTTGTACTGCACACAGCGGGGTGTGGAATCCAGACTGGGGTGGCGGGTGACAAGGCGATATGCCCAGAGGAGGTGATGACTGAGCAGAATACCGAAGGACAGGTAGGAGGTGGGAGCGCAGGCTGCAGCCCATGACGATGGTCACAGTAACGGGAATTCTCATACACCATCATTACCATCATTTTCTGAGTGCTTACCTTGTTTTGTGACAGAAACTGTACTTGGTATTTCTCTCTCATACACACACGCACACGCACACATCAACTCAAATCATTTTTGAGTGCGTGTGTTTAGGATGCGAGTGATCCTTAACAGCTGCACTACATGTTCAATGTTATTATTCCTGTTTGATAAACGGGTTGACTGAGACCCAGAGAGGTGAAATGACTTTCTCATGGCCACAGAGCCATTGCCGGAGCTGGGACTTGAATCTGTCTGCGTTCCACCCACTATTCCAGACGTCAGAACTATGGGGTGGAGCACGTAACTGAATTCCTTCTTGGCCTCTTGGACCACTGAACCATCCACAGGTCCATGCAGTCGGAGGAGTGACCCCATCCCCGGGCCTTGGGCCCCCAGGCTCACACTCCAGTCCTTAGTCCCTGAGGAGGGAGCAACCCCGGAGGGCTGTGAGCCCCAAACAAAGTCTCTCCCCCTCACTTCCGATTGGAAACTGTTACGACGTGGCCTAAAGGTTCCTTCAAGACTGCCTGCTCTGACGGTCTCAGACTCTGGCTCTAAAAGGACTGATGGAGCAAACAAGGTGGAACAAGAGACAAGGCGGAGTTTCCCGCCCACACGCTTCACCTGGGCCCGGCCAGGTGACTTAGCAAGGATGCCCAGTCCAGCAGAGCAGACCTCCCCAGAGCAGGGGTGCTAATTCCGGAGCTCCTGAAGCCCAGGACGCTGCAGGGGGCTCCTCTCTTCCGTGGTCTTCCCGCATTTCACCCCCTCTGAAGTGGGTACCATCTCGAGATAGCCACCTTATCCTGAAGCTCCCTCGAAAGCTTAAGAGTCAGCTCCTTGGGCCATGACGGACACGCCACCTTGTCTTCTGCGCGCTGCTCCTGAGGGATGGTGCCCTCCATCCCGTGCCCCCGCTGACCCCAAGTGCCCTGACTGCCGTGCTACTGCCTTCCACTCAGGTGAGAAAGCTCACCGGCAGGAACCGTGATGCCAGAAAGCTGTCCCTCCACCAGCCCCACCGGCCACACACACAGCAGCCCCGCGTTTCCTGAGGCTTCAGGGACGGGAACCAGGAGTCTGCACACAAGAACAAACAATCTCATCTCCGAGTGTATATTTTGTCTTCATTACGCCACCACGAAGGTGTTAATATACAGCTTACAACATATTAATCAGCCCTCTAACTTCCAAATGCTAACTGCATCATTAACATTCATGTTTTCTTCAATTACTTGGCTGCTCTGAGGGAGGAGAGTGAGTCAGCTCTTCAATAAATCCATCTCCCGTGGACGGCTCAGGGATCATAAAAGGCAGCCCGGGCCTCCACCCTTACTGTGGAGAGGGGAAATTCCTGCTCCCAGACTTTATCACGGCTGCCTGGCCCAAATGCAGGCTGGCCATAAAAAAGCAATTGAAGCTGAGAAGTGAAGGGGAGAAAACAAAAGAGGGAGGAGAAGGCAGGTGGGAGGGAAGAGGGCAGGACACGGGGAGGAATCATATCAGCACCCAAGGATCATAGAGACCAGTTAGTCTAACCACCTCATTTTATAAATGAGAGGACTGTGGCTCAGAGAGGGTGAGTGACTTGCCCGAGATCACACAGTGCATTAGTGGAGAGAACAGAGGAAAAAGGGGAGAGGAAAACAGTGCAGAAGAGGAAAGAGTGATAGAAGGAAAAGCTGGCAGAAAACTGGTCTGTAAAGACAGAAAGAGGGCGAGAAAGAAGAAGCAGAGAGGAGGGGACAAAAGATGTGTTACAAAGAGGAAAATCTGAAACAGATGCAGCGCAGAGTGGCCTTCAACTTCAACCCCAGCTGCTCAGCTCCCAGGTCCCTGAGGCAGGAGAGGGTTGAGCTATGGGTGTAACATTTTGGATAGGGGACGGACAGACCGGAGGTAAGGGGGAGGGAGGAACCGGGAAGCACTGGGGTTGGGTCTCTGCCCCAGGCCTCCAAAATTTAGCCAAACTAAATACACGCCTAATTAAAATGCCTTTATCCCATAGTGGCGCTATCCAAACTTCCCTTGGAATTTGTTACAGACACTGGTGGCTATAAAATCAATTTGCTATTGTATTTCAGCAAAGCAGATTCAATCACCTCCCTGCAGCCAGTGGACTGCAGACCAGTCCTGAATTGAAGAGGAAAGAGAAAAAAAGCCTCCTGCTGGCCGGTCACTTTTTTGTCCACAGGCTGCCACCCAGCCAGGCCTGTCCACCTTGAGGTGGAAGCATCCAAGGTCAGCACACACTGGCGCTTCCAGAAGGCTGAGCTGGGGGGGCTTAAAGCCCAACGAGCGGAGAAGCGGGGCCAGCTCTGGGGCCACTGTCCTGGGTCCTCCAAAGACACAGGCCCTGATGGTTGTTCTGACCATAGTTGAAAACCCACACAGGTCAGCACAACCTATACAGTGCTCTGAAACGACCAGCTGTTTGAGTCTCATGACTCAGGAGGTGGGCATGGTGGGCTGCCTCCACACTGAGGGAAAAGCCTCAGAAGGATTAGGAGCACGGCCAAGGTCACCCTCTCAGTAGGGGGGTCAGCAGAGACCATGTATGTTAATGACGACAGCATTCAGCCCTGGAACACACAGACACACTCACGATACGGCCGAGTGTACAGACTCCAGCAGAATGTGACCGGCGGGGCTGGCCCTGAGAGCCACTGCAGATGTGCCCCCGGGCCGAGCAATTTTGAGCTTTACCAAGTCTCCCCTGCAAGCTGCCGCCCATCTGTCTCTTCCTTTCTATGCCCACTGCTATATTCCAGGCCGGGACCTGGGATGCCTGCAGCAGCCCCCTTGCTGCCTCTGCTCTCTAGCTTCTGCTCCCCCTACTCAACTGAAAATGCTCCCCGAACACCCATGACCTCCTCATTGCCCAATGGACACTGTTGCGTCCTCACCTTCCTGGACCACTCTCTCGGTGCACCTGTCTTCCCCAACCCCTTCCTTCCTGGAAACTGCGCCCCCGGGTTTCTGTGGTCTCCATTGCTTTTGTCTGTTCTCCTACCTCTGGCTACTCCTGAGTTGACTCTGAGCTTTCTTCCTTAGCTTGCTCCATAAATTCTCGTGTTTCCCAGCTCTTTCTTCTCTCATCTGTTCTTCTAACCCCTTACGTGACAACAAGTGACTTAATCTGAGCCCATGGCTTAGGCTCCACCTCTACCCAAATGAAGCTAGATTCTGTGTCTGGAGCCCACACCCCTCTCCTGAATTCCAGATCCCATCAATCAGCTACTTGCCAGGTGTTTCCACGTGGCACCCCAAACTCAACATGTCCAAACTCAACACATTGTCCCCCTTTCTGCCCCAGATGACTACTCCTCCCAAATTCTCTCTTTCTGAAACGGCATCACCACCTAATCAGCTGTCATCCTTGACTTCCACCTCTCTCTTAGCAACTGCAGAGATGCCAACAGTGCCCCTGCACGTATCCCCTTGGCAAGCGCCATTCCTGTACGGCAGGCACCTGTGACTCCCGGGCTGAGGACTTTCTCCTGCAGACCACAGTGCTGGGTAATTAAGCATGGATGCAACCCTTAGCCAATGACAAACGGAACCCAGATGATGACATCCCAGCTCCCTGGCCCTTCAGGTGGGACACCCTGAAGCCGTGTTCCCCACTGTCTCTGCAAGCCCCCAGCACAACGGAGCCCCGTGTGCCCACAGCACTAAACTGTCCTTTAAGATTCTTGCATTGAATTCCTTTCCTTCCCTGTCCTATTTTGCCATTGGTGTTTCCTGTGATCACCCCTCAAATAAACCTCTTACAACCTAAATCCTGTTCTCAGGGTCTACTTTTGGGGGAATCCAGCCTAAGTGCCCACCAATCCTGAATCAGTTACACCACTGAGTTCACATCCTAAATGTCTCCTGAAGCAGCGTCTTCCTCCTCCACCGGGATCCAGCCCTCATCACTCTCCCCTGGGTTACAGAACCAGCCAGTTGATTGGCTTCCTTGACCCTCCTCTTGTTCTGCTCCAAACCATCCCCAATTACACATCTGATCATGGCATTCCCTGCATTAAAACCCTTCAGTGGACCCCCACTGTCTATAAGATACAGCCAAATGCTTTTATCCTCACGGCTTCAAAGGCCCTCCGTGATCTGCCCTCACCTCCTGTCCACACTCAAGCCCATGAGGCTCCTCCCTCAACCCTACAATCCCAGCCATACTGAGTAGCTCCCAGATCCTCCAAGGCACACTCCACAGTGTCCTTGCCCTGCCTCTGCCCTCTGCACACTTACTCTTAGCCAAAAAGTAAATGCAAGGATCCCTCATTCTATGAAGTCTTTCTCTCTGCCCCATCCCCTCGCCATCCCCCCATGCGAGAACCCCATGCTTTCCTCTCCATACTCGCAGTTCCTCTGACGTGCTTCTCCTTGGACACCTATGGCAGTCTGGTGCCCTGAATGCCACATACACCTTCCTCTTTGAAGGTGAGGCAATAGTTTATCATCTTAAAATCTCCGGGGTTTAGCTCAGTGTCTGCCACTTAGTAGGGGCTCATGAAATGTCAGTTGAAAGCATGAGCGCTAGAACGGAGGGAAAGAATGAACACACTCACAGCCTCTTCCCCTCAGGCGCTGCCACTGGCTTGGCCACTGTCTGACATGGGATCTGGAGACATCTGGCCGAGACCTTCCACAAATGTTTATGATGCTATGCAAATAACTCTCCCCGGGGATGATACGTGCGGCCTTTCTGCCCCTGGGATACAATGTTCTGTGCCAAGTGGGCTGTCAGTGGGGACACTCAAGCGAGACACTGAGGACACTGAGGTCTGCAGTGGAGGGGTGGGGTGAGGGAATATAATAAAACACTACGCGAACAAATCTGGGCCCCACGCCATGAAAAATGTGCATCTGTCCTTGACTTCGGTGGCAAATGAGGCGTGAAAACATATCAAAATGTGATATTCAATATATGGATGTATTTAATATTTCGAGAGACTGGAAATCGGTTACCAGAGGTTTGAATGATAAATCATCAAGCATATGGACTTTTTCGTGTCTGCACCTGGTACGTACCATTCCCAGGAAGAAAGGAGGGGAGAAAGAGAGAAACAGAGGACAAGAACGAAGGGCCTAGAGACTCTGAAAGGCAAGATCCAGAGACACTCCCCCACCCCCGGCCCCCTGCCACCAACACACCTCTTTCAAACCTCCCACAAGTTTGCACATTGAGTCCCGGCTGCCTGCAAGCACCTTGCCCACCTAGAGAACTTCATTCGTCCTGCAAAATCCAGTGCTTCCTTTGGAATTCTGTCTAAGCAGCTTCCCTGGCCCTTGTACCCTCTGGCCCCAGACCCACAGAAAGCAGGACACGCGTTGCCTGTGCTCAGCCTGGCCTGGCGTTCTAGATGCTGAAGTGTTGGTGGTTTAACACAGCTGCCTCCCAACCACACTGTAGGTTCTCTGAGGACCGAGACGAGGTCCTCCTCACTTCAGTATCCTCCAGAGCCTGGACCATCCCTGACACAGAGCAGACACTCAATTCACATGGCACTTGAACCGAAAGAGAGGAAGGTCCAGCAGCAAGCACTGTGGCCAGCAGACAGCTCTGGGGAACCTGCTGCGGCCCAGACGCTAAGCTAAGGAACTTGGCTCTCATGTTGCTCTTTCACATAAACTTCACCAAGACCCTGTGCTCGAAGTAGTATTTGTCCCATTTAACTGACGAGGAAAGTGAGGCTCAGAGAGGTTTTGTCACCTGTGCTGAACACTACTCTGTGCGCTCCCAGAGGACAGGAGACCCATCTGCCTCCTGGCGCAAGCCCACAGCAATGCCCGGCGGGCGGTAAGTCTTAGAACCTTGGTTGCCTGAGTGTTGATTCCTAGCCTCCCTTGAATATTCATTTTGATGTTGAATAACATGCTCAGGTATCCCAGGTCCCCCCACTTGGCTGGCTATCAGTATCACCTGGGAGTTTTAAACATTTCAGAGCTCTGGGCCCCTCTCCTGGCCATTCCAATTAAGTCCAGAGTAGGGACTGACCATAAATATTATTTTTTCTTATTAAAGCTCCCTGGCTGATTCTGACAATGAGGCAGATTTGGGGACCACCAATGTGGTCCACATCTCAGAACCTCTCATCTGCATCTTGCCTATGTTCTCTCCAGCTCGGACGTTAGGGCTCCCGGGGTCCAGCTCCCCCTTCCTGGGACAGGAGCTCTTTTTGTTTAGTACCACCCCTCCCCACTCCCCGGTTCTTTTCCTTGTGAAAACCTCCCGTGTCCTCATTTGTCTTCAGGTCACAGCTCCCTCTGCTTGGAGATGACCGTGAGCCTTTCCTGCCCCAGGTCTGTGCATAAACTTGTCCAAGCTTAACCCAGCCCCACTCTGAAACCCACCTCAGCAGGACAGTCGGCTCTCCCCAAATGGTAACTCCCCTTCCTGACCAAGGTCAAAGTTACCCTTATCTAGTTCATCTCTTCCTGAGACATGAAAAGAAGGGAAATATTCAAGGGGCACCACCGGCTCAGCCAGGGGTCCTCGACCTCAGCACTACCGGCATTGGGGCTGGAAAATTCCCTGTTGCTGCCCTGTGCACTGCAGGATGTGTAGCATCACCCCTGACCTCTGCCCACTCCATGCCAGCAGCACCTCCTCCACTTGTGACAACCAAAAACGTCTCCAGACATGACCAAATGTCCCCTGGGAAGCAAACTGCCCCCAGTTGAGAACCAAGGAGTTAAGCCATGAAGGAACATTGAACTTGAAGGCAAAGGACTTTGAATCCCAGCTTCTGGCCCTTCCCTCCCTGCGTGCATGTCTTTATCTTTGAGATGGGTCAACGACATCTCCATGCTGGGTTGTTGCAGGAAGTAAGTGAGATTGAATTAAATAATCTGAGTTGGGAGAATATGCCTAAAACAAACCAGAGAGACTTTTCGAGAAAGGGTTGAAAGCAAATACCACGATCAGCAGTGCACAGGTAAACTGGCTCTCAAGAAACATCTATCTAGATGAAAAGGTCTGATTTGTAGTGTTTGCTGAGTTCTACGGTGTGACTATGCCCAATATAGCCAATTTCAAGCCACCAACCTGATGTTACTGAACGTGGAGTTGGGCATATGTGCAGACTCCCTCTCTCTATTGGCCAGCCAAGCCTATGAAATAAGTGTGACCCAGGCAGGCAGGAGGCTGTTGGGAAAGGTGGGCCTGTAGCCTCACCAGTAAATGCCCACCCTGCCCAAAGACGTGCAAAGTCATTTCAGAGCGACAGCTTCTTTGGACAAACAAAGCCTGTCTGCCCACAGGACGCAGCCCGCCCATCTGTGACCTCAGCTCTAGCGATTCCCCATTGGAAAGCACTCCTCAGCCCTCTTCCTCCTTCTCTCTGCGTTCCAGCCTCTGCTGTCAGAGCTGGCACTGAACACAATGAACACTGAACAGGATACTAATATTGTTAGTATTAACAAGATACTAGTGAAAATGTAGTCAGGAAAGTCAGGTGAGACAGAGCCCCTGACACCCAGTCAGGCCTTCAACAGGGACGATGGCATTGGGTTCAGACAGTTCTGTGTTCAAGCCTCCTTCTGCCAAGGTAGAAGCACACTCCTTCAAGTCTCTGGGCCTTTATTTTCTCATCTGCAAAATGGGCTACCAATGCCTGCCCCCCCCCCCCCCACACACACACCAAGGGCTGTGATGATGCCAGCCTGAGAGAAAGTCTACAAGATGCCAAGCTAGCTCCTCGCTCCCTCTTCAGGCAGGTGCCAGTAGGACCGTCCACCCACTCCTCGAAAGGACCTAGCAGTCCCTAAATGGGGCTGCCGGGCCTGCAAGGAGCCTGTAGGGTGGTAATCAGTTCCTATCAGGTTCTATTTGACCTATTAAATGGAGACTGGCCCCAGGAAGCAAAAATTCCCATCAGCTGAGAATAGCAAAAGGATGTTGTCAGTTTCCTCATCATGTCAGAGAAAACAGACATGGGGGATCTAGGGCTTGTCAAAGGCAACAAAGAAAGAGGAGGGGCCCATCTGAGTGGAGCTGGTCCCCAGGGGCTCCTGATCAATACTGAAAGTGAAGCAATCTGGAAATGTAAGGAGCCCTGGGTTGAAAGGGAAGGATGAGAGCCGACGGAGGACAGCTCCAGGGTACCTGGCTGGTGCCTGATCTGGTGTCAGGAACCCCGGCAAAATCAAGGGCCAGGATCAAGGGCCTAGAAGATGAGAGTTCCCTTTCAGTCCTCCAGGCCTGCCAAAGTCGGGGGACACACCAAGCCCAGCCCGGGGTCCTCACTTGAGATTGGCAAGTCCTGAGCTCCCGTTGTTCCAGAAAAAACAAAATACAGAAACTCCCTCCGGCTGTTTTTCCTGTTTGCTGCTCCTTTTCCTTCTCATTAACTCTGGCTTCAGATTTGCTCCCATTCAGCTCTGAGTTAGTTTCACTCCAAACTCACTGGTTGCTTTTTACTTTCACTTCCCCCACACATTGAGCCTGTTTATTCCTTATTTATTTTGCTCATCTCAGCCCCTTTACTTCTAGGAGTGATTCCAGCTACCAAAAAAAAAAAAAAAAAAAAAAACAGAAAACAAAAACAAAACAAAACCAAAAAAAAAAAAAGAAAACCCCAAAACAAAAAAGACCCACCACATACAATCAATTCAGAGACAAGCTGCTTGCAAATCGCCAGGAAGTGAGAAAAGGTCTCCCCTCCTCGCTACCGGCCCCCTCCCCTTAAACGTAGGGATTTGATCTTTAAACCAAAAGCCACTAATGTGCTGTGTGATTTGAATCAAGTCACTTGCCCAGTCTGGGCCCAAGGTTCCTCTTGTCCACGATGAAGGAGCCACACTAGTTCTCCGGAGTCCTTAATCTTTTTTAGGATCACCGACCTCTCTAAGAGTGTGAAGAAAGCTGCAGGTTTAGCTCTCCAGTTCACTTTCTATACATACACGAATGTGGCCTGTAATGGCAGGGGCTCCTGGAACCCCTGACCACCCTCGTGAGAGGGGTTCCTGGGTCCCCGAACGGGATCTCCTGCAGCCCAGACAGGAGGAGCAAAATGGAGACCGACATCTCTCCCCAGCCCTCTGTTCAAGGAACAGACGAGGGCCAGGCGGGCCTTCCTGGGAGCCCCTGAGAGTGGAAAACCAGTTTCCCTGGCTTAGCCTGCGGCGCTACTTCTGGAAGGCCGCCATTCAGGCAACCAAAGCTGATGTGACATTTGTTTAATTTTCAGGAAAACTCTACTTTTTTTTTTAAAGACACAGAGGGGAAAAAGCCACCCTCATAAAACCTTTCCCTCTCTCGCTCTAATACGACACGTAAAGGCTGACGATCACAAAAAGTCAGTCACGCTGAGAAGCCCGCAGGCCGTGTGGAGAGGGTGCCGGGGCACTCCCGGGTGAGAAGGGCAGCCTCCGGAGCCTCTGCTTCCAGGGGCAGAGGATGCAGCCTTCGGTGTGGAGCTTTCAGGCTCCCACACTGGGGTCTCACCTCCCCCTTCTCCCCCTCCCACCTTGGCAACTGGAGCAAGCAGTTCACTACCACCTGAACCAGAGCTGCCAGAACCGCCCCCCGGAACCTTCCGCCAGGGGCTTCAGCCGCCTGCACAATGGTCGAGGGGCGAGCTCCCTTCCGGAGCGTTTCTCCTGTGCCAGGCCCTGTGCTAGGTATGCAAGCCAATGCAGGAAGGAATACGACCAAAACCAGCCGATAATTTGAACCAGTCTTAGCTGCAAGAGACACCAAAGGCCTTTCACGTTTGGGTCCCGGGACTTGGGGCCTGGCTGTGTTTGACTCACTCCCAGAGTGATTCACCCTGACAAGGCCGAGCTGGGGAAAGGCCCACGGTGTTTACACCTCCCACGCCCCTGTTCTCTCCCTGTTGGAAGGTTTCAGGGAAACGTTGAACTGAGACCTGAGGGCCTAATAGTACCCAAGGCAGGCTGCCTTGAAACTGGTTCCCCTAAACATCTGATTATAGCAGTTTCTACTCAGAAAAACAGGTCATCGGGCTTCCCTGGTGGTGCAGTGGTTGAGAGTCCGCCTGCCGATGCAGGGGACACGGGTTCGTGCCCCGGTCCGGGAAGATCCCACATGCCGTGGACCAGCTGGGCCCATGCGCCACGGCCGCTGGGCCTGCGTGTCTGGAGCCTGTGCTCCGCAACGGGAGGGGCCACAACAGTGAGAGGCCCGCGTACCGCAAAAAAAAAAAAAAAACAAAACAGGTCACCATGGCCTTGGAAGCACAGGAGAGAGGCTGGGGGTGCTGGGAAAATAGAATCTGAGATAAAGCTGTCAAGGTATACAGAGACTCTGTCACTGCTCGGGTTCTTCTGAACCTGTCCCTCCTTCAAAGAGCCTGAAATTCTCTGGTCTGCATTTCCCAGACCATGGAGGGAAAACCACGTAAAGTTCAGATGGAGAAACTACGGAGCATGCTGTGAGCCCTAGAGAAGGGTGAGGCAGGGACACAGAGCTGCCCCCTCCTCCATCCTGTAGCTACAAGCCATGGAGCCAGGACGGTCCCCACCACCACTCCAAGGCAATCTGGAGCAGCTGGTCCAAAGAAATAAAAATAATGAAAGATAATGGCCAGTTATGAGAACGTGGATAAATTACCAATTGATGTTTTGTTTTCTCATTCTCTGCATGTTAAAAACAAAACAACAACAAAATGAAACATCTGTCTGGAAACAGCCTTGGTGATAGCCTGTCCAGATGTAGAGGATCAATAAGTCCCCTCTCCAACCCTCAGCTGACAGGACCAGGATTGTGAATTGGCCCTCTGAAGAACACTACCCTTTGTGGTAGAACAAAATGACCACAAAAGCGTCCCATCTCTGATTGCGACCCGTCGTACTGCAGCTTCCCAGCCGCTCCCATCAAGAGCTGGAGTCTATTCTCCACCCCTTGCATCTGGGCTTGAACACGTGGCTTCCTTGGCCAACTGGACGTTAGCAGGCATAAAGTAACAGGGGCTCTAAAGGCGCTTGTATGTTGGGGCTTCCCTCCTCTGCTGCAAAGAACCTTCCACCACCACGTGAATGAGTAAAGACAGACAGGATTTAAACCCGCAGAGTTATTTTCAAAGACGAAGGATGGATATCCATGGCTACATCTATGTCTACAGCTACATCTGTAGATGTGAAACACATGGAAGACGGGCCAGGCCGGGGCTAGCCTCCTGGAGGATGAGACCGTCTGGCCCTGGCCCCAGCTGATGTTGACGCAGGCCATCCAAGACTTTCCAGTCCTAGTCAAGCCAGCCCAGACCGTAGGAGCCATTTAGCTAACACAGAGCGGCAAAAAAACAACAAAGTTTGTTGTTTTAAGCCACTAAGTTTGGGGGAGGTTTGTTACACAGCAGAAGCTACGCACTGCACTCTCCCTGCCATTCACTCTCAAGGAAAAGAACTGGCCGGCTCCTCAGGGGTTGGGCTGACTGGACACAGCAGGCCAGGAAAGCGTCCTGGGCCAATGGGGAAAAGACCACCCAGCACCAGAAGCCTGAATTCAAACCACGGTTCTGCTACCTGCTAGCTGTGCGTGACCTTGACAAGATGCTGCAGGAGTCTGTGAGCCTCAGCTTCCCCATCTGCACAATGGGGACAGCAAGCCACTGCGTGAGGTCCTTGTGGGAAGGAGATGAGAGAACGTCTGGGAAAACCGCTACTCAAAAAGGCTTTGTCTCGCTTTGACTCAGCCAGACTAGACGGTCATGGTGTCTTCCGCCTTAAGTGCAGAAGAGCGGACAGTACAGGAAGGGTGCCCAGAGGGACCCACTCTCCCTGATTCCAGACCTGCTCAAATGGGAGTACCTCGCAAGGGCATGAGGGAAAGTCTGTCGCTAAAACAGCCACTCAGATCTGTCGCTGAGGCACTTGGTTTTTAATCTCTGAGAAAGAGACTCTTCATCCCACGTTCACCGCATCAGCAACTCCATAAGCAAAATGTAGAAAACACAATGTCTTTATTCATTCCATCAAGCGGTAATTAGGGCCTGGAACAGGAATCTTCCATCAGCAGGCACTCTGGCTTCTAAAAGCCAGGTAGGTTTCTAATTGGGCTGGAGGATGACTCTGGGGGGATCTCAGAGTCTGCTGAAGAAGGCCTCATCCACAGCTGCAATTTCTCTTTTCCATTCACAGCCTTAGAGAAAAGATTAGAATGCTGAGCTGTATTAGGAAATTAGACAAAGTGGGAGCCGCTGGGCAAAACACACACAGCCCACAACCTGGAGGACCCCTGCAGGTCCCTTAATGTAAACATGCTGGCAAAGCGCTTGGCTCAGGTAGCCAAGTAAGATGGAGAGGCAATTTTATTTTTGTTGTTTAAAAAGAAGCAGCTAAAGAAACTGCCTTTATGTTACACTGAGACTCTGCTGCCTGCCGCTGGGCTCAGCTGAAGAGCCAGGGCTCGGGCAGGGAGAAGGGGCAGGTCAACACCTGCTGGGTAGAGCAGCCAAGAAGGGGAAGAGAAAGGAAAGGGAATGGGCAGTTCTTGGGTTCCCGTGGTGGCAGGTCCTGGGAGAGGTGCTGTGCCTACATGATCCCACTGCATCCTCCTGAGAGCCCAGCAAGGGAAGCTTCATCGTCCCAGTGGGAAGGGATGTGATGCCAGTCTCCCAGCAGGTAGGGAGCAGAACCAGATTGGAGCCCAGGAGGAGAGGGGTCAACCATCAGGGTGAGCGGAGACACTTCTGACAACCAGGCCTCCCCGGGAGCGAGGCCTTCTGAGGCCGGCCTGGCAAGAGGCTGCGGTGTTCCCAGTTCAGTAAGCAGCCGCGGACTAAGCCAGGGGTCCTGAGGGCCCCGGGTATTTACACACAAAGAAGCACCAGGTAAGGCGAGAACTGGGTGGGATACAAGGTTAGCTGCTGAAGCCCCTTCTCAGACCATAGCTCACCTTCCCTGCATATACACACCCTCCCTTACCTCGCCGGTCTGGCCGCTTCTTCCATATATGTTATAGCTACAGATATATAGTTATAGAGACAACATCGATCTCCATCCTTCCTCTTTGGAAATAAATTTGCTGGTGTGAACCCCACTCTGCTCTCCTCCAACTTCCTCCCTGAAGCTCTCCCCAATACCCTATATCCTACTTCCCAGGCAGAATTTTTGTTCCTTCACGTGTGTTCACATAGCCTCTTTTCCCACACTCATCACATTGTATTATATTTACTGGTTAATAGGCCTCTCTCCCTTCCTAGGGTATGAGAATAGAGGCAATTTCTTATTCATCTCTGTATCCCCAACAGTCAGCACAATGGTTGACACACAGTGGGCATTTAAAAATATCACTCAAAGAAATCCATTAAACAACTAATTTTTGATCACCTGCTATGAGCTGGATGTTCAGGATACAATGATTTTAAAAAGTGATAAAGAAGGCATTCCCTCAAGGAACTCAGAGTCCAGGGGAGTCAGACAAGTGGGGGCCCACAGTACAGGCTGGTAAGTGCTTTGGTGGGTGACTGGGGTCCTAAGGGTACATGGTCTGGGGAGGGAAGCTTCAGGAAGAGGACGCATCTCAGCCAAGACCTATGGAAGCATGGGAGGTGCTGGGTGATGAAGAAAGAGCTGTTCCAGGCAGATTAAGCTGCATATGCAAAGGTCCAGAGGTGAGACAGACTAAGGAACATTCTAGAAACTACAATACCATAGGTCAGAACAGCTGGAGTACAAAGTGTAGATGTCACCGAGTAGCAGAGGAGATGGGAAGGAGGAAGAGCATGGACCAGATTGTTCCTCCATTCATGCAATCAGTCGGCAAACAGGAGGTGAGCACTTTCTCCCTGTGATGCACCGTATTAGGTGATCGGGCCAAGGTGATGAACAAGATATACAGTCTCTGCCCTTATGGAGCTTACAGGAGGGGAAGAAAAAGTGAACATAAGAAATAATTTCAAAAGGTGCAAAGGGCTATGAATGAAACTATTAGGAAGTAGACGGGGCAGGAAAACCTCTGTGCGAGAGCAATCTGAGCCTGAAGGATGGAAAAGCACTGACCACATGAAAAGCAGGGAACAGAATGTGCAAACCTTCTGCGGCAGGGAAGAGCTTGGCATGTCCACAGGCTGAAAGGCCAGTGAGGATGGGACACAGCGGGTGAGAGAAAGGTTATCAGTTAGGATGGGTTCGGTTGCAAGCAACAGAAAACCTTCTTAATGGGGACTGGAACCGTAAAGACATGTATTATCCCACTGAAGACGAGGCTGTCAATTACAGGGTGGATTCTGCTGCTCAACCGCATCTACAAGGACCTGCCCCTCCTATCTGCCATCCTCAGGGAGCGGCAGCATCCTCTCCCATCACGGTGCCCAAGCACCAACCTCATCCTCACCGACCAACATCAGAAAAGCAGGAAGGGTGCCTCATCTCCCCCTCCTGCCTAATTCTCTCATGAGGGCAGTGCATCTTTCCTAGAAGTCGCCAGGAGACATTCTTATCTTTTTGACTTTTAATAAATTTATTTATTTATTTTTGGCTGCATTGGGTGTTCGTTGCTGCATGTGGGCCTTCTCTAGTTGCGGCGAGCAGGGGCTACTCCTCGGTGCAGTGCACTGGCTTCTCATTGCGATGGCTTCTCTTATTGCGGAGCACGGGCTCTGGGCGTGTGGGCTTCAGTAGTTGTGGCACGCGGGCTCAGTAGTTGTGGAGCATGGGCTTAGTTGCTCTGAAGCATGTGGGATCTTTCCGAACCAGGGCTCGAACCCATGTCCCCTTCGTTGGCAGGCGGATTCTTAACCACTGTGCCACCAGGGAAGTCCACAGTCTTATCTTGAGTCCCATGGCACAGAACCAATCACGTACCCACCCTTAAACCAACTGCTATCAATGGAGTCATGGCATTACCATGATTAGCTTAGATTAACCATGGTCACATCCTGTGCAAGGGAGAAGGGCTCACCTTCCCTGAAAAAGTCACCACCTTTTTCGTGGAAAATCCCCCTTTCTGAACAAAATTGGGGTTCTGTTACAATGGAAGATGGGAGGAAATGGCTGTTAGGAGGGCAACTGCTCAAGAAGAGGGGGCACAATGAGGATGGGGAATTAGATAGGTGGGCCAGATCACAGAGAGCCTTATAAGGAGTAGCAAGGAGTCAGGATTTTATTCTAAGGATAACGAATAACCACTGCAGGGTTTAAGCAGAGGAATAACATGCGACAATTTATGTTTTTGAAATGCTGTGCTGGGTGAAGGACTGGAAGCAAGAGCGGCAGTAAAGAGACCAATTAGGAGGCTATGGTCCTAGGTCAGGAAAGAGATGGCGGTGGCCTGGACTGAAGGGTGGCAGGGCAGATGGAGAGAAGGGTGTACATCTGAGACACATGTTGGATGTAAACCAGCCAAACTTGGTGGGATATGGGCTGTAGAAGGTGAGAGGAAGGAGAAATCAGGGAGGACTCCCACATTTCTGGCCTTGCAAATTGGAGGACATGGGCGCCATTCACTGAGATGGGGGAAGATGTAGGGAGAAACAGATTTGAGAAAAGAAATCAAGAGTTTGGTTTCTTTTTACATGTTTGGGATATCTGTAGAACATTCAAATGAAAAATTCAAGTAGATAGATAGAATGGCAGGACCTACCTGAGCTCAAGAGAGGAATTTGGAAGTTATCACTATATAGATGGTATTTAAGCTTGGTAACAGGTGAGTTCACCTAGCGAGGGTGTACAGATGGAGAAACAGGCCAAGGATCAAGACGTGGACATCCAATGTTTAGACAAGAGAAAAGGAGGAATAAACGGAAAGGGGGGTGTGGGGATCCAGAGAAGCACAGCCTTCGGAGCCTAGAGAAAGGGTTTCCGAGCAGGAGAGGGTGTGGAATGCTGCTGAGAAGCCAAGATGAGGACAGCAAAGTGTACGTGGGAGTGGGCGACACGGAAGCTACCGGCGACCTCCAGGAGCTGTGAAGTGGGGTGGTGGGGAAGGACGCCAGATTGAAGTGGGCGGGAGGGTGACTGGGGTGGACAGTGGAGGCGGTGTGTGCCGACAGGACTTCTGAGTTGTTTGGCTGTGAAAGGGAGCAGAGATGGCGCAGGAGTTGAAAGACAAGGTACGATCGCAGGCAGCTTGTAGCTTTTTCAAAGATGACAGATAAGAGAGCAGGTCCGGACACTGCTGGAAAGATCCCAGGTGAGGTCTCTGAGAAGGTGAGAGCCTGGGAGCCAGAGCGCAGGTGGAAGGACCGGGCCTCGGAGTTTCAGGAGGGATGAACCCGAGCACAGCTGCAGTAGGCTCGCAGCCTTAGGGGCTGGAAGGATGAGGGGGCTCCAGTCTGATGCCTCTGTCTCCTCCCATACCTAGGTGAAGTCTGAAGTGAGATGCTGAGCTCAGGCTGAGGTGTGGGAGGGGAGGTGGGAGATCTAAAGGAAGAGAAGGGAAGAAATAGGCACCCTGCAGAGTGAAAAGTGAGTCTACTAGAGAAACAGACAAAAAATCTTAAAAGGCCATTGTCTTGAACTCCTATTTTCAGTTAGGCAATCTCCACCCAGCCTAAGGGAACACAGGGCTGAGCGGAACAAGGATCAATTGGGAAAACAGTGCAGAAAGCTTAGTTCCCGTTGTCAGGGCTCATCATTAAAGAGAAACTGGTACATTTCTATGGGGGTCTCTGGCGAGCATCTCTGAAAGGGTGAGTGCGGTCCTGTTTTGGTGAGTCAGCCCGCATTTCCCTACCAGCTTATATACAATTTCCGGGATGCTTCATCTTCATTTCCGAAGGATCTGTAATTGGCACTGGTTCTTAAGCTTGAACATAAAGTTTTCCTGTCCCTAAAGTCCCTCTGTCTAGTACTTAATGGCCTGTAAACTGCTTAAATAAACCAAAGGAGCTCCCATTTTAAGGCACCCAGCAGCAAATCCTTCTGTCAAGTGACTTTTTGTAACGCAAACAGTCTGGGCCTAGAGGTTTTCCTAAAGGGAGGGCCACTTGCATTCTGAGCTTTGTGGCCAAGAGCAAGCACAGGTGGTTTGTACTGACATCTTTTATTTCCTAGGACATTGACACACATCTGCTCAAATTAATGACTCTTCCAAGATCTCTCCCCTGACTCATTGGATGAGAACGAGAGCTCCTGGGCGGATGCGAATACAGAAGGGAGGGGGGATGCTAGCAGAGCAGGCCTAAAACAGTCTGCAACGTCTCACGATGGAAGCAACAGCACGCCACCGCTTACAACCGAAATGTTTGTCTGTGAGCATCAATCCAGAGCCACCTGGGACAAAGATAGAGAGAGGAGAAAGCTGTTGTGACAGTCCCGATCAGGGGAACTCCAGTAAGAAGGAGCGGGGAGAGGCAGGGAGAGGGAAGGAGGCAGAAGGAAGCTGGGGTGCACACTGAGTGCATCCACGGGGAACCCCGCCAACACGCTTTTCAGTTAAACTCCTGCCATGATTAGCACTATGGCTACGATGAGCAGATATCAAGAGGTAGGGCATGAAAAGGTAAGCAAGTTACTCAGAGAGAAGGTGGCCACGGACGGATGATGCCCCCCAAGGCACCAGCTCCCCTGCTGACCAGTGGCACAGCCAGACCCAGGCCCACCTGCCAGACTTTGGGAGGACGGGAGAAGGGGAGACAGATGTGGCCGATCTCCCAGTATGGTGACTGGCCTCAGTTTACCCCTCCAGTCGAGAAGGAAGCCGGTGAAGAAGCCAGATCTGTGAGTTAACCACTGAACAATATCCATCACAATTGTGTCTCTTGGCCTTAGGTTAGGGTCAGCCTAGAGGAACCCAGGGAAGGGAGGGAGCTGAGGATTAGTTAAGTCACATCATCCCTAACCTCTCGACATCTTCATTTAACCCACCTTTAAAAGAGAGATAGTGATACCCAACCCAGGGGTTGCTGGGAGAATCCACAACGTGGGTAAATCACTTAGCGCGGTGCCTGGCATCAGTAAGGACTCCACAAATGAAAGGCTACGTGGGGTCTGGGGGAAGGGACCCCGTGGCAGAGGCTGCCTCCAAAGTGCCATCAGATCCCACTGACATGGGTCACTGAGTCGTGCCTGTATCACCATATGGTCAGCCTTGGGTTCCCAAGAAGTGGCCTGAGTCCAGATCAGGAGGTCAGTAAAGTATATTCACGCATCCCCTGACTCAACTGAATCGAGTGCCAATTACATGTGAGGCACTGTGCGCAGCCTAGAAATACAGTATGAGGGAGGCAGCAGGCCAGCAGAAGGGAGCACCTGGACATCAGCGAGCAGGGACTCATCACTAAAGTTTCACCTGGAGCCGCGGACCGCAGGCCACCAGGCTGATCTGCACGGTCAAGGGTTCCTTCTGGGCAGGAAAGCAGAGCCTGCCCGATTTCATTCTATTTCTCTGGGGAAGACAAAGCCGGAGGCTATGAGGAAATGTGCCACCCAATCAGGATGAACTGAGAAACCAGGGTGTGGGGAGGGGCCTCCTAGTGCCAGCTGAAAGGAAGCAGAGGCAGGGGTAAGTGACAGCTGCTGGGGAGGGGCTGAAACACTCAGGAGAAAGAAGAAAAAGCCAATGGGAATTAATCCTTCATGGATAAAAAAGGCATTGAGACCTCCCAGGCCCAGACCTTGACTTTTGAGATAGGTTATTTCCTTGAATCAGCAGGATACATCAGTCAGAAAGAGCAGAGTCCACAGCTGACTCCGCCCCTCCTTTGCCATGTGACCCTGCAACCCTTACCTCCCTCTCTGGCCACAGGGGTTTGGGTAGAATAACTTTTGAGGCTCCTTCCCGCTCTGGTCTCCAGAAGTGATGGAGAGAAAAGCCTTTCCATGTGAAAATGCCAGCAGACCGAGCAGGGTTGTGTGTGCCTCCCTCCGGCCTTTTTGGCCATCAATACCTTTTAAATATATATTAAAAGAAACAAAAGCACTCTGCCCTGCTAAGGATGGTTGTTATTGCTAATGAGGGGCAGAGTGGGCAGAGGGGTGGGAGGCTAGTGAGACGCCCTGGGGGACCCTCTGTGGGGAAGGTCATGTTTTGTTTTCCGAGCTCCCCCTGTGAGCCAGGGAGTGCAAACAGGGAGTGCTCCCAAAGCAAACTGTATTAGGCTCAAAGTCTTTGTGCATTTTTCAAACCTTCTGAGCCCCGTCCTTCTGCAGCAGCTGCATCTAATTCTAAAGCTTGACTGGCAGCATGAGACACGGATAGCCAGTAGTGAGGAAGCTCCTAGGGCTGAGCCAGGAGGAGTTCCTGAGACTTTACCTTGGACCCAAAGCTTGCTCTCCAACCTGCTGAGCCCTCCTAGAAAGGTCTTTACTATTTAGATGGTGCCCAAGGTAGGACTTTGACCTCTGCTAGGAAGAGGCCAGGCACTGCATACCTACAGCCTGTAGACTGTTTCGATAAGCCTGGGCAATGAGTTAAATTTAGATCAGTGTTTCTCAAAGTGTGGTCCCCAGACCAGCAATATTGGCATCACCCAGGAACTTGCTAGAAATGCAAATTCTTGGGCCCCTACTGAATCAGAAATGCTGGGGAGCAATGCTGGGGACCCAGCAATCTGTGTTTCACAAGCCCTCCAGGTGATATGGGTACCTGGTAAAGGTTGAGAACCACTGAGATAGTATAATAGGTAGGGGTCATTCTTGGGCCCAACACAAGCTGTTTTAACAACTAGTGTCTTCAGGGACTTCCCTGGTGGTCCAGTGGCTAAGACTCCATGCTCCCAACTCAGGGGGCTTGGGTTCAATACCTGGTCAGGGAATTAGATCCCACATGCCACAACTAAGAGTTCACATTCCGCAACTAAAGATCCCGCATGCCGCAACGAAGATACCACACCCAGTGGTGAAGATCCTGTGTGCTGCAACTAAGACCCGGAGCAGCCAAATAAATAAATAATTTAAAAAAAAAAAAAAAAAAAAAAACAACTGCCTTCAGCTTGGCCTACTTGGTGCCTTTATGTTACGAGCCAGCTGGGCCCCACACTGCATCTGACTTTTTTGACCCTTGGCAGAGAAGGTAGTTCCATTCCAAGCAAAAGTTCCTGATGACCAAATGCAATCCATAGGTGAATGGATAAACAAAATGTGGTATATACATATATACATACATCCACATACAATGGAATATTATTCAGCCTTCAGAAGGAAGGAGCAACAAATAATCCTGAAATTGATATGGAACCACAAAATACCCAGAATTGCTAAAGCAATCCTCAGTGGAAAAAAAAGCTGGAGGCACAACCCTCCCAGACTTCAGACAATACTACAAAGCTATAGTAATCAAAACAGCATGATACTGGCACAAAAACAGACAAATCAATCAATGGACCAGAATAGACAGCCCAGAAATAAACCCACACACCTATGGTCAATTAATCATCAAGAAAAGAGGCAAGAATATACAATGGAGCAAAGACAGTCTCTTCAGCAAGTGGTATTGGGAAAGCTGGACAGCTGCATGTAAATCAATGAATTCAGAACACACCCCCACACCATACACAAAAATAAACTCAAAATGGCTTAAAGACTTAAATATAAGACAATGACTCCATAAAACTCCTCGAAGAGAACATCGGCAAAACATTCCCTGACATAAATCCTACCAATGTTTTCTTAGGTCAGTCTCCCAAGGCAATAGAACTAAAAGCAAAAATAAATAAATGGGACCTAATTAACCTTATAAGTTTTTGCACAGCAAAAGAAACCATAAACAAAACAAAAAGACAACCAGGGGACTGGGAGAAAATATTTGTAAATGATGCAACCAACAGGGGATTAATTTCCAAAATACACAAACAGCTGATACAGCTCAATAACAACAACAAGAACACAAACAACCCAATCAAAAAATGGACAGAAGACCTAAGTAGAAATTTCTCCAAAGAAGACATCCAGATGGCCAATAGGCACATGAAAAGATGTTCAACATCGCTAATTATTAGAGAAATGTAAATCAAAACTACAATGAGGCATCACCTCACACCAGTCAGAATGGTCATCATCAAAAAGTCTACAAATAATAAATGCTGGAGAGGGTGTGGAGAAAAGGGAACCCTCCTACACTGTTGGTGGGAATGTAAATTGATACAGCCACTATGGAGAACAGTATGGAGGTTCCTCACTCCTGGGCATACAACCACAGAAAACTATAATTCGAAAAAATACATGCACCCCAATGTTCACAGCAGCACTATTTACAATAGCCAAGGCATGAAAGGAAACTAAATGTCCACTGACAGATGAATGGGTAAAGCATATGTGCCCACCCCCACAACACACACACAATGGAATACTACTCAGCCGTAAAACAGAATGAAATAATGCCATTTGCAGCAACATGGATGGACCTAGAGAACATCATACTAAGTGAAGTAAGTCAGACAAAGACAAATATCTTATGATATCACTTATATGTGGAATCTAAAAAATGATACAAATGAACTTATTTATGAAACAGAAACAGACTCTCAGACATAGAAAACAAACTTATGGTTACCAAAGGGGAAAGTGCGGGAGGATAAATTAGGAGTTTGGGATTAGCAGATACAAACTACTATACATAAAATAGATAAACAACAAGGTCCTACTCTATAGCACAGGGAACTATATTCGATATCTTATAAGAAACTATAATGGAAAAGAATCTGAAAAAGAATACATTTATATACATAGATACAAATACGTATATATTGTATTTATATATAAATGAATCACTTTGCTGTACACCAGAAACTATCACACTTTGTAAATTAACTATACTTCAATAAAAAAATAAAAATTAAACTATATGGGGAAGCTAAAAAATAAATCAATAAAATTTTAAAATAAAGTTAAAAAAGAAGATGGAAGGAGCTTAAGACATTATGCTAAGTGAAATAAGCCAGACACAAAAGGACAAATATAGTGTGATTACACCTACATGAGGCAGTTAGAGTAGTCACATTCACAGAGACAGAAAGCAGAAATAGTCCCCAAGGGGCTGGGGGTGGAGGGTATGGGGAGTTAGTATTTAATGGATACAGAGTTTCCATTTGGGAAGTCGAAAACGTTCCAGAGATGGATGGTGGTGATCACACCACAGCATGTGAATACACTTAACGCTATTGAACAGCACGCTTAAAAATGGTTAACATGGAAAATGCTAAATTTTATGATGTGCATAGTTCACTGCAATTTAAAAAACAAAAACCAAAGCTCCTTGTGAGAGTTTGCCGATGCCACAGCTTCTCTGACTCATCTGCTCATAAAAGGCTCCCCCTTATCTCCAGAATGAAGTCCTAACCTTCTTTTTCATCTTGCAAGACTGAAACTCTATACTCGTTAAACAATTCCCTTTTGCCCCCTCTCCCCAGGCCCTGGCAACCAACATTCTACTTTCTGTATCTATACAGATAGACCGTATACAGACCTATACAGATTGACCGTAAACCTCATATAAGTGGAATCATACAATATTTATCCTTTGGTGACTGGCTTCTTTCACTTAGCATAATGTCCTCAAGGTTCATTCATGCTGTAGCATATGACAGGATCTCCTTCTTTTCTGAGGTTGAAGAGTATTCCATTGTATGTATATATATACATAAACCACATTTTGTTCATCCATTCATCCGTCAATAGACATTTGGGTTGCTTCCATCTCTTGGCTATTATGAACGCTGCTGCCGTGAACATGGGTGTGCAAATATCTCTTCAGACCCTGCTTTCAATCCTTTTTTCGATATATACATAGAAGTGGGATTTCTGGATCATATGGTAGCTCTATTTTTAACTTTTTGAAGAACTGCCAGACAGTTTTCCACAGTGGCTGTACCATTTTACATGCCCACCACCAGTGAACAAGGGTTCCAAATTCACTTCCCTGCCAACACTCGTTGTTTCTATTTTTTGACAGTAGCCATCCTAATGGGTGTGAGGTGGTATCTCACTGTGGCTTTGATTTGCATTTCTCTGACGATGAATGATATCAAGCATCTTTTCACTTACTGGCCCTTTGTACATCTTTGGAGGAATGTCTATTGCCCATTTCTTAATCAGGTTATTTGATTTTTTGTTGTTGAGTTGTATAGTCCCAATTTTCTTAACGTGAAACCCACCGCCCTTCCAGACTCAGCCCAGCCAACCTTTCCACTCTAATCTCTCACCACCCGCTATGCCAGCCAGCGATTCTCAGTGGGAGTGACTTTGCACCCAGATGTTTGGCAAGTCTAGAGACATGTTTGGCTGTCACAACCTGGGGACTGGAAGGGATGCTACTGGCATCTAGTGGGTAGAGACCAGGGACACTGCTAAATATCGTACAATGCCAGGACAGTCCCCACAGGAAAGAATTACCTGGCCCGAAATGTTAAGAACCCTACGCTGCTCCCTGACACCACACTCTTCCACTCGTTATTCCAAAAACCTTACCCGTGGCTTACACCCTTGACCTCCTGGAATGCCTCCCGGGCCCTGACGCCTGACTGAATCCTCCTGAAAACCCCACTGCTGCTGTAAGGCTTTCCCAACCAGTCTCGTTCATAGTAACTCCCTGACTCCGAGAACCGAAAGTTTAGCCAGTAAATACCTTGTATTATGCCTACTGCCTCCACCTCCCAGAATCCCTATCCGCCTCTGCTTGCGCACAGTAGGTACCAGATACACGCTCGCTCATTAGTCGCCAGGCAGTAAGAAAGGGAGTCGACTGGCAGGGTACTCACCTCACTGTAATACTCCAACACCAAGAACGCTCTACTCCAAGAAGCTTCTGCCGCAGCTGACCCCAAATCCAGGCACAGAGAAACCCGAGGACGGGAGGCATGCCAAGAGCACCCACTTAAGCTCTTTCCTCCCTCTGGATTCTGTGTCCTCCAGAGCAGGCCACACATGAGCAGAGACAGGCGCTCTGGACATCTGTGTCTTGTTCACCTCCGGCCACCCGCCCTCCTGAGTCCTCCAGAGCTCACAATGCAGACCCATACACAGAATCCAGGAATACGGTTGGGCAAATCCTGGCAGCCAAGCGACTGACAGCGGTTTTCACCCTGAGCCCAGCAGGGCTGGAACAATGAACACGTATCAGTTTGGAACGAGAAAGATCTCTTAATAATGCAGCCAGTGGCTCCGCAGTGGCAACCTTGTCCAACAAGGCCCCGCTCCTCTCACTCAATTCGAAAGGCAGCTCAGCAGCCTCCCTCCCTATGAAGACTTTCCCAGTACCTGGACAGGTAATCCAGCAGACCCAAGACACCACAACGTTAGGCGTATCTGCCCATCCGAGCCTCGGCCCGGCCAGCCTCAGGAAAAGACATCTTCCCCTACCCTTCACGTTTCCTCTGGTTGGTCTAAGAATCAAATTGACATGAGACATTAATAGGAGAAAAATCAAATCAAAGTTTAATAACATGTATACCTGGGAGAGACCCAGAAACACTGAGTGACTCAGCAAAATGGCTGAAACCCTCACCTTAAATACCGTCTTCAGATAAAGACAAAAGAGGGTGTTGGGGGTAGTGGTTTGGGACCTCAAAGGGGAGGAAGGGAATTCACATCGATAGGGAAAAGCAAATGTTTGGTAAGTGTTTGGCAGAGACAGTAGGACACAGAGAGGAATTTTAAGAAACAGACTTTGCTGGGTTCCCCCCCACCCCACCCCCGTCTACACTATAGTTCATACTATAGTGATCTATGCTGATAGCTCCTGTCCCGGAACAGGTCCTTTATCTACATTCTGTTAGGCAGTCGGGGGAAGGTCCGAGATTCTTCCTGAGTCTCTTGGGCCTTAAAAATATTCAAGCCTAAATGAATCCTTATGCCAAAGAGACACTTTGGGGTGGCAAATTTGCTCCCTGACACTTGCAAACAGGGTCTAGGATGAATGGGCTGGGCCTGAAGAGCTCTTGACTTGCTACACAAGTTCCCAGCCCAAGCACCTTAGCACACCCATCCCTACCTAGAACCCCCTTCTGGAGCGATCAAGATAATAATAACGACATATGTCTGATACTGTGCTAGGCAATTCACATCTGCCATCTCATTAGGTATCATTATCCCTATTTTGGGTGTCAGAGACTTGAAGTAATTTCTCCCAGGTGACACAGGCAATAAATGGCAGAGAGCTAGGATTCAAACCTTGAGCCGTCTGATCCAAAGCCCAGGTTCTTCTCCCCTTACAGTCTTATAATACAAATTACAAGCGACATTCTAAGAACCTTTTTTCCATGTCAAAACGGCTGCGTGGTTGTTTCCCTCCAACCACCCCTGCCTGGCCCGCGCTGCCTTCCCCGGGGGGCCTCTCACCCCTGATTGCCAGTGTCGTTACATTAGGCATCTTTTCAGTCCAGTTCCCATTATATCATCTCAGCCTGGCATTATAAAGCAGCCCCACCATAAACATCAGCTTGATTACAAGCAGCGACTATTGCCTCCAATAAAGAAGCATGCATAATGTATAGAGAGGCAGAAAGAGACACCTCTATATTTTCAGCTTTGTAAAGGCAAATCACCTCAATTGTTTAATCAATAATAATGCCTCTCTAACTCCTACTGTTATTATGAAGCAATTTCAGACAGAGTGAGAAAGGAGCATCACATCTGTACTCCTGTCAGGACAGACGGGGTCTGATTAGGCCGACGGATGAAAGCTCAGACCTGATGCCGGTCCACTGAAGGCCTGTGTCTGGATCCCCATCACCCCCACGCCTGGGCAGAAGAGGAGCTGCAGGGATCTCAGGAGCAACTGCACAACAGATTTGGGGGAGGCCGGAGCACAGAGATATTCACCTAAATGGTGGGGTTTGATCTAATCAGGGGATCCCTGGGGACAAGCACACTCTACAGGTCACAGGAAGGGCAGCCTTGCTGGTGGCGCTGAGGGAGGGGAGACTAGGAGTAGAGGGTACTCATCCTGAAGGTCTCACGTCACCTCTAACTCTCCATCCCTCCAGCCACTGCCAAGTTCAGACACTCTGCATCTCGCAATGAACATGTGCCTCCTCACTGACCTTCCTGATTCCTGTTTCATGGCCTCTAATTCACACTGTGGCCCTGGTCATTTACCTCAAATAAACATCTGAAGGAACAAGGGATGGCCCCTCCCTCACAGAAAGTTTGCCACTGATTCCCCTGATATATACACGAGAAAGTCCAAGCTGCTCTCTCTATGTAAAGGCCCTGCCTGAACTGGCCTTGTCTTCTTCCAGACTCCCATCAATCCTCCTACCCATGCACCTTTTCTCCAGCTGCTCCAAACTCTGAAATTTCCTGAACACCCTACACTTCATGCCCTAAAGCCTGTGCACATTCTGATCCTTCCCCTGAAATTTCACTCCCCAGATCTTCTCTTGGCAAACTCCTGCTCACCTTTAAGACCCACTGACTTGATGTCCTCCAAGGCCTTTCCCTGCTCCACCCTATACTCCTGCCCCAGGGCTCTGCTGCACCTTACACACACCTCTACCTCTGAATTCAGCACATAGCACTCTTAAGTGTCAGCTCACCTGTCTGTTTCTACGTGCCAATGACTTGTATAATGTTTGTCTCCAGCCCTTACCTCTGCCCTGAACTTCAGACTCATATGTCCAGCTGTCTCCTTGCCTAATTCTCTCAGGCCTATGGGCACCTCCAAAATATAACTCTAAACTTCCAATTCCCAAACTTGTTCTCTCCAAGGGTACCCCATCTTAGAAAGTAGCACCCTGATCCAACCAGTTAATTGAGCCAAAACTCACAGTCACACTTAATTCCTCCTTCTCCCTCATGTTCCACATCCAAAGACAAGTCCTGTCAATCCTATCTCAAAAACATTTCTAATGCAATGAACTATCAGAAAGAGAAATTAAGGAAACAATTCCATTTACAATCGCACCAAGAAGAATAAAATATCTAGGAATAAACCTACCTAAGGAGGTAAAAGACCTGTACTCAGAAAACTATGAGACACTGATGTAAGAAACTGAAGATGACACAAACCAATGGAAAGATATAATGTGTTCATGGATTGGAAGAATTAATATCATTAAAATGACCATACTACCCAAGGCAATCTACAGATTCAATGCCATCCCTATCAAAATACCAATGACATTTTCCAAAGAACTAGAAGAAATAATTTTAAAATTTGTATGGAAACACACAAAAAAAACTGAATAGCCAAAACAATCTTGAGAAAGAAAAACAGAGCTAAAGGTATCATGCTCCCTAACTTCAGACTATAATGCAAAGCTACAGTAATCAAAACAGTATATGGTACTGGCACAAAAACAGACACATAGATCAATGGAAGAGAATAGAGAGCTCAGAAATAAACCCATGCACTTATGGTCAATTAATCTATGGCAAAGGAGGTAAGAATATACAATGGAGAAAAGACACTCTCTCCAATAAGTGGTGCTGGGAAAACTGGACAGCTTTTTATTCTTTATAAAAGAATAAAATTAGAACATTTTCTCACACCATATACAAAAGTAAACTCAAAATGGATTAAAGGCCTAAATGTAAGACTAGAAACTGTAAAACTCATAGAAGAAAACATAGGCAGAACATTCTGATATAAATCATAGCAATATTTTTTTGGATCTGTCTCCTAAGGCAAAGGAAACAAAACCAAAAGTAAACAAATGGACCTGATTAAACTTAAAAGCTTTTGCACAGCAAAGGAAACCATCAACAAAATGAAAAGACAACCTACTGAATGGGAGAACATTTTTGCAAATGATATGACTGATAAGGAGTTAATATCCAAAATATACAAACAGCTCTTACTACTCAACATCAAAAAATTAAACAACCTGATTAAAAAATGGGTAGAAGACCTGAATAGCCATTTTTCCAAAGAAGACACACAGATGGAAAAGATGTTCAACATTGTTAATCATCAGAAAAATGCAAATCAAAATCACAATGAGATATCACCTCACACCTGTCAAAATGGCTATCATCAAAAAGACCACAAAAAACAAGTGATGGTGAGGATGCGGTGAAAAAAGAACCCTGGTACACTGTTGGTGGGAATGTAAATTCGTGCAGTCACTGTGGAAAACAGTATGGAGGTTCCTCAAAAGACTAAAAATAGAACTACCATATGTTTTTTTTTCTTTTTTGGCGATATTTGGGCCTCTCATTGTTGTGGCCTCTCCCATTGCGGAGCACAGGCTCTGGAGGCGCAGGCTCAGTGGCCATGGCTCACGGGCCCAGCCGCTCTGTGGCATGTGGGATCTTCCCGGACCGGGGCACAAACCCGTGTCCCCTGCATCGGCAGGCGGACTCTCAACCACTGCGCCACCAGGGAAGCCCTAGAACTACCATATGATCCAGCAATTCCACCCCTGGGTATATACCCAAAGAAAATGAAAACATTTATTTAAAAAGATATACACACCCCAATGTTCACAGCAGCATTATTTACAATAGCCAAGATATGGAAGCAACCTAAGTGTCCATCAACAGATGAATGGATAAAGAAGATGTGATATACATATGCAATGGAATATCACTCAGCCACAAAAAAAGGAAATTTTGCCATCTGCAACAACATGGATGGATCTGGAGGGTATTATGCTTAGTAAAATAAGTCAGACAGAGAAAGACAAATACTGTATGATATCACTTATATGTGGACTTTAAAAAATAAAACAAACTAATGAACATAACAAAAAAGAAACAGACTCACAGATATAGAGAACAAACTATGGTTACCAGTGGGGAGAGGACAGTGGGAGGGGCAAGATAGGGGTAGGGGATTAAGAGGTACAAACTACTACATATAAAATAAGCTACAAGCATACTTTGTATAGCACAGGGAATATAGCCAATACATCATAATAACTATAAATGGAGTATGACCTTTAAAAACTGTGAATCACTGTGTTGTACACCTGAAGCATATATTGTAAATCAACTATACCTCATCAACAACAACAACAACAAAAGAATGATAAATAGCAAAAAAGAAAGAAAGAAAACAGTCTCTGCCACATAATAAAAATGCAACAAATCTAGGACCAAAAAAATTTTTAATTAAAAAAAACACATCTAATGCAAAAAGTAATTCAGTGGAAGAAGGATATCTTTTCAATAAGTGGTGCTGAAACAACTGTATATGCATTTGCAAAAAAACAAAAAGCAAAAAAAAACCAGAACCTTAACTCAAACCTCTCACTACATTAAAAAAATACCTCAAAATGGATCATAAACTGAACTTTGAGAGGAAAACATAGGAGAAACTATTTGTGACCTTGGATTAGGTGATGAGTACATAGATACGATACCAAGAGCACAAACCATAAAAGAAAAAATTGAGAAATTTTTAAATCAAAATTAAGAACTTCTGCTCTTCAAAAAGCACTGTCAATAGAATAAAAAGAATCCAAAAGGATTAAAAGTAGGGTCCCAAAGAGATATTTGGGATATCAGTTTTACAGCAGCATTATTCACAATAGCCAAAAGGTGGAAGCAATCCACGTATCCATGAACGGATGAATGGATAAACAAAATATGGTCTACACACACAATGGAATATTATTCAGCCTCGAAAAGGAAGGAAATTCTGATACTTACCACAAGATGGATGAACCTTGAGGGCACTATGCTAAGTGAAATAAGCCAGTTACAAAAGGATAAATACCGTACGATTCTACTTAATGAGTAGTCAAATTCATAAAGACAGAAAGTAGAATGGTGGTTGCCAGGGGATGGGGAGCTGTTATTTAATTGGTACAGAATTTCAGTTTTCAAAGATGAAAAGGGTTCTACAGATTGGTTGTGCAATAAAGTGAATGTACTTAATGCTACTGTACTGTACACTTTAAAAAGTTTAAGATGGTAAAAATTATGTTACATGTATTTCACTACAATTTTAAAAAATAGAAACAACAAAATTTAGACCGTCAAGATAGGATTCTCAAAGAATCTCAAGAAGAAGCAGCGGTCTTCTGGAACTATTCTCTGAATGACAACAGAGATGTGGTCTCTGATTTTTAAAATTATATATTTAGTCTTTAGTCTTGGTTCTGTTTTCATAAATATACTTGGTTTTGTGATTTAATTAATTAATTTATTTATTTATTTATTTTGGGCTGCATTGGGTCTTTGTTGCTGCGCATGGGCTTTCTCTAGTTGCAGCGAGCCGGGGCTACTCTTTGTTGCAGTACACGGGCTTCTCACTGCGGTGGCTTCTCTTGTTGCAATGCACGGACTCTAGGTGTGCGGGCTTCAGTAGTTGTGGCATGCGAGCTTCAGTAGTTGTGGCTCGTGGGCTCTAGAGTGCAGGCTCAGTAGTTGTGGCACACGGGCTTAGTTGCTCCGTGGCATGTGGGATCTTCCCGGACCAGGGCTTGAACCCTTGTCCCTTGCATTGGCAGGCGGATTCTTAACCAGTGTGCCACCAGGGAAGCCCCTGGTTTTGTGATTTAAATGAGAGAGAAAGTGAGAAAGACACAGAGACAGAGAGAGAGAGAGGGAAAGAGAAATCACAGACTGGGAGAAAATTCTTGCAAATCACATATCTGAAAAAGGACTTGTATCCAGAATATATAAGGAACTCTCAAAATTCAAAAAAAAAAAAACAAAAAACCAAACAAACAAGAATACAGGAATGTATGAAAGACTTAAACAGATATATGACCCAAGAAGATATAGTGATTGAAAATAAACAGATGAAAAGATACTTACAGCTTTAATCATCAGGGAAATGCAAATTAAAACCACAATGAGATACCATTATATATCTATCAGAGTGGAAAAAATTGTAAGGACAATATCAAATGCTGGTGAGAATTCAGAGAAACTGGAACTCACATACATTGCCAGTGAGAATGCAAAATGGTACAGCCACTCTGAAAAACGGGTTGGCAGTTCCTTATAAAGTCAAACATACACTAAGCAGATGACCCAGCAATCCCACTCCTTGTATTTACCCAGGTGAAATGAAAACAGGTTCACGTAAACACGTGTACGCCAATGTTCACATTCAGCTGAGCTTTACTTGAAATTGCCCAAAACTGAAAACAACCCAAATGTCCTTCAAGTGGTGAATGAATATAGAAGCTGATATTTCCGTAGAACGGAATACTATCTAGCTGTAAAAAGGAGAGTGAGCTCTTTAGATATATAGCAACATGGATGATTCTCGAACACGCGATGCTAAGTGAAAGAATGCATTATGCTAAGACTCCATCTGCTATATACCCTATGATTTCATTTATGTGACTCTGTAGAAAAGGCAAACCTATGGGACAAAAAGAAGATCAGTGATTGCCAGGGATGGAAGACAGGGGAACGGATGACCCAAGGGGCACAGGGGAGTTTGGCAGGTGATGCAATGTTCCATATCTTGACTGTGGTGGTGGCCACACGATGACATTCGGTTGTCCAAACTCCCAGAACTTTACACTAAACAGGGCAAATTTTATTGTATGTAAAGTGTACCTTCATAAAAAAAAAAGACAGCACACATATCTGGAATGTGCCCAACAGGCATCTGCTGTTGCCAGGGCCACTCTGTTCAAGCCTCCATCAGCTCTCACCCAGCCTACTGCTACCCATCGCCTCTTAACTTTTCCTCCCCTCTAATTTATTCTTAAAGAGCGGTCAGAATTACTTTTCGCAAATATAAATCAGATTATGTCTCTTCCCTGCTTAAAACTCCTCCAGTGCCTTCCCATCTCTGTTTAGAATGCAATCCAAATTCTTCCCAGGCCCAAAGAGCCTGCTGGCGCTCTGGCCTCCCCACACACCCTCCCCTTTGTCGGCCATGAGCCAGCCACTCTGCCATCCTCTGTCTCTCGAGGACACCAAGCATGACCCACTAGGGGACTCTGCTCCCGCCTAGTTCCCCTGCGCTGGAGGCTCTACCCTGACCTCTGTCTTACCTTTCAGGTCTGAGTAAATGTCAGTAAATGTCTCTCGCTTAGTTCGTCGCACCTCGTCATCCTGCACCCTAACCCCTCATCCAGCCCAGGGCTGTCTTTTTTTTTTTTATTGAACTATAGTTGATTTACAATGTTGTGTTAGATTCAGGTGTGCAGCAAAGTGATTCCGTTTCATATATATATGTATTTTTTTTCAGATTCTTTTCCCTTATAGAGTATTACAAGATATTGAGTAGAGTTCTCTGTGCTATATGGTACATCCTTGTTGATTATCTATTTTATATATAGTAGTCTATATCTGTTACTCCCAAACTCCTAATTTATCCCTCCCCCCTTTCCCCTTTGGTAACCGTAAGTTTGTTCTCTATGTCTGTGAGTCTATTTCTGTTTTGTAGATAAGTTCATTTGTACCATTTGTTTAGATTCCACATATAAGTGATACCATATATTTATCTGTCTCTGTCTGGCTTACTTCACTTAGTATGATAATCTCTAGGTCCATCCATGTTGCTGCAAATGGCATTATTTCATGCTTTTTAATGACTGAGTAGTATTCCATTGTGTATATGTACCACATCTTCTTTCTCCATTCATCTGTGGATGGACCTTTAGGCTGCTTCCATGTCTTGACTATTGTAAACAGTGCTGCATCGCGTTCTGATAATATTTATTTACCACTGGTCACCCCCGCTCCACAAGAGTACCATCATGCTGAGTTTATTCACTTGTAAATCCTCAGTGCCAGGACAGGTCGTGGCACACAGTGGGTGTTCAATTAATGCTGTTTGGGCTGTTATCTTCAGGGAGGAGTCTGTCTCTGAGCCCTCCTAGGCACTCACGGTGGGGCTGAAGTAGAGAGGGTCACTCAGACGTGAGGAAAGAACAGCACTGCCCGCAGGATCCCCTACCCGACTCTGGGTGGAGTACATAACCTGGAACTTCCACTAGCTGGTTAGTGACACAGCTCAAACCCAGCCCGTGGAACTGGTGGCATTAACAACCCTCTCTGAGGCTCTACAGAGATGGGTCAAGCTGGAGCCATGCAAGAAAGGAAGGAATACACAGCAGGGCAGTACCAGGATCCTCTGGCCTCCTTGGCCCAGCCCATCCCTTAGCCCTGCCCACTCCCAGTAAGACAGGCTGGGACCTGGAACCCTTTGCTGCAATGCTTGCACCTGGACAAATGTCTCCTCAAGCAACAAAATACAAAGAAACTATAAGGGACTAAAAATAACTGCACACATGCACAGCTGGGGCAAATTACGGACAAGATACAAAAAGACCACAAAGCCAACTGCCACTTTCGAAGAGCCAGGAGCAAAAGCAGGGTACTGCATATGCCCCTGCACACAGCATCACCTAAGGGGTGGGCAGACCACCTAAGCCACCCCTGGACACACCCCTACGCTCACCCCATATAAGGAACCAGTTCGTCCCACCTTCCCCACCGTGGAAGCAAGCGAGTGAGCAAGGGAACCTGTTACTTGTTCTCACACCCTCTTGCTGCAGCAGGAGCCCCAGAAAAGCCTTGCCTGAATTTCTTGTCTAGCCGCCTATCAGTTTCTACTGATTAAGGAGGCCAAGAGCCCTGATGGTAACATTAGGTTCCAGGGCTGAGGGGCAGCTGCTGAGCGCTTCTCGGATTAAGAATCTGATGAAAATAGCTGTACTGAGAGCCAGGCGTGTGTCTGACACTGCGTTAGGCATCTTTCAGAGAAGGGAAGGTGGCTGGCGTGGCTTACTAGGTGTCTGTATGTCCTAGAAGCTCTAGCCACGTTGTCTCATTAACACCCACGACAACCCTATGAGGTTGGCAATAGCATCCTCATCTTTATGTGACCTCAGAGAGGTCATGCATTTTGTAAGTGGCAGAGCCTTTTGGACCTGTGAAAATTAATAAATGGAAACCTCATTTAAAACGGAGTCAGGAGGCCAGAAGCGGGCGCTCTCAAATCCTGCTGCTCAGGTCAACTGCATGCCCCACAGGCACCATGCACTCCCAAACAGGAGATGCAACTACTTTACTCTGCAAAGGAAGAGTTTCTCCTTGCTCAGCAACAGCCCAGCCAATGAGAAGCCATCACTGCCCTGAACTCCTACTTCCATCCAATGAACTTTCATTTAGAACAGCCCCTCCCACCTCCCCCCTTTCCCTATAAAATTAGGTTCCCTTCCTTTATTCTCTGGACATGCCTGTGGTTCCCCATAGGCTGCACATTCTGAGTTGCAATTCTTGGCTGTTGCCAAATAAACCCATTTTGCTGGTAAAGTAACTTGCTGTTTCAATAATTTAATTTTTGGTTTTTTTTTTTTTTTTTTTGCCACCCAGCATGTGGGATCTTAGTTCCCCAGTCAGGGATCAGACCCATGCCCCCTGCAGTGGAAGTGTGGAGTCTTAACCACTGGACTGCCAGGGAAGTCTCTGTTTTAATAATTTTAGATGAATAGAGTCCTTGTCTAGAGCTGGTTCCATCACATGCCTAAGGGCAACTCTACACACATCCTCTCTCCAGCTTCTTGGGGAGTATTAATTCAGCACGTCCTCAATCTAAGAGTGGGGGAGCAGACCAGAGCCCAGAGAATCCTGCTGCTGTTGTAACATCGGGCCTCCCCTTTGTTGCCCCTGGGCTGTGCCCACTTCTGTCCCTTCATATTCTCATTTCCTGTCTCCTGTGAGAGCAGACTCACAGCTAATGAACCAATGTCCCTGCCCTCGGGAAGACAACTGGTGCCCTTCTGTCTCCCTGCCCCCGGCCTTGTGGCTCCCCTTCTCCTGCCCCCATCTCCCTATCTGCCCCGTGTCTCTCCCTTTGTCTCTGTCTGTTTCTTTGCCCTGTGCGTGCGCGCGCGCACACACACACACACACACACACTTGCACACTGCCACCACCCCTTTTCCAACTCACTTCCTTCAACTGTTGAATTCACTCTGCCCAGAGGACAGGACCATGACAGATTAAGCCTCTGGATAACCTGCTGCAGGGACTCCAAGAGATCAAAAGACTGTCTGGGCCGCGGCTGTGGTCCCCTGGGCTGGAGCCGAGGAGCCTGTGCACCACGCAGGGGCTCGTGGCCACCTGGACACTGCTCCAGCATCACCCCTCTTCATGAAGCTCTCAGCCTTGCTAAGTACATACCAGTCCACCCGTTGGCCATGGCTGCACACCTGGTCACCGGCGGGGAAGGGCTCTGTCCAGCAGGTGCTCTGGGCCAGATCAGCTGCCGCCCAGTAGTGTGGTTGGGAAGGGCTAGAGAGGCGAAGGCAGGAATTGACATAATTTCACGTCTGGCCTTTCCTAGCCGACAGGCAAAATGACTCTGATATCCCCTAGCTCTCTAAATTAGCTGTATTTTACAATCCCCCGTCTGGCAGGAAATGTCCCATTAAATCTTAATGATCTGCCTTCCGACAAACTCCCCAGGCCCTCTGTCCCCTGGAGGACACCGAGCCCTGGAAAAACAGGGTGGGGTGCTGGTTGGGGAAAGGGGGAGATGAACACCCAGGAGATGGTGTCCGGAAGGGGCTCCCAACACCCTTCATTGGGCAGCTGTCTTCAGAACAGGAAGTAAGAAGGTCCTTCTGAACCAAGAGCTCTCCATCATTCCACGTGCTTCACAGGACCCAAACCTCCCTCTCTCCTCTCAGGCCACAGCCTACCCACCTATCTGAAGCCCGCCTGGCCCCCTCCATCCCAGGCGCCTGCTTCTGTCTCTAGGCTACAGAAACCAACAGACTCCAACTCCACAAGGCAGAGAATTCGGGACAGAGCTGCACCCTGCCCCACTTTCCATGCACACAGCCCCGGCCAGGGGAGAATCTCTCTGTGAAAGAAAGACGCCGCATGACCTTCAGGATTATTCAAATATTAACTACCTGGATAAACAGTTTCTCCTATATTCTCATTACCACCTCTCTGGCTGAAGCTAAAGTGCAATATTTCTCTTTTATATCCAGAGTGAAGATGCTTCTGGTGGCTCCTGGGGAGAGGGGAAGGATGACGAGAAAGAGAAAGAGAGGTCAAGCTTAAGGGAGAGCGAGCAGGATCCTTCCAGGTCCCTCCTCCCCCAATACAGGCAATCTGGACGCCCAGCAGGAGTTAAGGGGAGACCTTTAGCGGGAGGCTAAAGGCCACCCAGGCCAAACAACAGCCAGCATTGTCACTGGCCCAGCACAGACTGGTGGTCACAGAGGGGTCTTGGGAACACAGGCTCATGAGGCTCCATCCATCCACCTCCAAGAGCCCCTTGCATGACCTTGACCTTGTCATCACTTGGGCCTGCTTCTCAGGAGGCACCACCACTTGCCCCTGGCCAGAAGGGCTGTCCATGACCATCAGAGCTGTAAGCAGTGCTCCTCCTCAACGACCTTCAAGTAAACACTGCACGTTCTTGGCTGGACCCTTTCTTTTCTCTCTTTATTCTCTTGTCTCATGTAACCTTTGGTCTCCACCAGGCCAGGATATGAGAAAGCTAAGCACAGGTGTGTGATCCCTCCCTGCTTCCTCCACCACCCCTGGCCACTCAACACTCTCCCCAGGTCAGTAGCACCTGCTTCTCCACACTCCCAGCGCGCCCTAGAAGGGGAAGAGAAAAGGGAGGCCTCCGTCCTCCTGAAGTCCAGCCTCGCCCAGGAGAGAAGACAAATCCATTACCAACCCGCATTATCACAGCCCATTTTAAAGTTACTACTGTGGATTCTGAAGATATCGACAATGAGGAATCCTATCATCCCACTAATTAATTCAGCAATCTCCCTGAAATAACAGGAGTTGTAATTGCAATTGCAAACTCACCCCTCGACCACCGGCATCAACTAATTAAACAACCATCAGCCAGTACCAGGCTTTCATGGGGAAGAGGGTCTACACCTTTTCATAGCTGCAATTAGGAGACACATTCAATAATCAGAATGAAATACAAATTTACCCAGGAGCCCAGTAAATTATGGCCATTCATACTCTGTTTTCCTACGGTCGCCTCCCAGAAAATGAAAAGGGGGCTGCATCTTCCAGCTGCAGCAGGACGCCACCTGGACCACCTCTGAGCTGCCCCTCAGGGTCCTCCTCAACAGCTCTCTGCTGCTCAGTTCAGAAGCGCCAGGCAAAGTGTGAAATGTGCTGGATGCCCACGCCTAGTTCTGCCAGCATCCCAGGGGTACGCAGCAGGAGGTCAGAGTGGCTGGAGGCGAGAATCGGAGTTGTACACAGTCGTGCCTGGGTGGGTGTGTGACGCACACGCCCCAAACACACACTCATGCTCTCAAGAGCACAAGCCCTTCAGAACACCCTTTGCATTGTCTGCAAAAATGCCCCAGGGCGGGAGAAAGGCTTGGAACATGGGGGGAAGACCCACAGGCCAGAGGGAAGAGATGCAGATGAGTTTCAGGAGGAGCCACTGAATAAGGTGTGAAAATTAAATCAGGCAAAAGGCAGTGGCTGGGCAGGGAGAGGGGAGGAGAGTTGTGAGAAGATACACACGGAGAGATACCAGCACCACCAAGGCGTCCTCGGCCCACCACAGGCTGAGCGGAAAACCTGCAGTCTTCAGAATTTGCAAAAACGCTCATGTCCTCAAATGGAGGGAGCAAAAGATCCCAGCATTAAAGCACATAATCGAATCATCTCAGTTGGTCTACCTGAGCGATCCTGGGCATGGCAGGGCTCTCTGAAGTCGAGAGGGTTCCAGAGCACGGCGCCTGTTCGCCCCTTCCAAGAACTCCCAGATGGCAAAGCAAGAGTGATTGACCAAAAGCACAGGAGAGCTTTAGGAGAAATTCAAATGAAGGGGTTTCTTGGCAGAAGAAACTGGAAACTCCTTGTGGTCGCGGGCTCCTTCCCTCTCACTTAGTAGAGACCTGGGCACATAGTAGGTGCTCAATAAATACACGTTAAGTAGAGGGGCTGGTTTCCGGGACACCTCTCTACTCAGTGGGCACTGCGCGGAGACGCAGAGGAAAGAGCCCCCCTCCCTGAATACTGATTGACAGAGTGCTTCATGGACCACAAGTGATGCTCTCAGAATGTGTTCGTTCATTCATCCAAAAACATTCACTGAGCGTCTACTCCACACCACCTGCGTGCCAGGCACCAGGGGCTCCATATGAGCAAGACAGGCAGAGCCCTGCCCTGACAAGCCCACAGAGCCAGGGAACAAACGGCCAGGAAGAGCGAGAAATGCAGCAATAAGGAGGTAGAGGGTTACAGCCTCCCCCAGAGGAAGAGAATTCAAACTGAGACCTGAGGAATACATAGCAGGGAGCCAGGTGTCTCCATGCCCTCATCTGTAAATGGAAGTAACAGGAATGCCTGCCTCATAGGGCTGTTGTGAGAATCAAGGAGATGATGTACGAAGGTGTTCTACCAGGTCTGGTGCCCGGCACACATGGCTTAAGTGTTTGCTATTTCTACTACTACTACTTCTACTACTACTCTTATTATTATTACTATCATCCCCTCTTCGGGAGAAGACCTCTAACTACAGAGGTCCATCCTTCCCAGAGGCTTAGTCTCAGATGCTCTTCCCAGCACCGTGCCCTGCCCATTTAGGCATAATCACACAGTGTGGCCCACTGTTCAGTTCAAGCAGCATTTACAGAGCCCCTACTGCACACCTGGCACAGGCTGGGGTGTGTTTTGGACTTGCTCATGAGAAGCTTATGATAAGGGTGGAGAGAAGACACACAAATTACTAAATCTCATATTTCCCAGACTATCCCGGACGCACTGGTATTGGCCCTGGAGGTGAGAGGATTTGTCAGGCGATGTTCTCAGGACTGGAAGGCCCTCCCAGGGCAGCAGCTCCCAGCCCGTGAGCCAGCGGGGATGAGTCAGCAGGAGCCCCAAGGCCTGGCCATCAGCCGCCTTCTGTCTGGGCCCCTAGGATGTAGAGGAGCCAAAGTGAGAGGCACCTCCAGATATAAGGGGCTGGGAGAGGGTCCTGAGCCCCAAGCCCTGGGCCTCGGTGGCTCCCTGGCTCCCAAGTCAGGCCCGTCCACAAACGGTGCATGGCGGCCAGGACCAGGGCCTGCTGAGTCCCAGTGCAGCGTCCCCCCACTCCTCCTTCCTTTCCTGGTCTGCCCTCTTACGTACTCGCTCATGACCATTCTGAGTCCCACATGCTCCAGTTCAGACTTCCCATCCCCATGTGCAGCTCCTCCTCCACCCAGGGAGACAAGATTTGAGCTGGACACCAAAGGCCCGCCAGCGAGAGCGGAGGGACGCTGAGCTGGGGTCCAGGGTCCCCAGCAGCTGTGGGGTGGCATGGGTGGGGCAGCGAGGCCTGGACTAATTCAGTGACTTCTTGTTTTCTGCTCAACTTCTCAGCAATAAATTGCCAAGGCCTTTTTCATACGCCCCAGCTCTTGGAAACCATAAAGAATCGGATTGAGCACGCTTAGCAGCACATTCAAGGGGAAATTCTCACACACATGAGTACAGATTTATTCCCTGATGACAATGGCATATTAGCTTTATTGATCAAGCACCAGCGTCGTCAACAACAAACATTTATGGGGCTCTGGCTCTGAGCAACTGCCTGTCCTTCAGCCCAAACCGTGGACCCTGAGGACCCCATATTGAACGGGCAAAACCAACCAGAGATTCACATCCTCGGGGTGATTACAAGCCACAAGGGGTCAGTTTGCTTTAAATACAGTTGAAATACCTCAAATTGCAAGACACTGGGCTTTTATCATGCCTAGAACTCTACTAGATCAATAATAGACTACTGAGTAAATGAATGAATGAGTGAGTAAATAGTCACCTTCAGTGGCTTTGAGCCTCATTACCAGATTCATGGATGACTGAAGCCTCTTGCTTTTCCATCTTCTTGTAGCAGAATATTTAATGGCCTTACTTGGGTCACTTCATTGCTCATCTGTACCTCAATCAGAAGCAGAAGGAGGGAGCAGAGGGGATGAAACGGGGAAAGACACAAATCATTCAGTCTTGTTCTATTTAGCAGCTCTGGAAAGGTCTTGTGGGTAGGCAAGATTGAGACGAATGGCTAAAGCCGGGTCTGGGAGTTATCCGTGGATTTTTATTTATGCAAGACTCCTGGCATGCATTGCCATCTTGCTTGCACTCGGCCTGGGAAACATCCCAAGAAAAGCAATGCTCTAGGCGGGGCTTGAAAGAGGGACAGAAGGAAGCCGGGAAGGAGGAGGCAGCGTCCTTAAAGCAGGCCGGGCAAGTCCTCCCAGAGACAGCCCGCAGGAAGACAGGCCCTACCGCTCTGTTCAGCATCTCAACACGCTCTTACCCACTGAGTTACAAGGGACTTCAGAGGAGCCTCACTCTCTCTCCCACGCTCTTTACTCCTTTACCTGCGGGATTCAGGCCTGAATTCTTTCAGGCAAAGGCTAGTAGGCCTGTTGGAGAGGGGATCCCTCCACTGACTTCCTGCCAATTCAAAGGGGCATGAGCCAGGGGGAGGGATACATTAGGAGTATGGGATTAACAGATACATCACTATATATATAAAATAGGGAAACAACAAGGATTTACTGTATAGCTCAGGGAACTATATATTCCATATCTTGTCATAACCTATAGTGAAAAAGAATCTGAAGCTGTGCCTGAAAATAACACAATTTGGTAAATTGACTATAGTTAATTTAAAAGGGGAGAGGGGCATGCGCAGAGCTGGAGGACAGGCAAAGCAAGCTGTAGGACAGTGATGGCCTGGATCCTTACAAGGACCCTGGATCCTTGAGCCAGTGGATCTGGGTCCAAGTCACAGTTCTGCCACCTACTAGTGTGACATGTGCAAGGGCCCCACCACCAACCGGCCTCCCTAAAACTCAAAATCCTCCAGCAAGATGAAGGAATAAGAAAAAGGACAATGTGAGCTACAGAAAACAGGAGGGAGAGGGGACTGCTGAGCACCAGGTGCGGAGGGCACTGGTCCAGAGTGTACAGTGCGATTCCACAGACTGTGGTCACCACGCCCTCGGCCACTGCACATCTTTCGAACCCGAGAAAACTCCTGGAGAATGTGCTCCAACAAAACAATGGAGCAAACCAAAAAAGAAGATGCAAGATCCTAGCAATAGGGAATGTAAATCACAGAAGAGCAAAGGGAATTCCCAGGATCAGAGCAGAGGGAGGTCCCAGGATAACACAGCCGCAGGCCTGGGAACAAGCTACCCCAGACAAGACAGAACAGAGGTGTCTGGGAGCAAAGTTTCCGACAAATCTACTGGAACTGATTGATTGCCTGATGAGAGTGACCTTGAGGAAAATTATTCTGAGAGGCTATCGGTAGACACAAAGAAAATTAAAGCAAAAAAATTAAGCAAAACAAGGCAGTTATTAACAAAAACAGGAAAAAAACAAAAACAAAAGAAACATAACCACAGTATAAAGGTCAGTTGTGAATAATATTCAAATAGGCGTAACATTGTAAATCCTGAATATTGATTTAAGTGAAATTTGAATACACTATATAAGGGGTAAGAATCAGAGGGGAAGGCAGTGTGAGAGGACTAAATCCTCATTACCATAAATAGTCAATAGACAATATAACCAACGCATTAAACTATAACAATACATACATATAATTTAGAACTATGGAGATACCGAAATGTCAGAAGAAACAGCTGAAACGTCGAAAGCCATTGTTTCTAGGGAGGGAGGCTGTGGGACAAGGGGGTTTAGAGCAGAGAAATACTGTCTATTGTCATAAGCCTTTTAATACAGTTTGACCCTTTTTTTTTTGTATAACAGAGTGAATCAGCTATCCATATACATACATCCCCATAACCCCTCCCTCTTGCGTCTCCCTCCCATCCTCCCTATCCCACCCCTCTGGGTGGTCACAAAGCACAGAGCTGATCTCCCTGTGCTATGCGGCTGCTTCCCACTAGCTATCTATTTTACATGTGGTAGTGTATATATGTCCATGCCACTCTCTCACTTCGTCCCAGCTTACCCTTCCCCCTCCTGGTGTCCTCAAGTCCATTCTCTAGTCTGCATCCTTATTCCTGTCCTGCCCCTAGGTTCTTCAGAACCAATTTTTTTTAGATTCCATATCTATGTGTTAGCATACGGTATTTGTTTTTCTCTTTCTGACTTCACTCTGTATGTTGTTTGACTTCTGAACTACGAGCAATTATTACAATTAGTTATTTTTCATTTTTTTATTGTGGTAAAATACACAAAACATAAAATTTACCATCTTAACCACTTTTAAGTGTACAGCTCAGTAGTGTTAAGTATACTCACACTGTTGTGCACAATTTAGCTTTAAAAGTCCTCAAACCCTGACCCTCTGGTGAGGGCCGTGGAGGGAGGCTCTCCAGTGAGGCAAGGCAGCAGCCTCCTTCTCCCCTGACCTTTGTCACCTAAGCTTCATCTTGTCCTGGGGGCGTCTCACTCTCTCACTCATTATGCTGACACCAGCAGGGTGGTCTCAGAGGCAGTCACCACCCCTTTCAAATAATGCTTTGCTGTGGACATGGGTCCGCTGCCTTCATGCCAAGAAACACAACTAATGAGACTGGAATGATTAAATAAGACTTTTCTAAGAGCCTGGAAATACAAAGGGGAAAGGAACAAGGAACCTGGCTTTTTGTGGGTAGTCAGACCCTCTTCGGGGTTCCCAGTTCACGCTTACGACCTAGACCCTGCCTGCCCATGCAGAGACAGCACCTTTCCCTATGCCAAGCCTCCTCCAAGTCTGTATTCACAGGAGTGGGGCCCAGAGCTTCTCCCCTGCCACCCTGGGGTCCTCCTGGCCACTCCTGTTTCCTGGCTAACAACGCTCCTCTTCTCTCAGTGACTGACCCTCGGCGACACTGCCCTTTAGGGACGCCCACACCTCCTCCCCCAAATCAGAAAGCCACACAAAATCCCTGACACTCACAAGGGGACACCCACATACAGAAATGGGAGGATGAGAGACGGGGAGCCTCTTCTTCTTGGACAAAGTAGTAAACACCTGAAAGCCTCAGTTTTTTCATCTGTAAAATGGGGACTATAGTACCTGTTCCAATCTTAGAGTGCTAATCAGGACCAAGATAGAGATGGCTAGAAGGCAGCATTGTAAACCCTTACAAATGTGAATTATTATTGTTAATACTAATTTTTTTTAATTAGCAGACTATGAAGAGATCTTTGAGTGGCAGGAGAACTGCCACTGAAGTTAAAAGTCTCCACAGCGGGCAGCCCTGTCCCTCGGTAACCACGGGGTGCTTCTTGGTCGGTCTACTCTTCTCCTACCTGCAGTGGTGCCGGCTGCCCCGCCTGGAGCTGCAGACGCCCCGGGCACACACCTTGATGCCTCCGGTCTCTAAACACCTGTGCCATTTCCCCTTAATAAAATAAAGTCGCTCACGAATGCGCCTCTGCTCCTTTCATACAAATGGCAACAGCCGTTGTTCTTACTGGATTGTAGGTGAATCACTTGGAAAATATTTTGGGACACATTATAGAGGGAATAACATAAAAGAACCTGCAAAATGTCTCTGTGTTGTTTTCCACTTTGCAAACCCAAACTGGATCCTGGGGTTGAATTACATATTTTTGTCTCCTGTTTTTGAACAGAAGTGCTTTGCTCATTTCCTCTCCACAATGGGGAAAGGGATGCGTGAATCACTCCTGAGTGGGGTGTGAAACCCTCCAAAGGCCGAGCTCCGTCTTTGGCAGCAAGAACTCAGCAAGAGTGAGAGGAGAGATGGGACTTACATACCAGCCTTCAAATCTAGGAAGAGTGACTGGGAAGATGGCAGTGTACACCTGTCTCCTCTGAGGACAGAAGAGAAGGGGCGGCAGCAGTGAGAAGTCAGGCTGGACCCCAGGAGGACCAGCCTCACTGCAGGGAAGTGAGCAACATTTGATCGCATCCCCTGAAGAGATTGCAAAGTCTTCGTTGGAGATTTTATGGGGCTAGACAACCATCTGTATGGGATGTTTTGGGTTTATACCTGCCTTGTGGCAGGTGAAGGGACAGATGACTTGTGAAAAGCCCAACAGTGTGACATGCTAGTTACACAGGAAACTCCTCCTGTTGACATCAGGTGACACTCGGTACCTAGGGCCAGGCGCGAGGGTCTCGGAAGGGAATATGGGCTTCTCTCTCTGTCCTGGAGACCATCACTTCATCAGCCTCTTCCTCTGTTCAGGAAGGGCCAGCTGGCCACTCTGTGGCCTCTCTTGGAGCCCTGGCACCCAAGGCTTCCAATCATGTGTCCACGAGTCCATTCTACACCCATAGTTCTGCTAACCTCCACAGAAATCCCCTCTCCAGCCCCTCTCCCATCCTGCTGAGAGCTTTTAAAGTATTAATTCCAACATCAACACACCAAAAACATAGAAGTGGGTAAGAATAAGGACAAAGTCCTGCTAACATGCTCCTAGAAACTCCCTCCTAGCTGACAGACATCAACCCAGCGACTGCTCAACCAACTATGAATCCACTTAACTCCACCATCTCCCGTTCAGAAAACTGAACCTAAGAAAGCAAAACTATGGAGATGATAAAAAGATCAGTGGTTTCCAGGTCTGGAGAGGGGGAAGAGATGAATAGGCAGAGCCCAGAGGATTTTTAGGGCAAAGTACTCTGTATGATACTACAGTGACGGATTTACGTCATTATACATTTGTCCAAACCCATTAATGTACAGCACCAAGCGTGAACCCTTAGGTAAACCACGGATCTATGGGTAATTATGACGTGTCAGTGCAGGTGCATCCTTGGTAACAAGTACCATTCTGTGATGCTGATGGTAGTGGTGCTGATAACGGAGGAGACTATACATGTGTGGGAGCAGGGGGTATGTGGGAAATCTCTGTACCTTCTCCTCAATTTTATTGTAAACCTAAAACTGCTCTTAAAAAATAAAGTCTTTTAAAAAAAACTGAACCTAAAGTCAAAAACAAGTTTGCATGCTGTTAGAATAGTTTGTGATGTACATGCCAAGCACCTTCCTGATTCCAACTCTGGTAGGTCTAAAACCACATCATATGTTGGCCCAACTAGCCCACAGATTAGTTTGCAATTACCTCAAGTAGACCGTATTTTAATACAGCATGGATTTATCTGACGTCCGAGGCCTTATTCAGAAGGGATGTGAGGTCTGGTCTCCTTTCTCAGTCACTTCCTGGCTGGATCACCCTGGACAAGTTGCTTAACATTGCTGGGCCCCCGTCACTTCCCTCTGAAAAGCAGAGGAAATAATATCTCACCTTGATCAGAAGATCTCTCGAAATCCCTTAGATTGTTGCTCAAGGGCTATAATTCCTCACTAAACGGCCTCTACAAATGAAAAATTTTTTCCCGTTTCATCTGTCAACTAAAATCTGAGGCCTAATAAAAAGTGAACGAAATTGAGTTATTTGTAGTGAGGTGAATGGACCTAGAGTCTGTCATACAGAGTGAAGTAAGTCAGAAAGGGAAAAACAAATACCATATACTAACACATATATATGGAATCCAAAAAAAAAAATGGTCATGAAGAACGTAGGGGCAAGATGGGAATAAAGACGCAGACCTATGAAAAAATGGACTTGAGGACACGGGGAGGGGGAAGTGTAAGCTGGGACGAAGTGAGAGAGTGACATGGACATATATACACTAGCAAATGTAAAACCGATAGCTAGTGGGAAGCAGCTGCATAGCACAGGGAGATCAGCTCGGTGCTTTGTGACCAGCCAGGAGGGTGGGATAGGGAGGGTTGGGAGGGAGGGAGATGCAAGAGGGAAGAGATATGGGGATATATGTACATGTATAACTGATTCACTTTGTTATAAAGCAGAAACTAACACACCACTGTAAAGCAATTATACTCCAATAAAAACCTTAAAAAAAAAACCCTGAGGCCTAGGGTAACAGACAAAGTATAGGCTTTGGAGTCTGAAGAACCAAAGTACAGATCCACGCTGCCATTTACTAGACCCTGGGATGTATGACTTAACCTCTCCAGGCCTCGCTCAGACCTCTATCATCAAAATAATGACAGCTACTGGCACCACAGTTAATGCATAGTGAACACACGATCACCCTCCTTCCGGCTTGAGTACCAAAGATCTCCCCAAGCCCAGAACAGCTACGCAGCTCAGCTCTTTCTCCTGGATTTCCTGTCTCACCTTTTCCTCCCTTTAGGAAAAGATGGCTTTGTCCATTCCCTACCAACTAATGTGCTACTAGTTTTCTCTTGTGGACAGATATTACCTCTGAATTATAAGTGGAAAGACTGAGACGTAGGGAAAAGGGGGGGGGGAGGTAGTAATTAAGGAGACAAAGCCTTAGGCCAGACCCTGTATTTCTGCTCATTAACCAGTGAGCGCTGCTCTGGGTTGGAGACCCTCTTCCCCTACCTGTCTCTCCGCATTCGGCTGTTCTGTTGTATCTCCTACAATACTGGATCTGTTAAATGCTGTATATTCCATTTGTCAACGCAGGGCTGATTCACAGCAAGATTGGGTTATTACAAATTCAGGAGGCACTACATACACAGCTGTCATGTTTCAGTTACCCTTTCTCTCGATTTAATAAAATTTGCCACACTAATACAAAGCCATCTTTTATCGTTCTCCCTTCAGTTGTAACAACTTGTCCAGCTCCCTCCTGCTAATTGAAGGAGGAGGGGATGCAGCAGCTCACTGGGAAGCGAGTTTCCAGGGAGGCTGTCATCTTTGCAGCCACTTAGCTCAGGTTCTTACGGACCTTTAACGGCCCTCTCCTCCATGACAGGAGCCCTAATGAGGTCAGCAGCTGATGGCGACACGGCAGGCAAAGCCCTGCTTGGCGCAGCCCAGGTACCTCCACCCGCTGGCAGGAGAGCAGCACAGCACTCCCCCTGGGCTGGATGACGTGGGCTCCGCAGTCTGTCCTCCCACGCCTGCCCCAGCATCACTGCCTAGGCCCTGATGTGTGTGACAGCCTCCCTGGCAAAGGGTCCCCAACAGAATATCGGGGATTGGGAGGTGGGCAGTTCCTCCTCGCCCCATCCCCGCCGCCCCCCGCCGGGTGAAGCAGATAACCGGAAAGGGGGAGGAGGTGGGAGAAAAGGAAATGGAAAGGGAAAGAGGAACTGTAAACAAAGAGCTGCCCTTGTGCGAAGTCCTGAGATGGGTCCAAAGCAGCCCGCTTCCGGAAGGCCCACGCTTCGTTCGTCATCCCACTCGGGAGCCTTTAGGGAGCGAGGCAAGGAGAAGGGCGCCTGTCTTCACTGAGAACATCTACCTCCGCGCCGGTCCCCATCTGTCCAGCTAATTACCTGCTACGGCAGCCGGGGCCACTGCCCTTTAACAAAATAAGGAGGCGCGGGCGAGCGGGCGCATTATTATTCCGGGCGCGGGCGGCCTCCCCTGGCGGGGTGGGCAGGCACCGGCAGACTGTGGCTGCAGGAAGCCCAGGGACGGGGGCTACAGCGCCCTCAGGGCAGCGTGGGGAGCCGGCCCCGTCCTTCCCCAGGAGACACCTCCTCTCTGGGTCCTAAGACCCTTTCCATCCGTGCGCTTCGACCCCACTCCTAGCGCAAAGTCTGGGAATCAAAGCAGGTCAGGCCGAGGTCAACTCTAGGGCGGGGGCGCTTGGGGCGGGGCGGCCCCTTCCCGGCCCTCGGCTCTGCTCGCCCCGCTGATTAGCATTCGGCGGCCGTCGCCTCTCCCTTCCCCCGGCGGCGCCCCGGATTCCCCGGCCCTCTCGCCGCGAGCGCACACTAATAAGTTTCCAAATGGAAGCCGGTGGGGCCGGTTGCAATAAAAGGCAGAAGCTCCGCTCGGGCGCTTCAATGAGAGCATTTTCCCCCGTAACAAGGGGCTGGATTCAGCTGCCTGCTGCCGTCTGAGCGGGGCCAGTTGCCAGAGTAACGAAAGCCTAGCGCACGCTTGGGGAGAGGGAGCAGGCGGGGGCTCCAGCGCGCGCTGCCGCCGCCATCCGTGCCCAGGCCCTGGAGCCCTTCCTCAAGCCCACAGTCCGTTCTTCCTGAGCATCAGCTGCCCCTCCCCAACTTTCCACTCTGCACGGGCTCTTACGATCCTGCCCACACCGCACACCCCCGCCCCCAGCCTCTGAAAGGTTCTCTGGGAGCTTGTATTACACCTGAGACACACCTGGAGCACCTAGTCCGCGATGGATGATGTGCCAGGCCCCCCCGGGAGTCAGCCGGGCGTCAAAATGGACCATAGCTGTGCTCACGGCAGGCCTGGGCAGCAAAACTGACCCCTGGTATGGCAGGTGCCAGAACGGGCACAAAGAGCCAGCGAGAAAGCCGAAGGGGATTCATGTCTGTCTGAACACCAGGTGGGCTTTTCTGAAGGGCGGGGAGGAATTCAGAGCTAAATAATCCGGAGCGCCCCGTCTGATTTCCTTGGATGGAGGAGGACCAGAGGACAGAGTTCCAGAAATGCTGGGGTCTGCTAAACTGAGGGAGGAGGCCAGCTGCGTGATGAACAAAGCCCACATGCCCCTCATAACCACAAGAGGGCTGCTGCTGCTCTCCCCCAGCCCTCGGCCTAAGCGTGGCCAAGACTGAACCTAGCTTTTGGTCCTCAGTTTTCAGAAGTTCCCATTTTACTCTAGAAAGGCATGGTTGTCATCCACCCTGCTTTCCTCCCAGGGTCCTAAAAATATAAGGAGTCCCTTATCTCCTTTTACAAGCTTCTCCTTGGGCACCAGGTTCACCCAGGCCCCAGAAGTTGTCCCCTAGAGCCCAGAGAAACTGGAGTATGGGGGAACCTGGAAGCAACCCCCAGGACCTCACAGCTCCTGTCCCAAAGCTAGGCTGAGGGCTTCAGGGCAGCTGCCTTCCAAACGGCCATGTGCTGGTATCCCAGGAGAAACTAGGTCCAAAAGGAGTGCTTACTGGCCAAGCAATCCTTAAGCCACACAGGAAAAGAGGACAATAATAGACACTGTCCATATGTCCAATACACGGAAAGTCAACTTCCTTCGTAACCGACAAAGAAGAGGTTGTGCCTTCGGGGAGGGCGAGGCGGGGAGGCCCACTTCCCTAGCCCAGCTCCCGGGAGCTGGGCCAGCTGGGTCCCTGCCTGCATGACTGACATCTCAATAAGCACATGCATCCCACAGCCCAGTGGTCATAATGCATCTACTGCACCCACATGAAGTCAGAACTGGGCCTGTGTCCGCGGTGAGGATCGCCACTGCCACAAAGCAGGCAGGCCACACATATCTGGGGACTGGCTGCCCATCCTGGTGCCCCAGACCTGGCTCCTCCCTTCTCCACAAATGACACTCCCCATGTCCAATCAGCACAGAGTCCTATCAATTCTCCCTTCTAGAAAATCTTTCAGATTTGTCCACTTCCAGACCTTAGTTTAAGCCACACACGTTTCACACTGATGTCTGCAGTGGCCTCGTGGTTTTTCTGCCTTCTGTTCAGCTACCGAGAGCAGCGGTCCCCAACGTTTTTGGCACCGGGACTGGTTTCGTGGAAGACAATTTTTCCACGGACCGACAGGGGGTGGAGGGGTGGGGAGGGGGTGTTTTCAGGCAGTAATGCGAGTGATGGGGAGTGATGGGGGGCGGCAGATGGAGCTTCGCTCGCTCGCCCACCGCCCACCGCTCACCTCCTGCTGTGCGGCCCGGTTCCTAACAGGCCGTGGACCAGTGGGTTGGGGACCAGAGGCTCTCAACCTGGTCCCTTTTGTATAAATCCCCGCAGTGGCTTCCTGGTGCCTTTAGTCTGACATACAAGGCCCTTCACGATTTAATTCCTGCCAACTTCCTAGCTTCTCCCCTTGCACCCTGGTTCCAGCTGCTTGCTGTGCCCCAAACACAAGTCCTCACTCGCTTCTGTGTGTTTGTTGAAGCTCTTCCCCCAGCCTCATGATACCCTACCTCCCATTCTTCCCCCAGCTGGCTCCTATACATCCTGCTACATTCAGCTTGGGCATCACCTCCTCCAGGAAGCCCTCCCTGGTTCCTTGCCATCCATCCTAGGCTGAGCTCCCCACTCAAATATATTCATCTGCTCTCTAACTAGACTGCAAGCTTCTCGGGGGCAAGGCCTGGCTCCCTCAACTTTTCAGCAAGGCCTTATTGGCAAGTGATTCAAAGTGACTGAAAGCCAGATTTCTTAGCTCTTCCATCTGGGAAGGTCACTTAATTTCTCTGAATCACAGTTCCCTTATTTAAGTGGATAATAGTAATATCTTAAGGATCTTAGGGTTAAATGAATTAATGTGTTGAAAGGATTTAGCACAAGGTTTGACACAAGGTGAGACAGACTCTTCTCTTTACTGTTTGTATCTCCTTGGCATTCAGCGCATCTGGCACGTTCTAGCCACCAACTCACAATGGCTGAGTGAATGAATGCCTGAAAGGAAGAACATGACATGGTTCTGAGTTCCCTCACCACCTGGCCAATCTACCCTAGATAGGCTTGGGTTTGTTTGTAGCCCTTTTTGAGTGGGTCACAAAGAGCTGGTGACCAGCTGACATGCCCATCATCATTTGTCAAGAGTCAAACCCGGATACCTGCATGGGTGAGAGTCAAACCCGGATACCTGCATGGGTGAGGAGGCAGGAGAAAGCAGCACAGACGGGGCTGCAGGTGGGTGCCTGTCTCTGGGTCATCTCAGGGCTTGAGGGAGGAGAAAGGGAGCCATGGGGATGGTCAAGGTCTATAGAAAGAGACTTCACCCAGATCTCCTCGTCTGCTGTTTCCTGACCTCTGGAGATACATGTGCTGCCCCCTCTGTGTGGTCCGAGAGACCATTTCTATGCGTGAGACCCTCTCACAGCGTTTGCCATTGCTGGGGCAGGGGATGCCCAGAACAGGCTCCCCAGCTTCCCAAGTGGCTCTCCAGCAGTGCCAGGAACTATCAGAACTGATGCTTCCTCTGAGGTGGGGTGGGGGGCGTTGCCTAGCCGGTGGGTGGGTGAGTAGGCAAGAAAACCAGGTAGGAAGCCTAAAACAGGAGGCAAAGAAGAGACAGAAGGGCTTGAAGCCCGGTTGGGGCAGCCTGGATGCAGATCTAGAACACAGAGCGGTAAGCCGCCATCAAAACTTCCGAACTTCGGGCTTCCCTGGTGGCGCAGTGGTTGAGAGTCCGCCTGCCGATGCAGGGGACACGGGTTCGTGCCCCGGTCCGGGAAGATCCCGCATGCCGCGGAGCGGCTGGGCCCATGAGCCATGGCCGCTGGGCCTGCGCGTCCGGAGCCTGTGCTCTGTGACGGGAGAGGCCACGGCAGTGAGAGGCCCACGTACCGCAAAAAAAAAAACTTCTGAACTTCCAAGTGGGCCGAGCTGATGACCCGCAGTAACCAGCCCTCTCCTGACTGCCCTCAGCCCAGGGTCTGCTCCTGTTTCTGCTCCAAAGCTACTGCTAAAGTAACACACCATTGTAAAGCAATTGTACTCCAGTAACGATTTTTTTTCTTTTGGTGGGGGGGGGGGGGCTCTCGCTGTTGTGGCCTCTCCCGTTTTGGAGCACAGGCTCCAGACGCGCAGGCTCAGCGGCCATGGCTCACGGGCCCAGCCGCTCCGCGGCATGTGGGATCTTCCCGGACCGGGGCACGAACCCGTGTCCCCTGCATCGGCGGGCGGACTCTCAACCACTGCGCCACCAGGGAAGCCCCAAGTAACGATGTTTAAAAAAAAAAGTTGCTGCTGCCTGGAGCCCCTGCTCCACCCACCCTCACCCTGAGACCACACACCAGGGAGCTGGACAGCCTGACTCCCTCCCTCGCTGGTTTGCAATTTTAATTCCTCACCTTCCTAAACAGCCAAGATTTATGGCACACTCGACAGAAATATTTAATTTTCCAAATGTCTATTATTCAAAGGCTGTGGAAATCTCCAGACCTAACATTTCTGCATTAATATCCATCTAGCACTGAGGCCAAATAAAGATCTTCCCAGAGACATGGAGGGGGGAAAGGAGGCGTGTAATCCTGGGCAGAAAGGAAGGGCCCCTACACAAACCCCCACGAAGCTCACACCATCCCTACCAGATGCACCAAACCGAACAGGGAAGCTTTTTTTTTATCATCATTATTAACATGAGCAAATGCTTATTATGTGCCAGGTATTGTGCCAAGCAATTTTAACAGCCAGGACCTCATTTCATCCTTACAACCCTACGAGGTAGCCACTATAATTATAATTATCCCATTTTTCAGATGAGGAAACTGAGCCATGCAGGAATCAAGATCACCCAACCAGAACCCCAATTTCTCTAACTCTTACCCACAGTCAGACTGTCTCTTTTGTATACATGATGGAAATGCTCTCTTTCTGTCTAGTGGTGTAACTATTTCTATTTCCAGCGGAACTAACTATTCAATTTAACTCTCTGTCTCAGTAAGTAGATTCATTGATAAAGTCAATGTGTACCTGTGTGTAAGGACCCTGCTATACATGGAGCACTGCTGTGGGCAAAACAAATGTAAAGTCAGGTCGCCTGCGGACCATGATCTGAAAATCTGGAAAACTGGGCACATGGGCCAACAATGCAGCGTCGACACAGGTAGTACCGTAATACCACCCAGCTGGGGGCCTCAACTCTACAGAGATAAAGAAGGAAACGGAAAGGACTCAGAACAAACAAGGGAGACCCTCGTGGCCGCCACTCTAATCCTAAATCCAGGAGAGTTTGTTCCCACCAAGTGCAGAACAGGGAAGAGGAAAAGGGAGGTCGACAAGCTGGCAAAAGTAAGAAGAGACAACCAACGAAGGAGGAGAAAAGAGAAAAATCGCAGAAAGTGGATAAGGAACCCAAGGAGTTCCGCTGTGGGGGGAAAACAGACTATCCCACCAGGCTCTGGAGTACTGGCTTCTTAGCACACAGGGTAGTAGCTAACATTTACGATAACAGCCCTGAGTAATGAAAAAATGAACCAATTTTGTTCTGAGTACACTGGTTAAGAAAGCACGCATACTTTTTTTTTTTTTTTTTTTTTTGTGGTACGTGGGCCTCTCACCGCTGTGGCCTCTCCTGTTGCGGAGCACAGGCTCCGGACGCGCAGGCTCAGCGGCCATGGCTCACGGGCCTAGCTGCTCCGTGGCATATGGGATCTTCCCGGACCGGGGCACGAACCCGCGTCCCCCGCATTGGCAGGCGGACTCCCAACCACTGTGTCACCAGGGAAGCCCAGCATGCATACTTTTAGTCACACTTTGTTCATGTCCATTTGGATGGAAAGAGTTCATTAAAGTGGCCAAAATGTGTTTTTTTTTAAGTTTTGGTCCTTAAAGAAGTGAGTTACATTCTGTAACTCGTTCCGTAATTAAGTACCACAGCCAGTCAGGACCGGGAGCTCCTGGCGGACAAGAAGATTGTCTGGCCCTCTCTGCTAAGGGCCCAGCACAGGTAAGGACCCAACGAGGGATGACAGTCCTGTGGCTGCTGGTGCCCACATGCCTTATTCACACTGAGAAGGTAGGGGAAGCCAGGGAGTCCGTGCCCCTCTCCCCCAAAGCCAGTCCTGGGAAGCCGGAGACCTCATTTCCCAGTTCCCAGGAGGCCACGCTTAGAGCAGAATTGCCACCACCTAGCCCATGGGGGCCTTTGCTAACCCCTCCGCGTCACCACTCCCAGACTTCTCTAGAAGGAGTCCTAATCAAAACTGTCAGCAGATAATAGGGGAGGTTTCTCTATTTCCCTTTGCCTAGTCCTAAATGGGTCTAGTCACTTGCTGCCTGGAAAAGTGACAGAAAAATTAAACGAAGCAAAAAGATGAGGCCCCATCACCATCACCATGGTGAGGCTTTACTGATGATGTCAGAAATCTCTGTAAAACCAAACACTCACAGTTAGTGAGCCAGAGCAAGACAAAAAGTACAACACAAAAGACAGACCAATCTGTGAAACCCATACCACGTCTGGAAGGTGAAAACTTCTGCCCATTTTCTTTCTATGGTGAACCTAAAATATCCCCTGAATCTGTCTACCTCAATCAACTGAATTCATCCAACTGTTCCTTCTATATAATCTGATTGCCTGTTAATTTTCTATCATTTATGTTGTGTATAAATGCCACTACATCAGTACGGCTGAACCAAAAACACCCATGGGGTTTTTAACTTACTTCGTATGGGGGGAAAGGCACTAACATTTATAGAACATTTACTATAATACAGACACTTCACACAGGTCTCTCTCACTTCACCTCATAACAGCCCTCCAAGAGGGATATCATTCCCATTTTACACATAAGAAAACCGAGGCTCAGAGGGGTTAAGTAAGTTGCTCAGAGTTGCACAGCTAGGAAAAGCAGAGACTGTTTCAGGAGCATCTGACCCTGACTCCGATACCACCACCGATGCCTTCTTGATGTTATCACCAGCCAAAGGGCAGAGAGAGGCCTCTCAGGTGGCAAATCCGGGAACAAGGAAGACTGCTTCTGACTTCAGACAAAAATGCTCTTCCTTTTTGCCCTAAGCCTGGCTGGCATTTCGGGGACTGACTCACATGATGAATGGGCTCAGGGCACACACGAGATGTAATATGTCTTGATTTAGTGAAGCGCTTGATAGGTCGTCTGATTAAATTTTACTTGCAAAATTAATTCAGATTGTCTTGGCTGGGTGCTCCCGTCACCCAGACACCTGAGAGGCTGGGAAGCCGTAAACAAGTGGTCAAGAGAAGAGGCTGGTGATGGCAGAGCACGGCGCCAGAGGCAGGGAACTGCGTCAGCAGGAGGTACTGTTTTCTCTACCCCAAGGCAGCAGAACTAGAGCCTGCGGCAAGAAGGGGGCAGGTAGATGGAAGGGCACCGTGCAGAGCAGAGAGTTCCAACGGGAAGAGGGCGCTTTCTCTGGTGGATGGTTGGAAGGTGCTAGCTGATGGCAGAGGCCAGGGAGGGGAAATGACCTCGTAGGCCTCCTTCCAGTCCCTGAATTCTCTGTGGTCATAACACACGGCCCTGAAACACACTGCTAGAGCCACAAGAGAAGAAGAGTCAGCCCTGGTCCCTGAATGCTGTGAGCAGGCAGTTCTGGACGGAGGGGGTGCTCCAGTGAGGATGTCAGCTCTCACTGGGAAGGGGCGGTCCACCAGGAGGCCAGGGACCCAGCATAGGGTCCTTTGTGCCACTGGCGGGGAGGGAGAGTGACGACTGAGGAGGAATCATAGGCCCGGTGCAGACTGGTGGGAAACTAGCACGGGGGTGGGAATGTGTGACTGCAGGTCACCATTAATGGAGCAGTGGAGAGAAGATGAATTACCGTAATTATGAACCTATGGAGCACAGCTTTTTTTAAAGTGTCCTCTTATGTGTGTACGCAGTAGGTGATGGGGGGCGGGGTTTGTCCTCCTAAATCAAAGGGTAGGGGTTAAGCCCCAGATATTGAGGACTTATGCAGAAACCTAGGGACTTTTAGAGAGAGTGGGTGGGCAGAAAGAAAACCAGGCAGATCCCCAAAGAAAGCAGGCGCCCAAGGAATCTTTTTTTTGCGGTACGCGGGCCTCTCACTGTTGTGGCCTCTCCCGTTGCAGAGCACAGGCTCCGGACGCACAGGCTCAGCGGCCATGGCTCACGGGCCCAGGCGCTCCGCGGCATGTGGGATCTTCCCGGACCGGGGCACGAACCCGTGTCCCCTGTATCGGCAGGTGGACTCTCAACCACTGCGCCACCAGGGAAGCCCCCAAGGAATCTTGATCCCCACCTCTTTGTGGAGTTGGCAGGAGAGAAGTGGAGTTGGCTGGGATCGGGGGTGGAGGGGAGGTAGATGCTGCCTCCTGGATGTACTCTGCCTTAACCTTGTGAAATGACTTGATCTGACTCGCATTTTCAAGGTTTACTCTGGTGGTGATGTGAAGAACAGACTGTGGGGTTGGGGAGAGGGGTGAACAGGAACAGAGAGTTGAAGAGAGGGTGGTAGTTCCATCACCAAGTCTTGGGTGATGGTAACTAGCAGAAGGTGAAAAGGGACTAGATTTGGGGTCTATTTTTCAGGTAGAACAAACAGGATTGTTGAAGAATTGAATCTGGGATGGGAGATAAAGAAAGGAATCGTAAATGAATGAATATATGCATGCCCCAGCCTGGCTGCGTTGTTATGCGGACCCAGTGGAATGACCTTTCCTTCTCCCAGGCTGAGCCCCGCTCCCCATCAATCTCCCCTTCAATTTAAACCTTGACCTAGTCTCACCCCTTCCAACTAGCTGATAATTTACTTTAATCCAAGTTAAACAGCCCTTTGTGTGCTGGCAGAGAAACCTAACCATCACCTGAAAATGTATTTCTATGAGAAAAACTGTTTTCAAGTAGCCAACAGCCAAGTTATAAACAAACTGCTAGGAATACAACCTGTACATAAGTGGGAAGTGCCTATATAAACACTGTCATTGCCTAAACCGTCAAATCCAAGGCAAAGCAATTTCTGTGGCCTCCGAGACTACTGGGCACAGCCGGGCCGTGATTCTCGGTGGGCAGAGCCAGCGACAGTGATGACGGTGGGAAGAAGCCCCAAGGCCTCTCACAATAACAGAACAGCTGGGGATGGAGGTAAAAGGGACTTGCGGACTTGACGCCACTCAGAGATTTCCCAGAGGTGCAAAGGGCCAGGGGTAAAGGGCAGATCTTCTGTCTGCCCATCCCCCCACCAATGCCCACCTCACCACCTAGACGCTGGGTGCTTCTCAACTCTCTTTGTCAAATAAGAAACTGCCCGGAAGGGAAAGGCAGGTGGACCAGGAGAGAGAAGGATGCCTGCTGTGTGCATCTGGCAGCAGCCTCAGCCCCAGCGTGAATTCTACTGAGGGCAGATGAGAAGATCTGGGAGCATTGGCTGGGCGAATGAATGGAGTAGGTAAACAGACCCAGGTGGAAAGCTTTCTTAGCAACCTCGATGCAAATCAGAATCGGAGAAACACAAGCCAGCCCTGTGACTGCTGTGTCAGCTCCAGAGAAGCCTTTCTACCCTCATCTGGCCCCATGCCTCGCTGTGGCTTCTGGTTCACCACCCGGTAACGAGAGTGCCCAGCCCTAATGAGTCAGCAGGAAGCTGCTGACTGGGCTCTGCATTCAGAATCCCCGCCAGTGAAAACCACCAGAAACGTGGGCTTTCTGGGGCTGGAAATGTCTCCATGTGCAGGAGGTAAGCGTGGAGTCGTGGTAAAGACTGGGAGATAGCACAGCGACACCTGGGCTCTGACCCAAGTGTGCGTGACCTGCCCCATCCAGCAGACCTCTGTGGACCACCCTTCCGGGACACCCGGTTGCAATGTGGCTGCAGTCTGCTTGCCACACCCTCAGGCCGAGCAGACATCCCTCACTTGAAAGGAAGGGGAAAGGGGCATGGAAGCATCTGAGCCCACTCACAGGAGACTGGAAAGGAAGAGGAAGCCAGGCCTCCCCTGTGACTTTATGCTACACACCAGTTTGGGGAGTGGGGAAGAGAAACTGGGAGAAAAACAAAACCAAGGTGAAGGCAGGAGTCCATGCAGGGGCTGCAAGGTTGGGAGATACTGTCGTCCCGCGCTGACACCTGACAGCAACCCTGACACTAAAAGAGACGGCAGGACATGCTGTGAGCCCGCCGTAAAGGCTTTCACGGTGCAGAATGAGTCGCCCCTCCGACGATCCAGGGCTGTTTTAGAGCATAAACTGTCTCCGCCAAGACATCCTGGGCTCAGAACCTCACACAATCAACGGACCTTTCTGCCAGTCCCCTGGGGGCCCGACCCTAGGTGTTTTAATGTCAGATATTCATTCACTTTTCTTTTGTTCGTGGAGCCTTACGGGTGCCTGTAGCTCAGAACTACTCCAGGAACTGTGGCGGGTGTGAAACCCTTAACATTCTCTCCAATGTAAGTGTCCCTCATGCATGCACCCCCTCCAAAGTGGTTTCTCTGTGTGAAAGCTTGGCCTTGTCACCGAGGCCTGGACCTTCCTCAGCCCCCTCCCCCCGAGCCCCACTCTGCCAGTATCGGGAGAGCCCTGTCTGCTTTACTACGGAGTGAGAAACCTCCAGGCACAAGTGACTCGTGGGCAGGCAATTTACACTCACTCGCTTGTTCAGATTCCACAGGACACAGCCCTCGCCCCGGCCTGGTCCCTGACCCCTTTTCACGCCTCCTTCCACGTCTCCAGGCCCAGAGCGTCCTCTCACCCACAGCTCCGGGCCCAGAGGAAGCCAAGTGCTGTTTTCTGGTTCCAGATATAACCCCCAAGTTCAGGTCCTAACTTCCTTTCCCTGTAGCCTCTTGGAAAATTAATTAAACCCACTTCTCATTTCTCCAGACCCAGGTCAAGTTCCCTCGTTTCTAACACTGTTAATCCCTCTGAACCCACTCACGGTCTCCCCTCCCTCCCCCTCCCCTCTTCACCACTAGGTCACCAGTGCCATCTAAAGGAATAATTCCCGCCTCCCAGGATGGCTGGCCTGTCCTGCTCCTCCTTCCTTTGGTTTCCGTGACACCACCTCTCCTGCATTCCTCCCTCCCATTCACCCCCAAGGCTCCTCCACTCACCCCTTAAATGTTGAGTCCCAGGGTCTGATCACTGGCCCTCTTCCTTCTCACGCCGCACCCTCCCTGGGCAATCTTGTCTAAACCCTTCACCAATTCCCCGCTGGCTGATGACCCCAAATCTTTATTTCCACCGTCTTTTCTATCTCAGAGGTTCCCCAAGTCCACCTGAATCCAACTCTCTATCTTCTCCACGCCTGCACCTCAGCCCCCGAACGTCTCTGGAGGAGACCGCAGAGCCAGGCTGACTTCTCGCACTTTAATTTTACAGCCACAAGCTTCAAACAGGCACTCAGCATTGCCCCGTAATATCCTCCTACAGATCCCTGGTGAAGTTACCCTCCAGTGCTCTCAGACTGCTGCTTTATGCCTCTCCTCCTTCCTCAACTGCCCCCCGCACTCTCAGCTCTTTGCCTTACCTTGTCGTCCACCGAGAAAACAAGGTAACAGAAACCCCCTTAATTTCCTACCACCAAATCGACAGCCTTACCCCCACCTGATCTCATCTTCTCTGTCGTCCCTCCACTTGTGCTCCCAGCAGAGGCCAAAGCAGTTGTTTTCCAACCCCTCACTTTCATTCAGGAAGGGATCCCCCTCTTTCCTGTATTATCAATGTATCCCCCTCCACTAGATCATTCCCATCACCATTCACATGCTCTGCCATCTCCTGTCTTTAAAAATAAAATGCCCTCCTCAGAACCCACATTCCCCTCCAGCCACAGCTCCACATCTGCTCCTGGTCATGGCACACCTCCAAGAACCTTCTGCAATCACTCCCCTACTTCTCCCGTTCACTCTTCAGTCACGCCGGTCTGGCTTCTTAGTTCAGTCACCAATGACCGCCATGTTGGACACTTCTCTGTTCTTCTCTGTGTGACCCCCTCAGCACCCCTGGACACAGCTGACCTCTCTCTGCCGGGTGCTGTGGGCCCACAATGCCCTGGCGGGGCTCCTCCCTCTCTAGCCACTCTCTCTCCATTTCCATCGCTGGCCTCTCCACTTCTACCTGATTCTAAGATTGGCAAACTTCAGGGCTCTGCCCTCAGCCCTATATTCTCCTCAGCCTCTGTATTTTCTCCCTATGTTACTTTGACTTTCTTCCTGATCACTGATGATGCCCAAATTAATCCTGACCTTTCGTCTGGGCAAGAGACTGATACCCAGCTGCTGACTTGTTATCTCTGCTTAGTTGTCTCATCAGCATTTCCAATGGAACCTGCTCAAAAGAGAAATTCCAACCCATCCCACCCACCGACCCAACACTCCTCAAGCCCTGTTCCCAGTCAGTGTCACTAACGGCCCCATCCTCCTCCCAACCATTCCCATCCTTCCAGGCCACACACAGCAGTCTCGTTGACTCTACACCAGCTACCCCAGCACTTGGCTGACATCTGCCCCCTCTACTATGACCACCCGAGTTTAAGCCACTCCTTCTCCCATCTAAAGGGCTGCGACGGCCTCTCGAGGGGTCCCCCGCTTCCACTCGTGCCCCTCTACTGCCCATTCTCACCCCGCAGCCAGAGTGATTTTTTTCCACGTGTAAATTAGATCACGCGTTCCTCAGCTCAAAACCCTTTAATAGTTTTTCATTGCACTTGGAACCAAATCCATTGCGAGTAACAGAAAATCCAACTCAAACTGGCTTAAATGATAAAAACTAATTTATTGATAGCAAAATGTCAGAAGCCGTTGCAGACTGCGTCTCTTTGCACCTCAATATCCAGGGGAGCCTTTTCCAAATGCCACGAAGGGCCCCGGAGGCCAGGAGTGGACCTGGCGTCGGGCTGCAGTCCTCAGCGCCCAGGCACTCTGGACGCTCGCGGATTTCCCTGGTCTCCCCTCATGCGTAGTGGCTGCCTCTCCCAGCTCCTCCTCGACACCTGGGCTCCAGCCGCTGCCCAAGCCACCCTCCTCAGCCTCTGCCCGTTCCGGTCCCAGGCTTCTGCTCTGCGCCCAGCAGCATTCTGTGGCACGTAACCTTTCCAGGCTTGGGATGGGGGTGTTTTTGCTGTGCCTCTCCCATTTCCTCTCCCTCCCCATGTCCTTTTAAAGGATGGAGACCTTTAACCATGGGCTGCTGCAGTCCCCATGAAGGGTTCCCTCTTTCTTGCTTAGACTCTGTGTTGGTCCTCAACTACCGTCTAACAATATCCCACGGGGTGTGTGTGCGGGGAGGGGGGTGCGGCATATTTCTTTGATAAGAAACAGAGTATCCTTCAGAGCCCCCGGGATCCCATGGCTGCCTGGGATGACAGACGGTGGCCAGGCCTGCCGGGGCTGTGTGCCCACCCCAGCGTGTCCGACGGGCATCGTATGGTTCCAGGTTCCCATGGGGCACACGTGCCCCAATTACAGAGGTGCTCTCCCATGCACAAAGCCCTTTCTCCCCTGCAAATCTGCCGCCCCCGGCCTGCTGAGGGACTTCCCATGAATCACTGAGCCTCTCAGGGCTCGGTGTACTGTCCACGAAACGTAGGGGCTGGGAGGGTGATCTCTGGGCCTACTGTGGCTCTAATATGCGATGCTTCTCTGGCCTAGAATGTTGGTTTAGAGCTGTTTCCACACAAAAGGCCTGGCCCCAAAGAAAAAAGTTTGCTGATGCAACACAAAGGGTCTTGGGGCTGAGGCAGGTGCCCAGGGCCGCGCCTCTGCTCCACGGCGTCTGTGCCCAGAGCCACACACAGGTGGTAAGACTCCTCCCGCCCACACCTGTCCATCCTCCACGCTGCCATCAGAGAGCTCGTCCCCAAACGTCAGCGGGATCACGTCGTTCTCTCTGGTCTGAATCCTGCAGCAAGGCAGTCAGCAGGCAGCTCACGCCCAGCCTCCTCTCCTGCAAGTCAAGCGAGGCCGCCTCCTCTGACCACCCCCTCCCTTCTCCACACGGCCCCACCTTCGCTCAGCGATCCCTCTGCCTGCAGTGCCCTGGACTTTGCGCCCCATGTCTCCACCTCGTGCAATTCTCGGCTCCCGTGTCCTCCACGCATCCTTGTCCACTCCCACGCCCATCAGAATTCAGGTCACCTGGACATCCACGTACCGAGGCCTCTTCTACACGCCTGCCACAGCCAGCGCTCACAACACGGCGCGATGCGTATTTCACGCATCAGGGAGCTCCTGGGTGCCGGGCAGGGTAAGGGAGAGAGCATGGGCCTGGAAGTCTGGCAGCCTGAGCTAGCATCATGCTTCCAGCACCAGGTAACAGGTGATGACTCACACAGAGGCTTTCATCAGGACGCCTGTGCCTGCATTTCCCCAGTGTCTGTCCGTCACGTGAGCCCTTCCATGGAGACCCTCGGGACTCACCCTGACAAAAGGCCAAGCAGCCCCTCTCGCCCTGGCAGGTGCCCAGTAGCGGTAGGTTACAGATTCCCTGCACACCCAGAGCATTTATCCCCCTAACGAGAAGTTTCTTAAAGCTCTAACCAGGCTCTCTCCATCGAGCAGGTTCAGGAACAGATTCTTATAAAAAATAAATTCAGCACATTAAACCCCGATTTCAGCACATTAGTGGACTCATGGGGAGGGGACTGAATTTACCAAATATCAGGCCGTTGCTGTCTTTTAATTAAAAAATAATAATGATGAGCTGTTGTAATTTCTGGTCTCTCCCTAAGAAAGATTTTCTGGTTTTCCCACACAAGACATTTTGGTAGAAAAACTGCATGTTCATGTTGGGACAAAAACCACGTCTGAGTGGCTAGAATCAGGGCTAAGTCTTCCCCGCTTGGTCTCACCAGCTCCAACCTTCTTTCTCCACTTATCTGATCACTGCCTTGAAAGTGTGTGTGAGACTGCATGCCTGTGTGGGCATCTGGCCACCTCGGATGATGATGCTGCCTGAGCCCCGCCCCATGTCATTGTAGTATTCATCCCTCTGTGTCCCTCCAGCCATCCAGCCACCTGCTGTGGTCACTGCTGCTGGGAGCTAGACATGCCCAAGGCAAGGTCTCTGATCTCGGGAGCTCACAGTGTAGCTTCAAAGAGAGAAGTCAAAACAAACGAGCACAGATGCTAAAGGAGGCCGCAGTGGACACAAGCCCAGGGTGTTCCTGGGGCAAGAGGAGGGGACTGTTTCTAGGAAAGGCTTCCAGGCGAGGCTTCACAGAGGAGAGGGCCACTGAGCTGGCTCCTGAGGATGAGTGGGGAGGCGAGGGGGGCAGGCACTGCGAGTAGATGGGACGGCCGTGCAAAGGGACTGGGGCACGCCAGGCAAGAGCTCACCGAGGGAAAGAGCCAGAGCCCAAGGGGCAGGCTACCAGGGGAGGCACCCCGGGCTCTGTAGGCAAGAGGCTTAAGCTGGACGGTCAGGCAATGCCAAGGCCCCCTCGCTGTTCTGAAGCTGGGCTCGGTCCCAGAATCTGGCGGGATTAGAGATCAAGGTCATATTTGGTTCCTCTAGCAAGATTTTGAATTGTCTTCTTTATATTTCTGTGCCATACCCAGTTCATGGAGGCCTGAAACTCCCCACAAATTCCATCCTTACACCTAATAGCCACATGGTGGGGAGGTGACTCTGGGAGGGGGTGGTATCTGTGACTCAGAAAAGGGAGTGACACAGTAGGTACTCAAGGTTAATGGTTGAGCTGAGAAATGCACAAGCAAACCCACATCTGCTGGGGCTGCACCAACTGAACAGGAATGGCCATGCCGATAACATGAGGGGTGGTTTTCAGTGAGAGATGCTGTCTGCAAACACCTCCCTTCTCCTCTGCGCACTGGCTCCTTAGAAGCTCAGGACTGCCGTGCCCTGGGGCCAACACCTTGACCGACCCATGAGGACCAAGGAAAGACTCTGGGCCATTGGCCACAGGGGCACCAAGGGGAGAAACCGAGGGCACCCGGGCCACACTGTGGGTACCAGACCACAAAGCAGAGCCCAAGGAAGATCAGCCCAAAGCCACTCCCCTTGCCAAGGACGGAGGGAGACCCTGTCCCTGGCTCATCCCTGTATGCACGCAGCCTCACCCAAGGGAAGGGCTCAGGATGGAGTTCACCTCAGTGGCTCTCAGTACCTCCTCTGTCTTCACAAAGCCTAAGTTAAAGAACCGCTAGGTGTTGTTACCTAAAGATTCCTGAAACTCATGGTCCCCACCTGACCACTATAGTCATGATTTCTCAGGTCTCGAGTAGGCAAAACCCACTCAACAGCTTCAACTCCTCCCTTTCCAAATCCATGGCTATTTGCTATTTCACACAAGAAAGAGGGAATTAAGAGCCTGGGCCCTGGAGTCACATGTGTATAGTAAGATCTCATCATTTCCTGGCTGTGTAACCTTTGCAAAGTTACTTAACCTCCCTGAGTCTGTTTTCCTCACACATAAAAAAGGGTTAATAACGGGGCTTCCCTGGTGGCGCAGTGGTTGAGAGTCCGCCTGCCGATGCAGGGGACACGGGTTCGTGCCCTGGTCCGGGAGGATCCCACATGCCGCGGAGCGGCTGGGCCCGTGAGCCATGGCCGCTGAGCCTGCGCGTCCGGAGTCTGTGCTCTGCAACAGGAGAGGCCACAACAGTGAGAGGCCCGCGTACCGCAAAATAAAATAAAATACGACATTGTTTCTCCCCATCAAAAAAAAAAAAAAAGGGTTAATAATAATAGTGCCTTAGAGCCCTTAGAATAGTGCTGACTACACAGCTTTCAACACGTGTCAGCTATGATTATTAACATTATTATACACGGTAGGATTATGGGCCATTCCCACTCTCTTACTGTGTTTTTAAACTCTCTTCAATGAGCATATATCATTTTATAATAAGAAAAAATTGTCTTAGGGAAAAAACCTTCAATTAAATTAATTCAATATCGTTTCAGCCAAAAGAATATTCTAAAGACTAGAGATTAGGTGGTTTGGAGTGAGCAGAGCTCCATTTCTGGTGTGACTACATAACGCACAGAAGTGCTCTCGGCCCCGTTTTCAAAATGACTCCCATGTCTCCTCACAATCGTGGCTGAAGAACTATACCCCCAGGTGAAGCAGGGGCCACTGGTCCGGCCACCCCCAGGCCAGGCCCAGACCCTCTCTGGTTCGCTCAAGCCTCTCTGACTCTGAGATGCGTCCCCCAGCGCAGCCATGGGAGACAGCCATGCCCTGCCTCGCAGCTGGACCTCTGCAGCCAAGTTCTGACCCCACCACAGACAAGCTGTGTGGCCTCAGGTCAACAGTGCAACCTCTCTGCCCCAGTTTCCCCATCTACAAACTAGAGAAAACAGGAATCTCCAGCACAGGGCTGTTGTGAAGATCCAGGGAGGCACCTCGGGCGCCCCACCTGGCACTGGAAGGGAGCCTGGGCTGTGCTCAACACCTCAGGTCCCGCACGGTGTCCTCTCCTCAGGCCACGTGTGAAACAGGCCACACATGGTTCCTTGATGACACCTCTGGTGACTCTCTCCAACCCTCCATGTCCGGCCCTGACCCCTCTCCTACCTTAAGACCAGAGCTCTGATGACCCAGAGGACATCCTCCTTCCTTCCTTGCCCTGGTAACCAAACTCAGCCCGCTCCAAACCCAAGGAAATATCACTGGGGAGGAACACAGCTTTCCCGTAACAGCAGTGCTGCAACTGTTCCAATTGCCAAGCTTAAAACAAAGGGTATTTTTTCTTGATACCTACCTGGTGTGGCCATTTTGGTTGAAGGGGCTTATTCAAGTCAATATAACACATTTTACTGAAGGTAGACCACCCCTGCCCTCGAGAAATACTTAGTCTTCTGGTGAAATAAACACAGGAATAAATGATTTGAACACACTGAGTGGTAGGTGCTCTAGTAAACCTGTTTAAGCTTTGATGCTGGCTCAAAGAGGGGGCAGTCAGCGCTGCCCAAAGGGGAGGGGTTAGCAAGGCTTGAAATGGGTCTTGAAGGATGAGTAGGAGTTTGGTAGGTGGGCAAGGAAGGAAAGACAGAGAGAGCAGCATTGGCAAAGCCCCTGAACTGCGAACTAGCACGTTCAGGGAAGCTGTGCCTAAATCCCGTGCCTGGTCCCCAGGCTTGGGGGGAGGTGATGTAATATGCTGGCCAGGGCCTTATGTAGCACACGAACAGGTGGTGCTTTGTATTTCTGAGGCCATAGCCCTCTGTGAGAACCTGATGGACACTATCGACCTCATACCTCAAAGGCACAGATTCACAACTTTGCATCCAACTCTGGAGGCTTCCCAGCCCTGAACCCTATCAATGAACCCTATCAATGAACCCTGGGCGAGCATCCTCAGGAAGAAACCTGGTAACAGGTGCTCAGACCCTGCAGCCTGTGGTGTGGGTTATCCTTCCCTAAAAGCATCCTGACACACTTGCTCGCGTTAAAGCCACCCTGCTCTTTGCCGGCCGCCTGCCTAGGCCAGCAAGACCTCTAGTGATCTCTGCCCAGAGGCCAGGAAGCACCTCCAACAAACCCAGGTTACCATCATTCCCACAGGTGCCACCCGGCCAGGAAACACCCCATTCTCTGCTCGTCCATCCCACCCTTCTCTTTCTGCTGCCAGCTTCTCCACCGGTGATCGAGTCATAGCCACAGCCCTACGGTAACGCAATCCTTTAAAAATTGCCTTTGGGACTCTCCTGGCTGTCCAGTGGTTAAGACTCTGAGCTTGCGCTGCAGAGGGTGCAGGTCTGATCCCTAGTTGGGGAACTAAGATCCCACAGGCCACGTGGCCAGAAAAAAATAAATAAATAAAAATTGCCTTTGGCAGGCAACCTGGAGAAGGCCTTTGGAAGCCAAGCAGGTTGGAGCTGTTGGTTCCCCTTTACCTGGCTGCCTCTTCCCCCGTCAGGGTCCCCACTCACACTCCCTGTGCAGAGACCCACCATTGGGCTGCCAGTGGAGGCGTCTGGATGATACGTTTGGTGACCCTGTTCAGCTGGGAAAAGCTGACATGGCTTTAAATATTTCACCACTTTAAACACATAGGTAATGATAATAACTTTGCGGATGGCATCTCGAATTAAGCTCCAGATCAAGTAAGATTTGTTGAAGCCAAAATAGTTCCAATTAAGTCCCTGGCCAGCTTCCCTCACAGCAGACGGCCACAAGGGACAGCTGTGTATCCCAGACAGACCGTTGGCCTTGGAGTCCACTTGCGAAGAGGGACAGATAGTACTCTTTCTCACTGCGTTGCTGTGAAAAGCATGAGATCGTGAGATCGTGTTTGCAAAACTGCTTCCTTTGGCGACCTGTTATTAAGTGGATACAAATGTAAGGGATTATTATCACGGAGAGTTTAAGATGCTCCCTACTCATGCGAAGGTTCCACGCTATGATCTGCCACACCTCTTAGGCTCAGGACTGTCCCACAGGCCCCCAGAAGCCACCCCAACTCTGGCAAAGGGGCTATACTCTCCTCCCACACAGTGATTCTTCCTCTGAGGATGCGGTCCCCTAGGTGCTACTTCCGACCTTAGGGAGCCCTCCCCCAGCTAGAACCTGGGCTGAACGCCTTTCACCTGCTCTGGACGTGGCTCTGCTCTTGACGTTACCAGCGCTGCTTTCCTGCCCTTGCACAGAGTTCCCCAGCCTGGGGAGTAAGGAGAGAAGAAACCTCTCATCTGACCTCTGGACCAGTGAGGACACTGGCCTTCTCTCTGATGCCTCCGTTGGGAGGACCCCAGCCCATCCTGGGATGCAGTCAGAGCTCTGAGCCCCGGCTGGCATCAGAAGAATCATCCTGCAGACTTAGTTAGATTGCTTTGACTTGCCAGTGGAGAAACTCAGCCCTTTTTTCTTTCTGACTTTCACCTTCTCTGGGGTGAGCCAGGTGCTTGAGCAGAAGAGCTGCCGGTTTACGGGTCTCAGACAAACAGCGACTCTAGCACCTGGCCCAGCTCTGCACTTGAGGAGAAGGGCAGACCCGGGGCAGTCTGCCCACCCAGCCCCAAGCAGCAAGGAAGCCAACGACGATGGCTAATGCAATACACACGATTTCATCACTAATGTGAAAACTGATTCTAACTCACGGAGAAAGAAAAAGGAAATCTGCTTGGAACGTTAAGTCCCAAGGATTCGGAATGGTTGGATGGGCCTGTCCTGAGAGAGTGGGCCTTTTACAACGTAGACCTCATGGGGAGGTAATCAGATAGACACTTGTGTGGTGGACTGGGGTGGGGACAGCGTCAGAGGTGGAGGTGTCACCTGGACACTTTCTATTTCCCAGAATAAGTGCCCACCTGTCAGTAACTCCTATGCTCCACTGTTTCTTCCCAGGAGGAACAGCATCTCCAGAAACACGCCTCCTCCCCACTAGCCTGGTATCAAATCTGGCTGGGAAAACAGAGCCACCGGGAGACAGGCACATGTCCGGAGGGCTGTGAGGGGCTTCTGAGACTGTGAGTGCTGTCGGATACCCAGGCTTCTTCCTATCGTGAGAGGATAGGAAGACTTCTGCCCACGTTAGATCTATGTGATACACGGCTATGACATCAAAACACACTTTTGTTTATTAGGGCTAAATAATTAAGACCAGGTTTTTATTTAAACATTGGCCTTGGCAATAAATCATGAACTTGCTCTGTGGTTTTCCTTGCTGTATGATATACAGCTATAGATCCCCGCCCTCCACCCTGGGTCCGTCCCCTTAACAAAGAAACCTCATTCAAAGGTTTGTTTTCGTAAAGAACAAGCAAGTATGTGTTCCACCCTGTACAGAGAAGAATACATATTTATTCTACAGCAGATTCACTCATTCATTATTGAGCAGCTACTTTGTGCGTGGCACGGGGCCAGGGCTGAGGCTATGAAGGGGAGCAGGCAGCTCCACAGTGTCGGGGGAGGAGCTGCAAACGCCCATCCGCGATGCAGCCCGTCCACAATGCACTGCGAGCTGCCTGCTGATAGTGGCGGGTACAGCGGGCTTGGAGACCAGAGAAGCAATGATTAATTCTGCCTCGGGCTTTGGGGAGAACTTCCAGGAGGCATCTGCATTAGCTCCCTTTACTGTGGGTTTCCAGGTGGGACTCCCCCGGGCAGTACACAAGCTGCTCTGCTGAGATCTCAGACTTTCATTTGTACACACTCATCTGCCTTCTTTTCATGCCCAATAAAAAGCAATGCAGCAGCCTTACTAAGGCCAGTGACAGTATATTTGGAAGCTGGCTGTATGGCTGGGACCTGTGAAGCATTTGGCCATCCCCACCTAGAAGCTCCCCACCTGACACCAACCCACACTTCCTCCTGCTTTCCATTCTCTCATTTCTAAAGAAACTGCTAGCCCGGTAAGGAGGGAATGCTGGAACTGTGGAAAAGAAAAGGAGGGGTCCCCTGTGTCTGCAGATGGGGCAAAGAATAAGGGACAGTGACACAGATAAGTAAGGTTCTCTCTCCTAGAACCACACGGTGGACCTCCCAATGTTTGAAGCAGTCACCCGGAGTCTTCTTTCCCACCTTCTGCAGCCCCCTGGCCATCTCGCTGGCTGGCTCCCGGATACACTGAGGTTTTGTTTTGTTTTGTCTTTATTGGGGTATAGTTGCTTTACAATGTGGTGTTAGTTTCTGCTGTACGGTGAAGTGAATCAGCTAGATGTATACATATAATCCCCTCTTTTTTGGATTTCCTTCCCATCTAGGTCACCACAGAGCATTGAGTAGAGTGCCCTGTCATTGGTAGAGCAGTGGATCGACCTACAGACTGTCATACAGAGTGAAGTAAGTCAGAAAGAGAAAAACAAATAATATCGTATATTAACACATATATGTGGAATCTAGAAAAATGGTACAGATGAACCTATTTGCAAAGCAGAAACAGAGGCACAGACGTAGAGAACAAACGTATGGACACCAAGGGGGGAAAAGGGAGTGGGGTGAATTGGGAGATTGGGATTGACATATATACACCTGCTGCACTGCGGTTTTAATTGACCTGTCTCAGAGTGAGGCACTGGGTCCTGGGCCCAGGGCGCCCCCCACCATGATCTAATCAGGGCGTGGAGTGGGGAACACACCCTTCACCTCAACACACTGTCCTTTCCTCAGATTGCATTGGGGCCACATGGAGCTTGGGTCAGCCCCACCTCCAAGTCCTCTGCCCGGAACGAGGCCAAGTCAGGCCTTCCCGTTCTGTGTTCATGTAATCGATTTTTTCAAAAATCTGGATGCGAGACTTCTCATCTGCACGTGGTTAATTCCATCGGGATGGTTTTGGCGCGTTGTTCTGCCCATCGATCATCCTACATACGGATTATGTCACCCAATGGAGCAGCTCCTCTCCCTCCCAGCCTGGTAGCATGCATGCACTTAATAATCTGCCTTCTTTCTCTTCACCTAGGACATCCAAAGATACGTCACCCAGGACGAGCCCAAGGATGACACCCTTGGCCCTAGAGACCTACAGGAGGGGCTCAGTTAATATCTGTCACACAAATAAGTGAGCAACTGAATGGAAGCTCAGACAAAGGTGAGTTCCCTTTGGGTCCACCTTGATTCTTAGTGAAGGCTCTGGATCCAACTACTCAACCAGCTTTGAATCCACCTGTCTGTACATCAGGGCCATTTACAGATTTTCTTCTTATTCCTAAAATGCAGTCCAGACTTGGCTTAAAGCTCCCTGAAGTTAAGACCCCCGTGTCTACGACATTTAGACTCAGTAAGTTTTTGAAAAAAAAACAGAAGGTGAGGCTGACCTGGCACGTTCTTTGTGAGCACTGCTGGCCCTAGTGAGCACCTCTGTTTTCCCAGCGCTCCAAAACTATCTGCTCCACTCACTCTTCCAAAATGTTGGAGGAAAATGGCCTAACACTTATTGCTTCATAATATTTTTTAATCTACCTTTTTCTTCTTTGTGAAAACATCTGCCTGTCTCCAGACTTCTGACACCTCTCATCCTCCCGGCAATTTCTCGGCACAGGGTCTCTAGAATCACGTTGATAATCTTCCACAGCTCCCCTAAGAATGACTTTATGGTTACCTTTGTTGGTCCTCATCTCAGATTGATCCCTAGCTTTGGCCCACGGAGGTGTAACTGCAGCCCTGTGGTCAGGAGCTGCCTGTCAGGCTCACTGATACTGTATTCATGTGCACTCACGCCTACCACCGAGAAATAAAAATGATGCCTGCTGATTGGAGGCGGCCTGTAGCGTCACTTTCGTATCTTGAGGACCGCTCATTATGTGTGGCGATGCAAATGTGCGTGGGTATGCGTACCAAAAGCATTCCACATTCATTGGGTTCCTGCCTTAATAAGAATAGTTCATGTTCACGTCACTTACTACGCTCAGGTACTAAGTGCTTCGTATGTTTTACTCGTTTAATCCTCACTTCAGCCCTGTGTGGTGAGTGCTCTCATTATCCCCACTTTACGGCAAACAGAAGCACACAGCTGGAAGCGGTACAGCTGGAATTGGAACCCAAGCAGCCTGGCACCCGAGTTTGGGGTCGCAACGACTGTTGTCTTAGGCGTGTTTGTTTACATCAGCAAGACCCCATCCCAAGATTTCCACTTCGTTTCCTTCAATCCACCAGCACATCTCACATTCTTTACATCTGGGCACTCCTCATTATTCCCTGAACATTCCATGTACTTTCACACCACTGTGCTTCTGTTCATGCTATTGGCTCTGTCTGGAACCCCCTTCTTCCTCTTCCCCACTCAGAAAACTCCTATTCATCCTTCAAAACCCAGTTCAGTGTCATCTTTTCAGTGAAGCATGTTCCACTCCCATCCTGGATAGAATGATTTATTCCCTCCCTCTGGTCCTATAGTAAGCTGTCTGCACTACACAATATCATAACTGGTTAGATCAGGCTTTATAAATAGTGCAAGATTCTGGAACAGGGGTGTAGGAGCCAGGCAGCTGACAAAAAATAGCAAGAAAAAAGTTTGCAGATTATTTGGGGCTTTCACTTAATTCATTCATTCCATACATACTTACTTAATGCTAACTGTATACCAGGGACTATTCCAGATACTGGGGATTGAGCAATTAACAGAACACAGAAACCCCCGCCCTCATGGAGCTTACATTCTAGTGAGGGGAGATAGACAATCAACAAAACAAATAAGTAAACATACTAGAAGGTAGTAAGGAGAAAAGATGGGAAGGGGCAGAGAGCACAGGGGAAGGACAGGGATGTTTCGCCGCAGGATCCTGATCTCTGAGACTTACGCTCAGTTGCCACTAGAAGGTGCCAACCAGAATGGCAAAGAGGGTGTTCCTTTAACTTCTCACGGAACTTGGCCCGGGTCTCAGAGAAAATGCGGGCCCCTCGGCTGTCTCATTCCTACCTCTAGCGGTGGCGATGGTGCGCCAAGACTATTCCATCAATTTGAGGAGGCAGATGCAGATTAGAAGGGCCGGCCGACGGCACAGCTGGAACTGACCCACAGCCGCAGTGATGATAGCTAACATTAACTACCCACACGGGTACGCTGCCCAACACTTTACGTGGATTATCCCTTTGAATCCTCCCAGGTTTATAAGGTGAGTGCTATTATTATCCCCCTTGTAGAGATGAGAAAACTGAGGCTCGGAGAGGTTAAGCATCCTGGCCAAGGGCCCATGGCGTCTAAATGATGAGACTGGGACTCAAACACGGGTCTGTCTGACGCCGGGGCCACTAAACCCCTCAAGTCATTAGTCTAGAGCTGCCGAGAGTCTTTTTCTCTGGGTCCCTAAAACATGCCCAAGAGCAGAGACAAAGTACACCAGGAGGGAGCAGGGGGGACTCTCAAAGCCCAGCCCTGTTCCAAGGAGGGAGCCTGGATGGTCCTGGGGTGGCAGCGGGGCTCCTGGACTAGGCATTCAGTTCTGCAGCCAGGATGAGGGGCTTGGCTGACGGGAGGGGCTCCCAAGCCAGGCCTGACCAGGTGCTTCCCTCCTGGGCTCCCACACGCCTCTCCTGCCTCCCCAGACTCAGCCCAGTGTTCCCGAAACCACGTCCCATCCTTCCCTGCTCTGGAAGAGGGTTTCTCCACGTCCCTCGCAGTACGGCCAAGTTACAGCACAGACACATCTACCCAAATGTAGGTCACACGACTCCTGACCATTGTTTCATCTTTCCCCAAACCAGCACCGACTGCACAACTTGTACCCCCTCTCTCCCCAGCTGCCTACTGAGCCCCGTCACTCCCTAAATTCCTGTGCCTCGGCACACAGTGGGTCACTCACCCCTTCATTCTCCAGGCCCAGACCCGCTCCACACCCTCCGGCAGAGTCTTCCCTGCCCTGATTGGCCTGAAATTCATGGCCGATTGCCTCGCTAACCGTAACCCCGAGCCCTCCTACCCTCCCCTTGACCTTCGATCACCCCTGTCCTACCAAACCCCAACTGGCCAGCTTCTTCCCTCCCGTCTCCTCAGCAGCTTCTCAAGGCTGTCAGAACAGTGTGGTGACCGTACGTGCCACCACCCACCCCGACCTTCAGTGCTGCTCCGTGACCCTTGGGACCCCGGTCTGCTCCCTCCCCCTTCTCCTACAGGCTTTCCCAAACTCCTCCAGCCTCTCCCCTACCACCTACCCCCTTCACACTCCAAAAGCGAGTTTGCCTGTCCTTCCTTGAGACCATCAAGGCCGTGGCAAGGCCCCGATGCCCCACCCTGCATTTGGTCCACCCTTGCCTCCTTATTCCGGTTCCCACTGAGGGGAAGCCCCTCCTGCCCCCGGGGGCCCTTCCTGGGCTCTGTCTCTCCCTACCCCCTACCCCCTGTGTGCTGGAGCTGGCCTAGACCACCCACAGACTAGGCTGTGACACCTCTTCCCAACTCTGGATTCAGTGACGTCATGCTGGTAGCTTCCGTGGGTCACAGCAAGAGTATTCACACCATGAGAATCAGCAAACGCTGCACATCAGGCTTCCCCCACAAGACCCCTTGTCCAGCACCGACCAGCTCACCACGGGACTGAAGCTCTCCCAGGGTGACCAATCGTCCCAGTTTGCCTGGGACCATCCTGGGTCTTAGTCTCGAGTCCCAGGCATCCGGGACATTTGGTCACCCGCCCCTCTTCACAGTAAACTGTGCTCAGGTCTCCCTCAGGTTGGAGGGGCTTCCCAGGAAGCTCCGCCCCTGCCCAGGATGCCTCCTGGTCTCTCCTCCCCTCTCCTGCCAGGATACTGAGACCACCTATTACAAGTCCTCCCCTGTCCTGCCCGACTCTCCTCCACTACTGCAATCACCTCCTTCCCGTGCCCCGCCCAGTCTTCTCCCTGCAAGGTCCCCAAGGACCCCTGAGTTGCCAAATCCCTAAGCATGATTTGCCCTTGCCTTACTCACTGTACCTTTCTGTAGCGTTCCGCACTGTGGACCATCCCCCTACTTCTACCTGGGCTTCTGTGATACCTTTCTCTCCAGGCTGTCCTACCTCTGGCTCTTTCTTCCAGTCCCTTTCGTGGGTGGATTCAGGCCCTCAATGTGGGCAGGCTCCACCACCCCATCATCAGCCTTCCTCTCTTCTCACACTAAACATTCTTTCAAGGGGAGCTCATCCAAACCCGTGCGCCCCCCATTTGCCCCAGTTCCAAAATCTGCATCCCCAGCCGTTGCCTCTCTCCTGGGCTCTCGGTGTGTATACTCAGCTGCTTGCTGGACATCTCCATGTGGATGTCCCTCAGTCACTTCAAATCAGCTAGTCTACAAGGGGACTGAATCCATCACCTTCTACTGCAATCTAGTGAATGACTGTACACCCTGTCTAGTGAATGACTCCCAGCTGCCCCAAATGAAGATGCTGAGATTACAAATGCCGGAGAGGGTGTGGAGAAAAGGGAACCTTGCGCACTGCTGGTGGAATTGTAAATTGGTACAGCCACTATGGAAAACAGTATGGAGGTTCCTCAAAAAATTAAATATAGAACTACCACATGATCCAGCAATTTCACTTGTGGGAATACATCCAAAGGAAATGAAAACACTATGTCAAAGAGATACCTGCACCCCCATGTCCATAACAGCATTATTTACAATAACCAAGACATGGAAACAACCTAAGTGTCCATCGATGGATAAATGGATAAAGAAGGTGTGGCATATATAACGTATAACTGAATCACTGTGCTGTACACCTGAAACTAACACAACATTGTAAATCAACTATAGTTCAATTAAAAAAAAAGATGTGGCATATATAAATAAGGGAATATTATTCAGCCATTAAAAGAAAAATAAAACAGAGGCGAATCCTGCCATCTGTGACAACATCGATGGACCCTGAGGGCATGTTACTAAGTGAAATAAGTCAAACAGAGAAAAGCAAAAACTATATGATCTCACTTATATGTGGAATCTAAAAAACAAACAAACAAATCAAAATTATAGAAAAGGAGATCAGATTTGTGGTTACCAGAGGTGGGGAAGAGGGAGGGGGTACTGGAAGAAAATGGTCAAAAGGTACAAACTTCCAGTTATAAGATAAATAAGTACTGGGAGTGTAACGTACAGCGTGCTGACTATAGCTAACACTGCTGTATGATATATAGGGAAGTTGTCAAGAGACTAAATCCTAAGATCTCTGGATTTAAGGAAATAAAAAAAATTTTTTTTACTTTCTCTTTTTACTGTATCTATATGAGATTATGGATGCTAACTAAAGTTACTGCAGTAATCATCTCATAATATATGTAAGCTAAACCATTACGCCATACCCCTTAAACTAATACAGCGATGTATGTCAATTATGTCTCAATAAAACTGGAAAAAACAGAAAAACAAAAAAAACTCTGTCCTATTAGAGTAACTCCTATTAAGAATTCTGTTAGCCAATAAGCCTTACAGTGACATTTAGAGGGCCTGAAGTACCAGAATGCTTTTTTTTTATTAAATCATGTTTAGTTAGTTTCAACTTGTATCTCGTTTGTGTTTTGGAAAACATGCTATCAACGAATAATGCTAGTGAGTCAATGGTATATCAACTTACGGTCTTCAAGATTCGTGCCACAGCTGAGTCTTCTGGTCAGCAGAATCAGCATGTTGCAGCTAGAAGGGATTCCTTTCTCATTTTAGGGAACGCCAGTGTGAGGTCTTTATATGATAAAGATATTTTTATTGATTGGGGAACTGTGATATTGGGATTTATAATAAGAAATATATATGTCTCCATTTCTGGCACAGAGCTCCTAAAAACCCTGGAATTTCCTAAGTGATGAGAGTGAAAAATTATCTTTTGTTATGTTAATGAGGTGATGTTTGGACCCCACCTGAGGATGGGGACTGGTTGCCAGGAGATCTGACCAATAATTAGAGGGTTCCGGGAGAGGGGAGGGACTGGAGGTTGAATCAATTGTCAATGGCCAAGGATTTAATCGATCATGACTATGTAATGTAACTGCCATAAGAAGCCAAAAGGACAGGATTCGGAGAGCTGCCAGGTTGGTGAACACGTGGAGACTTGGGGAGAGTGGCACCTCTGGAGAGGGCATGGAAGACCCTCACCCTTTCCCGGTACCTCGTCCTCTGCACCTCTTCCATCTGGCTGTTCCTGAGTTACATTCTTTAACGGGTAATCTGGGAAGAAAAATGTTTCCTCAGTTCTGTGAGCTGCTCGAGCAGATTAATCAACCCCGAGGAGGAGGTGGTGGGGAAACTCTGATTTATAGCCAGTCAGTCATCCTGCGTTAGAGGGGGTCGTGGGAACCTCCATCCTTAGCCAGTGGGTCAGAAGCACAGGTAGCAGCCTGGGCTTGCCGCTGGCATCTGAAGTGGAAGATGGTCTTGTGGGACTGAACCCTTCACCTGGGGAATCTGATTCTGTCTCCCGGTAGATGGTGTCAGGATTGAGCTGAATTCTTCAACACCCTTTTGGTGTCTGAGAATTGCTTGGTGCTGTGAGGGAAAACCCCTCCTCCTCCACACATTGGAAATTACTCTCAGAACACCAAAAGAGGAACTGTAACAGGTAATCATTTGACTTTTGATGAGACTTTATCCATGCACTTTAACAAAATAAATTTTTGTAAACTTTTGGTTAAAAAAAAAATCTAAGTCATCTAAACACCTGCCTTCACCCACCGTCCCTCCGTCTCATCCAATCAACCCCTAGGTGTCCTGCAGATTCTGCCTGCCCCGTGTCTCTCGAGCCCGTGCCCGCCTCTGTGCCCGAATTCCCCCGCCTTAGCCAGCCCCCAGCTCTTCTCGCAGAGTCACTGCCCCGCTCAGGAGCTGCTCTCTGTGCCTCCAGTCTGGATCAAGTTCCACCCACCCTCCCCACTGCAGCTAGAGGGATTATTTCTAAAAACAAACCTGATCAAGCTATTCCTCTGTTTAAAATTTCTCAGTGGCTCTCTGTTGCTTTCAGGATAAAGTTAAAACTTTTCAAAGTACACACGTAAGACCCTCCATAATCTGGTTCAGCAAGGACACCCCAAGGTCACTGACCCGTCCCTTGGTGTAACATCCCTGGGACAGTCACAGCCATGAGGCAGCAAGATGCTGAAGGAGGTGGCACTCCTGAATCAGACACCTGAGGTTCCCGTCTCTGGTCCCTTCACCAGGACAGGTGGGATACAGCCTCCGCCACCTCAGCCATTAAAGGAGGTGCCAATGGCACCTGCATGTGGGGTTTGTTATAAGGACTAAACTAGATAATCCAAGGAAAGCCCTTAGACACTGCCCGACTCTCAGTGTGTCTCAATACAGTATCATGGTTGTAACTATTATCAGTACCTGGCCTGCCTCTCGGCCACCTCTCCCTCCAGGAGCCCAGCCATCACTCGCTGCTCGCTCTGCCTGGGATGCCCTCTGCCAGGCTAACTCCTCCTTGTCCTTTGAAATGCAGCTCAAGCTGTTTTGCAGGCACTGCTCCTCCTCCAGGAAGCCTTTCCTGCTGCCCACATCTGATTTCAGTGTCCTCTCAATGTCCCCATGATCCCCTGCCTTGACCATCACGCTGCACTGTATCAGTTGTTCACTTCTCCATCTCTACTACAGAATGCTGAACTCAGGAATTTGTCCCCTGTGTGCTGATCACAGGGCCTGGCATAGAGCTAGTGCCTCGTTGAATGAATGAATGAATGAATGAAGCAGCAAAACCAGGGCTCATCCCCTAGGTCTCCTGGCCACTTCCCTTTCCACTCCTTTCCAGAGAACATCTCAAAGCATTTAAATCCCCAAAAGAAACGCACCAAGCAGACTCCGTCCTGGGTCTCCAGTCGAGGAATGAGTCTTGGGAATCCACTTGGGAGGGACTAAGGGCCACAGGGAGGCCAAGGTTGGTGCCAGAAGACAGAAGATGCTTATCACGAAGCCAGTGAAATGAAGCTCAGGTTGGGGTGCGGGGAAGCAGCCCACATTAGAGAAAGAAAAACGAGGACAAAGCAAGCAAGCTATTTCAGCAGTCGACGGAGACTCAGGGGGGAAGGACAGAATAAATCAAACCCCTGACAGGCAGTCAATGGATATTCAATTAACAGGTATACTATTACTAATCTACACAAAATGTCTAAGCAATACCCATTCTCCCCGCTGCCAAGACCTTGCATTCAGTGCCTCCCAGCTGTTTGGACTTTCCCTGCTAACACTGCAGGGCCACCAGGCCCCGGTGCCCACACCTGCGGCAGACCCCATGGCAGTGCGTCAGCCAGATCAAAAGGCGCTGGGGTGAAGGGTGGGCCTCCGCGAACACTCGGAGTCTGGCCTCAGGGCTGGGGAAAGCGGCAGGGCCACTGGGGAGGAGAATCGAGGATTCAAAGAGGCCAAAGTCAGAATCAGGCAACCATCTCTGCATCTACAGCCCAGGAGTCCGAGCAGCCCCAGGCCCCAGCTTGGCCTTTGGGCGTCTGGCTCCCCGCAGTCCGTGGTGCTTGGAAGGTAACATGCTGGCCGGGGGCATCGAAGTCTTTCTTCCTGCTCAGAGCATCCGGAGATGGGGCAGGAGGAGGGTCTCCATTTGGGGGTAAAAGAGAGGAAGGGGGATGGTAGCCACGCCACAGGGACACCCCGAGGTCACTGACCCAACCCTTGGCATGGCAGCCGTGGGCCAGAACCTTGAGGCAGCAGGATGCTAGAGGAGCCAGGCAGAGCTCGGGTCTAACCATGACCTTGGGCAGGCCCCTCACTGCTCTGAGCCTCAGTTTCCTGCTCCAGTAAAATGGGATAATACTGGTGCCCACCTCAAGGCTGGCTGAGAACTGGAGAACACGTGTGCGGAGTGCTGAGTCCACGGTGCTGGCGACTCTTGCACCAAAGCACTGATGTGGGCGGCGCTGCAGAGCTGGTGTCCATGGTGGGGGTGGGGAGGGCAAAGGGAGGGGGCAGGGGAGGCAATGCCACTCCTCGTCCATCACTGCTGATGGATGCAATCTGAAAGATGTTGCGGGTACTACCTAGACACGCAAATCCCAAACCCCCTCACATTTTCTAAGCCCTGCAAAAGCCCAGCTTTAAGCAAAGCCATTTCTTGAGGAAAGCATGAGCACTGTCTTCAAATATCTGAAAGGCTGTCATATAGCCCTTCGACTCACACAGCCCTGTTTTCCCCCTTGATCCTATGAAGTGAGCCCAGTGGGTCTCATCACCCCCATTTGATAGATGAGGAAACTCAGTCACAAAAAGGTTAAATGAGTTGCTCAAAGTCACACAGTAGCAGGTCTTATCTTTCTTAAATTATATTTTTTCCAGCCTGCGATGCTCCTGAGACACAGCAGGACAGATGAATTACAGGGACAGAGGTGCTGTCTATCGTAGGGGAGAGGCGTGGTCTGAGTCCCCTCCACTCCCCAGGGCCTGCTGTCTCTCTTCCTAATTCCCAGGCACCGTGGAGCCTCTATGTCCCTTCATTTTTCTTACAACCTTCTTAGGTCTCTGCCCTGCCCGCAGGGCCCATCCTGCTCTATAACTCAGGTGTCAGAAATGGAGGCACGCATCGGATGGCAGGCATGGGACCTTGCAGGAAGCGGCTTTCCAAATTACAGATTTTAAGCACAGAAAACCGAAATAGACACTTGAGAGCTATTCCCCCAGCCAACAGCTACCTCCTCAGCCTGGAGATGCTGCCACCGTTGGCAAATGCGCTTTCAACAAATTTTAACATGCAGATTAATGACTTCTCGAACTGGACCAGGAAAACGACTAGGTGTGGAGAGCTGCCCCCCAAAATAAGCCCTCCCATCCCCCAGCCCAGTAAGGAACCTGCAATGGCTTAGCCCCCCTGTCACTCGTCTCCATCCCGGCATCCTCTCCCCACAGGCCATTGACCAATTCATTTGCTCACCATTATTTTTAAAACTCAAATTTTATTAGCAGTGCAGCATGAGTAATAAATAATAATACGCTGTTTGCACTTGAGTTAGCCCTGCCCGTCCTGAGACCACAGGGCTATTTGTCAAAGCCAGACTTCCTCCCCACCCGCACTCTGTGGTCGGGACACAGGCCTTCCAAGGTCACGGACTCTCAGGGGCCAAGCAAGGACAGGGGTGTGCTCTGAGGACTCACACTTTGGGGTTCCCTGACTCCTAAGCAGGGCATTGAGCTGCCTGGAAGGAAGAGCAGCTACAGTGGGGCTGTAATGGTAGAAAAAGAACTGGATCCTAGCCCTGCTGCTTACCAGCTGTGTGACCTGGGGCATGTCGACTTAACCACTCTGAACTTCCGTTTCCTCATCTGTAAAATGGGCCAATAACACCCACCTCTCAGGGCTGCTAGGGGGATCAACTGAGAAACTGGATGTGAAAGCACCTAAAAGCAATTTGCACACAGTGGGGACAGTAGCTGGGGGGGAGACTTCTCTCCACCAGGAGTCTAGGCCACCTGAAACCACCTCCATCCAGTTCCATGGAAGGACAAAGGATGGGCAGCACCTTTCCTGGTTGCCCCCAACTCCCGACAGGGGGCTGACACATTTGAACTTCCAGGCACATTTGTGGGACACTCTGATGCAGCATCTGTGTGCAGATGTCAGGAACTCAGCACTGAGCAAAACAGATGTGGCCACTGGTGCCCACACTGGGCTCTAGACTCCTGCCTCTACAGCTGTTTGGGGGCTCAGCCTCAGCTGGAGGGAGTCATGGCTAAGGGCATTCTTCCCAGGGCAGGTGGACACAGCAGCTGGGCTCCCAAACTGAAGCGCTGGAACCTCACCCCTCACTTTGGTGCTCAACGGCCTCACTTCTTTCAATAAACATTCAGCAAGATCCTCTGTGTTAGAGGCTGTGGCACAAAAGTGGATGTGACGGCCCAATCCAATCCCTGGCTTCTCAGAGCTTGGTGCCCAGCGGGGGAGACTGAACAATGAACAGGCCGTTACAGTGCAGTCTGGGGAGCGCTCCGAAGGGAAGGAGAGCAGGAGTGGGCGGAGCTGCAAGAGGGGCCCCCTTAGGCTGCAGGAAGCAGCAGGAAAGGGCTTCCTGGAAGAGGAATGGAGAAGCAAAAGTAGGAGAGGAGGTGGAGGAAGGGGTTCCAAGCAGGTGAACAGCATGTGCAAAGGTCCTGAGGCAGAGAGTCAACTCTACACTGGAGAACTAGAGCCAGCACTGCAGACTGGTACTTGCTACATGGAAGGAATCCCTAAGGGAGGTCCAGAGGAAGGGTCCTCATAGTCCCTGCCTTCAGCCAGCCTCCAGGCAAATAGGGGTGACAGGACCAACGTACTAGAGATAGACTTAAGATAAAAACAATCATAAACAACCAGAACTTGCTAGTGTGTTTACTCTGTCCACAGTGTTTATGTACCTCCTTGCTGAGGGCTGGGATGTAACCATCAAGAGCTGAAGGGGTGGGCTTCCCTGGTGGCGCAGTGGTTAAGAATCCACCTGCCAATGCAGGGGACACGGGTTTGAGCCCTGGTCCGGGAAGATCCTATATACCACGGAGCAACTAAGCCCATACACCACAACTACTGAGCCTGTGCTCTAGAGCCCACGAGCCACAGCTACTGAGCCCGCGTGTCACAACTACTGAAGCCCGCACGCCTAGAGCCCGTGCTCCACAACAAGAGAAGCCACCGCAATGAGAAGCCCGTGCACCACAACGAAGAGTAGCCCCCGCTCGCCGCAACTAGAGAAAGCCCGCATGCAGCCATGAAGGCCAAAAAAAAAAAAAAAAAAGAGTATGTGAATTATATCCCAATGAAGGTGTTAAAAAAAAAAAAAAAAAGAGCTGAAGGGGTTTATCAGGGCAGGCCTCCCAGAGGAAGTGAGCGGCTCTGCTGGCACAGAAGCTGTCTGCCCTCCAGCACCCTGAATGATGCTACCAGGCCCTCGTTTTCCCATGTGATTGGAAACATTAGACAACAATAAGGCTTTATCTGCTTTGCCAGTTGCATTTAAACGCAAACACAATGGCATCTCTCTCCCACTAGACAAGGGCACAGGGCAGGGCTGCTTAGTCTGAGCTCTGCTGACTTGCTTAGCCAAAGAATAAAGGCAACGAAAGTGCCTGACTTCCCATCTTCCTCCCAGCCCCCAGTCCACCCCGGGAAGAGGCAAGTGTGCCCCCCACTCCTCCTGGCACAGCCTCTGGGGGTCGGTGAAGGAATTCGCATTATGCAGAACAGCTCCCTCTTGCCCTGGCTGCTGGGAGGAGAAATACTGCCATTGTCCCTCTTACCTGGCAGGGATCTGCCCTGGAAGGTTTCAGTTGAGCAAGGCATCATTTGCTCCGGACCCCCCACATAGTCCCCTCCCCTCCCCACCCCGCCTGCACGATCTAGAGGCTCTCCAGACAAAGGCGTTCCTCTGGTTCCTGCTTCCCACTTACTCCCATCCTGGAGGCATCTCCAGATTGGGACCAGCTCGGGAACAGCGCTGTTCTGCATCTTCCACCACAAGCTGCGGGCCAGTGGGGCCCTGGTACCTTCAAGTTAAAAGACAACACAGACCCAGGAACCACCGCCCCCGCCCCCCCCCCCCCCCCCGCCCAACCCCAAGTTAGCCGAGGAAGGAGTCAGGGCAACATCTATGTCCTTCATGCTCTACCGAGAGGGCTGCTCTGGAGTCAGACCCAGCCTGTGCCCACCTCTGCCCCAGGCTGGCTGACTTTGGACGACTTATATAACCTCTCTGAGTCTCAGTTTCCCCACTTGTAAAATGGGGGCTGTGGAAGGATTAAACGAGAAAATGCATGTGAAGTGATTAGCACACAGCCTGAAATATTCCACAGAAACCCGCTACGATTTCTATTAACGTCATTCCAGGTCTCCTCGTGGACATTCCGTCAAGCGTCTGGCTGTTAAAACCTGGCCATTCTAAGCATTACAAGCACTTTTTTAAGAAAAAGTTTTTAAATTGAAGTATAATGTACGTACAGAAAAGTGCATATAAGTGTAGAGCTCAGTGAATTTCCCACAGAAACAGCTCTCAGATAAAGAAAGAGCATTATGAGCATTCTAGAACCCTCTGCATCCCCCTTGTCCTCTTCCAAAGGTAACCGCTACCCTGACTTTTATTACCATAGATTGCTCTGCCTGTTCTTGGATCTTATGTAAAGTCGTACAATACGTACTGAAAGTACCTGACTTAAGAAGCCCTTCCATAGATGTTGTCCTATTTGCTCTTCCCCAAGCCCTAGATTATGTGTTTTATTATCCCCATTTTATTGCTGAGCAAACAGAGGCTTCAGACATAGTAAGAGACTTGTCCAAGGCTGCAGAGTAAGTAAAGAGGTGGGGACTCTAACCCCAGGCTGGCCAAGGCGCTCTGCTGTCATCTTTCTACCACACCAGGCTACTTCCCATACATCACACCAGCCCACCCTCCACCCCAAGCTCCAGGAAAGTCCCCTCCTCCAGGAAGCTTCCTGGGATTGCTCAGAGGAGAGCCATCAGCCTGTCCCACTCTGCTCATTTCAGCCTGGACACTGGGTCTTAACACACGGCTAACTAACTGGGCATGTCCCTGTCCCTGACAGGTGTGTGTTTACTGCCTCCTGTGGGTTTGCAAGACGTCTCTGCCTGTCTCTTCTCCACATGGCTCTTGGGATCACAACTCCCAGAGGGCAGGGCCTGCTCCCAGGCTCATTCCCTGCCCTGCCCAGGACCGATGGGGCTGGCTAGCAGCTAGGGAGCATGGGGGCACCAGTGAAGAGGGAGCAGTGGAGCAGGGCACTTGCTCCCCTGGTGTGATAAGAGACTCCTGGAGAGCCAATCTAGTGAGAGGCGTGAGACAAGGAAGAACCAGGGGCCAGGGCACCCCATTTCGAAGCCTGATGATGCAAGTGATGTGACCTCGGGCAAGTTACTGCCTCTCTCTGAGTCTTATTTCCCTCACTTGTAAAATGAGCTGATTGGACTAAATCCGACTTGACATATTTATTGCACCCTGTGCCCCTGGAAGACATCCCAAGTCAACCCAGGCCCCATCCCAGGGAGCCAACGCTCAGACCCAGACCCTTTTCAACCCAGCACTGCAGGCACCGCCACCAATCAGCAGAAGTGGGCCAAGGAGGAAACCCAGCAGACACCACTGACCACAGCCAGCACCAGGCAGCCCGCGTCACTGGGACCCTGCATCCACGGGCAGCACCTGACTGTGCCCCAAGATCCAGGGGCTGAAAGGTCACGCCCCGAATCCTGGGGCCCTCCATCCCCACAAAAGGCAATTACGTTTTCCTAGGTCCTCTGCCCCACTGTCCTTACGCCCACCCTGCCCGCGGCCCTTCCACGTTAACTCTACCAGGAAGAAATGAGCTCTGGAGACATGCCGTCCCTGGCTCCCGCTGCGCGTGTAGGGGAGCACCCCTGGCGCTCAGGCCTCTGCTCCCAGAGCCTCCTCCTGACTCACAGGAGCGGCAGTGTCCCCACCCTGAGCTAAAAGTCAGAGGTCTCCCCGCACGTGCCACCCCCGCTCCCACTAGACACCCCCGTCCAGTCCCCCTCAGCCCCTGATGCCAGGCTCAGTTGGGTTTGAGGAGGGGTTGAAGTGCTTGGGGCCACGGTCCAGGAGGACCAGGGCTGCCCTTTGTACTGGTTCGGCTCCATCACGGGTTGTGTTAATCCCACTATCCACCGGGCAAATGTGCTTTGAGATCTACACAACTGACTCTTTGGTCCCACACGTTTTTGAGCTGAAGCAGCCCATCCAAGCTTTCCAGAGCCGAGGCTCACTGCTAGCCCTGGGCTCTACCATCCAGGGCCTCTGCTCACAAGGGGCTCCCCAAAGAGGCCATTCATTCAACAAATACGTATTGAGCACCTACTATATGCTGGTACCATCCTAGCTGTTGGGGATGCAATGCTGAGAAACAGACACAGGCCCTGTGCCAGTGGAGCTCATGTCCTGGGGAGACAGACAATGACCTCTGCTGACCTCCTTGAAGCATATGACTGTGGCCTGGCTGGCTTCATGGTCACCTGCCCTTGACCCTCCCCGAGGTGAGCCGTTTAAGTTCCTCCCCTACGGGGACTGGAGGCTCAGGCAGAGACACCTACTGGCTCTTTGGAGAGGCACTGACCCCTAGGAGAAGCCACAGGTATAGAAAAAAGGGGCAATGCTATGGTTCAGCTGTGTGACCTCTGATTACCCAGCTCTCAGAGCATCCGTGATCTCCTGGGTCAAATGGAACCAATAATCCCTACAGTGTAAGTTGCTGTGAGGATTTGCCAGGACATATGAGGATGGACACTTGAGACGTGACAAGAGGGACATGGGACAAAGGTCCACCCCAGTTCCTGAGGCCCAAGGTCAAGCCCTGAGTGACCCCCTCTGCTAAGCCCTCCCCAAAGAGGAGCTGAGGGGAAGAGCGAGCCCACGAGCCGCCAGCCTGGCTGGCCTCACGCTGATGGACGCGCACTTCCTCAGCTGACTTCCCACTACTCGCCTCATGCAATTGCCTTGTTTGCTTCCGACCTGCAGCCTACCTGGCAGATCTCATGTTCCAGCCGTTTACTCTGGACTCTGACAAGACTCTTGCTTTTCAAAGGAGAATGGTACAGTGCTACTTCCCATACTCACCCAAACCGGGTGACTTTCTCCACCTAGTTGCCTCCCCTTAGACTTGGGTCATCTGAACTTTTCGGCCCTCTGGTGGGGCGTCTGCAGCAGCACCTGGCCTCACAGGAGCTCGAAGGAGCAGGTGGTCACCTTGGTCCTCAGTCCCCTGCCCCCAGGATCTGAGGCCCAATCCATCATCTGACAGATGCAGAAGATACTTCCACACACATTTAGTAAAGGCCCAACCCTGGGGGGCGCCCACCCAGTGCCACTTCGTGGCCGTGCCTGCCACCTACGAGGCACTCGGGCAATGTGTGCTATACATGGACATGACCAAGCATCGGGCATCATGGGTGAGCCTTGAACAGAAACCCAGGAAGAAGAAGGCTTTGCTTCTCGCTCACGAGGTATCTTCACACCCCCAGGACTGGAAGGAGAAGAAGGGTAGAAGTGCCTCACGGGGCCCCAAGGAAGGCTGTAGAACAAGGACCCGCGGGAAGTAGATTTGGCTCCTACGAGGCAAAACCTTCTGATACTTTTGGAAGAGAATCATTAGCATTTCCTGAATACCTTCTACAGGCCAGGCAATGTGCTGGGTGCTCCCACGTGCTCCCTCATTAACAGCTTCCCCGGGGAGGGATGGCCTGCCTCACGAATGGTCAAAAGCACGGCCCAGACTGCTGAGTTTATACCCAGGCTCCACCGCTTACTGGCGTGTCACCTTGGGCAAGCTATGCAACTCTCTGAGCCTCAGCTTACTCATCTGTAAAATGAGACGATAGTCCCTACTTCATAGGGCTGTTGGAAGATCAACTTAATACATCTCAAGCAACTAGAACACAGTAAGTGCTCAATAATGTTAGCTTTCAGAGGATGAGGAGGGACTTCCCTGGTGGCGCAGTGGTTAAGAATCCGCCTGCCAGTGCAGGGGACACGGGTTCGAGCCCTGGTCCGGGAAGATCCCACATGCCGCGGACCACCTAAGCCCGTGCGCCACAACTACTGAGCCTGCGCTCTAGAGCCGCGAGCCACAACTACTGAGCCCACGTGCCACAACTACTGAAGCCTGCGTACCTAGAGCCCGTGCTCCACAACAAGAGAAGCCACCGCAATGAGAAGCCCGCACACCACAACGAAGAGTAGCCCCCGCTCGCCACAACTAGAGAAAGCCTGCGCACAGCAACAAGACCCAACACAGCCAAAAATTAATTAATTTTTAAAGCAAAGTATTATTAACAAATGTTTTTTAAAAAAAGAAGATGGGGAGGAGGGGGAGGAAGAGGTAGCTGGGGCTAGATAACTAGCCAGGGGAGATTCTGTCTGTGGACACGAGGAAGGCATAGGTAGGATGCTGACTGAATGACCTCAAGTTCCTTCCAGGAATAAGATTCCGTGATTCATTTAATCTCCCTGGGTTTCAGTTTTCCCAGCAATAAAATAGGCACTATCATTCTTGGACAAATGTTGCTTTATTCTGTGCAACGTTCTCAACCTGAGGAAGAGAAGGTGTGCCCTAGGACCACTGCTTCCACCATCCGCACAGGCAGCGGTGGCCTTCAGAAGGCCTCAGGAGTCCTGGACCCTGATCCAACCTCTCAATCCCTAACTCTTGTTTTTGGCTAGTTACTGAAATTCTGAGAGTCTGGAATGATAATTCCTACCTGCCCCATCTACGTCACAGGTTTGTGGCCCTGTGAGATCCTTGGGGGAGAAGAAATCACCAAGACATCACAAGTCTCTGCATATGTGATACCCACCAGGAAGGGGCACTGGCAGCCTCAGCTCAAGGGCCAGTTGTGCTGATGGAGGTTTGAGGTGGGGTGTGGGCCCGGTGACAAGCTCCACCCACGACCTCCGCCAGGAAATGACTCCATGGGGGCCTTCTGCCCCCGCAAACGTACTCTAGCTCTCTCTATGCCCGAAAAAGTCTTTGCTGCCTCTAGAAGGAGAGATGCCCAAACTCCCCCCGTCACCACCCTTGCTGGGGACGGTCTTCTGCTGTGATCTTATGAACCACACTAGGCCAGGGAGATGCTGTAAAGATCAGTAATAACCACACCGTAACAGCAGGGTGCCTTCAGATTTTTTCCAGGCTCCACGATGCTTCTGAGAGTCCAAGACCCCAGGGAGATCCCCCGATACTCTGGGCAGCCATGCAGAGCAGCCTGGACCGGGGCCCTGGGGGTACAGTGAGCACACTGACCCTGGCTGGTCTGGGCAGGGTGAGGCCGAGGACCTCGCGGGGTCCCGTGTCACCTGAGCTCCATCACGCTCAAACTTTTCAGCTCACGAGAGTCTTGTGAAGGCTTCCCGTGGCTGCCTCCTCTGGCCTCCACCCCAGGCCCTCGCCTGGATGGCCTCCATGTTGGAAAAGACTGGCACACGATCAGGTACCGCTGCAGAAGCTCTGTTGGGGGTGATCTTTAATCGTTCCCCCAGTGTTGCCAGTGTGCCCTTACTCAGGGGTCAAAGGAATCAGGCCAAGGGAAGACAAGCACCGGAGCACCAAGAGTCCACTGCTCCCTTCCATGCCTGGCCTCCTTGCCTACAGGATGGGGAAGAGAAGTAGTGAGGGAACCAGAGGGGAGTCTAGGAAATTAGGGGAGAATCAGTACACATTTCACATACATGTGCATGTGTGCACACACGTGTATGCATCCACACACGCACACAGAAATTTTACCACCAGAGTGTGAAATCAGACCGCCTGGGTATAAATTCCAACTCTGCTTCTTACTAACTATGAGACTTTGGGCCAATGAATCACGTGCTCTGAATCTCAGCCTCCTCATCTGTAAAATGGGTGTAATAACAGTACCTTAAAGTTACTGAGAGGATGAACTAAGATCACATATGGAAAGCACTGTGCATCATACTTGGTACGTAATAAGCAGTCAATAATTATTAGCTGTTATTATTGTCATTGGTGGTGGTGTTGTGAACTAACTTGTCCGCTTAACAAGTATATCCTGAGTACCTACTATGTGTCAGCCACGTGCTAGAGACAAAAACCCAAGGCTGTATCCCTGCCCCCAAGGAGTGCACAGTCTGCTGCCTTAAAGAACAAGATCATTCTCCTTCTTAGTTCTAATCGGATCTTGTTTGGATGCCGAGATGGGACCAAATGATTTGTAGAAGTCTCTCTTTTCCAGCCTCTCACTCCTGTGTGGAGGGCCACGAAGCCCAGTGAAAAGGATGCCCCAGCTCTGCCACTCCCCGCCTTATAACCTGGACAAGTGACTTAAGCTCCCTGAACCTCAGGGCCCTCCTCTGTCTGCGGTTTGGACTGAACTCACTCTAGACTTCTCTGATGATTTCAAAATATGCCCCTGCTGCCTCCCAATAAGGCCTTCCCACCCTCTCACCGACCTTGCCAGGGATGGTATTCTGTAACATCTTAGGAACTGAACAGGGCTGGGAGAGACTCTGTAAAGATGAAAACGTAATCGTACTTCTAACAATAGCAACTGCAACCATTTAACAAGCACTTAGAGCACCTGCTGGGACTTACAGAGGTGGGCACGTCGCTCCTCAGCCCCCGGCCAACACCACACGATGGGACTGGAAGACCTGGGATTGGATTCCCGGGCAGTCTGATCCAGGAGTGGCCACCACCGCCCCACACAGCCTCTGGGGGAAGAACAGGCCCTGCTCAGGCCACCCGACAGGCAGAGAGAAGCAGAGAGCTGTCCCCAAAAGATGACAGCAGCACTTCATCCCTAAACCCAGCCTCCCCACTCAGGGGCCCTGCCAGGCTGGACAGCAGAAAGGGCCTCAGCTGCCCCGGCGCCTGCGATGTGTCCATCCCCCTCGGCTCCTTAAACTTTTCCTTCTTATGAAGTGCGCTTTGTAGCTGGCCTCTCGCTTACACACCGTAACCTCCTCTGGGCTACTGACTTCTCATCTTATTAAATCCGCAGCTTTGACTCCGGCCCTTAAACTCCAATTCTAGGTGTGTGTTTTCTCCACAGCCACTCTCCCTGTCCCGGGGGGTCACACCCCTCCCTGCTCCCTCCTCCGGGGAACCTCTACTCCACGTGATTACCTCACTGAATCGGGAACCCATGATGTCGAGTTTATCATAGGCCCCAGATTGTAGAGAGAGGAACCTGAGGCAGCGAAAAGTAGCCTGGATTTCCCGTTTCCAAGCCAGTTCTCCCCCACGAGTCCACAGCATACCTCCTCCCCACCCAAAATGCCCCCCGAGACTGTGCACACCCAGCTTCCCTTTCAGCCTCTCCATGGCCAAAACATCCCCCCAGCACCCCAAAAAGAGATAACCACTGACACCTGGTTTTCTCTGCTTCCTCTGAGCAAACTGCTCCCTGAGAAAAGCAGAAGGAATGAGGAGGCAAGAGGGGGGCTTCAGGTGAGGGGCGGGGCTAACCCCAGGTGAGGGGCGGGGCTAACCCCCGGTGGGGGCGTGACTAACCCCCAGGTGAGGGGCGGGGCTAACCCCGCAGGTGGGGCGGGGCTAACCCCCAGGTGGGGGGCAGGGCTAACCCCCAGGTTGGGGGCAGGGCTAACCCTCAGGTGAGGGGCAGGCCAGTCTCAAACCCAGGACTCAGTAACAAAGGGAGGCCCACCAGCCTCTGGACCCTCGCTCCTTCCCCCACCACATGGGCCCCAGCATCCTGGGGAACAGGCAGGTCAAGCACTGAGTGGGGGGCCATGGCGGGCAGGAGAGAGTCACAGAGATCAATGCCCAGTGTGACGGAGGAGCCCGGGAACCCTCACTCCCAGCGGCTGAAGGCCCACCCAGCCTTCCTCTCCCCTCCTCACCCACCGTGTTCTACAAACTTATCTCTGCAACAAACACTTACTAAACACGAGTTGAGGCCACTTAAATAAGACAAATATTTATTTAGCAGCCGCTCTGTGCAAGGCAGGTCCCCTGGAGGTGACAGGCACAGTAAGTGCTGGGCACAAGGGGCCCAGCGCCAGGAGGAGAGGACAGAGCGGGCTCCTAGGAGGCTGGGGAGTGAGATCCAGGCATCAGAACCGCCTGGTACCAGCCCTGTGGGCAGCCCATGCCCCTAGGCACGCGCCCTCGCACAGACTGGTGGGCTGCTGTCCAGGAGCCCACGGCCACCCAGGACGACGCCCCATCGCCCTGTTCACAGCACGTCTGGGAACACACTTCCCAGCCTCCCTCAGACCCCCAACCCCACCCTGGCCCCCGTGTTCCCGAAAGCGTTGTTACCATCCTCCAGACTGAGACTAGAAATCTCTGGAAATCTCGAAGTTTCCTCCGACACTTCCTGCTCCCTCATCTGCGAGCCCAATCTGTCAGCACATTCTGCTGCTCCGTGGAAGTGTCGCTCAAGTGCACCCCCGTGCCGTCACCACCCTCCAGGCCCGCACCCCCCTTCAGGCACCGCTCTCCTCTGCCCAAGGATCCCAAACCCCTTTTCCTTGGCTCTCAAGGTCCTGCAGCCTCGAGTTAGCTCTGCCCCAGCCCTGCCCTGCTTCCTCCCCGAAGACAGGACCCTGCCTCACCTGCCCCGTCCCTCTGCCCATCACCCAATCCCTGGGACACCCCCTGTCCCCACTTGACCTGTGCAGCCCCTCCTCGCCGGGAAGTCCTTCCTCCCATCCCTGAGCTCCAGCCCTGTCTGAACACCTGCTCAGCTGGAGGCCACTGCGAGTCCACACCCATGCCGCACGTGCCAACCGTGCCCTCCTGTGCTCTCCACTGCTCATAACCCTGCTGAAGGAGGCCCTGCCTCCCGAGGTGCTGGTAACCACACCCCCATCCCTGCTGGGCTGCATGGAGATGACAGAGGTGCTCAGCTGTTTAAAGAAAGCCTGGGACGTATCTTTTTATAAAGAGCCTCTCCTTCCCTTTTTCAGGCCCAAGTCCAGGGGAAGGAAGTGGGGTTCTGGAGCCCTCCCTGGTCTGTGACATGGCACGGAGTGGGCTACACCTACACCACAGGGCCCCCTGTGAACCCCCTTCCTCACCTGTAAAAATGGAGATGATCACGTCTAACTCACAGGGTCTCGGGGGTGACTGAGTGAAATGAGCAGACTTTGCAGGCGGTGTAACATTAAATTGATTCTCTCCTTCCTTCCCATCATTTACCTCAGCTGGTACTGTGGTTTAAAATGTTTTTTTCATATTGGAGTTGCTACCTGTAAGGCATACCCTATTTTATGTAACCAAATATTTTTATCAAGTACCAACTATTTCTTAGTTCCTACTATGAGCGGGGGCCGATGTATGGGGTGCTGAAGGACAGGGCTTGCTCCATGGGAGCCAAGGATGTGAAAAGGCACCAGGCAAAGGCCTTGCTCCTCAGGGGACCTGCCGTCCAGGTGGGGAGACAAACAGGGACAGGTAATTCTCCAGAGCAGGTAGGAGCTGGGAGCTAAACCACAGAGGCAGTGTGGGAGGAGCCACCGGGGATGCTCCCCGGACACCTCCACATTCCCATTCTGCTCCCATTCATGCCCACAACAACCCTTTCAGGCAGGTGAGATTACCCCCATTTTACAGGTGAGGCAAGTGAGAGGTTAAGCAATTTGTTCAAAGTCACTCAGGGAGTGACAGCAGAATAGGAACCCCAGGTCTACCCAGCACTTAGCAGCTGAAGCTGCCTCCACTTCCTGCTGGGACGGAAGGCCAACATGGGGGCGGGGGGGGATCCTTCCCAGCCTGCACCTTGCGTGGCTCCAGCTGCACCTTGAAGGCTGGGAAAGATGTAGTCGGGCAGAAAAGAGAAGGAAAGGAAAAGGCGAGGCATAGAGTGTCTGGGGTGAGGGGGCAGAGGGTCACGTCCAGAGGCACAGTCAGGGCCAGCATGTGGACGTCATAAACTCCAGGCCACAGTCTGGGAACTCTCTCCAGAAACCCGGGGCCGCCGACGCTCTGGAGACCTGGTCACATGTTACAAATACCATCCTTTGCAGGAAGGCAGGTGTGGCAGCCGGGTGCCTGCAGGCTGCCCAGGGAGAAGGGTGTGTTACCATAACCCAGGGGTGAGCCACTGGAGCCCCAAATGGGACAGTGGCCGGGGAGAAAGGTCAGGCTGGGCACCAGTGGGATGGGGGGAGCCGTGGGTTCCAAGGTGACCAGACCACGTGCCTGGGAGAACCTGGAACTCTCTGCAGGAGGGGGTCAAGAGGAAGCGATGCGCTGAGGTGAGGGGGGCAGGGCACCGGAGCAGCCAGTCTACGGGCAGGGAGAATGCAGAACCAAGGACCAGCCAGCCCCCAGAGCGGGGAGAGGTGCTGAGCTGACACTGGAGAACGTGAGGGCTCAAGCACGGGATATGGAGAGGAAGGGCTGAACAGCTGAGACTTTAAAAAGCAACAAGTAGTAGCACAAGAGGCCTGGCCTGGGAGCCCAGAGGCCTCAGGTGTGGCTGCAGAGTCTTGGACAAGTCACTTAACCTCTGTGAGCGTCAGTTTCCGGGGGATCAATAACAGCTCCCCGCAGGGCAGTGGTACAGACAAAATGCTTGTCTGGTTCAGATCAAGTGAAGTAAATTTTTCTAAAAAGCATTTGGAAAACTGCAGAACTCAGTCCCCACATAAGGGATCCGTACTATGCAGAAGCAACAAGAGATGTTTTCTTCCCACACATATTCCCTGCCACTACCCACTCGCACCAGCCACATGGCCAACGGCTTCCTACTCGCTGTTCCTCCTGTTTTCCGCACAGCTTTTCCCCGTCACCCAGGACAGGTCATCCTGCCCTTCTTCCTTCCTTCCTTCCTTCCATCTCGGTCGGGCTGAGACCCACACCGGGGGCAGCTGAGGCCCACTGTCCAGGAGGCCTTGCACCCCAGCAGCTGGGACCTTCTCCCTGGAGCTTCCACTTCTCCCTCACCATGCAAAGTTTCCTTTCCATCCTCAGGGAAATCCACACTGGACAGCCAGACCAAGCAGCAGACCCAGTCTCTAGGAAGAACTCTGAGTGCTGGGGAAAATGCTAGCCAACGATCAAGATGCCTAGGGAGGTGGGGTGACAGGGAAAACAGAAAACCAGAACCTCCTTTCAACCCCCCTCCACAAACAAACCCAGACACTGTAATGTGTGCATATGAGATTAACTCTCCAAAGGGTCGTGACCTTGAGGAACACATCCAGCCAGCGAGGAACATAACAAACCTGATTAATGAAGAAGCATGGGCTGCAGCTTCAGCAAATACGAGCCTGATGATGGCCAGCGGAGTTCCCGGGGCTTCCTTTCCGGGTGGGACCGGAGCACAGCTGACCTCTCCCCGGCCCTCGCCCCATCCCATGAGCACAGACACTTAGGGAGCAAACAGGACCAGATTTCTCTCTCAGGTGCCCACTGCCAACCCAGGCATCCTCTATCCCAGGGGATACCACGCCTGCCGTTGGCAGGTGCTCCTGGAAGCATCCCTGTCTCCCAGGGAGCTTAGGTGAAGGTAGTTCTCTTCGTTCCTGGCAGGTCTCCGGGCTCTTGGCCAGTCCTGGGACCTCTCGGTCTGGTCTTGACTAGCACCCAGTGCCTGGCACAGGGGCCCAGCCAAGCCCAGAGGGCCCCTCCTCTTTCCAGACAACCCAGGCCCTTGGGAGACATGCCCAGGAGAGCCACTGGAGGGAGGCAGGGAGGTGGCACCTTGTGGCATCACCAGACAACAGCACCAGGAGGAAGATGGCAGCATAAAGTAGAGATGCCAAGAGCTGTGCAGCCAGAGGTCCGGCGGGAGGGAAGCTCGGCCGCATTGCCCCGCCACTGCCAGGCCGGCGGCCCAGAGGGCCCAGGTCCTCCCCTGCCGCGACCTCCCCAGCCCAAAGGCCAACTCTCCCCGGGCTCCAACTCCTCCCCTCTCACTTTCCTCAGCTCAAGGGAGCCAGAGGCAGAGACACAGGTGCTCTCGCAGCCCCAAAACCCCTGTCCCAGCTGTCGCAAGCTCGCCACCAACCCTGGCCAGGTCTGAGCCTCTCACCGCTCTGCCAGTCCTCACTGGGGAGGATCTCAGGCAGCTCCCCTCCCCCTCTCCTCGCCAGCCCCCTCCTGCATCATACGCCCAAATGCAGGTCTCTAGAGTTTCTCCCTCACTTCCCACTCGGGTGAACTAGGGTGGGATGGGTAGGAGCCTCATTAGTCCAGGGAGAGAGGGTCATTTCTCATAGGACGCTATTCCCCCGAAGCGAGACGGCGTGTAGGGTGGGGAGGTGGTGACAGGAGTCCACGGAAGGGGCCGGGGGCAGTCGAGGCAGATGGCAGTGAGGAAAGGCGGAGGGGGCTTCGTGGGCTCCGGGCTGGGATGGGGCACAGGAGCCGGGGACCGAGGCGACCGAAGAAGCGGAGGGTGACGAGGTGTGGGGAGAAGCGCGGGGTGGGGAAGGGGCCGTCATCCCTGCAGGGGGCAGAGGCAGAGCTGGGAGTTGTACAGGGGCAGGGGGAGGACCAGAGCGGGAGGACGGCGAGCCCGAAGAAGGGATGCGGAGGGAGGGAGATGGGAATGGAGACTGGAGGAACTACGGGCGCAGAGCGATGGGGGTTCGGAGCCTGATGGGGAGACGCAGGGACCGGAGTGCAGGGGACAGGCTGGCTGAAGGCGGGAGAGGGAGGGAAGGGCGCAGGGAAGGGGGGTGGGGGCGGGGGCAGGGGAAGGGTGCGGGGCCGCGGCCCCGGAGGGCAGGAGAGGCAGAGACGTCAGAAGTAGGGGATCCGGGCGCGCGCGGAGCTCCGCGCGGATGGGACGCGGGCGGCGCAGGGGCAGCGCAGGTGCGGGCCTGGGGCGCCGCGGCGGGCCCTGCCCTTACCTGGGCGGCTCCGCACTCCGGGGGCTGAGCTGGGGCTGGGCGCTGCTCCGCTGACGGCCGGGCTGTTGTTTCCCTTTTTTTTCTTCTTCCGCAGCAGCCGCGGCGGCTCCAGCGCGATCCGCTGGCAGCTGAAGGCAGAGTCTGTGTCCGGCTGCGAGCGAGCGTGGAGCCGGCAGCGCGGGAGGAGCGCGGTCGAGGCGCGGGGCGCCGCCCGGCGGGCAGCGCGGGAACTGCGACGGCCCGCGCACGCCAGCCGCGGGGGCGCCCCTTCGGGGCCCGCGCGCCGGGCCGCCGGGCCGCCGGGCCGCCCGCCCGCCCGCCGCCTCTCCCGGCGCGCCCGGGGCCCGTATGCTGGAGGAGGGCAGCGGTGGCGGGGCCGAGCGGCCAGGGGCAAACTTGCCGCCGCCCCGGGGATGGACCGAGGCCGAGCGGGAGGCGCGGGGCCGGGGCCGCGGCTCCGGGCAGGGGCGCGAGGGGCGCGCGCGACAGAACAGCCGCGGGACGAGGTGTGGGCGCTGCGTTTGATCGACCTCTGGGGGACCTGGGCGCAGCCCGCATCCTGCACCGCCCTGCGCAAAGGGGCGCCCACCCCGGCACAGAAGAGTTCGAGCCCGGCCTGCTTCGGCGGGCAAAGGACGCCTCCTGGTGGGGCTTTCGGGAACAGCTCGAGGGACGAGCGAGCTGGTTACTGGAGACTGTGGCCTCAGTGGTGGCGAGAATGGAGAGCGCGAGGTCTCAGGGAGAGAAAAGACTAAATTGTTCCAGGAGTTTGGAGAGAGACGGCTTGTATTTAGTAGTTCCAGAGCACTATTTTATGAATACAAACATCTTTGGAGGAGCCGTCATCCTCATGTCACGGATGAGAGCCCCGAGGCTCGGAGAGACCAAGGGACCAGCCCAGGAGCCCAGGGCTCCACGTGAACAGCGCAGCGAACGGCAGCACCGGGAGGGCAACCAGGCTTTCTGACACGCGGTCGTGGCTCATTTTACTGTGTCACAGCTGTCCTCAGGAGGAGCTGGGGAATCGGGGATCTTGAGGAGGGCGGTCCAGGGATACGTGACCTCCTCAGACGTGAGTTCCTCCTTTCCCACCCGCACGGTCTCTGTCTGGGGCAAACAACGAACTGATCACAGAGCCCTCCCATCGTCAACGTCTTGGGCCGCCTCACGCAACTCTCTGCCTACCCACAACCTAGTCAAATTCTCAGTGAAGTGTTTGTTCCCAGACGCCCTTGGTTTGGTCTTGGGCATGAAAGGCTGACATCTGGACTAGAGAATATTCGATGACGCTGCGTTCCCCAGGGAGAGCTAACCACCCTGCTCTTCCCACTTCTCTGCCACCCAGGCTGCAGGGAGGAACGTGGGTCACAAGAGTGCTGGCTTTCCATGCCCACCTCCACGCAATGGGCTTGGCGAAAGCTCACTAGGGAAAACACCACGTACCCCTACTGGGTGCCAGGACTACACCACTCACACGAGTAACCCTCACATCAACTCTGCAAGGGAGGTGTGAAGGTGACACGAACCTCATTCCACAGATAAGGGAGCCCACTAAAGCGTAGGATCCCCCTGAAGGCAGCCACGCCCTGGGGTGAACAGGCTGCACAGAACTATCCAATTCCAGCTCTGTTTCCTCACACGGGGCCTCATCTGCAAAGAGGCCAGACAGCAGGATGGACCAAGCAGACTGGAGGAGTGAGGGGCATCCCTGGGACCCCGGGCAAGCTACTTCACGTCTCTCCCCTTCAGCGTTCGCATCCCTAGATGTGAGGGAAGCGGACTGAATAAGCTCTGAAGTTACTTCAAACTCTGAAATGCCAAGCCTGCGTCCTGGGCCCTTTTTCCCGGAAAGATGCAAGATCAGCGAGGCCATAGAGGCTTAAGTGTTTGGAAAGAAAAATACCATCTATGTGAAACGCTTCGTCTTATTCCTTTGCCTCCTGATAACCTGGGGGGGCGGGTGGGAAGGAGCTGTCGGTGAGATCAGAGGGATTGCAGACAGGTCTGGAGGTAGACTCAGCTGTGGCCTCACGAGGACCCCAGTTTCTCCCCTTGCTGCCAGGATGATTCTTTCATTCCCTTCCTTAAGGCCTCTGACCCTAGAAGCAAGGGGCCCACTAGCAGTCAGATGGTGGGCAGCAGTGGCAGAAGCCTGCCTCCAGCCCCACCCTGGTTGTCCCCCATCCACCTTGCTGTCTCTTCCTTCTGCTACTATAACCCCGGAGTTCTTCTGAGTGATCACTGCTTGCCGTCCGCTTTCTTTACTCCTGAAAGGCAGTGCCGTTTGTCAATCAAAACGTAATTCCAGGCAAGGTAAGTTCCCAGCTCGACTAGGGGTGGGGTTGGGGTCGGGGAGGTTGGTCCAGATAAATTTTGGATCCCACAGCAGGGCTGGGTCGGAGGGGAATGAGGCCGGCCCAGCTGAACTACCTCGGAGGCTGCAGCCTTGAATGAAATAGCAGAAGGGTTGGAAATGGGGGTCCCTCCCCGAGAACCTCTCATCTGAAGCACCCACCACAGCCAGCTGCTGGGCTGGGCTAGACAGACAGCGTCCCGGGGGCTAGGGCATCATGGTTAAATCTAGTGGGTTCGAGCTCTTTGGTGGCTGGAGCCCACAGGAAGGAGTTTGTTCTCCTGGATTTATGTTAGCATCTTCCTTCTTTGTATTTGCTTCAGGTGTATCCTTGAAGAATGCTTGATCTTAAATTTACCAACCTGTCTTTTCCAAAGGTCCATTTGAAGGTTCATCACAAGTTCATAATGAACCCATGCATAAGTAGGGCCAACTCGGGCACACAGTGACTGGGTGATTTGTCCCCACTTGCTTAGGGGCACATGCCATCCTCACGTCACTGTCTCTTAGAAACTATTGCAACAGTCTTCTAACTGACCTCTCTGCCTTTAGACTGGCTCCCTGCCCTTTAAGCTACTTCACACTCTGGCTTAAAACCCTTTCACGACCCCAGATGGCCCCTAAGGTAAAACCCGAGTTCCAAACTGCCTAGCACCGTCTGAAAGCTCTGCTCACGTCTCCTGTCTCACCCGTCTTCCACCACTGCCCCTCTCACACTCCATCAATAGCAAACGCTTACAGTTAGTCCTCTGGTCCTCCTAGTTTATGCCTCTTTGCCTTTAACACGTTGACTTCTGCCTGGAGCCCATCCCCCCACTCCCACCCCGCAACCCTCACACACAGATAGACAAGGTAATATTTACCTTTCCCAACTCAGTTTAGGAATCTCTTCCTCCTGGAAGTTTCTCCTGACCTGCCATCTGGTCCCTTCCCTACAGAACTAATCACTCTCTTCTCTAGACTTTGCTTGCACTTATTAGAGCTTATGGCTACTCACTTGTTTCATGTCTGCTTTCACTAAGAGACTATGAATTTGGTCTCCTGGATTTATTTTTCTCTTCTTCTTCTTTGTATTTGCCTCAGGTATATCCACAAAGAATACTTGATCTTAAGTTTGCCTACCATCTCTTTTCGAAAGATCCCTTTGAAGGCTCATCACAAGTTCATGGTGACATGTTGCTGTATTAACGGCACAATGCCTGGGAGGGTACAGGCGAGTAAATGTGTTCAGTGAATGAACGGCCATGCAGTAAGAGTTAGTGGGTCTACAAGTCTGGCAAATCAAGTTGGCTTCTGTGGTTGGACCAAACGAGTCAGATGAAATGGCCTAACTGGCAACATGAAGCGTTGGTCCCCGCTACACTGAAGCCTTTACAGCCCTAAGCTAAAGTTGGGGTTCACGTTTGAGGGAATGCAGCTGAAGGAAGCAAGAGCCTGGTTGAATAGCCTTCTTGCCACACAGTATTAAAGGGCAGCAATCCTGCCAGAGTACTGCTGCACTCAAACTCCGGATTAAATGAAAATGATTCTCCGTGTTCTTCTTGCCACCTGTTTGGGGATGAATGGTTCCTTCGTAAAGGATGATGTCTGACAGAACCAGTTTAGGAGCAGAATTGAAATTAGAAAGAGAACTGTTCTTTGACTTTGATGTTTACTCATGCCTTGAAGGATGAGACAAGCCGTGGTTTTGCCTAATGACATTGTGGCCAAGTGTTGGCAAAGAGCAAATATACACGCATGTGAGTTTAGACTTCTGTAGCCTCCGAGCCTCCTAGCAGCAGGTCGCTCAGCCTAGCTGGCTGCAAAGACTCCATCTGATGCTAAAAAGCCCCACCTCCACTTGACAACTACATTATCACGCACTTCCCTTCCCCCAATGCCTCTTGTCTCCATTTTATGAGTCTAGGCATAAAGAATACTGTTCACATTGAAATTAAAATGAAAAATTGGATCATCCCTGATCAGAATACAACCTGCAGCCCTGCTCTCACCCCTAAGGGGAGAACCTAACTCATCCCACCATGCATCTTGGTTTCCATTTACCACCGGGCAGAAGAGATAAGCCGCCGTGGCAATTACTTCTTCTTCAAGAAATTGTTGGTGCTTATTATGTGCAGGCACTGGAGACAAAATAGAAGACAAGAAAACAGACAAATCCAGGGCTTCCCTGGTGGCACAGCGGTTAAGAATCCGCCTGCCAGTGCAGGGGACATGGGTTCCCCTGGATAAGGAATTCCCGGATCCCTGTTCCAGGAAGATCCCACATGCCTGGAGCAACTAAGCCCAGATGCCACAAGTACTGAGCCTGCGCTCTAGAGCCCACACGCCACAACTACTGAAGCCTGCGCGCCTGGAGCCTGTGCTCCGCAACAAGAGAAGCCACCGCAATGAGAAGCCCGTGCACCGCAATGAAGAGTAGCCCCCGCTCGCCGCAACTAGAGAAAGCCACGCGCAGCAACGAAGCCCCAACGCAGCCCAAAATAAATAAAAATAAAAGAAATACATTTACTTAAAAAAAGAAAGAGAGACAAATCCAGTGCTTGGCCTCTAGGAGTTCACAGTCAAGTGAAAGATATGGGAGAGGTAGACATTCTCCTTCTAACAGCTGTGGTCCATTCTGACATCAGGTATCTTCTGTATGGTATTTCACATACAGTTAATTCAGTTACATAGTCATAGTCTAGGTTGGCTGACTGGGTGTAGGTGGGGAGCAGACTGCAGGGGCGTGTGATTCATGGCAATTCCGGAGTTGGGACTGAGGGCCTTCAGCACACACTGGCTCGGGTCCACACCCAGAATTCTCAGCCTGGATCTTCTACGGACCTACGCTGTGGCTGGAGGCTGCACCTTGGTGGGAAAGAGGGACTGGATTCACCTGCACTAGTATGGGCTCTGCCCAAGTTTGAAATACTAGAAGAGATGCCTACCTGCTAGCTGCAATTGCAACAAAAGTATTGTATTGGGTATTGCATGGTATAACAATCATTTCCATTCTTGTTCTTCCAGATTCCAGGCAAAAGTCTTAATTTAAAAGGCTCTAGTTGTCTTAATTTGGAAAAGACTAAAGGAAGATGTTGCAGCTGTCTTCAAATACTTAAGAGCTTTCCTACGTTGCTCCATAACCAGGACCAATGGACAGAAGTTACAGGCTGATTTTAGCTCAAATAAGAAAGAATTTATGAGTTGCCTCAGGCGATAATGAGCTCCCCAGCATTGGAAGTATACAAGCAGATGGATGGCCATCTGCTAGGATTGCTGTAGAAGGTATTCCAACATTGGATTAGGAGGTTGAATGAGCTACCTTCCATCTCTAAATTCTTGGGTTCTTAGCCTGTCTCCTTGGCCCAAGGCTAAAAGGAAATTTCAATCTCTGAAGACATGTAATACTTATTGTTGAAAGTAAAAACATGCCGTATGTATTTGGGCCTTCTTAGATGCATGGGCACTTTTCTTTAAATGCAGTGAAGACACTGAATACTAGAAAATGCAGTAATTACTTAAATGCTCTCTTGACAAAAGTGATATTATTGACACACTCAAGTGTTACTAGGTAAACAGCATTAACGACCTTGTTCGAAAAAGGGAATCTATTTACATGAAAGGAAGATAGTTCCAAAATAAGGCCAATCTGAATAGATGAACGTCGTGCTTGTTTTTTAAATGACTTCTCATAACACACACACATGCATACAGATGCAGGAATGGAAACAGTGAGTAGAGCAAAAGGAAAAAGTATCTCAATATATCTACTGCTTTTAAGGCTCCGAATCAGACTGTAGCTCCTGCTAGCGGAAGGATGGTTTTCTTCACGCATTTTCAAGCACTTGGGTGAAGCTTGGCACACACAATAATACCTTGTTCTTCAGCATACAAATTGACCCCAAGTCACCCTTCCCCCAGTCTGACGGATGCACTGCTTTTTAAATGCTAATTAATTAGGCGCACTGTAGAGGTGATTATGATTGACTTAAACATTTGGTGGGGAAAGAGGAATAAAGAAAGTAAATAGAAAAAAAAAAACCCACCACAAGAAGAAGAAAGAAGTAGATGCAAGCAAAATTGCCTACACAGAAAGACATTTAATAACCAAAACAGGAAGCAAGTCTTCCCTGTCCCAACTCCCAAGGACAAGATTTTTACTTTTCCATAGTGCTCTAGGGATCTGGTTTATGGAGTAGTTGGATAAAGCAGTAGTTGGGGGCAGGCGTGAGAGAGGTTATTAAATAACAGAAGTTCCTGCTGAGGATGTGTTTTCAATCTTCAGCTGGGTTTGGTGAACAGTTGCTTAGTAGCTACTACTAGGCACCAGGCCCTGTCCCAGAGGTGGGGGACACACATGGTCCCTCACCCCTGTGAGGTCCACAGAGTCAACCCCATTGATTCCAGTCCTCTTCGTAACACTGCTGCCCCTGCACCTTCCTTATTAAAGGCAAAATAAATCTGAATGCAGGAGTAAATACGTTTGGATACATTTCTTACAGGTAAACATATGCAAATGGATAGTAAGAGTTCGCAGGATAAATACTCTTCAATTCTGTCATCAGGTAGGTGCCTAGTCCATCTCATAACAATTAACGTTTGTACAGCACTTCACAGTTTACAAAGTGTTTTCATGGCCACCATCACATGGGTTCCTCATCTCAGTGCTTGTGACAATGTTATCTTCATTTCAAAGTTAGGAATTAACCTGTTCAGTAGTAAATCATGAGCCCCCAAGTTGTATTTTCTGATTTTAAACCAGAAAATTCCCCTTCTATTATGGTTATATATATATATATATATATATATATATTTTTTTTTTTTTTTTTTTTGCGGTACGCGGGCCTCTCACTGTTGTGGACTCTCCCGTTGCGGAGCACAGGCTCCGGACGCGCAGGCTCAGCGGCCACGGCTCACGGGCCCAGCCGCTTCGCGGCATGTGGGATCTTTCCGGACCAGGGCACGAACCCGTGTCCCCTGCATTGGCAGGCGGACTCTCAACCACTGCGCCACCAGGGAAGCCCTATTATGGTTCTATTTTAACTCTGCTCTCCTCATGTAATACATATAGAACCTGTGGTATAGAGGGTGTAACTGACAAAGCTATGCCACTTCTTGGTTAGGTGAGCTACAGTCCAGACTTAAACTCCTTAAACTTCCAGGCTTTCTCCTTGTTAATGGAGCCAAGCCACCAATTTTGCCCTGGGCCAAATGAAAAGATCAAAACGTTCTTTGTGGAATGAAAAACGAGGTGAAACCAAAATACCTGGAAAATTCAACCTATCGCTTGAAATAAGAGCAAAATTTAAATGTTACTTTTAAATCAATCTTACTTTTTAAAGTGAGTTCCCAGTGTATTTTATTTCTGTCTCTTATTTTGCACCTTGTTTTATATACATCTCCCCCAGGGGCAGGGTCTAATGTTTATTAATTTAATAGAACATATTTGGAAAACATCCCCTAGGATGATATGCAATGTCCACTATACCTTTTTTTTTTTTTTGGTTATTAGGGCTAAAACGCAACTCCCATGTACTCTAGGTTCTTAATCCAGACAGAACTATGCTATTCTTTGTGTTTTACTGACCATATGGTTGCCATTTAATAAATGTTAGATAATAAAAATAGAAGCGGTGCTTCCAAGTGACAATATCTGAACATCTCATTAAGCATCAAGTAAGGTAAACGAGCTGCCATCACGCATCTGGATCTGCGCGCATCCCTAGGCTGCTACAAAAGACACAGACCAGTTGGTCTCCCGCCGGATGTGCTGGACGGCATTTTTCACTCACCGCCAAGGAGAGAGAAAGAAACACCAGCCTCTTTTGTTCAGCTCTCTTCCCTAATTATACCTGGGATCCAAATAAAGAAAATACAGCACACATGATCAGAAATAATTGAGAAGTAAATGAAAAGCAACAGAGTGGAGGGTTTAATCACATTATCAGTAGCAGGGTCAGAGGGACAGATGGGAGCGTCAAATTATCTACAGTGGCATGAAACGGAGAAAGAGATTCAAAACCAGAGGAGACGATTCAAGAAATTAAGCTTGGTTTCCATGTTAATTCAAAACGGTTTGGGGGCTTAAGGAAGGAGGAAGTGATGATAACTCCAGCAGGGAAACTGCTCATTAACATCCTAGCAAAACAATAACCTCCGATAATAGGAAATATTATGATGTCTCCAGATAACAGAGAGAAATTCAGATTTATTCTCCCATCCGTGGAGTTCAGTTTAATAGAGTATATTCAACACAGCTGAAATAAATGTCAACAAGAAGGTTAAAACGTTGATTTGGGGCAATATTTCACACTCCTGACATCTGGAAACAAACCACTTAGAAAAGCAGGCGAGGACACTACTACATATAAAATAGACAGCTAATAAGGTCCTACTGTATAGCACAGGGAACTCTACTCAATACTCTGTAATGACCTGTATGAGGAAAGAATCTAAAAAAAGAGTGGATATATGTATATGTATAACGGATTCCCTTTGCCGTACGCCTGAAACTAACACAACCTTGTAAATCAACATACTCCAATAAAATTTTTAAAAAAGGGCTTCCTTGGTGGCGCAGTGGTTGAGAGTCCGCCTGCAGGGGACGCGGGTTCGTGCCCCGGTGCGGGAGGGTCCCGCGTGCCACGGAGCGGCTGGGCCCGTGAGCCGTGGCCACTGAGCCTGTGCGTCCAGAGCCTGTGCTCCGCGGCGGGAGGGGCCGCAGCAGTGAGGGGCCCGTGTACCGCAAAAAAAAAAAAAAAAAAAAAAAAAGCAGACAGGGAGATTTAGGTTCTTTTATTCCCCTGAAAGTAACACTGGCTGCTGTTCCAGCTACCCAGCAGGAGGGAATGAGGTAGGGGGTGGGGAGGAGGAAGCAGAGGGAATGAGAGGTGGGAGTGTATACTCCCTTGGTGCAAAGCTATTGAAGGCAGCTACTACTGGGTTTATTACGGTATTTTATGAAGCAATACAGGAGATTACCCAGACATCTTCAGCTAACACCAGGATTGCACTAGACGTGTAATATGACAAACGGCTTGTAAAAGGTTACCGAATATTCTAGATGATGGAACCTGCATAAACCATGCAGATGATGGAAACTGCATAAAATTATGGGGCACCAAATCCTGTCTAGGATTTGGTGCCCCATAATTTCAGAGCACTTGTCTAACCTTCGCCAAAACAAGGATAAGAAGGCTGAGGTTAGGACAAGAATCGAGGAAACAACTCCTTGTTGCTTTCACACACTTTACCAACTACCTTTCTGTGTATGTCTTTTAATTACCAAAGAGCATTGGGATATTAGGAAGGTTTGGGTCAGCTGCCTTATGCTAAATAAGACTCCTGTCAACCCTCTTAGTGTTATTGGACCTTTGGGGGAGAATTAAATGCAAGCTCTCCGGCATCTTGCCTGGTCACCATACCGCTGTCGAGGTCCCAAAGCACCTCGGATCCCTTGCCACCCTGTGCAGGTGCCTCTTGAAGGGAAAAACAAAACTGTTGGCAAATTGACATCACTGACAGTAAACGCATCAGTAGAGCCTATCAAGATTCTTAAACAAAACCAACAAAAAACCATCTTTACCGCTTGTTCCCATAATGTCATTGTCCTGTGCTCCTCAACTTGGTGCTCTAGACTTTTGGGGCTATTGGACCACCAAATCATTAAGTGTAGTAACTGGGTCCTTACTAGGTATTCGGTGCTGTTGAAAGAGCAGGCGATAAATAACAAAAAACTAAGTGTTACCACTTAGGGAGTGCCGACTCTGCACTTTACATGCATTGTTTCATTTCCTCAGTGCAACCCTGTGAGGCAGGTACTATTATTTCCCCCATTTTGCAGGTGATGAAATTGAGCCTTAGTGAAGTTAACTAATGTGCCCAATGTCATGCAAGTTAACTAATGTGCCCAATGTCATGCAAGTTACTAAGTGGCAAAGCCAAGACTGTCTGACGTCCAAAGTCCGTGTTCCGTATCCACTATGCCACATACACCAGTTAGAGGTCCAAAAACATGGAATGAGTTACTGTGTGAGAGAGTAAGTTCCCCATGATAGGAGATGTTTAAGCATCTCCAGTGTAAGTAGAGGATGGATGAAAGCATTGAATCCCTCGGTGTGGAGCCAGAGTAGGTGATCTCCGAGGTACTTTTCTCTTCCATTTTTTAAAAGGTATAATTCACACGCCATAAAATTCACCCTTCTAAAGTGTACAATTCAATGGTTTTTAGTATATTTGCATTGTTGTATAACTATCACCACTACCTAATCCCAGAACATTTTCCTCACCACAAAAAATTCCAGAATATTTTAACCACTCCATACCCTTAGCAATGTCCCCTCTCCCCAGCCTCTGACAACCAGTTATCTACTTTCAGTCTCTGTGGACTTACTTATTCTAGACATTTCATATAAATGAATCATATAATATATGGTCCTTTGTAACTGGTTTCTTCACTTGGTGTAATGTTTTCAAGTCCATCGTGTTGTAGCATGTGTCAGTACTTCATTTCTTTTTGTGGCTAAAGAACATTCCACTGTACGGATATGCACATTTTGTTTATCCATCCATCAGTTGGCAGACTCAGTACTTTCAACTCTCAGAATTTATGAACACAAGGCTCCTGTCCTTAATCCAGCTGGGACAACTCACATGTACGACTCAAGTCAGCTCCGGGACTGTATTTGCAGCTTCTTGGTGGACATCCCCAAGCTGATATACTGCTGCCTAAAACTCAACATGGCCAAGTTAAACTAATTCTCCCCTCAAAGTCTATCTCTCCTCCACGATTCCCGACTTCTGTTAAGGGCAATACCAATCTCTTAGGTCCACGAAACAGTCCTTTTTTATGTGTTTTTGATTTTTTACTTTTTTATTTTATTTTTTGGCCGCACTGCACAGCATGTGGGATCTTAGTTCCCTGACTAGCGATTCCCCTGCAGTGGGAGTGTTAACCGCTAGACTGCCAGGGAAGTACCTTTTTTCTTTTCCTTAAAATTGAGGCATAGTTGATTTACAATATCGAGTTAGTTTTAGGTGTATAGCACAGTGATTCGGCCAGATTCTTTTCCCTTACAGGTTATTACAAAATATTGAGTATAGTTCACTGTGCTATATAGTAGGTCCTTGTTGTTTATCTATTTTATGTATAGTAGTGTGTATATGTTAGTCCCAACCTCCTAATTTATTCCTCCCCCTTTCCCTTTCGGTGACCATAAGTTTGCAAAACTGTCATTTTTTTAAGCTCCTCCCTCTCCTATATGTTAATATTAACTTACATGCCAACATCTGTAAATTCTATCTTAACTATACCATTTCCCCCCCATTCTGTCACTTAACCAAATTGGAGCTTCCTGTTGGATATTACAGCGGCTTCCACTAGTCTCTCTGCCTCCTAACTCTCCCATTTCTACTCTACACAACTCAGTGTAACTCAGTTGCTGAATTCATCTTTTTTATGTTCAGCTGCGTCCAAACCACTCCCAGGGTCAACCACCTTAAATGACATGCAAAGTTCTGCCCCTTAGCCCAGTGTAAGTAACTGCAGTTTAGTAAGGGAGAAAGGTAGAAAAGTGATATTCATGTATTTGTCTTTGCCATTTGATTGTAAACACTTTTAAAAACAGTGGGGTGGGGCTTCCCTGGTGGCGCAGTGGTTGAGAGTCCGCCTACTGATGCAGGGGACGCGGGTTCGTGCCCTGGTCCGGGAAGATCCCGCATGCCTCAGAGTGGCTGGGCCCGTGAGCCATGGCCACTGAGCCTGTGCGTCCAGAGCCTGTGCTCTGCAACGGGAGAGGCCACAACAGTGAGAGGCCCACGTACCACACACACACAAAAAAAACAGTGGGGTGTCCTTTCCACAGTGGAGTGATAAAGACAGGCTGTGGTGGAAGACAGACCTTGCCTTGAATTCTGGCTGTTCCACTGGGAACATCATCATCACCACTAGCTTCAGTTGCCTCATCTATTAAAAAAGGGGAGAAGCACTTAGCTCTCAGGGTGCTTGTAAAGATGAGGGGTAGTGTACAGAAAGGGTGCAGCACCTAGCCCCATAGTTGGTACTAATAAACCGTGGCTACTCCTTTCACACTCATGGTGGAGGCCTCCCCAAACGTGGCACCCTGCACTGTACAGAGCGGGCCCTGGGGCATACTCGCCCTCTAAGTGGAAATGCAGCGGTCAGGTGGGGTACAAGGGAAAACCATGACTGCAGGAAGAGTTAGGCCAAGGGAACAGTAACTAGTGGTTGCAGGAAATGAAAAGGGTGATCTGGAGGAGAGAAGCGGGATCCAGTTAGACAGAGAGGAGGACCAGGTGCATTTCAGATGACGGACGTAGAAGCAAAGGTTGAGGCAGGACCTGGATGCCAGGTGAGGAAGGCAGGGAGGAGGCTAAACCCTCCTGGAGAAGCAGGTTCATGGCAGGCAGTAGAGGGAAATAAGGTTGGCTGGATAAATCATGAACATCTCAGACACTAAGCAGAGTTTAATCTCTGTAGAGCAGTAACCGTAAAGTCATCGTAGGCTCTTAGGCAGGCAAATGCAGCGATGAGCGTAGTGTTTTTGGAAAACCAGATGGGTAGCCGCGTGCGTGGCAGATGGGAGAGCACGAGGAGGCAATTCTCGCGGGGTTTTAGACATCCACATGTGTGGCAAAATGACCTGGCTCCAGCGGGAACAGAGCAAGGGCTAAATCAAAAAGACATTTTGAATGAAAAAAAAAAAAAAATCACAGGCCCTAGGAACAAGTACTGCAAATGAGCTTGATCCCTAGCCTCCCTTCCCTAAGGCCTATGTTTTCTTTTTTTTCTCAAACCATTTCAGACACTCTACTCCTCCAAGTCTTCGTTTTCTCAAACAAAGGTGGGAATCAGTTGACCAATTAATCAATAAACTCTTTAATCGCTGCTGCTAAGCTGTTCTGGCCCAAGGCAGAAAGATTCCTGCTCAGAACTTCAGAACTGAAGAGACAGGAAGAAGGAAGTTGGAAATGTAAGTTAATCCATCATAACTCATGTCTGAAGACCCAGAACCTTCCCTACACACTCCTCCTAGAATGCAGATACCCGTCCCCCTCCCCTCCCCGAAGCAAACATTAGGCTTTATATGTATTGCAGCTAAATGTCACTGACTGCTGTGGCAGGTTAGAATGTATCCCAAAGGGCACAATTTCTAAAAGAAAAAAAAGTGACAGTCAAGAATATCTGAGTCTTCTACTTTCAGTTGGTGGCATGGCATAGGAACAGTCTTGTCCTTGAGCTGTTAGTTTATAAATATTGGATTGCACGAAAGCTTCCAAGTTTTCTGGGACTTCTTGTGGCTGGACCAGTTTTTCTGATAGTGCATTTTCTTGCTAAATAATCGATCCAGCTAGCTCATGTTGTGGGCACTCAATCACTGTAAATTCTCTAAGTTTCATAAACCTTTCAGAATCGGCCATCACTCGGGACATGAGCTGGGATGGAGATAAGATCTGTCAGCCTCCCCTCAGCCGATGCTCAGAAAGTCTCCTCTGGACCAGGAATGTCAGATCTTCTTCCAGAAAAAAAACCCAAGTTTCTCGTAAAGTGCAGCGAGATCAGGACAAAATAAAAATTCAAATAACACTTCATCAGACTATAGGTGACACTGAACTAGAGGAAGCTATCAAAATAAGAAGATAAATATTCCAAAGAATAGGAGAAAAAGAAATGTCCTTTAGTGAGTGATACTAAAATTATACTCTTATCTGGAGCAACATACTAGGTGGGGAAAGGATAGAGCCTCCCTGAGACTAGCCAGCAAGCAAGAGGTAAGCTGCCTCTAGGTTCCTGTGTCCATTTCACAGACTTGCTCAGTGTAAGATGAGAAAACAGAGGCTCAGATAAAGGACTTCTTCTAGGTTAGACAACCTGCTAACAGAACAGAGTGGAAAGAACTCAAATATGGTGTGGTTCTGCTTCCCTGGCCCTGTGTATGGTCCTCTTCCTATGGACAGGAGGGAAGGCAGAGAGAAATCCAGAAACCCTGCCACACACTGGGCTTCAGGCCATGAGGTCTGCGTTTGGGTTCTCCAGAAAAGGTCGTCTTAAAGTACTATCGTGATTTGAATATGAAAATCACTCATGCTCTTTAGTGCTGTAGGAGTGGTGATCAGTGCATTTTTAGGAAAACACAAACTCTCATTAAAATTACCACAATATAACTCTTTCTCCCATTAATTAAAAAGAATGAAAGCAGTCATATATTTTAAGAGAATAAAGATGTTTCAAAACTGCCAAGATCTAGCTTTAAATGGAAGATAAACCCAAGTAGTAGCAGCACATTTCATTATAGGAGGGGGCAAGACGAAAACCACTAATTCCACACGATTATTGAAATTTCTGGAACATCTACTACCACCACACTCCACCCCCTTAAAATAGTAGCATCAAAACAGCACAATATACAGGTTTCTCTAAAACTGCACCGGTTTTTTGTCTCCCTCCCTTCCTTCCTTCTTTCCTTCCATTTAGAAGAACAATCAGGTTAAACAAGTATATTATTATAGAGGTCAGCAACAATTCTTTAAAAATGAACATACACACAATATCACACACCCTAAGAACCTAGGGTTTAGACACACAAAACCATTATAAAACATGAAATATGGCTGTATTGGTAAGAGATATTTAACATATTCTAAATTTATTAATCACTTTTCACCTTTCCTGCTTTAAGTACTTAAATCTTACAATGAAAAAAAAAACCTTTGGAGAGACACCAGTTACATATTTGACGATTTCTCACTTACCAGTTCTTCCAACAACTGTTAGGATAAGTATTATTTACCCCGATTTACAGATTAGAAAATGGAAACTAAGAGAGTAATCTGCTCAAGGTTGCACAGCAAGTAAGGAGAAGAGGTAGAATTGAACCCAGATCACCTAAGTCCAGGCCCTTTTCACTACGTCAACAATTCTGCAAGTGTGGTCTGCAAGCCTCCGGGGGTCTCCAAGCCCCTTTCATAGTGTCCAGGGAGTCAAAACTATTTTCACTACTAAGCGTCCAGGGAGTAAAACTATTAAACTACTAAAACATCATTTGCCTTTTCACTATGTTAACATTTGCACTAAGGGTGCAAAAAAGCAATGGAGGGTAAAGCTGCTGGCATCTTAGCCTAAATCAAGGTAATGACAGTAAAGTTCACTAAGAGTCACGGCTTTCTTCACTGCCACTCACTTGCAATACAAACACTGCCAGTTTCACTTCAGAATGCCCTTGATGAAGCAGTAAAAATTAAAAACTTTATTAAACCTCAACCCTTGAGTACACATCTTTTAACAACTCTGTGACAAAATGGGAAATATGCATAAAGCACCTCTGCCACGTACAAAAGTACCCCAGTTGTGTCTAAAGGAAAAGTACTTGTGCAAATTGCTGGAGCTGGGTGCTAAACTAGCCACTATTTCCCCCCCAAATGGAGGATTATTTGAACTTGAAAGAATGACTGGTAAGGCGATGCTATTCAGATTTCTGTGTTTGGCAGATATTTTCTCAAAACTGAGAAAAGTGAGCCTGTATCTGAAGGAAAACAACTGTATTTGTTGCCAATGGTAAAGTGTGAGCCTTTAAGCAAAACTTAAAAGCTTTGGAAATTTGTATATACCACCATGAGACTTTTCTGATGAGACTGGCTGTTGACATTAACCAATGTGATTTTTTTGATATTAAATAAAGAAATGTATTAACATTTGAAGACCTGAATAATTCAGTAAACCAATATTTTCCCAATGATCAATACAGGGTATTACAAAATCATGCATGGGATGGGAAAAATATTCCATTCTTTACATATTTAAAGTATTAAATGGATTGGTGCATTTGACTGTGACAAAGTATAAAAATTTCACTGATATGGCTTCAGATTCCACACTGCAGCTACTTTTTTTAAAAGTTACCACTTGTCGGGCTTCCCTGGTGGCGCAGTGGTTGACAGTCCGCCTGCCGATGCAGGGGACGCGGGTTCGTACCCCGGTCCGGGAGGATCCCACATGCCATGGAGCGGCTGGGCCCGTGAGCCATGGCCGCTGAGCCTGCACGTCCGGAGCCTGTGCTCCGCAATGGGAGAGGCCACAGCAGTGAGAGGCCCGCGTACCGCAAAAAAAAAAAAAAAAGTTACCACTTGTCAAATTTCAGTGTATTATCAAAAAGAATATCAAATTATCTGAAAAAGCTATTATTTTCCCTTTTATAAATATATGTCTGTGTAAGGCTAGATTTTCCTCATCTATTTCAACCAAAACAATGTATCATACCAGACTGCACACAGAAGTAGATATTAGGATTCAGTTATCTTCTATTATGTCAGGTCTTAGAGATTTAAAAACTATAAAACACTCTTCTAAATAAAGAAGAGTGGAAAATATAGGATTTTTTCATAAAAACCTGTAATGGGTTTACCATTATTTTTAAATGAATTAGTGTTCTTATTACTTTTCTCATTTCTCATAAATTTTCTCATTTTAATTTCTAATAAAGTAAATATCGATAGCTACAATAATCCACATGAACTTAAGTTCCTCCATAAGGTCAATAATTTTTAAGAGCATAAAGTGGTCCTGAGATCAAAAAGATTGAGAACTGCCACATTCTATCATGCTAACTGCCTTTAATATTTAAAACAATAAGATAGTAGAAAAAATTTCTCTGTATAGACATTTCTCCAAAATTTTTTAAAAGATCACCAAGATGTACCGTAATTATTGTTACTGATCAGAATGTGTTCAGGCAGCCCCAACGCTGTGGTCACACCTACAAAGAAAGGGATCCTCTGAAATCAAATGCTGTAAAGGATGCCTTAACTTATGGGTTCAACAGCACCCCAATCAAATGAAGGGAAAAGACTAGAGAGCTCTGCCTACCTTTAAGGATTTCAAACCAAGGCCTCAGCTGATGCTCAGGGAATGATGATGTCTCGCTAGTAATAATAGGGGGCAAAACAAAATATTCCCTTGAAGTGTTTTCAATCAGTCACAAGAATTATACTTGACATTACAGAAAAAAAAAAAAGAAAAACACCTACATCTAGCTAGTTATCTGTAATGTTTTATGACATTTGTCATAATGGGAAGATATCAAGTTCAATTGAAAAGCAAATTTTTCATCAGTATAGATCCTCTTACCTTTCAAGTCAGTATTAAAACTTTGGTGAACCAGTCATCTGGCTTAAAGAGGATGGCAAAAAGTGGAAGTAATTGCTCACATGCAAAGACAGGGTTTGACCTTCTCCATTCCTGTAAGAAGACGGCTGTCTAGGAGCAAGTGGGAATAGTATGGGTATTTATTTCTTCTATCAGTTATGTTTATAAACAGGGCTAAGAGTACAGACAGGTTAATTTCTGCAAAGTACATTTGACTTAATTTTTTTTAAGGTTTAAAAGATCTACAAAATCCTAAGCATTTTTATTAATTTATTTTTTATTTTTTGGCCGCACCGTGGGGCTTGCGGGACCTCAGATCCCTGACCAGGGACTGAATCCTGGCCACCCCAGTGAAAGCCCAGAATCCTAACCACTAGGCAACCTGGGAACTCCCCCTAAGCATTTTTTATTATGCTTATTAGCTCTATCAGCCAAACGCCCTGCTGAATGACTGGAAACTAAACTATTATCCCAAGAATAAATCAAAGTATACCTCTGTGTCAAAACCAACATACAAAAAAGCCCAAAACTCAAGGTTTTGAAATGGGAGAGTTGGAATGGGATCCATAAAAGCACAGAAATGTTGGTAGTCTAGGAAGTCCAACACTGAGGATAAGAAAGGTAATAAAGATGTCTTATTTCATTTAGGGTAGCGTTAAACCAAAGTTATATTTCAGTGAGCCATAAAAGCTGCCCCATTTATCCCACTAAAGTACACTTAAAAATTCTGTTATATATATTATACCATCATTAAAAAAATAATGTAATATATAAAAAAAATCATTGCATTGTACATTTTAAATGAGTAAATTGTATGTTACGTGAACTATATCCCAATAAAGCTGTTAGAAAAACAACAACAAAGCTGCCCCAGATGCTGGGGCAATTCCAGCTGTGAGCGTCCTCATGGAAGTCTATGTATTACGGAGATCAACTCGCTGGTCTCACTAGTAAAGATGCTGTAACAAGCAGGAAGATATCTGACAGTCACTGCCAGTAAGATCACTTAAGGCCTCCTTGGTGCTAAAACTTTTCTAATATAACTTGTATAAGACAAATCAAGAGGAATATAAATAAAAAGTCACATACTTGGTTCCTTTAAGCATATTTAATATTTGAACTCTCATTTTCTATTTTCCCAGACCCCAGAAAACAGAGTTTTTAGATGACCAATATTTTGTTCCAGAAACATACAGCCTTATCAGCTAATTCATAAAAGAGCTATTTTACAAAGGTACATCTGGATAATTAGATCAATAAAGTCTTTTAGGCATTTCAAAATGTGATCAGTAAAAATACATGATTATTAATAAAGTTTTTTTTTAAGATAGTTCCAGATTTCTTTAAAAGTAATTTCTGTTAAAGAGTACATGATTGTATGGTGAACAAGGAAAATAAAATGTTCTAGTAGGAAGAGGCTGACTAAGAATAACCCACAGTGTGCATTACAGTTATGTTTGCAGTACGTCTGCTTAGCCATTGGCACCTGGAAATGGTGGACAGGGCTTCCTTCTAGGAGGTACAATTTTTTCCTACCAATTTATTTTCAAAACCATCAGTACCAGTGGGGAAGAATGAGGCAAAGGAACTCTTTTCTTGAGGAAAAAACAATTTTTCAGATCACTTTGAAAAGGGGCAGAAAAGTCAGCAAAGACATGATTTACAAAACAAAAATTGTAATACTGGGGGCAAAAAAGCTAGCCAGCAGAAAGCTGACTGGAAGTTCCTGCTAATTTTCTGTTCGAGGTCTTCTGTACACAGTTCTGAACGGTGCCCCCCGTGACATATAGGGAAGGAAATATTGACCAAAGCTCTAGTAGCTCAAAATAACATCACATACCACCTTCAAAGAAGACAGCTTCCAGTTTGAAATACAGACTCTCCACATAATACACCAAATCTAACAATATCAGAACGATAAAAAAAGTATGTGAGTAAAAGACAACTCACAGGAAGCATAATTATTTTCTTTAGCTTTGAAACTAAGGAAAAAATGGGCTCTTCTCCTCTACTATCACACTAGCTCCCCACCCGCTTCCATAAACACCTTAACAAAAAAACTTTAGAGGGACTCATCCTTTCTAACAGCTGTTAGAGTTGTTTTAGGGAAAAGAAAGCCCAAAAGCTTATAAAATATACCTTCTGTGCAGCATAATACAATAGTAACCGTTTAGGTCCTAATAGCCAAGACAACTCAAGCAGTCCGAGTTAGCTGATTTTAAAGTATGCCAAATATATCGTTTCTAGGGCAGTGATCATGACTTTAAATTACAGCACTCTGGGGGTTTGTTGATTTGCCTTGATTAATTCTGTTCTCTGAAAAGGAAGGAGACACTCCAAATGTAATTTGCCACTTAATAGCAAAGGAGCCATTAGGGCCACATGAGAGAGCACGGGGTCACGGCAGGTCACTACAATAGAGCTCAAACCCAGCTCTCCTGCTCTGGGACGGTTGCTTTGTCTACCACCCTCGGATCTTTCCGTATGGAAGTAGATTCCAACTTCTAGTCACGTAACTTTGAGAAAATGGCTTCGATGGTAACCAGCCTCACTCAAAGACAGGGTGAATACCTAATTCCATCATTCTGAAAGGCAGGTAGAGTATCAAAGTCGAATGGATGTGATTATAATGGCCAAAAGAAAATAGAGGGTGTGGGAGGCCAGCATGAGAAGAAGGGAAGAAGTTAGGTTGGTAAGATAAAAAGAACACTCAAAATTGTGGAATCTTTTCAGAATTAGACTTCATTTGGGGGCTTTGTTTGACAATCTGGATATGAATTTATTTGGAAGTACTAGAGCTATGGTCAAAATATTTTTCCAGTTAGCCCTGTTTTTGTTCCAAGGAGAGGTTAAACTTCAGGAAAAAGAAAAGCAAATAGTTGCTAAGGACAAGGGACTGGCTGAGCTAGAAGAGAAACCAAAACTCTGCTAACCTACAAAGCTTCTTTAAAGGAACGAGTGCTAGAGAATTATGCAATTACCCTGTAGCGTCTGAAGTTAAGATGAAAGTTCTATTTGTATTTACCGTTCTCCTGATTAACTGTCCACAGATGGTATTAGTGTCAAGTAACTACAGGTGCAATTCTTTTAGTTGGGAGTGACTACATTATTTCCAGCAGCACAATGTAACCATTTGGTTTTTACTTGCTTCTCTTAAGAGATACAGAAAGTTCAAGTCCCAAGCTTTACTTATATATTAGCCTCTGCTTCTAAAAATTTTAATCCCATTTTGATTTAATTTATACTTGGGCTACAACTCAAAATAAAATTCTAATTTATAGATGAGGTCCAACAATCCAAGTTGGTCTACTTAAAAACACAGATCAGTTTTGGAAAAACGGAAACAGGAATCTGGACGTAGATGAGCTTGTTAAGTTGTAGTGGTGTTTATAAAAGTAGTTGGGAATCCTTACCACTTGTGATGAGGGGAAATTTATATATATATATATATATATATAAAATATATATAATATATATATATAATATACAATATATATATTTTATATATATATATATATTTGGGCAGAGGGTGGGGGGATGGCAAGGAAGAGTAAAATTACATCCTAACTACCCACAGAGTTCCGAGGGCACTACTGAAAGATATGAGCAGTGGATGAACTCCTTGCATACTAACAGAATTTTCGTATTTGACAAACGATTTAGTTTTAGTTGGCAAAAATACTCCAAAACATACATACCTGATGCACAAAGAAAACCACAGAAAGCCACCAGAACTGAAGGAGTTCTCAAGTTACAGTTCTGAAACATTTATCCTCTGGAGGGTGCTGCCAGTACTACTATTCATTCTAGAGCAGGCAGTTACCAATGCCTTGCCTGCAGTATCCAGTGTATGTTCTGGTCTGCAATTTTTAAGGTCAGTCATGCACCAGTGTGGAAAAGGCTCCAGCAGTGAAGTCAGAGGAAGTGCTTCTGGAGCTGGTTGGAGCAGCTCTGTCTTCTCCACCACAGCTTTCTCCGCTCCACTCTCGGCTCTCTTTTTAACTCAAAGAGCCCTTTGGCACCATCAGTGCAAAAATTAGAGTCAAACCTCCAGGTACTAAAATGTTACTGGCCTTATAATCAGCAGTACCCGTGGCTAATGAAAGCCATTGTTCAACTCAGTAGTGATTCAGTTACACAACCTTCCCAGACTCTCACCCGCTCCCACCCCACCTTCCTTCAGCGACCCCCACCCCTGCCACCACCTGAAGCATCGCCGTTTGCTTGTTTTTACTTCCTGCTCCATCTGCAGGGGTAATTTTACACAAGTGCCAAAGTCTAATGTATAATTATAAAAATGAAACAATACCAAGAATAACAAACTTATAGTCAAGAAAATAAAATTTGCTTTCCTCTCCCTCCCAAATCCCAACCCTCAACAGAAAAGGAGACAATAGAAGAAAATACACCCATTTTCAAGTGCCTGCTCTTTAGTACATTGAGGATTCCTGTTCATTGGGAGTGGATCCCAGCTACAGAGAAGAGGTGCTTGCCTCGGGTGGGAGGAAGCCCTACCTGGGAGCACAGAGCTCAAGTCCTCTGCACTCAGGAGTCCCAGCAGACTACGCTTTTGAGGTGACCCTCAGACAAGCAGCCTACTGGATAGCAGAGGGCACGGGATACAGTTTGGTGGAGGCCACATGCTTCCCCCTGCCCTGCTTACCCCGTCCTGCTCTTCACCTCTCTACCCCACCTCCTAACACCCCATACTGAACTCTTTGCTTCGGGAGCAATCGATGCTTGGGTGTACTAAGTACAAAGGGCTAAAACTCTCACTACTCAGTTAAAACAAAACATGGCAAAATAAAAATTAAAATGTGCTTTCAAATACGGAATGAAGTCAAATAAATACATCTGATTTTCTCTTTGTCTTAAGTCTAAGTAAAATTTCATATTCTACACCCAAAGCTCTATACATTTGGTTTTTGTTCTGAATCAAAATGCATTTCTGATAGTGAGGAGAGCAGAGTGAGAGAACGGACGTCCCCTCACTGACAGACTAGTGCAGCTGCCAGGCTGTGAAGAACCAGTCCCGCTCCGGGCCCCTGGGGCGTGGCTACCCCAGGGTGTTCGCAGGCAGATCCTCTGTCACACACTCTCTCTGCGTCCACACTGGAGCCAGGACGTGGTGATACAAGGCCGATGCTCAAATCCAACAACCTGCAGTCACCTCCAGGACACGCGGCTCTAACTTTTATCTGGGAAGAACAAGGAGATGAGGAGATCAAATTAGGAAGAAAGAACAAATTAAAATGCACACTTAGGGAATATATTTGAAATGCGGGGACACTGTTAACACCTTTGTTTCTGGATCAGAACAGCCTCATCCAAAAGCATGAAAGCGAATGAGTACAAATGGCTGCACTGAACACAGATCCGTTGGTAGCCACAGGGGGACACTGCTTTCGCCGTCAGGGGAGACACAAAAGCACAGCAAGACCTGAGGGGGACCTGCCTCCACCACTAGGGAGCCTCAGTTTCCTGGGCCCACCACAGCTCTGCCTTCTGCTTTTGCAAAGGTGAAGAAAGACAGAAGGAGGGTGGCGTGGGGACTGAGCTGAGTCAGCAGACAGCGGCCTCTGCTTGATATATGATGTTTGGAAACAGGCAGTTTTTCTAAGACAGAGAAGAAATGGAATCTCAGAAGGTTTCCACTTGAAAGAATAATAAATCATTTCATTCAATGCACTGTTCAGGCAGGATGATGCTTGAGTCTGAAATCCACAGTTTTCACATACCTGAGTGCTTGTCTGTGAGGGCTGATCCAGCCAGCCTTTGGCAAAGAATGCTGTAACTTTCCTCCACCTTCTGTAAAATAAAACCCATAGGTTTTTCATTTGAACATCATGAAAAATTTATTTTGAAAATAGGAAAGAAGGCTTTTTTATATTATAGGGACATGCTTCCAAATTTCAACATTAACATCATTAAAAATTTTGTTAGTAGGCGAAAAAAGTAAATTTCATTCCTTTTACCTGTTCCTCTCTTGAGTGAATAACTTAAAATGTTCCCATATAGAAGAAAGTAGAGGAGAGGGCAACCGGTAGAGGTGATTATCCCACCGCCCCCGCTCCCCGCCCGGAGTCACCCTGAAAATGGTCCCACATGCGGCATGAACTAAATTAGAGCCAATGTGCCCTCAGTGGCCTTTTAGAATCCATCAGCCACAGGGTGACCCTACATATAACCATATGAAGAAGGGAAAACCTACCACATGAAGTTAAAAGAAAAAGTAAGGGAGACCAGTCTTCAGCTGAGAGGCTAAGGACACTTTAAACTCTGGTCCCTGAAACCTCTACTAAATGATGTCATGACAAACATTTGGGCTCTACCAGCTGTGCCTACTGATGGCAAACTTATAAAGTCCTGTTGTCAGAAATGACCACACAGGTCAGTTTTGCAATGGTGGCTTATGCAGCGACATCTTCAATTATCAATTTACAGAACTCCCACTCACAGGCAGGCCTTTAAATTACAGGAGCCACTGGAGACAATTTCTATCTGTCACAGCACCTGGGAAACTACCAACATCACCTAACAATTCACAGATAATTAATAGGTTATGGCAAGTTAAAGCATTTCCCAGCCTAGATTCTTAACTACACAAACCCCACCTATCTCAGCTTACTGCCCACATCTTCTCATGGAGGCCAACCAATCATCCCAAATATATTTAGGTTCTTAAACTTAGAAACCCATACAAACACACAGTTTACAGAGCTACAATTGTTTCTGTTCTTGTGATCAGATTAAAAAATGCTGATCTCAGTTTTTCACCCAGGTCTATTAACAGACAATCGTCAAAGAAAACATACAAATCTAGACCCTGAGCAAGGTTACTGACAACAACCTGTTAATCATTCTACACTTCCTCTCTGTTAAATGTGTTTTTTATATCCGAGTCCTAAGGATGTTGAAGTCTGAGGTACCTTTAAGTGTTCCAGGTCAGCCTCTATCTTACGAATGTACTCCATGATCTGGCTTTGTGAATCTGCACAAGAGGAGGGACTCCGGATCTCAAGACAGGAATCCTCCATAGCTCCCCAGCGCTGCTGGACCAGGAATTCTGGGGTGAAAGGTGAAACTGCCCCATCAGAATGAGCATTCTGGGGAGAACGCTGCTGCCGGCGGGTAGAGTCCATAGAGGGGATGCCTGTCGCGGGCTGCGGGGGAAGCGAGGAAGCAATCTCCTCATCCGTGGAGCTCTCCTGCACTGTTTCATAGCCATCAAGGATCAAACAGTTTCCTATCGATAGAGACAGAACAGTTTGATGAGATTAGTGCTGCCATCATCACATTAGAAAACAGACATGGGGTGATTTGCTGACAACTTTAAAAGTTATTAAAGAAGGGGAAAGGCCATTAATTCCCAAAGTCCCAGGTTAAGTTTTAAGTACCTCAGAATTTTCTTACATCAGGTTAAAGGTAAACTTAGCAAACTTTCTCGGTAATTTCTGAGTAACTTCATATTCGTTAGCATTTTAAAAGTGAAAAGCTGAAAACTACCGAGTCCCTACATGATCTTGCCACCACCCTCCCTGCCAAACACCTGCCTTGCTTCATCTCCCACCACTGTCTCCCTCACCCTGCACTCTTTAACCACAGAACGCCTGCTCCTGCCTCACAGCCTGTGCGCTATTCTTCTCTGCTGGAACACACTACTTCCAGGTACCCACATGGCTTCTTCCTTCACTTCTCTTGGGTCTCTGCTCCCATGCTACCTCCTGAGAGGCCTTCTTCCCTGATCACCTTGTCTGCCCCCATTACCCTCTGCCCCTCAGTCTGACTTATTTTTCCTCCTAATTCTTACTATCTGACATCTATTTATTTGTTAACTCATTTACAGTTAGTTACTCTTTCCCCAAGCAGTGCTTAAGCATCATGACAATGGTGGATTTTTCCGTGTTTTATTCCATGCTATATCTCCCAGCACCTAGGACAGGGTGTGGCATAGGGTAGATTCAGTATTTATTTATTGCATGAAAGAACAGATACTACACACACACACACACACACACACACACACACACACACACACACACACACATACACACACATGAGAGAATGCTTGGATACCCGAGCGACATCCATTTCAGCACATAGCACAAATAACAATGATTGAAATCAAAGTTTAAATGTGAAAGGAACTTGCCTGAGATGCGCAAATTAACATCCTTCTCTTCCTTTTTAACTGCTCCATCACCTTCTGATGGATTATCATCACTATGTGCTTCACGGGCATCAAAAAAGTGCTCTCCACTCTCATCAAGACCCCCTTCTGGCTCTGCGGGAGGCATCTCTGGGGTCATAATCATGTGGTCCATTACTAAAATGTTACTTGCCTGGCTATCTTGGAATGCCAGTACCACTGAATCCCGTGGAGCAGAAGATTCAGTTGAAGTCCATGGACTGTAACAAGTTGAAATGTCACCAGTTCCAGTTCTAAAGGGCATCTGTCCTTCACAAGGATGATAGGCCTTAATATTGCCAGGCTTCTGGGTTCCACTGTCTGCCTGCGCCCCCAGAGAGGCTGTCCTGCATCTCGGGAAATGCGGCCAGTCTTCCTGAGTGCTCTTCTCAGTCAAACCCAGCTGTTGTACCAGCAACTGCTTCAACAAACCCACTAAAAGATTTAGGAAGGGGGGAAAAGCACACGCATTCACAACTATAACCTCAAACTGACAGAATTAAATTAGAGGAATGATCAGTTCTCTTAAAGTAAGTACCTTTTTAGTAACATGCAGGCAAAAATATTAATTTCATACAGTCATTTTTTGTTTTGAGAAATGAAATGAAACATCATCTAGAGAAAATTTAACATCAAACTTGTCTTTAAAAAAATTTAAGAATTCTCAGTGGGAATTCTCTTATTATTCTCCTATATGCCTACCTCCACATTTTCTACCATATAACTGGAATAATACCCCAAAGGTACTTCTTAAAAGGATGTTGAAAAGCCGTGTTAATCTAGACAAAAGAACCTGAAACTTCTGCTTTTTCCAGAAGCAGACACTATCTACATAGGCATTATTTTTTTTCTAATTTTATTAGACACAGAGAACATTTACTTTATCATCTATAATAACCCAAAGAATCTCCTTAAATGGTGAAGAAGAAAATAAAACTGCCCTGTAAATGTAATTCCATGTTTGGTAGCATGCATAATTTCAAAGGATAAGGAAATATTTATTAGTTTTTTAAAATGACCTCACTAGTACCACAGCTTCCTCTGGTTGTTGAATATAGAATGGATTTAATTTTAAATGGACAAGTGCGTGCTGTGAGGTCACTCACCCAATGAGAGGGACACTGGGACAATGTTAGTGGAACCATCAGAAATCATTACCACTGTTAACTCTATGAGTCTAGAATAAATTAGGTTTTAAAGAACTTGACCAATTCCGTACTTTCAACTTGGCCTTAATTTCTACCTTCTGTCTCTTTAAATAAAGTTTCCACATAGGTTTGGGTCTTTGACCCTCCTTCTTTTTGCTCTGCAGTCACTTCCTGAGAGACGCTATGAATACTTATGGCTTTGACACTCAGATCCATCTCTCTCCCTGACCTCCTCCAAAATTCCAGTCTTAAAACTCTCAACTTCCTGCTCATCCTTCCTCTTAAATGGCTTGCCATTCATTACCATAATCTCAACATGTTTTAAAATTAAGCCCATAACCTATGGCAAAGAAAAGAAGGAAAAAAGAAAGTGTAGCAGTGGTGGTTCTTTTCTAATTTTTATTTCTGACAAAAATACTGAAATTATCTCTAAATATTCCCTTACCTTTGCCCTCACAGCCAAAGAAGCCAATTGTTTTAAGTATCTGTTGGTTTCTCATTTTATTTTTATTCTTCTAACACCATTCTAGCCCAAACCCTTTTAGCCTCAAGCCCAGACCACTCCAACTCTATTCCCATTCAAATCCTTTCGCAGATCTCAGCCAGAGTAATCTTTTTCCATTAGTCATACACCCTAGCTTAGCAACTTCACTTGGTTCTTTCTCTGCAGCTAAAGCAATCATTCTCAGCCTTTTTCCCACCTCCAATACACCTGAGACATGTGATCCACTCCCACTTGTAGCCGTGGTTCTCAACCAGGCTGGAGAGGGAGTGGGTGGCTAACCAAGTGGCAAGGACCACCCATTCGTGTGTGTGTGTGCGTGTGCATGCGTGTGCGAGTGCGTGTGCGAGAAGGATGGGTCGTGGTGAAGAATACTACAATCTCCACAAGAAAACAGAAGAATATCTGTAGCCTGAAGAGGTCCTCAAAACTCTGCAGCCTGCCACCCTTCAAGTCTGGAGGACTCAACCTGCTCTTCAAGGTCCACAACAGCTGGGCTCAACAACGCGTCCTCCACCTTTCTAACCTTGTCCCCCATGACTCCTTTAGCTTGTGCGGTCTGCCCCAGGCCAGCTGCCCTACCCGCTGCTCTCGGAACACCCTCAGAGTTTTTGCCTCTGTGTTTTGGTCCTACCATTTTTCTTGTCTGACTGACTTCTATATATTCTGCTAAATACCTATCTGAATTTTACCCATTCTTCAAGGCAATAATCACATCTCTCTTGTTTTCTAATGCCTCCCTCCTCTGGTCACGCCAACCAGATCAATTTTGACATCCTATAATGTTTTCTTACTTAAGAAGGTGAGGGAAAGTTTTGTCTCATCTTCCCAGCTAGACTGTAAAATTCTTGAAGGGAAAATTCATGGTACATTATAAAACTCTGGTGCTTAATAAGTATCTGTATTAACTTACGAATAAAACTTACAATTCCTTAGTGCATCCAACGCCCACCGTTCTTCTGAGACAGGCAAGTGTGGATCTGGGACTGTGATTTGATAATTGACTCCAACTTCCTTTAGGGTTCCATCTGCATGCTGCTCCTTTGCAAACTGTCTCTCAGCCACAAAGAGATCATCATCCACCTCCAATTTCCCAGAGGTATCCAGTGAATGAGATTGAGGTTTTGACGACATTAAAGGAGACTCTAATCCCAAATCTCTGTCTGTTCAATGGAACAGAAAAAGCAGAACGTATCTTAATAAAACTTTTAACGTGAAGTATTCAGGAAATATTTGGAAAAAAATAACCGCATGAGCTACAGAGATTGTACGCTAAGTAAAATACATGGCACTCAGTGCAGTGTGATTACGGCACGCACAAGGCGCACAAGCAAATTTTGTTAAAGTGAATAGCTGATGCCAGGTCCTGCATAAACCAAAAGAGTTAACGTTTCTTCACAGTTTATTGAGTAATAGGTAGACTCCATTCTTCCAGGTTAATTTAACAGATCAGTTTACCTGGACTCTGCAGACCAGAGACTGAAATGCCATGATGTTCCACTTTTAATTTTGGAGGTTCTTCTTCATCATTGTCTCCTCTATGGAAGGGAAAAAAAAAATCTTTCAGCTTCTTGAGGTGCCTAAACATCAGTGCAACAAAATGTTTATAATTATCCATTCTTTCTCTGACCAAAACGACAAAGTCGTTCCTACTCGGAAGCAAAGGCACACTCACTCGCAAGGTGGTGACTGTGGCAGTGGAATTGGCTTTGTGGACTGCTCCTTCACTGATGCAGCCATCCGACAGATTAGGTCCTGCCAGCTGCAGGGAGTTTGAAAAGAATACAAAACATGGGAGGGAAAGGAAAAAGAAACACACTTTAAATACACTCAGAAAGCAAAAATAAAAACTAACAAACCATACCAGAAACGAAATCAAACCAACAGTCAAAAAACACTATTTCTGCCAGAGAATAGCTTTATTTTGGTGACATACTATTAAGTAGAGATTAGAAAACCTCACAGTGTTATGGATACACTACCCATGAAAAAAACTTCACTTGAAGCTTCTGAGAATTTTTTCTTTAGGAAAGATACTTTCAATAGGATAGAACCAAAATAAGAGAGATCCAGCTAAAAAGGAACAAATTCTTAGAAGAACACCTCTCAAAGAATATAGAGGAAGTACTTGTTTCCACATAGTTTTTGGTTTTCAAAGTCCTTTTACAAAAGCAGTTAAATTGTGGAATATTATATTCAGGATAATAAAACATATTAGAGCAAGGTAGCTATATCCAGTACATACACAGTCTTTTCAGAAACTGTCTGTGCCACCAGTTCATAAATTTGGGCTCCATTGTCAGACATGGAGATGACGAATAAAGCTTTGTTATCTGGGAAAACAAGACAAAAATTACTCTAACAATATGACCCACAGAGGCTGGGAGAGATGTTTCTAGGGTCCTGGTATTATTCTGCATCTTAATCTAGGTAAAGGTTACACCTGATCACTTTGTAAACACACATTCACTTTGTAAAACTCATCAAACTATAACTTAAAATCTGTGCAAATTATTGTATGTTAAACTATATATAATATACTTTAATAAAACAAAGATTATAAAAGCTAGCACTAATTCCACAGTAATTTCTTAAAAACAAGTGTCAACGTATCTAAATTACTGAACTATAAACACTATTGCTCTTTTTGAATTTATTCAGAATTGCCCTTTTGCTAAACAGTTAGTCAGTAACATTCAGTGGGTGTTGGAGGAAAGAGGTCATAAATTTATCTTACCACTATGGAACTAACAAGTTTTAAAAGGGATCTCCTTATTAGTACAGTTAATATGTAACTTCCTAACTGAAACTGATTTTTAAAAACCTAAACCACACCTACTTCTTCAGTTTTTGCCTTTTCCCCACCATATCAAAAAATGAAACCTTTTCAACGGGATTACCTCCAATACATTGTCTTCACTAGTGTCATCAATGATTTGAACATGACATAAAGATAAAAGTAATATGCAGAAAAATTTAAAATGCAGAAAATTATTCAGAGAATCTAAGCATCCTCAATAATTTTGGGGTATTCACGTTCTAAGCAGTAAATAAATTTCATTTAATCTGTATAAGAATAGAAAAGGAACAAAACTCTACGCCAGCTGTGCTACTTCAACGACACTGAGTATCTTATGCAATGTTACGATGAACCTGGAGGTTAGCGTCATTCAGCAGACATACTCGCCTGTTGCCACTTGTCGAACCAGCACTGTATTCAACTTGATGACAGGGCTAAATGTGTGTTTGCTATCACCTGTAGATGCCAGAATCTTACTATGACACCTTAACACCAGTCTATCGTCCTGCTTTTGTAACAATACAAGAATATCTTCCAGCAGCAAAGTGTATAGATCTAGAAATAAAAATGTAGGAGAGGTGATCAGTACAGAAATTGAGATGTGTTTTATAAACTTTATAACAATTTGACATCAAAAACTGATTTCTGTTAAATCTAGTAAATTTTAAAAATGTACTTGCTATTGTATTTTTTAATTTCATTTTTTAATAATTCATTTTTAATGTATTACACCAAAGTGTCAGTTTGTGACTGACAAGAGATAAAAAACACTGGTTCTTCACCACAGATAGTTTGAGATACAGTGGTTTAAAGGAAGCTGAGACTCATTAGAATACAAGGATGGAGACAGGACTGAATCATGACAAAATTTTCTGCTTCATCCTTAAATGAGTATTTAACATGCTTCACATATAACAAAATAACATAAGCAGATCTTCTGTAAATGAGTAATAACACAAAGTACCATTGCTAATTGCTGTCACTGAAAAATGTGAACGGCTATCTCTTCTCTTTGGCATAAGGAAAACTTCCTATTCTTTTCCCTTCTCCACTCTCCCCCAAACCAACAGACAGTACACCTACCAATAGTTTTATCTCTATTCACCTTCCAAACCAATGGCCCTTCGTGAATCATCTTCCTTTTTGTTAAATCCAAATTCTGCCAAAATAAAGAGAATTACACACAAATTATTTCCAAGCACTTAGTGAGATGATATTCCATTTAGTCTCCTTTCCAGAAATTCTTACTATAAAAGATACCATTTACGTTCACTATTATTGATATCCGTCAACTACTGAAAATGGAATAAAAATCAGGTTAAAGTAAGCTGCATAAAATTTTCTAGAAAGGAAAAAGCATCTTGCAGAAAAACATTCAGGAGTACTGTCTTCCAAATTTCACTCTAAACAGAGGTAACAGCTAATGAAAATGAAGCTGTAAATATTCAGCTACTAGATTCTCAACCCCTTCCTTATTTTTTCTATGAATAACTATCTAGATGAGGATGATGTATAGCTTATCTGTAAGAAGCCTCTGATCTAGGCTCTCATTCTAAAAAAAGTTCTAAGGAATAGCATTTCACAGAAGTCCAGGTAGTACTGAGGCTTCCTCTAAATATTAATAACTTAATAAGAGAATCATCTTTTAGCATAAGAAAGATCTCATTCTCTGGAAGTTAAGGGGCTCAGCATATTAGCATGCTTTTTTATAAGCTCTTAAAATAAATAAATAAAAGTCTATTTTAACAGCCACCAAATAAATCTGCCAGAACAACCAGTGAAACAGTATAAGAAAGACTTAAAATCCTAAGTGACTCAATACAAAAAGCTCCATGTACTAGAAGGGGCAATTAATAAATATTTTACTATCATTCCTGTAATGGTTTCAACTTTTATGCTTTTGAAGAGCTTCATAGAAAAATAATTATCTTCCTTTACTCAAAAATCTGGAAAGTTCCCACAGTAAACAGCCTTACTCTTATTCAAACTACAGAACACAATAAAATTAATTTTAATAATAAGTAATGTTCCTTAGTCTCCTACAAATCCTTGTCACAAAAAGTTAGTTTCACATAAAATATTCCCCTACTGAAAGACTAAAGCAATCCTCACACAGACCAAGACATTTAAAAGGAAGAACAGAACCATAAATACAGACAATCTATGATGCAAGAACTCCTTCAGGTCATGTATGTTCCCACTGAGATGTTAATTACCTTCCAAGTCTTTAGCAAATTTTATGTTTTAAATTATGATTAGACCATCCCTTACCCTGAGCTCTTCAACATTTGGGTACTCTGACAACTTCAGATTGGAGGTATCAAGGCGACGCTGATAATCTTCTAAGCGCTGAAAATGAGACAGGACACAGCTAAGGTTACTGCTTTGGATATCAATGACCTCCCTGTTCCTAGATCAAATGGACACTGTACCTGCATTCTGCTGAACTCTCTGCAATATCAGACACAACCGACAACTCACTCTTCCTTAAAACACTCCCTTCTTTTGGCTTTGGTGATATTACCCTCTCCTAACTTTCCTCCTACCTCGTTAGCTGTTCTTTTCCAATCTTCTTTTCAAACTCTCTGGCTGCTAACTAGCATATATTTACTTTCTAAATATGTAAATAATGTACATGACACAAAATTCAGAAGGTAATATAAGGCACACAATAAACAGTAAGTCTCCCTCTAAGCCTGTCCTCTTGCCTTCCCAGCCCCAATTTTCCCTAAAGAAGAAACCTCTAATACCCATTTCTTGCGTAGCCTATGAGAAAAACTCTAAGAAAAAAGAATACATATGGATGTAAGCACGCTTGGCTCTGCTGCGTGTAGATATAGCTTTTTAAAAAGAAATATATGGTAACATAATACATTCATATGTGTATTACTCATTCAAAAGGTAATGCAATATATTCATATACACATTTCTCTCTCTCTCTCCCTGTGTGTGTGTGTGTGTGTGTGTGTGTTTATCAGTCATCAATATATCTTGGAGACTGTTCCACATTAGCACATAGAGAGAGAGTAGTCTATTTTTCCAGTGGCTGCATGGTATTCAACTCTGTGAATGAACTATAGTTTTTTTAACTACACCTTACTGATGGACAAGTATATTAGAATAAATTTCTAGAGAAACAACTGTTAGACTAAAGGGTACATTTTTCCCCAAGATTATAAAAATTTCCAAATTACAGAAAAGTCTGAATGTGTATAGTAAACACCCATATACCCACCATCTACATTCCACAACTAACATTTGCTACATTTGTTTTATCATATACCTATCCATCTATTCATCCCTCTATCTATCCATCAATCCAGCTTATATTGTGGATGTATCTCAAAATGATATAACACACTTTATCTCTAAACATTTTAGCATGCATCTCATTAACAAGAGTTCAATATTTATTGACAGTTCTTTTTTTAAATTAAAATTTACATACAGTGAAATGTACACACTTTAAGTATACCTTTCCACCAGTTTTTACCAATGCATATGCCTGTGTAATCAAGCTCCTATCAAGATATGAAATATGACCATCGATCACCTCAGAAGGCTCCCTCATACTTCCTCCTAGCTAATCTCTGTCCCTAGATCCCCAGTGACAACCATTTTTCTGATTTTTTCCACCATAAATTAGTTTAGCCTTAGAAATTCACATAAATAGAATTACATATTTGTACTCTTTTGTGTCTGGTTTCTTTCACTCAGTATAATGTTTGTGAGAGTCATCCATTACTGCTAGTATTACTTTAGTTTATGACTATATTTGCATTTGGTTTATGCTGTAAACATTCCTGCACAAGTCTATGGGCACGTATCTTCATTTCTCTTGGGTAAATCACCAGGAAGAGAATTGCTGGATCAAAGAATGGACGTGTGAATACGTACATTTTTAATTTAAGTATAAATTGCCAAACTGTCCTCTGGGGTTTTCATCATTTTACACTCCAAACAATACATTTGGAAGTTCCCGTTTTTCTACAGCCTCACCAACAGAGTGAATGAATGAGCAAACAAGCAGCTAGAGGTGCTCAAAAAAGCCAACTACAACTCTGATGTTCTATCCCAAATTGATCCGGACCCACCTACTACATGAATGGTTAACAAATATCCCGCCCTTCAATTATGTAATAACAGATTCCAGGTAACACTAATTTAATATTCTTATTCTCACTGCCATCCTGTGTCTTCTTGCTTTTTCCTTCTTACCTGCTTGTTTTCTGCCTCCTTAACGGCCTGATTTACATAATTTAAGATCTGACGACAGTGATCTGCAGCTTTCTTGACCTTCTCCCTTTCTGTTGGCCATTCTAAATACGGCAAGGAAATCCAAAATGTAAAATGGAGGAAATACGAAAAGAATGTAAGTATATACATAAATGAGATACCACTTTATTTCAACAGTTATAAAAGCATAGTAAGACCTTGAATATTTTAACTTTTATTTTTATTTATTTATTTTTTATTTTGTCTGTGTTGGGTCTTTGTTGCTGTGCACGGGCTTTCTCTAGTTGCAGTAAGCGGGGGCTACTCTTCGTTGCAGTGTGTGGGCTTCTCATTGTGGTGGCTTCTCTTGTTGCAGAGCACAGGCCCTAGGCGCATGGGCTTCAGTAGTTGTGGCACATGGGCTCAGTAGTTGTGGCACACGGGCTTAGCTGCTCCGTGGCACGTGGGATCTTCCCGGACCAGGGATCGAACCTGTGTCCCCTGCATTGGCAGGTGGATTCTTAACTACTGCACCACCAGGGAAGTCCAAGACCTTGAATATTTTTATACCAGGCTAAAATCCTACAGCAGAATCTCAATTCAGGTAGTCTTTGGACAGGTAAGACTTCTTATCATAGTACTTTAAGCATCAATACTAACCTTTAAAAAGAAACCAAATCCAAGGAGAGATGCTTTATATCAAGTATCAGGTCCACCCAAAGGAGTGGGTTTCATTCACATTGTAAGCTATATAAATGGGACCCCTTTCCCCCTATCAAAGTGCACAGCCTACATGATTATGGACAGTGGACCCATTAAACAATATATTTTGAATGATAAAACAATTCAAAATAACTCCAAAATATGTTTCTTTGAATTTGGTATTATATTAAAGAAAGAAAATAGTTTACAACATTTGTATCATTAAAAGAAGACGAACTTCACCAAAATGTGTTGAGATTATGTTGAGGTTCTATTTTGGTAAAGAATACCAAAATCAGAATATTCAAAATTACAATCCTCCAAACAATAGTCCAACTATACTGAATAAATATATTAAAGTATAAAAGTTAATGTGTATGAGTATTTTCAAATTCCCAGGCATAAGAAACAGGCGTTTGATTGCATAGAATTATTAATGAGAGCTAAGTATAGAGCCTAAAGCTCAACTGAGAAACTCAGATTCACTCCACGTTTCAAAACAGGAGAGTTGGAACGATATGCATTGGTTGGACTTAATGAAAGTATATATGTAGATACAAAACATCTCTGCAACCCAGTATAAGTCTTCTTCAAAGCAAATATGATATATGCTAGAGGAAGTATTGGTAAGCTTTTTTGTACACTTTATAGGCCATATGGTCTTTGTCACAACTACTCAGCTCTGCTGCTGTATTACAAAAGTAGTCAGAGACAACATTTCAACAAGTGAGTATGATTATGTTCCAATAAAACTTTATTTACAAAAATACATGGTGAGCCAGATTTAACCCGTGATCCAGAGTTTGCTAAACCCTGTGCTAGAGCTATTAACGGAGTACATTAAATCAAACAGCCCAAAGAAGACTGGATTGAATCTTGTTAGAACATCTTGCCGTACTATTTGGAAATTCAACGTCCACACACCAGGACGCTGTGAGAGATTATTCAGCAGAAAATGTGTTTTTGTTGTTGTTGTTCCTAAGCTCTTTAATTTCAGTGAGAATGCTGTACCTGTGTATTTGGCAATATTATCCAATAGAAGAGGGTACTTAGTAAGCCTCTGCATTTGGGTGGGAATGATATCTTTCAGCTGCAGACGACGACACAGTGGATTACTCTCAGCATCCTAAAATTAAAGTCAAATAAGTGAATTTGTAATTCTTATTAGGACTATGATTACCTAACTCATACCACATATTCATCATGTAACTACCTACAGCAACACAGTTCTGGTTATTAAATCAAGACTTAAAACCTGCCAAGACATACCACTGCCACACTACACTTCTGCTTTCTCCTTTAATCACATAACGTTGCCTTTATCACTCAGCCAATGGCTTCTGTGTTATCTATTCAAGCAAAGACTGAGAGCATCCATAATCAACTCTAAGAACTGCTTTCTTGTGAAAAAATTTTATCTTCACGTATTAAAAAAATCTAGTTACATTTTTCAATGACTGGCATTCCTACCAAAAGCTAGTCAGTTAATTTGCTATCTGCCACTCCAAGTAGGCACAACAGCTCACCAGTCTCGATATATCAGCTCAACTGTACTAGGGTTCTGTAAGCTTTTCAGTGAAGCGCCAGACAGGGAATATTTTAGGCTCTGCACGCCATCCGTCTCTGCCACAACTATTCCACTCTGCTGTTTTAACACAAAGCAGCCACAGACAATACACAGAGGAATGAACTTGGCTGTGTGTAGTGAAGAGTTCTAAGATGGCCTCCAAGATGCTCACTTTCTGGTGTACACACCATACAATCCCCCCCCCCTTGAGTGTGGACAGAACCTATGAATATGATGGGTGACAATCACTCCTGTGATTAGGTGACTATCAGTTAACTCTGAGTCAATCAAAAAGGAGATTGTCGTAGGTGAGTCTGACTTAATCAGCCGAGCCTTTAAAAGAAAGCTCTGTCAGAGAGACACATTCCTACTGGCCTGGAAGAAAAGGACACATCCATCTTGTAAACTGCCTACAAGGGCCACATAGCAAAGAGATGTGGGCATTCGCTAGGAGCCGAGAGCAGTTCCTAGTCAAACAGCAAGAAGACAGGGCTCCCGGTTATAGTTACAAGGAAACGAATTCTGCTGACAACCAGCGTAAGCTCAGAAGAGTGGCAGATGAGAATTGCAGCTGCAGGTGATACCTTGATTTCAGCCCGGTGAAAGCATGAAGAAAGGACACAGATAAACTGTATCTGTACTCCTAAACTGTAAAAGCTGTGACATAATACATTTGCATTAAGTTGCTACATTTGTGGTAATTTGTTATACAGCAATAAAAATATCAACTGTGTAAATACAGCTTTGTAAACTTTATTTACAAAAACAGGGAAGAGGCTGGATATGGCTGGTGGGCTATAGTTTCCTGACCCTTGGTCTACACCAATATATGCCCTAGTAAGCAGTGTTACGCTCTTCCCTGGGCTTGATATAAGGCCATTCTGATGTTTTGACGGTATTATTTTAATAGTGTACATGGGCCATTTCCTGACAGTATCTCCATGGCAATGTGGACTTCTATGTCAAGTATTGTAATCCTGCCATATATTCTTTATTATTCACCATTCCAGTATCATCTTTATATTTTCCAGTAATTTAAGAGAAAATGTATGGCTTTAAAAACGTAAACACAGACATAATCCTTGTAAAAAATTTAGTCGTAGGATTCCCCTAGTTTGTTCCGTAATTGATAAAAAATGGCATTTCTTTTTTCTTACATGACTCACTCAACTCACTTGCACAAAAGTCTGGAATCGAGAATCCTTTTTCTGACGAGACTTGATCATTTCCAGGGCAAAGGGTTGGTTACTGCAAAAGGTAGCAGCAGCGTGTTTCAACTTTTCCTCCCCGGGTCCACTGAACTGTGCCAAGAACGCAAAGAACACAACAGAGAATGGGATACTGAGTCTATATGAGGCCAGGCAAAATGAGAGACAGCCACGATCCTTCCAATATTCCAATAAGTATCCTCAAGTGACAAGAAACAGAAATCTACACATTTTATGTGGATTATCAATGATTCTCCATTAAAAAGGGTCTGACCCTGACATATCCAGACCTTTCCTGATCATCGTCCAATGTTTTCTTGCTTGTAGCCTCTACCATAACTTACTACTTTTTCAGTCTATTCCACTTCTAAATCAGATAGAAACGTTGACACTTGGGGGAATATGAGACACAAAATGCTTAAAGACTGGGATTAAATTTGATTTTCTTAGAATGTGACACCTTCACAAAAATTACTGTCTTACTGCTCTAGGAAGAAAATCCTTGGGATTCTAAGCTTACTTTCTTACTGTGGAATCCGGGGCAGGTCATAACTTTTCTGGGTCACAACAAAATTAAATCACTGCTGCTTCACCCATGTAGAAGGTAGGGATCCATCCCTTGAATTTCTCTTGGGGAAGATTCATGAGCCTATGACCCTCTTTTACTAAAAATTATACTTTTTACTGATATTTTTCATTTGTAAATTTAAGTTTGTATATGCCACGATTTTAAGGTTTCTTATAAGACACCTAACAAGTGCTTCACTCATAATAGGTATTCTTATAAGTACAGGTCGAATAAATGATTTTTAAAACCACCTTTATATTTGTAGCAATTGCTTTATGGTTTATAAAGAAGCTTTTCATAAAAATCTCCCATTTAAAGACATATTTCCAAAAGTTTATACACGAAGGCATTTTGTAAAAAATCCTTTTGTAGGGAGTTTGTAGTTAAATTCAGAGTATTTTTTCTTCAACTATGACACATACGAAGTGATATTTTAATAGGTTGCTCCAATGTTGTATTCTTATTCTATTATAAATATCACTCAACATATTTAGAGATGAGACTGGCGCATTTTTGGTATGTTAGTCAATCCAGGTGTCACGCAATTACTAACAGTGGCTGTTTACAAAAGAAAATAACACCCTAGCCTTAAGCAGTTTTACAGTGGTTTTACTAGCAGCATAAGTATATATAAGGTGACCTCAAGGGACCAATATTGGAAAAATATTCTCCAAAACTATTTTTTAAAAAATAGAGTAGGGCTTCCCTGGCGGCGCAGTGGTTGAGAGTCCGCCTGCCGATGCAGGGGACACGGATTCGTGTCCCGGTCTGGGAGGATCCCACATGCCATGGAGCGGCTGGGCCGGTGAGCCATGGCCGCTGGGCCTGCGCATCCGGAGCCTGTGCTCCGCAACGGGAGAGGCTGCAGCAGTCAGAGGCCCGCGTACCGCAAAAAAAAAAAAAAAAAAAAAAAAAAAAAGAAAAAAAATAGAGTAAATCTAGACACCTGTTTATGATTTTTGCTTTTAGTATTTCTGGCCAACACTTTGCCCTAAATTAACCCTTTGTACCTAGCAGCTACTAACCAAATTGGTTAGTCCATTCTGCTTTTCCTCAACATTTTATAGGCATATCACATTGGTCAAGAATACAATTCTTTTTGAATGTTCTAAAATAAATTTGTGGTCCCACTTTTAAGAGGTATCTCCACTTTATTTTACCATGTAGTAGATTTATGCAGTCCAAAGGACTGTGGTAAGCGGACCAATGTACTTCTGTACCTTATTAATGATGAATCTCACTTGACACTTGGTGTTAAACGTTATTTTTATTAGATGCAAATTAAACTGCTTAGGAATCAAGATTGATATCATTAGGTCCATATGACTTACAACTTTTTAATCCAAACTTAACAAGAAAATTGATGCTACGCTATGTCATACTACGAATTTTCTGTTTCAAGTTGAGTAGAGTGCTGCCAAGGCAACAGAACTCAGAGATCAAGAAACAAAATGAGTCCCACCATCACAGAGTAGCCACAGAATAAGGGGGATTTTTCAAGGAAGTCAAGTCTCCTTAATAACAATGATGTCAGCGTGGGTCTAAGGAGAAAATGCTTTGGAAAGTCCAGTAAATCCAAGATGAGACTGGATTATGATTCCCTGATCTTGCTCTACGTGTCAAGTGGCTAATGGCTAAGAAGAGTTCTACTAATAGATTAGGAGATTCTGAGTTACAGTCTCACCATCAATGAAAGGAGTAGGATCAAGATTGTTTTAGTCAACTTTCTAGTGTTTAATCATTGTAAAATTATCAATCATTGTAAAATTACCAAAAAGTTATCATTGTAAAATTACCAAAATCTTGTGACATTTCCTCAGTCTACATATTGAAGTAAATATCTGTCGGCATAGCTAAACAGTTCTTGTTCAACCAGTGTTAAAATTTTGAGAACTACATCACATATTTTACTATTATTCACAGCCTTAACTATAGTACTTCCTTTGAATGTCTGGATCAAACCCACTTTCCCCTAGGAAGATTTTCTGTATGTTCCAGTTCAGGTCTCCTTGCTATCTATTCCCATAATAACCTGTATTCTCCCCTTTTTGTAACACTAATCACACTTGAAATAACTAAGGACTGTTTTTTAATTTTTTTTTTCCCATTGACTATAAGCTCCACTAGCACAGGAGCCATATCTGTTTTGACTGCTACTGCATCCCCAGTACCTAGAACAGTGCTTGGCACGTAAGTATATATTATGGAGTATATACTGATAAAGAGTCAGCTGGAAAGATAAATACAATTTGACAAACAGCTACTAGAGTCTCTGAACTCTTTCCTGGTACATAAGATTAAGTAATTTTCACCCTTCTACTTTTGTGATGGTAGGTTTGGATCTACAATTGTCTAATGTTTTACAGTACAATTCTGAGATTCTGACAACAGAAGACAGTTAAAATTCTACATCGGTTAAATTATTTTTTATCAATATCCATGTTACTCTACATTCTTTTAAACACAAAGAACTAGTATCTTTAATTTGATGAGAAAAGAGCATGTAGTTGATTGGGCACTTATTAGAAGAATAAGTAAGAATACACAGTTGGACCCCTTTTCATCTTTACATTAGCTTTGCAAAATGGAGGAGTTTGCATACTTGGGAAGGTTAGCAACTTAACCTTGAATCTGATCAAGTGTCTATGACAATTTTTAAATTAAATAGCAAATCTCCTTACCCAAGTCAGCAAATCTTCCCCAATCTGATCAATAACAGATGTCTCATTCCTCTTTCGAACAGCCTTCATTTGCTCATTCAACCCAACTAAGGGAGAAAAAAAACAATGAAAAAAATTAAGCATACATTCATTTCAGGCTGAGATACTGGTAATACCACGAACCTAAATTTTCAAAAAAAAAAAAAAGGATTTTCAGAGTAGCATACAGCTGCTTCTGACGGCCTTAAATATAAATCTGGACCCAATTCCTATAAACCTAAATGTTTTGAGTTCTATCTGAAAAACAGTTGCCAAAGCATAAAACAATGTGGAAACTAGCACATTATACACAGTTAGATGCATCAAATACGCATTTAACCTCAAGACTCCATCTATAACCAACCATGTTCATAAAAAACAAAGTTCAATTGTATAGGTGACTCCGTCCACTGTTCCTCTCAAAATGTGTGTGTTCCCAGGCAATGGACATCATCATGCTTGAATGTGTCCGTGCACACTGGTGAGACCTAGGATCACCCACAAAGGGGCAAAAAGCAACCATTTGGTGGGAGGGTGTTGGTAGGTGGTGATGGCATCCTTGATGAAAGATAGACTGAAAACTAAGGGTCCTGGAGAAACAGTGACTTAAAAAGAGAGGAACTGGTACCACTGCCTACAAAAGTCCAAGATAACTACAACCAGGGAAAGCCAGCAAGACAGATTCTTTATGTATTCACTCAAGCAGTCCAAGCAACAAAACAATAAAATAATTTAATTCCTGAAAATATTCCCACCATGGGATTATATGCTGTATATTACTACTTACAAAATATATTTATACATATATTATTATATAGAATACATTTTTAAAAACATATGTATTGTAATCAATAGGGAATTTCCAAGGGTAATTTTAACTATTCATGTTTTTCATCTCAGGCATGGACTTTAGGCCCTAAGTCCTGTGTTAACACTTTGTATAAAAAAGGCTGATGGGGGCGTGGGGTGGGGGTAAAGGGTTGGGGAGAAATTAAAAGATCCAATCATTTCTTTATGGTATGCTCACATTTAATTATATAATTTCAGGAAAGCTAACACGTGGATACATTTATAAGATTTTACGGTTATGGTCCCTTTACATACTCACAGTCTTTTATCTATTGGAAATGATAGGGGAAAAGATCAGAGTCAATTTCTCTTACTGTGAAGTTGAAGAATATCTTCTAAGTTTGAAAAAATTTTCCGTAGTTCTGAAGGTGACAGAATTCCTTCTCTGGAAACTCGCTGATAGAACACTTGATCTAGAACCTTCAATGTTCGAACATGAGCTCTTTCAGTGTAGAACAATTCTAAGCAGGAAAAAAAGGAAATATAAAATGTTACCTTACTTAGAATGGGATCAAACACAGGCTTTAGCTGAAATTAAGTAGCAAATGAGTTATATAATAATTATTTGTAGTTTTGAAAGGATATAGTATCTCTGAAGTCACTTCTTGATTACATTAAACTCTCCTACAGAGCTATAAATACTGGCAAATGAAAAATATCATCAAAACTATTTTGTACTTAAAACTTAACAACGTACTCCAAAATCCATTGGCTGGGAGCACCAACCAATCACAACTACAGCATTAGAAAACTGTAAGCCCAAATAGCATACGGACCTTGAATTGAACCCTCTTCAGAAATAACAGCACTGTGGTACCTAATTTGCCTATAAACTCTTATTTCTGAGGCCAGACTTTATAATCTCACTATGTCTCAATGCTGCTAGAGACAGGAAGGATATTTATTCAAATCACAGCCTAAAGACAGTAGCAGGTACAGCTTCCATGTCATCTCTCTGTCACATATATGCTAGGATAAAATAAAGAACATGCACGAGGATAAAGGAAGACCTAGATTCTAGTTTTCTTCCAGTCACTTATCAGCTGTATGATCCTGACTAATTCAACCACTCATCCTGAGCCTTAGCTTCCTCATTTACAATCTATGCATAAAAATAACTTAGCCTGAAAGTAAAGTGATGGGACAAATGTCTCAATGATTTTTCAAGTTTAAGATCTATAATGCTAAGAATTTTAAATAACCTGAATGCTAAATGCATTTTCCTTTTAAATTATCAATAAGAATCATACAATCATTTGCATTTTTAAGTTGGAAAGTTCAAGGATCATCGATCTATTAGTTTAATTTCCTCTCTGTTCAAAACAAAAGGCTAGCAGACACTTCGAAGCAAACTCCAAGGCTCAGGGGTTGGTTTAACTCTAATAAAACTCAATATATGTGAATAACAACAACAAAAGCTAATTAAACTCACCATTAATTACTTCCTGTCTTTTGATCTCACAAGGCTTTAGTGCCAATACCACTTCTCGACTAACGAGCTGTTGCCAGTTGGGTGGATCTGTCTCTAAGTCATTTTCAAACTGTTCATCCTCACTTTGACTTTCTCCAAAAGCTATGCTGTCAAACCTAATGAAGAAAAAATAATGGATTCTATTTGAGGATATCACATGGACAATAGCACAAGTCTTTACACTACAGTCAATCAGTCATATTTCTGAAGTACTGCTTTGCACAGAGCCTGAAACATCATCCTCTCTTACAAAACAGCTTACATGTGTTATAAATACATCATCGACTCCTACAAAACAGCTTACGTGTGTTATCAATACCTCTATAAATATCTTTTAAATAATTGTGTTTATTAAGAAATTTCTTTTATACTACCTAACAGATTTGTGTACAGGGTTTCTTTTCCTTTAAAACTAGGACTTTGGGGAGAAAAGATATATTTCTTAAAATATGCCCTATTGAAAGCGACTTTAGGAATACTTACCTTCGAAAGGGCTTCGGTGTCCCATGTTCAGTCACCCTAAAATGATGGAGAACAGAGAGTCAACACGAAAACAAAACAGAAATCAAGAAATTTATGACAAAGATACTCAAAATTGTGTTAAACTACAGCGGCTGATAAATAATTCTGGATATTGCAATGATTTAGTATCAAATAAATTAAAAAACATTTCAGTACCTATCTAGTATTTACTACCAGTAAGTTCTACTTCTTCCCCCAAAAAACACATGGGGGAAAAAATGCTACGGAGTGTAGGCATACTATACAGTGAAAAGCTTTTAAGCAATGTCCTAAACGCCCCTAAGATACCACTGAATTACCTTTCCACTTCCCATTCCTCCTCCTGCACTTGGTCTAATGGAGGAGGTGGGAAGTCAAAGATGGTACTGGGAGTACGAGGTGTGCCATCTAAGGAGTCTCCAGATGCTGGCGTTTCTCCAACTTGCTTTGATCCTGAAAAGACACAAGTCAGACATTCAGGTGGTGTTACTAAAGACAATGATTAAAAAAAAAAAAAAAAAAGAATTAGTAACCCAGAAAGTTTCCACCTCACCCATAGCCAAATTCTTCCTTAAACAATTGCAGGTTAGCTAGAAACAAAATTCTAATATAAAAATTTTAAATGCACTAAAAAATAAACAGGAAAATCATTTTTAAGCAGGTTTTAAAAAATCAACATAAGATATGGCAACAACTCAGAAGGGCGTATGATAAGGAGACACATTCTCTTACTTTATCCTTTTTTACCCCCAGTGCCAATCTTTTTCATTCAAATTTTAGTTATTATGGGGGTCTACCTCCAAATAATAACCTCATAGTTCTTTTTCTTGATTTATTATATTTAGGAAGTATCTATCTCTTCTTCCTCCGAGGATTTTGCTCACTTATATGCCCCATCTTCACTTCCCTCCCCTTTTTCTTCCCACTGTTTAATAACTATATTATTATTCCTAGTTGGCTTATTTGTTATTCCCTAAGCTTAAATGATAGAATTATATACATATCTTTTTTCCAACAAGGTGTTAGTATCTTAATTCTCCTCTATGTCAAATTAGGTATTTAGTGTCCATAACCTTCTCTTTAATTATATTTCTTTCCTTTACAACTAAATATTCTGTGCTTTGCCTATTAGGTTGATTCTAAAAGTCTGAAAACAAATAGTGTGCTTACATTATTATGACCATACACATATTGTAATACAACATATATATACATATTATTCATGCCAGGTTAAGAGGCATGTTAGTTAGGATTAGGTTTTCTTTTCTACTGGTCCAATCATACAACTCCTAGGCCACTTGAAATAGAGTATTTATTACATTAAAGTCATATACTCAATCAATTACTTTAAGATTATGCCATTTTTTAATTCTGCTTCATGTTCAAATCATGACAACTTTCTTGAACAATTCTGTTCTTCTTAGCATTTCTAAATGCCTTTCTTTTATTGCTGTCAAAGTAATATAATTTTACCAAGTCACAAACTTTTTCATCTGTTACTGTAAACTGCTTAAAATCTCCTTTTCTCTTATCCCCTAGGTTCTTCTTGTGTTCCAATCTGGAACAGCTGTTCCCTTGGCCTGTGACACAACTATCATCCTAGAACTGCCCTTCACCACTTTCCTGGGTTGTTTCCACTGTTTCCTGGACCCCATGAGATTTTCTTTCTTAATTTTTCTCTCATTTTACTGGAGTGCGTATCTTAAATTATTTTCAAGGAAAGGGTGCAGTTCAGTTAAACTCTGAATCCTGGAGTATCTGAAAATGTCTTTGTATCTTTCTTCATATTTGATGGGTAGTTTGGATGGATATAGAATTCTAAGTTCAATACCATTTTCTTTCAGCAAGTTGAAGGCATGGCTCCTTTGCATTCTAGCACCTAATGTTCTGAGAAATGTGACAGCATAATCTCCACTTTCTTTCTCTTGAAAGCTTTCAGGACTCTTTTTCTTTATCTCTGATGCACTGACATTTCCAAAGCTACTCTAGGCATGGGTCTTTTTTTAAAACATTATTACTCATTGTAGTTGGTTCTGGGTGAGCCCTTTCTGCTTGAAAGACATGTATTCTTTTTCAGCGCTGGGAAGCCCTCTTCTGTCATTTCTCTGACTGCCTCTCCTCCAGTTCCTCTGCTGATGTTTTGTGAATCTCCGTGGTGGCTCTCTACATAATTCTTGCCTCTCCAATTTCTATCTCTTGATGTCTCTGATACAGATTCTGAAATATTTCCTTGACTTTATTTTTAGGGACTTCTTTTTTTCTTCTTATTTAATTATTAGCAGCTGTGGTGGTCTGAAAATACGTCCACAAATTCTTTGCTACTCCTCCCTTCACAGCAGTGGCACCTAATTTTTCTCTCCTTGAATGTGGGCTGGATTTAGTGACTTGCTTCTAACTTGCTGAAATAAGGGGGTATGTCCATACAGACTAAGTCATACAGAAAAACACTGGGATTTCTTTCTCGCTCTCCTTTGGATCACTCTGGGAAAGTCAGCTACCACGTCAGGGAACACTCAAGCAGTTCCACGGAGAAGCCCACGTGGTGCGGAGCCGAGGGCCCCAGCAAGGAGCTAAGTCTTCCTGCCACCAGTCACCTGCGGAAGCACGGAAGAGGTCTACTGGCCCCACTAAGCTTTCAGATGGCTGGTTGACATCCTGACTATAGCTTTATGAGAGACTCCAAGCCAGAACTGCCCAGCTAAGCTGCTCTTGAGTTCCTTACCCACCAAAAATGTGAAGTAGTAAATATTTTTTGTATTAAGCCATCAAGCTTTGGGGTAATTTATCACAAAGCAATTAATAACTAATAAAACAGTTATTATATGTAATAGTTACATTAAAACATTTTGGTCTCTGCTCCCTTTTTATAACATCCTATTCTTGCTTTAGATATAATAACCTCTTTAATTTCTTCAAGAATACTATCTAATTTAGAGGTATTTTTATAAGTTCTTACTTATTGCCTAAATTATTTTCTGCTAGTGGCAGTTTTTGTGTTTATTTTGTATTTTCTTTTTTATGCCACTAATATGTTTGGCATTATGTATTATCTTAGGTCTGGACTCTAATAACTTTTGCCAACAGTGAGTAATGCTGTTCATATGTAAGAATAAAAGACTGGGCAGCTGACTTGGCTTTCCGTTCTGCTATGTGGAAGTAGGGCCATTTCAGCCGGAAGCTCCTCAGAGCAGGGTAAGCCCCTGGCATGCCTATTGTCATGCTCCAGGCCCCCTAAAGTGAGCTCCAGGGCACTAATACCATGGAGGACTTAACTCCTTATACAATTCACTCAACTTGTATAACAAAGAGCATATTCATTTTCTTCCGATACAGGAATGACACACTGCTTATATTCTACAATGTAAGGATCAGAAGCTGCTGACATAACTGTTTTGATTACAGACCTTCAATTAATTCATCATTTTCAGCTTTACTTCTTACTCATGTACTCCATAACTTATGCCAACTCTGAGCCCAAAGTCTCTCCTGGGTTCTAATTGACGGACTGGCTCCCACCTTGGACTCCTTAAACGAACTACAGGCTCCGACTTCCTTTATGTTGTTTTATCCATCAAACCACTCTTGCCCACTTTCAATCTCCCCAAAATTTGTTGAAATCTCTTACTGAATGATAATATCTTTTCTTCCTCTACTTCTTTTCTCTTTATGATTTTTGTTTATTCATTACCTACCATGCTTTTATTTCAATGAGACATGAGAGCCATGAATTAATGCATTACTCAGTCCTACATCTTCAGAATTCCATATAAGACAGAACCTCCACACTTCTCTACAAATGTCACCCCTACTTCTTTGTCTTGAGTAAAAACTTTCGTATCCCATGGAAGGTAACCTCTTCTGCTACAGCCCTCTCAAACAGAGACTGATGTTTCAGTCATACACTGTGTACTGCAGGGTGGAGATGAGATAGAGACCCTTCTTTTTCCTCAGTACTACTTTTAGACTATTATCTTACCTTCTTATAAAAATCCCTTGCTCTACTGAGGCTCTCACTCTCTGAATAATATCACATGTTCTCCCCCCACCAACAACCATCTAGCAACACTGAACCTTTGGCTGCTGGCTCACAGTCTTCCTCTCTGTGCTATTACCATATGCAGTGATCTCAAAGTCGGTGGTATAAAGGTATTCAAACCCTTGGTTCCTTGTTCCTTACCCTCTTCATCTATAGTAACCCCCTCTTTGCCACCTTGGTGACCACTCCCACAGATTTATCCTTGATCTTGTCATACCAGAAATTGAACTGCTTCCAAAATCACCAATATAGAGAAGCATTTCCTTCTCCAAATAAAACCACCTAATTCTTCCAGATCACTTGCTTCAGAAACCCATTATAACAAGTATGAAGAAATATGGTAATAAGCTCTTTCCTCAATTATCTACAATTACTTCCTATCTTTCTTTACTTTTCAAATCCCCTTGCCCTTCTCACTAAATCCTAACTCTCAGCTAATAACCTTGCCCTTCACATACACCCCACATATCATCGCTTCTCTCCTTCTCAAAACTTTGTTCTATTGGATACATAGTCCAACTCCCGCATTTTCAACCTCTTCCTCTCCACTGGCTTCCCCTTAGCGTTAAAAAAAAAAAACAAAAAACAACCCTGGTAATCTTAGATTTTTTAAAAAGTCTTCTTTAGATGCACCCCGCTCCCCGCATACACACATCTGCCTCTGACTTCTGACCAGTCCTCTCAACACTCCCCACGATTTGAAGTTTTTATTTGTATGACTTATCTTCCCAGAAGACTAAGCTGCATGGGGCAAGAATCTACATATTACTCTGTATGATAACATCTGGCACAGAGCTAATGCCTGACAGAGGAGTCCGTAATAAACATTTTTTGAATGGATAAGAACTCAAAATTACCATTCAGCACAGATTTGTCACTGGTTATATAATATTAAAATATTAAAACTAAAACTGGGATTCAGTCTCGATTTAAATAACCTGCCACTCTATTTCTTAGTATAGTTGTTTTAAAATCCTGACACTTAGCTAAGTTGAACTACAGCATTAGCTCACCCATATCATTCTCTTTCCCTCCTTCCTGGGAAAGAGTGGCCCCTGAAACCATGGAGGACATGGAATTGGCTGGCAGGTATCCAGTGTCTACTCCTTCACTTGTTAATCCACTCTGGCGCAACTTAGCAGAGTCCTGAGGTTCAGGACTCACAGATGAGGGTGTGGATATGTGCTTAGGGTGGCGCTGCTTCTGTAGTTCCATGGCTCTGCCAACTGAACAGAAAGCAACAGTTACTAATTCATGCTGCAAAACAGCTTAAAAAAAAAAAGATGATGAAAAGAATCTAGAAAAATGTCTGGAACATGGTGGGCCCTAGAAAAATATAACGTGAATTATTATACAGAGTGAGGGATAGATAGATAGATAAACAGATCGACAGAAAGAAGGGAGGGAAAGGAAAGAAAGGAAGATAGAAAGAGAAGGAAGGAAGGAGGTAGGAAAGAGAGAGCAAGAGAGAGAGAGAGAAAAAAAGAGAGAAAAGAAAGAGAGAGAGAAAGAGAGAAAGGCAGGAGAAGGTGAAGGAGGATGAAGAGAAAAGGGTGGGAGATGGTAGAAGATGAGGCGGGTGAGAAGAGGCAGGAGAAGAAGGGGCATGAGAAAAGGAGCTGAGGAGAGCAACAGTGGGTGGGGGCAGAGGGGATGCCGAGAGCCGGAGATGGACACGTACGAAGCTGTATTCATTTGTAAGAGAGAAGATGAAGCCTTTTAGCTCTGTGAGCTCTTAGCAAGCCCCTAGCTTCTCGCTAACACTCACAACTTCATCATCACGACATGCCTCAGAGACCATGCAGAATAATCCTTATGCTGCCCATTACCATTGTTCACATCAGTCACCATGAGAAGCTAAAGACTCTCAGCTCATCGTCCCCCATAACCTGGCACATCCCCACACAGCTTTGTACATCTCTAATCCTAAAATTCTTCCTTCCCCAATTCCTACAATTCCTCTTCTGTATTCCTTGGAACTCATGGTCAGCATCTGTGAAATGCTCTGTTCTCCTCAACCTCTTCTCTAAAAATTTCCTTCATCTTCTCAGTGTTTCTCAGCAAGGGGCACCACTGACATTTTGAGTGAGAGTTCCTCATTGTGTGGGACATTCAGGTTGACTGTATCACAATACCCCCCCAACTCCAGCCCATGCCAATATTTTCAAATGTGGTACCTGTCACCTTGAAGACCACTATATGAGCTAATTTCTCTCCCCACAGCAGCTCGCCCACCCCTACTTCTCCTGCAGCCCTCTCTAGGAGACTGCCTCTCCAATAGGCCTGAGGGTGGAGGGACATCAGGAAATAAAACACAATGAAGAGGTGGAAAAACTGCAGAAGTATGGAGTAAGTGAGTAATGTATGTATAAAGAGGAAAAACAAAGTGTGGTGGAGAAATCCATGCACATCTTGTTTTATAAATTTAACAATCAGAATTTGAATGCAAACAAAATCAGAACAGGTAAGTAAACTATGTTATGGACAACTAATGGAATACTCTACTGCCATTAAATAAGATGTTTATGACAACTGTGAAGTCACATGGGGCTTTAGTTCAGAAATCACACTGAATAGAAACAACGGAAGTTCAGTGGAAACACTTCTGGAACACCTTTTTCCAGCAACCCATTCCAGCTAAATGAGCCTAGATGTAAAGACGGCATGGAATGGTGGGAATGCAGCATTTTAAACTTCAACGTACTTGCACTGTTGTCATGACGGCTGGGTCTCCTTGGGGGTCCCAAGATGCTGGGGAATCCTCTTCGCTTCCCTTTTTCTTCGCCTTCCCTATCTTTCTTCATACTTTGCTAGAGTTGAGGTACAATCAAAAAGATAACACATACGTAACAGAGTAGATTTCTTTTGTTGCTTTTAAACAGAAACACATTCTAATGGTCAGTTGAAAGAAACTGGTTAAATGTAAATGAAAGACACACACAGGGCACTCATTAGAGGCTGGCACACAGTACTATGTACACACCAAACTCAAGATGCCTTTTCAAACCCTTCAGAACTGACAATTTTGGAAAGTAAAAGGTAGGTTTATAGCACATTTACTGGGAGCCTGTTCTAAGTAATTCATTCATCTGTTGAACAATATTTACTAAGCTAATAATGTACGAAGGCACTATGCTAAAAGCTGGGGATACAATGAAGGAGGTCCTTATCTTCATCCAGATTTACAATCTAACAAAAAAGAAACCAAGCCATACAAAATTACAAACACTGACAGGTACCATAAAAGAAAAGTATGAGGCCAGAACAGTTAGGGACAGCTCTCTGTATAAACTACTAGTTTCACTTTTCACACTGCCTAATAAATTAGCTTGTATGGCTGGATTTCTCACTAGATTTTGAGTTTCTTGAGCACAGGGACCACATCTTATTCCTATTGGCATGCCTAGCACTAATTTGCTGAAAAAGTAAATACTAAGAAGAAGGAAAGCACTGCAATCAGATGTAAAGAAGCATGGAGACCTTAACACACTATTATTATTCTAGTCTTACCTTGATTTTTGGAAGGAATCCAATCCGACCTCGCTTGTGCTCCAAATTTCGAGGTTCTTTCACTTTTACTCCCAAATGCTTCATGTACATGAGAATAACATATTGCATTGTTGAACTGAGGGAGAAAGGATTAAGTAAAATAAGACTTCTGGGAAGGGATGGTGGGTAGAATAAAGATATCAAATGACTTCCAAAACCCCAATGCTGAAATTCTTAGAATTCATCAAGTGAAAAATAAGGAGCTATCTATTCACTGTGAATAGTAAAGGATTCTACTCAAGATACTAGAATATTAGTCAAGTAAAATACAGGCCACCAGAGGGAGACAGTCTATATTTTTATGTTAAAAGAAAGAAATCATAATTTAGGGCAGGAGACAAGATAGTTTCTTTTTTCCTTAAAAATTCTAGGAAAAAAGTAGTTATATTACCTCTTATCTTCTTCTACAGCCTGAGCAGTCATTCTAAAAATAAAAACATTTAAAAATGAAACATTAAAGTTTAATAAAAGAGCTGTTATTAAACTCAGATAACTGAAACAGCAGAACAGAGCCAAATGCTTTGGGACCCACCCCAAATCTCTGTCACCTGGAATAAAACATCAGAAAAATTCTAATCCCTGAAGGAACCATATGCTTTTCACACTCATGTCATCAACCGTAAATGTCTGATAGCAAGAAACATTTCCAAAGTCTGTGAATTGAAGCCAATATAAGTATTCAACCTGTTTTTGATCAGTTAGAAATTTTATAGTTACTCATTTTACCAACACCCAGAAAAAGAAATACAAGAACGTCATCGAAAGTATCAGCATAAATGTAAAATTCCAGCTTCTCAAGTATTACGACAGAATAAACAGCTCCACATAGACAACCTGACCCCCCTTCTAAATTTGTTCACTTTAAGCACAATTAGCGTCTTAGTAGAGAGGGCCTTTCTACATGTATTTCTGTTACTTACAACACTTCTTCAATTTTGGCAACAATCTGCTCTGCACATGCCCGTTCCTTCTCCAAAGTTACCCGGTCCTTGTCTCTCTCTGCATCAATTTTAGTCAGTTCGCTTTCAGCCAACGTCAGCCCCATGCTACGTTTCTGTCTAAAGGGAATAGGAGAAATTTCCTGAGGTAGCCTAGAGAAAAACTACCTCCCTCTGGAGATGTTTCATCAGAGTTTCCACAGCCGTGAATTTCTAGCAACAGGCAAAATGTCACAGTTTTCTATTTGGGGGCCCATGTCACCTAGGACACTGGAGGAAGAAAATTCTAGAGGCCATCACTCAACAGAACGCATATCCTGAAGGACACACTTAGCACAGAGTACTAATGCTAAGCACAATTGCTGACAGCGTAAGGAATGGGGACTATGCACTCTCAGTACCACGCCAACCTTCTGACTGCAGATGTGCATTAGGCTTTAGTAACAGTGCTAAAGACGATATGCTGAGCCAAGGACTTAATGTATAACCTTTTCCTGCTTAAAAAGAAAATTAATTCAGAACAACCATATCAGCTTACCACCAAGCTTACCGAAAATCTTCCAAGTGCCTTTGAACTTCTGGGTGGACTCTTTCTTGCATAGTTTGGATATAGTGGCGATGGAGATCCTCAGGAATAAGCTCGGGTCTTCTTTTTTCTGCATAAATAGAAGAAGTCACCTGATCTAAGGCATGTTTTTTGCATTATAACTGGCACGATTTGGTGCAAACTTAACTTGAAGTAAGACAAAGAGAAGTTCAATGCATTTTATGTATTTCATCTCAGAATTCATCTTTCATTTACCCTTAAATGTATTATAGGCTTTTTTTCTGCTGTGAGTCATATCACCTACTAGTCACCACGTAACAGATAGAAACCTTAGGGAGGAGCTGAACTACGTATCTATAGAGATGTAATTCTCCAGCATATTGGTGCTCCAGACTTACCTAGATCTACTGATATTTCATCAGGAACAGAAACTTTCAGGTGCTAAAACAAAAATGCAAACAAAAAGTGAAATAGTACTAAGAGTTTTTCAGGATGCATATAAGGACTTATACAAAATAAAGAGATACAACTTGAATATCTATTTTTACAAGAATATTCATGTATAAGCTCATTTTTTGGGTTTCACCCATCTAAATTTCATAGCTCTGGAATGTTGTATTGTTAAACTTGAAAATAAGCCTTTTTCCCAAGGATCATATTATAATGGAAACATCTACACTTGTTTTACTAGATGACTGAACGCTTCTGTGCCTTACTTATGCCTGTTGGCTTTAGTTTTCTAAAATGAATCAATATTGGCTTGGGCTTTCTAGAATCACTGGTTAAGATAATCAGTTATACATCATTTGAATCAATACAGGTAAAACCTCAACTACGTGTATATCATATGAAAAATTTACTCATATATAATGATGATTTTTATTTACTTTTTTGATATACTCACACTACAGACCATGATATTCCCAACCATTTTGCTGTGTAAAGCTAAAGAACCCTCACAGCAATAGTCACACTCCCAATGAGAAAGTGTTGCATATCAATGTGGAGGCTCTGGAGTCTTAAATCTCTAGGTCTTTCATGTGTAGCTCTTACTCGTGAACTAAGACGACTGTGTCATAATTTACTTCTTCTTAGCTAGGATTTGTTCACATAATAACTGCAGTTTTTGGTCCCATTACCAGATAATTATCTCCTGTTAATTTGGGAAATGTCTTGGAAAGAAATTGTTTTGCATTTGGAGAAAATATATTAACTTCTTCATGGTTACTTTGTATTATACACCTACTTAAGTCATATCCTTTCAGAATTTAAACAATTAACATGAGACCTGAAGTTTTACATTTGAAAATAAGTCACTGCTAAAAATTATGAGATCTCTAATATTTATTTGAAGAACAGTGAAATGGATTTCAAAGCTTTCTCTTTAACTGAAGTTGCCATAAAGTAGCTCAAATCAACTTTCCTAAAAGTATTTCTAGCACAAATGCAAAAAAGTATATATATGTTCATTTCTGTATGTGGGTATTTATATGAAATAAATATGACCTGTGGCATAAAAGCATAATTAGCAAATTAATCTATCAGGGTTCTTACACTTTCATTTTGATAAACTTATATAGATCACGAGCAGCAAAATATAAAGTTCTGACTTAGCATGGAGCAAGCACTCTTAAGAAATGTGAAATACAAATATACTGTCATTTCTTCATGAAAGAAAGTTATCTTAATAAATATATTGTGTAATATTTTAAACAATGGCAGTGTAATCAGAACCCTACCTAATCCATTCAGTAACTATCTGAGTGACCACTCTGCCAGGATCTATTCAGTGCTGGTGAAATAGCAGTGAACAAACAGAACAAAAATATCTGCCCTGATGGAGCTTACATTTGGGGTAGAAGAGTAGGAATATAGACAAAAAATAAATTAAAAAAGAAAACATAAATTCTATAGACAAAAATAACACAGGAAAGGTGACAGAAAGTCGGGGGAGATGAAATTTTAAGTAAATTGGTCAGGGAATTCAGGCTTCACTGAGAAGGTAACTGTATTCAGCCATGTGTAGGTGTACAGGTAACTTTGCAAAAAATACAAAGAAAATGGGGCAAGTGCTGGAGGAAGAAGTGGAGCCAAAATGTTCCTATGTGAGTTTGTTTTAAGATAAGAGAACTAACCATGTCTGCATGCTAATATGAATGATTCAATAGAAAACAAAAAAACTGATGATGCAGGAGAGAAGAACTGCTAGAATAACTAATCTTTAAGTAGGTATAAGAAAATACACTCAGGATAAACAGGGGAAGAGGTGGCCTTAGATAAAAGCAGAACAATCCCTATATAGCATCAGGAGAGAGGGCAGAGCATATGGTATGATAGAGGTAGGATGATATATCTGGTAGAAGTTATCTTCTGTGTAATTTAAATTTCTCAAAGAAACAGCAAGGTCATCAGTTGAGAAAAGAACAGGAGAGGAAGTGATGGAGAGTTTAAGAGAGAAAAGGTGTGAAACAGTCATCTAAGAGAAATGCAAATATGAAAGAACTAGGGACATGCAGCATGATTCTTCAAGAGGTATTAAGGGCTAACTGTTATTTACCCTATAGCAAGGCTAATAATAAAACATACTAGAGCAGAAGCAAGAAGAACTACAATCCTGCAGCCTGTGGAATGAAAACCACATTCACAGAAAGAGACAAAATGAAAAGGCAGAGGACTATGTACCAGATGAGGGAACAAGATAAAATCCCAGAAGAACAATTAAATTAAGTGGAGATAGGGAACCGACCAGAAAAAGAATTCAGAATAATGATAGTGAAGATGATCCAGGACCTCGGAAAAAGAATGGAGGCAAAGATCAAGAAGATGCAAGAAATGTTTAACAAAGACCTAGAAGAATTAAAGAACAAACACCTAGAAGAATTAAAGAACAAACAAACAGAGATGAACAATACAATAACTGAAATGAAACATACACTAGAAGGAATCAGTAGCAGAATAACTGAGGCAGAAGAACGGATAAGTGACCTGGAAGACAGAATGGTGGAATTCACTGCTGTGGAACAGAATAAAGAAAAAAGAATGAAAAGAAGTGAAGACAGCCTAAGAGGCCTCTGGGACAACAATAAATGCACCAACATTCACATTATAGGGATCCCAGAAGGAGAAGAGAGAGAGAAAGGACCCAAGAAAATATTTGAAGAGATTATAGTCGAAAACTTCCCTAACATGGGAAAGGAAATAGCCACCCAAGTCCAGGAAGTGCAGAGAGTCCCAGGCAGGATAAACCCTAGGAGAAACATGCTGAGACACATGGTAATCAAACTGACAAAAATTAAAGACAAAGAAAAATTCTTAAAAGCAACAAAGGAAAAACAGCAAATAACATACAGGGGAACGGGAGCTCCCATAAGGTTAACAGCTGATTTCTCAGCAGAAACTCTACAAGCCAGAAGGGAGTGGCACGATATATTGAAAGTGATGAAAGGGAAGAAGCTACAAGCAAGATTACTCTACCCTGCAAGGACCTCATTCAGATTTGACAGAGAAATCAAAAGCTTTACAAAAAAAAAAAAAAAAGCTTTACATTTACAGACAAGCAAAAGCTAAGAGAATTCAGCACCATCAAACCAGCTCTACAAAAAAATGCTAAAGGAACTTCTCTAAGTGCAAAACACAAGAGAAGAGAAGGACCTACAAAAACAAAACCAAAACAATTAAGAAAATGGTAATAGGAACATACACGTCGATAATTACCTTAAATGTGAATGAATTAAATGCTCCAACCAAAAAACACAGGCTCACTGAACGGATACAAAAATAAGACCCATATATACGCTGTCTACAAGAGACCCACTTCAGACCTAGGGACACATACAGACTGAAAGTGAGGGGATGGAAAAAGATTTTCCATGCAAATGGAAATCAAAAGAAAGCTGGAGTAGCAATACTCATATCAGATAAAATACACTTTACAATAAAGAGTGTTATAAGAGACAAGGAAGGACACTACATAATGATCAAGGGATCAATCCAAGAAGAAGATCTAACAATTATAAATATATATGCACCCAACACAGGAGCACCTCAATACTTAAGGCAAATGCTAGCAGCTATAAAAGAGGAAATCGACAATAACACAATAATAGTGGGGGACTTTAACAGCTCACTTACACCAACGGACAGACCATCCAGACAGAAAATTAATAAGGAAGCACAAGCTTTAAATGACACAATAGACTAGATAGATTTAATTGATATTTACAGGACATTCCAGCTGAAAACAGCAGATTACACTTTCTTCTCAAGTGCACATGGAACACTCTCCAGGACAGATTACATCTTGGATCACAAATCAAGCCTCGGTAAATTTAAGAAAATTGAAATCATATCTAGCATCTTTTCTGACCAGAACGCTATGAGATTAGAAATAAATTACAGGGAAAAAAACGTAAAAGACACAAACACATGGAGGCTAAACAATACATTACTAAATAACCAAGAGAGCACTGAAGAAATCAAAGGGGAAATCAAAATATACCTAGAGACAAATGACAATGAAAACACGACGATCCAAAACCTATGAGATGCAGCAAAAGCAGTTCTAAGAGGGAAGTTTATAGCAATGCAATCCTACCTCAAGAAACAAGAAAAATTTCAAATAAACAATCTAACCTTACACCTAAAGGAACTAGAGAAAGAAGAACAAACAAAGTTAGTAGAAGGAAATAAATCATAAAGATCAGAGCAGAAATAAATGAAATAGAAACAAAGAAAACAATAGCAAAGATCAATAAGACTAAAAGCTAGTTCTTTCAGAAGGTAAACAAAATTGATAAACCTTTAGCCAGACTCATCAAGAAAAAGAGGGAGTGGACTCAAATCAATAAAATTAGAAATGAAAAAAGGAGAAGTTATAACAGACACTGCAGAAATACAAAGCATCATAGAGACTACTACAGGCAACTCTATGCCAATAAAAGGGACAACCTGGAAGAAGCGGACAAATTCTTAGAAAGGTATAACCTTCCAAGACTGAACCAGAAAGAAACAGAAAATATGAACAGACCAATCACAAGTAATGAAATTAAAACTGTGATTAAATATCTCCCAACAAACAAAAGCCCAGGACCAGGTAGCTTCACAGGCGAATTCTATCAAACATTTAGAGAAGAGCTAACACCCATCCTTCTCTAACTCTTCCAAATAATTGCAGAGGAAGGAACACTCCCAAACTCATTCTACGAGGCCACCATCACCCTGATACCAAAACCAGACAGGTACTACAAAAAAAGAAAATTACAGAAAAAACAAAAACATATTAGTTTAAAACCTTACTAAGATTTCTATTGGTAAAATAAAACACTACTATTATCTATTATCATTTATACTAGTAAGATCTTTTCCACCATTTTTCAGTTACCCTTGTGCCTCCAAACTTCAAAGAGGCCAACCAGAGTTCAATTACACAAATATTGCCCTTTCAATCCTAATATATATGTATATATATGTATATCATTTATGTTCTCTTTTTCACTCCCTCATCCTAAATATGCACATGTATAAACCCCAATATACATATCTATCCCTTGAAACTTACCGTGAGAATTCATATGCCTACAACTAACTTAGAAATGATACAAAAATTATAGTCAAGAATAATCAGTAATTGAGATATAATATAGATGTCAGAAAGCACAATGAAGTCCAAAAACATGGGAGGGAAGACTAGAAGTAGGAGGCCAATACTTCAATGTACTAAAGCAAAGATTATAATATTAACTTGGTAACTTACTGCAGATCGATCCAGGAAGAACTGATGAAACTCAAGGAAGACACGACGAGTCTCCTTGGAATTGGTCTGTTTATACAGGTCTGAATAGAGATAACAGAGCTGTAGTAGAGAAAGAAATGGGGGAGAAATCATGAAAAATGTAATCTGCTGGATCCTCGTCAACTAGGAATGCCTTGAACAAGTAGGTCACCATAAACAATGTAGTTATTACCATATAACCAAGTCTTATAAAAAAATAAATTAGTAACATTTTAATCATCTTTCGTATCTAATATGTTTAGAAACCTGAAAGAAGTCCATCCACTCATCTTGCTGAAGTGAAAAGTTTTATGCTATATGAATCAATGTAAGAACTCTGAATTGGTGAAATCATAAAATATATTACCAATGTTGCAGGGTCAAACTGTGAAACTACATGGTGTAAGAAAACAGCCAAGTGAGCAGGGCGAGATTTTAGCAGTTCAATGCTCTGGAAACAGCTGCACTGCCCATTGATCTAGAAAAAGAGGTAATTATACATCAATAATGCCAATATATAAATGCAAAATGTAATGTCAGCTCAATTAAACGTAACTGTCCAAATTTCACTTTAACCTACCCTAAAAAAATTCAAGATTTAAAAAAATTTCACTAGAATTTATTAGCAATACAGGCTATGGACTCTCCTCCTCTGAAAATAATCTCTTGGGAATAGGATGGAGGGAAGGCCATCCTGGGAGAATAAAAGTCCAGAAGATGATTATCAAAGAGCTCACATGTCTACAAATCAGTATGCAAAAAAACAGGCTAATAACACTTCTAAAAATGCAATGGAAGGCTTTTTGCCTAATAACAAAATAGCTGTCTTCCTTTCGAGCTAATCGTAGAAATGGTGGTAGGAAAGGGAGCTGTATGATTTTAAATAAGACAACTCCTAGAATACTTGTATATTCCCAAACTACACTGAACACAGAAAACAGCAATAGTTAAACTTAAGGTAACCTAGAACCATATAAGTTAATCTAAACAAATAATACCAATTCTACACAATCTCTTTCAGAAAATACAAGAGGAGTAACACTTCTCAACTCATTCTAAGAGTTCAGCATTACCCAAGTATCAAAACCAAAGACATTATTAAAAAAAAAAAAACTACAGACTAATATCCTCCATAAACACAGATGCAAAAATCCTCAGCAAAATAAGAGTTAATTGAATCCAACATTATTATGAAAAGGAAAATATATTATGACCAACTGTGGTCTATCCCAGGAATACAAAGCTGTTTCAAAATGCTCATAATATCAATTAATGTAATTTACCATATTGAAACTAAATTTTAAAAAACAACATATGATCATCTCAGTCATTCAACAAAAGTCAACATCCATTCATGATAAAAACTCTTATCAAACTAGGAATAGAAGGAAACTTTCTCAATTAAAAAAAACAGTATCTACAAAAAACCTATAGCTAACATCATACTTAATAATAAACGACTGAATGCTTTCTTCCTAAGATCAGGAATAAGACAAGGATGTCCTGTCTCACCACACCGATTCAACCTCATACTGGAAATCCTAACTAGTACAATAAAGGTAAGAGCAAGAAATAAAAGATAAACAGATTGGAAACAAGGAAATAAAAATTGTCTCTGTTCGTGGTTGTCTATGTAGAAAATCCTAAAAAGTTACTTTAAAAAGCTCTTAGAAGTAGTGAGTTTACTAACAAGATCATGGGATACAAGGACAAGAATAAAGCCAATCATATTCCTATATACCATCAATAAACAACTGGAATTTGAAATTTTTAAAAAAATTTATAATAACATACCCCTCTCCCAAGATGAGATACTTAGGTATAAATCAATGACTTCTTATCAGCTTCAAAAGCGAAGCCATTTCTATTGGTCAAAGCTAAAATAAGCAATTAACCTGGGTAATTAGCCAATTAATTAATCTTAGTTCTAAGATTTTAGCTTCAAATCCTTGTAAATATAATTTCAGTCTCCAGAAAGTGTTCATTTTTGCAAGAAATCAAACATCTCAGAAAATTAATAATTTGTTTTTTAGAAAAAAAGTCATCACCTGTTCATGTTCAGTACCAAAGTCATCATCCTCTGCTCCAATAATATGAGGTGCTATACGGGTAGAGGGACTCCCAATAAGTGATTGAGTGTCCTGGTGACATTCAGAGAAAAGGAACAGAAAAATTATCCAGTGGTCAATTTCAGAGACAGGATAAAGCCAAACCATCACAAAGACATGGTTCACTAAACTGACTGGATTTCTTTTTATTTATTTTCTTTAGGTACTTTATTTTCAGAGTGGTTCTCAAATTTTCCAGTGTTGACTGTTTCTTGGGGGCGGGGGGCGGGGGAGAACATTTCCCCTGGAAATAATAAACACCCTTTGCTTACTACACCCTTGGTTATCTGATTCTAATCCCTCTCTGTATACTTCATTTATTATTTCATACATATCTAGACCTTGTTATAGAAAGAAATAAAGCTGGCTTACATAAATAGTTAACAATTTTTAAAAGTTAGTTTAAAAGTGAATGAAGACAAGAAGACAAAGGAAAAATGAGAATAGAAGTAAGTTCAGCAGAGAGGTTAATACAAAAATTTCTATTAAGGTCATATAATTGAAAGCTGTCACTGAACCTTATTTTTTCATTTAAAGTTCATTTTCATAAGCACACAATGCAGGGTTTTCAATCCCGGTACTGTTGACATTTTGGGCCAGATAATTCTTTGTTGTGGAGGCTGTCATATGCATTGTAAAATGTGGAGCAGCATCCTTGGCTTCTCCCCACCCACTAGATGCCAGGAGCAGCCTCCCAGTCATGACAATCAAAAATGTTTCCAGACATTGCCAAATGTCCCCCAAAGGACAAAATCACTCCTAGTTGAAAATCACTGTCATAATGCAATAAAATGTTCAAGTAATCACACAAACACTGCTATAGAAACAATGACAACAAGACTGTAAAAATAAATTGTAGGTCGGTAGATCTCACTCCGGTGCAATAGCTCATCTATGTGTCAATTCACTTACAAATTTGGATTTCACATGAAAAAGGCAGCGGTGGAACATTACTGTATAGTGCAAAAAATAAGGGATATTTGAATACTACCAACACTGAAATCAGAGACCATACAGTATTAAGAGAAATAGAAAATTTGGAACAAATATGAAAAAAATGAGTTTGGCTTAAATATGACAGCAGTTGAATGCTGTACGATCTGGATTTGAGCAAAGAGAGTGAGGCTCTCTTTGATAGTGATTTGGAAGTTATCTGCACAGTAGTTACAGTTGAAACTATATACATGGACCAACAAGTTATAAATTAAGTGAATAATACATAGCTGTAGCTTTTCTTCCTTAAGTGTGTTGCAACTCTATGTATTTGCATTTCCTGAACTTGATTCCGCCTTTTTTACTCTTGTTTTTTAAACCATAAGCCTTTAATATTTTTTTTAAAAAATCAGGTAAAACAACAGAAATTTGTTTAGAGTATCAGTGAGACAACTTTTTATTTTGTCTTTGTTTATTTTGATGTGATACTTCTGATTTTTCAACAGTCCTTATGTTGCTAATAATAGATGAATCACAATATGCTGTTAAATCTTTTACTATAAAACTTTATACAAGTCCTAATTAAAAAATAAACTCAGAATGCTAAAAGTATTCAATTAAGAAGATGCAAGATCTAGCAATTCCATGCTGAGTATACACCCAAAAGAACTGAACGGAAGAACTTGAACAGATATTTATTTGTACATCCATGTTCAGAGTAACATGATTCACAACAGCCAAAAGGTGGAAACAACCCAAGTGTTCACTGATGAATGAATGGATAAACAAAATGTGGTATAAACACAAAATGGATAATTATTCAGCCTTAAAAAGGAAGGAAATTCTGATACATGCTAAATCACTGATGAACACTGAAGACATTATGCTTAGTGAAATAAGCTGGTCACAGAAGGACACATATTGTATGATTCTACTTATATGTGGCTCCTAGTCAAATTCAAAGAGACAGAAAGTAGAATGATGGCTGCCAGGAGCTGAACGGAGAGGATAATGGGGAGTTAGTGTTTTAGTGGACACCAAGTTTCAGTAGGGAAAGATGAAAAAGTTCTAGAGATAGATGTGGTGATGGCTGCACAAAGATGTGCATGTAACAATGCCGATGAACTTAAAAAAGGTTAAAATAGTATATTTTATGATATGTGCACTTTATTATAAAACAAATTTAACCACCTAATATTACTAACTATAGAGTAGCTCTCCATTTACCAAATCTTTATTAAGTTCCTTTAATAAGTTTAAGCTTTTGCTCCAAAAAAAAAAATATATACACACACACACACACACACAAATATAATATATCTCTGTCACTTAAGTATAAGGAAAGCTAAAGAAAACATTATCATTTCATGGAGTTCATACTCACAGTGTCCTGAATTACTTCACTTTTCTCTGGGTTTTCCTCTAGATAAATCCTCTCTTTCAGGCCACTCTTGGGACTCTAATGAGAAAAAAAAAAAAGACATTCATTGCATTTCGATAGGCTCACCAAAGGAGATAAAGAAAAATTGTGTGAAAGAATAATGTTCTGAATTTCATATTTGTGTTTGAAACTACTGAATATCTTTCATATAATACTTGGCTCTGCTACTTTTTACGTGACTTTGGCAAGTCACTTATTCTCTTAGCTTTTTAGTTTTATGTTGATAAAACAATATAGAGTAGTTTTATTTCATCTTTAGGCCTGAGGGTTAATTTCTATCAAATAACTCTAACCAGATATATTATATATCACAAATTCATTATGTCAGGGCTTCCCTGGTGGCACAGTGGTTAAGAATCTGTCTGCCAATGCAGGGGACACAGGTTTGAGCCCTGGTCTGGGAAGATCCCACATGCCATAGAGCAACTAAGCCCGTGCGCCACAACTACTGAGCCTGCGAGCCACAACTACTGAAGACCACATGCCTAGAGCCCGTGCTCCGCAACAAGAGAAGCCACTGCAATGAGAAGCCCGCGCACCACAACGAAGAGGAGCCCACACTTGCTACAACTAGAGAAAACCCGTGCGCAGCAACGAAGACCCAACACAGCCAAAAAAAAAAAAAAAAAAAAAAATTCTTTATGTCAAAATCAAACTGTATCTTTATCCATTTCCTCTAAACCTTTCTGCCCCAAACTATTCTTTCTAACCAAGTTAAAAGCATTTTGGCCTATTTATAGGAATGAAAATAAGCTTCTATTTTTCTGTTACTACCTCATGTAGACTGATCTACGGATTTTTATAAACTTTACACGGTATGTGTGGGATGACCTAATGTAAAATACAAACTATATGATACACAGAACCTCAATTTTGGGGGGACGAAGAACACCCCAAGCAATGGGAGCCATTCTTCAGAGCAGCTGAAAATGAGATACAAGAGATTTTTGTGTGAATGCCTACATGGAAGATATATGCTACCTATACATATGCCTAGATACCACAAGATAGAGAAAACAGTAGTTTCAAATATAAGCCCCACCTGGGAGAAATGGATGACTCTGGGTCAAGAGATATAAAAGATAAAGTGAGAATAATTTTGTCACACCAAAATGAAAGAAAGCTATGTTACTGGGGAGTCATGTCAAAAGAACATAGAAGACAAATTGAGGCGACTACCACCAGCCCAAAAAAAGGGACAATTTAATAAGTATCAAAAAGAATAATGACTGCAATGGACTGAAATGCAAAAGGCAAATATGTTAAAAATCTATAAATTCAAAATATTACACAGGTACACACATGTGCACACATGTGGGCACACATCCCACATTAGTGACCTTTGGAGTATGTTAGGGCATCAACTCTTCTGAAAACACACACATAAAGGAAAATAATCAAATGTTTATATATAAGCTATATTTTAGGGCAACTTAAAACTAGTAAGGGAAAATTCTTCTTTATAAAATAATTCCATCTAATAAATACAGAATGAATGACAATATTATATTATCATTTTGAAACCTCTAATTAAATAACGGATGCAGGCAGTTTGCTATCAATGGCAGGTAAAAACATTAGATAAAAGCTTAATGGAGAAAGTTATAATGAAGGAATCATGCTGACATCATCTGAACACCTTATACAGACTTAACAATCACAAAAAGACAACCAGACATTCTCCTCCTGATGTGATATGACAGGATATACACAGTACCACCCATGAATTGTTCTTGCCAACTCTCAAACGTTAATCTGTTCAAGACTCTAGATCTTACTACCAATTTTCAGCAAATATATACTCAAGGAACATGCTCAACAACACCATGAAAATACAATTAGAATGTGGGTGGTTTTACTGGACATGTGACCCAGTTTAACAACAACAGCAACAAAATAGCAAAAAAAAAATAAGAGGAGGGAACTATTATAACTTAACAGACTTATCAACCAAAGGCTGAAGACGTTGACTGGATCCTGATTCAAATAAACCCACTGAAAATAGATCATTATAAGACTATTGGGGTAGTCAAATTGCATATTAAGAAAATATTAATTAAGATTTGATAATGGTATTATGGCTATCATTTCTTTGTCTTTTCTCTTAAAGATGCATATTAATGAAATACTGTCTTAGACTTACCTAAAAATAATCCAGCATTTGGAGGGTATGAGGAATGAAGGAAGACAGACAAAAACAAGTTTGAGCACTTGTTGATGACTGCTGAGCTGGATGATTAGGTACATGAGGGGAATCATTATCTTAGTCTAGTTTTGAATAGGTTTGAAATTTTTGAAAATAATTTTTAAAAAGTCAGGTGCAAAATGAAAACCAGAGAGGCAGATGTTCTAAGTTTGAGATGATGATTTGTGATCAGGTTGCTTCTCTTGTGAGAACCAGAAATGTGGCTATTCTTTAAAGCCTTCTCTGAGGTGATCCAAAGCAGGGAATTTTACAATGATAATGATATCACAAACACCATAAAGAGATTATTTTATAAAAAAGGAGCAGAAAATTGAAAAAAAAATTAAAAGCATTGATCAGTTCCTACAATCTTAACACAGTACAACTGAAACAAACATGGAAATCTATAAGCTAAAAGCAGCACATCTCTAGCTTCAAAAAGACACCTGTACGAATTACACGAGTTTGTTAGGCGTTCAGCGAATATCCTAGTCTGCACCATATCATCTCTCACCTGGATTTCCACAACATCCACTTATTTGGCCTCAATTTCCTCAAGATTACAATGAAAGTTAAAAAGAATATCTGTAAAGCATTAGGTACAACCGCTGTCACAAAGTAGGTATTCAATAAATGGGGACAATTTATCAGCCATTTAACACACATTTGTTAAGTTCCTCTTAAGCCAAGCAGTCTTCTTTTCTTGCTGATCTCCTGTCTCTTTACTCCAATTCATTTTCCACACTGACATGTTTCTGACTGTGCCTCTTTCCTGCATGCATAAAGCCCAAACTCTTTACTCATTCATTCTGTTGTTCAAATACCAATTAAACACCAATCATGTGTCAAACAGTTTTAATTCGCTGGAATGCCTGTTCCTACACTTGCCAATTCACTCTGTATTTCATAAAGTTATATTTCTAAGCCACAGATTTTATTGTTAACATTTCTCTAAATACAAGATAAAATTCAAAATTTTCATTTGTATCACTTGTTCTGAATTCCTACAATCTGCCAGTCTTTGTAGACATAAAGTCAAATATGATGGGTGCTTGGCTCTCAAGAAACTTTCCATCTAATGGTAGAGACAAGCCATGAAAACAGAGAGGAGAGCCAGCACTAAATCAAAAAGGAAAAATGTGAGGATTCCCAAAAGCAGTACTGCTGAACAAGTTATAACTTGGACTCAAGGCTTTGCTTCGAAGATCAATTCCAGCCATTTCATCTATAACCCTAGTACACCTGTAAAATTCTCACTGTTCTCCCCAAATGTTATGCATTTGCATACCTTGGAGCCTCTGAGTACTGGTATTTTGAAACTAGGTAGAGGCAGATCACTTACTAGCTGGGTAAGTTTGGCAAGTTAGTTAACTCACTTTGGCCTCAGTTATTTCTTTTATTAAGCTGTGATAACAATACTACTACTTCATAAGGCTGTTCTGAGAATTAACTAAGATAAAAAATGTATAACACATATTACAGCTTATGGTATATATGCCCAATAAACGTAAACTACTATAATTGTTTTCTTGAGTCAAAATTGAAATCTTTCATTAAGACAGCCTATCCAATCATAAGATTCCTATCAACATCTTTCAAAAAAAAAAAATCCTCGAATTTTCCTTGCATGAGGAACTGAGTCACTGAGCGTTAAGCCTCAAAAGATACCCTAAATGATGGCTTAGAACAGTGGTTTTCATTTTTTTTTTTTACAACCTCCAATAAGAGAAATTTCACACTGCTAACCAGCATGTGCCCACATGCATACACACACACACACACTGATACATGTGTACATATACACACATGTGTATATATGTGTGTGTACAACAGAAGTCAAAAAAAGTAACACTTAGCTCTTCTACATGAAAAGTACTCATACTTCCTATCCTATTATTTTTTTTAAATGTTGGCCCCAACCCACTAAATTGATTTTATGACCCACATTGGGGGAAAAAAAAAAACTGATTTAGATTACTTTCCTCATCACTTTTAAAGAGGGTGGTCTATTTTTAATTCGTTATTCCTATTATTGCACACTACTTACAAAGTATTGCTGAGTAGGTAACACTGAACTTAGCTTTTAAGTATTCATATAACTACGGTGCTACATCATATGCAGCTTAAAATACTTTCTGATCATCTTCTTAACAAAAATCCACGTCCATCTGGTAATGTCTGGGTTAATCAAGAAAGCATTACTAAACATGGGCTATTAACTAAAGTCTACCTAAGAGGACTAAGGCTTTTCCTCTTTGTAATGGCAAAGTGCCCCATGATTCAAGACTGAGTCACTCTGACCACAAATGGAATATTAACATGCTCTTAAAGATATCAACAGTTGGCCTCTCGGTTCAGTAAGAAAGCACTGGCATTATTAACTTCTCTACCCACAAATAAGACGCCTGCTGGGAAATTCCATCTCCTCAAAAGAAACATTTGGCAATGGTGTCCAAGGGAAAAAGTGAAGTCTGGAATTAAAAGCTCATATACAACGGTATCCAGAATTTCTGTTCATCAAATTGCTATATTAAAGATGGTGACAATAAAAAGTAAGTAATAAGAAAACACCTGTAGCTCACAAAACTTACAATCAAATCGAGAAAGAGGCTGTAGAGAAAAATACAAGAAGATAAAGGGGTAGAACACTTACATCTGCACTTTCACTACTGGGCCGAGAAGCATCTCCACTGCCATAGTCAATTCTGCCTAGTCCATCACCAGGATCTGCTTCTATTTCACTGACTGCTAGCCCATCGCCTAATGGCTTGGAGGATGTAACTGCAGCTCCATCCTAAAACAGATCAAGCACACACACACACACACACACACACACACACACACACACACATTAAAAACAAACAAACAACAAAAAACCCTTTCATTATGGACTGTATAAAGAAACAGAGTTGCACTGCAACCTCAATGGAGACTGTTTAAATTCACCCAGTTTGATATAATCAAGAATGCTAAAAGCTCTAAAAGTCAAAAGCGTAAATGACTACTAATTCTGGGGTTCTCAAATGGCATGACCTTAAAGACAGGGAAAGTGGTATTTCAGTAAAGAGAATAAAATCTCAAACTTCAAATAAAGCAAAAAGATAAAACAGTTTAACATATAATTTATATTCCCTGCCCTTTAGTAAAGATTATGACACTATATAACTTGTGGTTAACTGCCTTCCAACACTTTAGAATTTCAATAAATTGCCAATTCTGGGACACACTGCTATACCATAAATTATTATAAGCTTTTAAATCAGGAACAACAGTTTTACTATTCAAACAGAGTAAGATTGTTGTCTTTGCTCAGTAATAACCACAACATTAACTGTCGATATTACTGAGGCGGAATACTCAAAACTTCATATAGCTAATGGGATTAAAAGTAACAACAACAACAAAAATGTGTAATGAGAAGTACACTGAACCAGGAAGTCGGGAGGCCTTACAGATGTGTGACCTTGTTTGAGTAACTTAACCAATTTAGGCCCTAGTTTTCTCAACCATTGCAATGATTTTTTTTTAACTTTAAAATGAGCAGATTAGGATAGATGATTTCAAAGAATCCTTTTAGTTCTGTGAACCTACAGACCTAACTCATGAAGAATAACAAGTAAGCAGCTTTTACTCATTTCTCCATATCCCCAATCTAAATATTATAGAACATAAATCTGGTTGATGTATAAACGCTAAGCTATTTTTCTAGTGAGACTACCATCTTCAAAACATATCTATATAGCAAGTCTATTGAAATCTATTTTAAAATTAGAATAAAAATAGTTATTAATATGAATGTGCTTTGAATTCATCAGACTGGGTTTAAATACCAGTTCCATCACGTTTGAGCTACATGACCTCAGACAAGTCATTTAATTTCTCTGAGTTTCTCTAAGTGTTTATGTAAAATGGGGGGAAACAACAGTAACATCTAATCTCAAAGGGTGTTGTGCAGATTAAATAAGAAAAATCGTACGTCCCTACTTAAAAAGATAACTGCCGTTCTGTTTCACAATGGCAGAATACATCTCAAAAATGTAAATATATGTATCTAAATATATTTTTGTAATCTGTGATATCAAAGCAAAAACACTCAATTCTTTCTAAAATTACTGTGGAACAAAGAAGCATGGTATCATGAGCAAGCAAACAATGAGAAGCCCACATTTCTTTTAGTTAATCATTATTTCTGTAACATCCAACACAGGACCTCCTGTTGGCCTATGCTAGAAAAAATAACTTTAAAAAAAGGCAACTGCAACACTCTCTGACACATTCCCAGAAGAAAATTCTCCTGCAAAAGGTTGGGTAGCACTTTTAATAGCGATGCTACCTGAGCAGAGCCTGTGGCTTTGGATAACTGCTCTTGCAGTTGAGGAATGTGTTTCTTGGCCTCTTGGATCTCTTTTAGCAATCTTTGGGCAGGTGTTCGGCTGTAATCTTCCTGCAATAACTGAAAAGTTATAAAAATATTTCAAGAATTAATTACTTATGTCAAGAAAATCTTTAAAAGTCTATTCTTAATCAATAAAATAGCTGATGGCGTTGATTACAATAGTGCTTAATTATGATTATAATAAATACCAACTCAACTATGCCCACTCACATTTTTACTAGCCTATAAAACAGCCCCATTTCTAACTTAGTACCTGTAGCCGTTCTTGTTCTTTCTGTAACATTTTTCTCAGAATTTCTACTTTCTGGTTATGAACCACATTGTTTTCCTCCTAGAAAAAGACAAAAAAACAAACAAAAAGACAAGAACCAATACAAGGAAAGTGAAACTAAGTATCGAAAATGAGTCGTACAATGTTACATCTCAGCTCCAATTTTCAATACCTATCAGGATTTTCTTATTTCTGGTGGTTATGAAGACAAACTTTTAAACGTGACACTTAAAGATAAAAGGTTACAGGGAAATGTCAACTCTTCTATTTCACTTTTGCTAAACTACGTTCAAAAAACATTAAATATTGATATTAGTTGAAAAAATGAAGTTGCCTTAAGTATAAGACTAATATCTTGGGCTTCCCTGGTGGCACAGTGGTTGAGAATCTGCCTGCTAATGCAGGGGACACGGGTTCGAGCCCTGGTCCACAAAGATCCCATATGCCATGGAGCAACTAAGTCCGTGTGCCACAACTGCTGAGCCTGTGCTCTACAGCCCGTGAGCCACGACTACTGAGCCCACGTGCCACAACTACTGAAGCCTGCACGCCTAGAGCCCGTGCTCCGAATGAGAAGCCACCGCAATGAGAAGCCTGCGCACCGCAACGAAGAGTAGCCCCTGCTCACTGCAACTAGAGAAAGCCCAAGCACAGCAACAAAGACCCAACGGAGACAAAAATAAATAAATAAATAAATAAATAAATAAATAAATATTTTTAAAAAAAGAAAGAAAAAAAGAATAATATCTTACACTTTCCCTCCTTTGGATTTTTACTATCAACCCCCGTGCATGGTTCAAATTCCCAGTATTTCCTACCTGAAGTATTAAGACAGATCCCTAATTCATCTCCTGTCATTTCTCCTTGTTTTACAACCCTATAATATTTTATCAAATACGTCTTCCTAAAATCCTGTTATAATCACATCACTCTCTTCCTCAAAAAATTTGTAATATATTCTTACTGCCCATTCAGTTACTTGTAAATTAGCCTCGTAGTTGTGACTTTTCAAAATAAATAGTCTTACTTTTTTCTACTTTTTCCTCATCTCCTACTTCATAAATCTTTAACAGGCAACCAGCCAAACAAGAGTCCTGGCTATTTCCCCAAAATACTTGATGCTTTCTTGGCTCTTTACGTCTGTTAATCCTGCTTCCTCTACCTGGGTTGCCTTCCTCCCCACTGCCACCATTAGAATGTTAACTGTTTTTCAAGGCTCAATTTAAATAATAGCTTTCCATAAAGTCATTCCTTATCACAACTGGATGTGCTTTCTCCCTCCTTTGAAATCTCATAGAACTTAATATTTTCCTTCTCATAATGTCTACAGCTGCCTCTGTAGTAAAATTACTTGTATACTCTTGATTCAATCTCAAACAACAAAGGTTTATTAAGTACTTAGTACTATATGCCAAGCAATATTTCAGGCTCTGGGGACACAACAATAAATAAAATAAACAAAAAGACCCTGTCCTCTTAGAGTATATATTCTAAGATAACAAAGGACCTTGAACATAGGATATCTTAATTATATTTTTGTGAGTGGCACCCTGTTTTGTATATGGCAGGTGTTAAATATTTGTTGAATTATATCTGCTATCTCAATACCCTGTAATCATTCCAAATTATTAGGTAATTATTTTTATCAGCAAGTTATTTTCTAGAATCTTAAACTTAAATTTGTTTATCAACTCAACACTTTGAAACTCAACATGAAGCAAAAGCATTATTATACAACTGAGCATTTACAAAGACGTTTTCCCACTCTTACCCCCATGAGCACAGGACTAGTAATTCTCTCCATATTCCCAGATGCTCCAGGTGAATGAGGGGATGTCATGATGGGAGACATATGTCCAACGACTGATGGCTCTACTTCAGAATCAGCAAGTGGAAACTGGGGCGACCCAGGTGGGCGTCCCTGAACAGTGAGAGCTACATAGGAACCCGCTTGGGGTGGGCAGATGGAAGAAAGGGGAGGGAAGGGAAAATAACACTGTCAAAAAATTTTTACTACTCAATCTTTGATAGTTCTAAAAGATCCAGTTATATGAGAAAGTTTCATCATCTGCTAATCATTTCTCCACAGAAAAAGAATCCTATTTGTCATTTCTCTTTTATGGCTCCCCTAAAATTCTAAAAGAACAATGCAATTTTCAGATAGCAAATCACTTACTCATAAGGTCAGATATTACTTAAAAGCAAGTAAGATTTATAACTCCAGTAATTTTTTTTTAATTTAGAGAAGAATAAGTTATTATCAACTATCTACTAACGGCTATGTTCAATCAATTTCTCAAATGCAAATTTTAAAAATCACCATATTAAGATGATACTAATTAGACAAGGTTTAACTAATTTTCTGTAATGATACAATTTTAAATTAACTTTAAAAAATGTGTGTGACAAGAAATATCCGACAAAAAGCAGAAGAAAAAACTCACAACAAATAAGTTGTGAGTTTTAATTTTAAAAATTTGGAGAAGACAAATTCACTAGGCATTTTACAGGGAAAAAACTATGGAAAGCAAAATTACCCATAACCAGAAAGACTCTGAAACAGACATTCATGAGTTATCTAGAATCAAGAAGAAATAATGCTTTCCAAATAAAAAACTTTTCTAGATAACTGACCTTTAATGACAAAATCTTTCTCTTAGACTTTTCAGTAGAACTTTAAATTGTATTTCATACTTTTTCTCCCAATTTAATCCTCCCATGAAACTCGCTGGTAATTATTTCACAGTGTTTGGGGTTCTAAAAAATTTTTTATACTTAATGATCACAAATGCTGTGATACTGGGGAGATTTTAAGCACATACACTTTTTAAAGTTTTTCAGTCATATTTCTCTCTGTCACAAAGTCATCTAATATATCTTATTGACTTATCCATGTGCTTGGTTCTCATAGCCTCCTCGTTCTTCCCTTCTCTTCTTTAGATGTTTTTAAACTGGTTTGATTTGAAATCACTTTTATTATGTCTAGAATATGCATTGAAGAGTAGGACATGAGGGAGCTCTACTACAAGTATAGCCCACAGGGTTTAGGCATTTCAAATTTATATCTGTTTTCGATACTCAGAGTGTTTTATGCTTATTTTGAGTTTTTAGCTAGGCTCTTGTTATTGGATAAGTAATCTATTGCTACAGTCTTAGGATTTAATTTTTTAAGTAAAATTGATATTGGAACAAGTAAAATATATAACCTAAAAAGCTAAAGAAATAATCTTTTCATACTCTGCAACAGTTAGTTACCAAGCATATATTTATTATCATAAACCATCATATTTATGTAGTACATAAAAATTCATAAATCACAATCTCATTAAATAAGTAATCAAATTTATTCTAGTATGAGGATCTAATTCTGATCATCCCATTGCTTTTTAAAATGTACTAAAGTTAAGAACTAAGATCAAAGTGATCATTTTAGAGCACTGGTACTCTGATGAAGAGATAAAGGGATTCACAGGTTGCTTTATCTGAGCAATAATAAGGCCAAGAAGGATTTGTTTATTAAATTTATTCTAAAGATGTCCACTTAATGAAAAGAAGTAATATTAAATAAAAAAGTAGTGTTTCTGCTTGGCCATAAACAACTATCTCTTAACTGTAGTCTATTACACTGTGAAATAGTCTGATGCAGAAGACTACAAATTCTTAACCCTGGAGATTTCCAAGAGAAGACCACTCCCCTGGATTATTTAATCATTTACTTATCTGAGGGAACATGATTATGCTACATGATTTTGAAAGTTCCATTTCAGTTCATCCAGGCCACTGTGTCTGATTTCTCAACCTCTTCTCTTTCAGGTCAACTCATGCATTTCTTTCAAATATACTTTCATTATTACCAAGAATAACAAGGATATTATAATCAACCACATAAATGAAGTGGACTAAAGATAGTTATTAGTAAATTAAGAATTTTCACCTCAGACTTTCCTTTAATACAGGGGTCAGTAAACTCCAGCCAAGGGACTAAATTCAACCCACAGATTGTTTTGGCAAATATTTAGTTTTACTGAAACACAGCCATACCCATTCATTTATGCATCGTCTATGGCTGCTTTCACATTACAATGAGAGTCGAGTAGTAGATTATCTGACCCACAAAGCCTAAAAAATTTACTATCCGGCCTATTGCAGAAAATGTTTGCTTATCTTTGCTATAAGGGTTTCAGAAAACAAAACTGAGGATAACATTCACCTACATTTGATTAGCTTCACCACTTCCAGATGGTTTGAATGAGTCACCAGAGTTCCATTCACCTGTAAGAAAATGAAAATAGTGTCTGTCAGATAATTCTAGTTGAGACAATTAAATTGACTTCAGGAATTATCATATGTAATACAACCAATTATAACATAGTAAACAGGACTATATTAAAATGCATATATATTTGGTTCAATAGTCACTTTTACCACTATTCTATAAGGTATACTCAGCAACAAAATGAACTTGAGCACAAAAAAAGGCCTTGATTTAAAGAGATGCAAGAGCTGGGGTGGGGGGGCGGATATGGGGATATATGTATACATATAGCTGATTCACTTTGCTATACAGCAGAAACTAACACACCATTGTAAAGCAATTATATTCCAATAAAGATGCTTAAAAAAATAAAAAGGATGTTATAACTATTATAACTTATTCACCATGAAAAATGACAAAACATACTATGCAACAGATCTGCAAATCCTTCACAGTGAAGAACCCTTGCAAATTAAAAACTCCCTTTGCTTTTAATTACAAATTCGCTGATTTTCCAAAGGCATAATAAATTTTTTAAAAGATGAATAAGCAATATTTCTCCAATAATATTCAATTTACTATTAGTTTTCCAATCATCACCTAACCTTTACAAAGAAAATTAATTTTCAGACACGCTAAATGTAGGACGTGTTATCCAAAGTTTCCACTAAACCAAACAAATTAAGGTAAAAATATCAAACATGAATCTAACATTATTTTTTCTCTGATGCAAGTAACACTAATTTTTACAAGTTCAAATATATCGGGGTATAAAATAGAAGTAAAAGTACACTTGTCATGCCCACCAGAGATGATCACTGTTAAGCATGATGTTTAATCTGAGACATATTCTAGCATACACACACCAGATACACAGACACACATACATATACTTTGTAACTGCCTTTTCCTGCAAATAAAAAAGCACTGTTTTATTACATTATGGACGTCTTTCAATATAGGTACAAACAGACCTAATCTATTCTTTTTAAAAGCTGGAGGTGAAATGCAATTTATTTCTTTAGCCCTCAGTATACGCATATTTAGATTGTTTACAAGTTTTCGATACAATAAAGCTTAAATTAATTTTCCTGTACACGTATCGCTTCACATTTAAACACCTATTACCTTAGATAAGCTCCTAAAAGCAAAATTGTGGTCAAAGGTTATATACTTTTTTAAAATATGTAACTTTTGATACATATTCACAAATTTCCATCCAAACAGATTTCACCTAATTTATATTCACAACAAGTTTATGAGAGTAGCCATTTTACCACACCCAAACTATGCCAAATGTGTATCATTAATCTTTAACATTTCTGACAACCAAATATATTTTCACCTATCATTTAATTTCTACTTCTTTCTTATCAGTGAGGTTGGACATACCCTCATTGATATATTATTTCAATTACTTTGGAGAATTGCCTTATAAAATTCTTTGCCCTTTTTTCTGTCAGACTATTTATTCTTTTGTTAGTAATTTGAAAGTGCTCTTTACAATTAAGGCTATCATATTCTGTAATATGTTTCAAATATTTATTTCCAGATAGTTCTTTGTAAATATGTTCATGGTGCTTTTCCTGTATAGTAATTTGATTTTAAGTAATCACATTAGTTAGTTGTCTTAAGAGTAATTAGTGACTAATCCATTCTTTCCCTACTGATCAGAACTTAAGGGCTGTTTCTGGACTCTCTATTGTGTTCCACAGATAGGTCCATAGGTATAATAGAGTCACTTGCTTCAAATTAATCTGCACCATCTCACCTCACACTTATCCATACACATAATACCTTTGCAAAGTTCACTTAGAACAAATAATCATTTGGAAGCTTGACAAGGAATGGCACACCTCCCCAAATTTATTAATAAATTTTGAGGGAATTTCTTGCTAAGAGATTAACTTGGAGAAATATGATCTTTACAACAGAGAGTTATGACTCCATTTATTCAAGCCTTTTATTATGCTTTTCAGTAAAGGGTAACGTTAATTTTAGAATGAATGAAATAAGTTTTTATAGTCAATAAATCCATCATATATAATCTGTAGCTTTTAATAAAAATCCAAGTTAAAAAAATCAAGATATGGCTAATATATGCTGTTTTTTAATTCTATCGTAAATTCCATAATAGTCTTTTCCTTACCTTGATGATTCGATCACCTGTCTGTACGCCAGCCCGCATGGCTGCTCCATCTGTAAGAGAAATTAATTCTTAAAATGCAATTCATTTACCTTCACTGATAATCTTCTTGAAAAGAGGCAGTGTAACAGAATGGTTAAATACATGGATTGTAAAGTCAGGCAGACTTAGGTCCAAATCCTGCCTCTGCCACTCACTAGTTGGTTGGATGACCATGGACAGATTTTATGTTTTTTTTTACTCTAAGCCTCGATATCACCTGTAATATAGAGATAAAAAATACCTACCTCAAATTACAGCAACCAAGATAAAGGAAGTATTCAATACATGGTAATAGTAGTTCAAGATATTACTGTCATTTGGGAGAAACGGATGGATATTTTTGAGTCTACAGCCCCTTCTTTAATCTGTCTCTACCCAAATATCTCTGGTGCCATTAAGAAATAAAATTCCACAAACTTCTATAAGTGATGATGAGTAAAGTATCATGACTAAGGAGTCATATGATTTCTAAAACAATATAAGAACTGTTTTCTTTCCATAAAGTACAAAAGAAAATCAACTGGGGTAAATTCATGCCTATAACCGTAACACTAGAGACAACTCTAGCACAATAAGGCCATATGACCTGTAATGTATGTGATTATTTTATTCTAAGCAATAGACATTTTTAAACTATTCTATTCTTACTCTGCTCCCAAGTGACAAGACTGTTTTTAAAAATGCCTTGCCTTCTTTGACAGACTGTACGAACACTGGATTGTCTCCACTGACCGTCAGCCCAAATCCATTGTCATCCTTCTGGATGATCACACAACGCTGAACAAGACCTGCACAAGAACCAAAGGGTAAAGAGAGAAGGAAAGAGAAAACAGAGAAAAAGACAATAATTACATATTAGTAATGAACTGTAGTCTGTCTGGAGAAACACAAGGTAGCACATGAAACCAATATAAAAAATAAGAGCACTAACCCCATAAGCAAAACAAACACAAGAATACCACAAAGAATCATATATACTGGTTTCTCACAGGGGAGGTACAGCAGAATTGCTCCAAGATTAAAAACAGCTAAGGCAAACTGGAAAATATGAAGTATTAGAGAGGAGACAGACAGAATGCCCATTCACATCTATGCAATTAATTTGTAATATAAAATCCTCCCCCACCTCCCTGTGTTTTTGGTGCTCTAACTGGTGTTTAAACCCAAGATAATCAAATATTTTGGGACATTAGGCTAGAAGCATCCCATGGTAAACTCTAGAGAAGTCCAACCTTACTCTCAATAAAATATACTCAGAAAAACAGACTATAAAAAAGAAGGAGGTGCTTATAGAGCACCTGCAGCTCTTCTCCTGAAAGGGAGAAAGAAAAGGAAAAGTCCAAAGGAAAGAAAAGGAAAAGTCCAAGGGAAGAAAGACTTTGGCTCGTAGAAAAAATAAAAAGAAAAGAGAAAAAAAAGTAGGAAAGATAAAGAAAGAACCTGTGAGTTCAACCAACTCTTTGATTTCTTTCATATACTTACCTGATTCCTACAGAGAATTTGTTTTCCTTCTAGTTAAATAGCAAACAAAAATTGTCAAGGCAAGGTGAGAAAAAGAAGACCACAACCAAAGGAATAGGGACGTCCCAAAACAGAACCCTGATTAGTGCCCAGGGCTGTTTTATCGTAGATCAAGATCAGAAGATCCTGAACTATTTGTTAGCCAAAGATTTAATATATACTTCCAGCTTTTCAGAATCTAAGTGTTTTACCAAAAATCAGTATGCAAAACATGTAAACTAACACAAGTATAATGATTAAAAAACAAAAACTACTTCAAAATTAAGATTTTTATACAAAGAGCCATGATCTTTTAAATAAGTCTGATGTACAAAACAAAGGAAATGCTAAAGATTGCATGTTAATGAATATATATGCATATTTCTTGTTGTTAATGAAATGACACAAGTATGAGCCTACTACAGATGAAAAACTAGAATAACTGGATCCCAGAATAGAAAACACAAACTTGAACCTTAATTTATAACCCTACACAAAAATTAATTTACAGCAAATTATGGACCTGAACATAAAAGCCAAAACTTTTCATAAGAAAACATAGGAGAAAAGCTTCAAGACCTTAGGATAGGCAGAGATCTTTTAGGATGCAAAATGCATCCATAAAAGAAAAAACTGGTAAATGGGACTCAAAATTTTAAATAGCTGCTTTCCTAAAGACACTGATAAGAAAATGAAAAGGCAAGCACAGACTGGGAGAAAATATTTGCATTACAAATTATCTGATAAAGCACTTGTACCCAGACATATATTTAAAAAAACAACTCTACAACCCAATAATGGAAGACACATTTTAAAGGGACAAAAGATTTGAACAAAGAAAGATACACCAATGGCCAATAAGCACATGCAAAGGTGCTCAACATTTGCAGTCTTCAGGAAAATGCAAATTAAAACCATAATGAGATACCACTATACACTAACTGGAATGGCTAAAAATTAAAAGACTGATAAATACCAAGTGCTAACAAGGATGTGGAACAACTAGAACTCTCATACATTGCTGGTGGGAATGTAAAATGGTGGAAATTTCTTATAAAGGCAAGTATATATTTACATATGACCCAGCAACTTCACTCCTAAGATAAATGAAAACTCATGTCCACATAAAGACTGGTAAACAAATGTTCACAGCAGTTTTGCTCATAAGAGAAAAAAACTAGAAACAACTCAATTGTCCATCAACAGACAAATGGATAAACAAACTGTGGTACAGTCATTACAATAAAATACTACTTAGCAAGAAAAAAAGGGAACTACTCACACAGGCAACAAACACGGATGAATCACAAAAACATCATGTTAAGCAAAAGAAGGCAGATACAAAAGAGAGTACACACTACATGATTCCAGTGTAGAACAGGCAAAAAGTAAACTAGTAAGGAAAAGCAGATTAGTGGTTGCCTAGGGGCAGGATGGGGTGGAGAGGTAAGAATGACTGCAAAGAGACATGAAGGAACTTTTTGGGTTGATGGAAATGTTCTATACATTAATTAAGGTAATGGTTACATGAGTATTCATCTGTCAAGACTCAGTGAACTGTACACTTAAAATGAGTGCATCTTATTTTATGTAAATTAGATCTCAAAAAAGTTAATTTTCAACATTTAAAAATTGAGTGAGACCTCAATTCTAGAGACTACTAAGTACTAAACAGTATTTGAATTCACAGTGTCACCACTCCTACAAAATAGGAAACTGCAATGGGGTCAGAGGAAAGATAACCCATCAGAATTTAACCATTTTTCTTTTGTTTAATGTTGCTTCCTTCAACTAATTAGGAAAAACTCTAAATAGAATGGGTATAAATACATAAAATCAAGGAAAAAGACATTCTTTATAAATTTCTAGTACATAATACAATAAATATAAATATCAGAGAATAATGTTTTACAGGAATCTTTTAAAATGAACACCCACTTTTAGAAACATAAACATCTGATGCCTTTCTTTACAGTCATTTGAAATTTCAAAATAAATTACATACTTTGAATTTTTAAAAGTCAAGACAACTGCAGCACTGAATATATATATTTTTCGTGCTATAATCATCCCTCCCAGTTATCTCATCTCACTTCCAAAGGGCTGAAAATGAGTGAACTGAAGGATTCTAATATTGATGTTTCCTGTGCTAAGCCACTGGGCTTCTCAAGCAGACTTTCTTCCAGGTCCCTGTAGTGAATCGGGTACTTGTACACAATGAGGGAGAGGAGTAGTGGGGGTTAAGAGTTTGCTATGTTTATGTATTTCACTTGAATATAATGTACCTAAAGTATTTAGCTTAATGCCTGACAAATACTAAGGGTTCATAAATGTTAGGTATTATTTTATTATGACTAGGGGTGGGTTGTGCTTGGATTTTCCTGCTCAGAAATATATTACTCATTTACCCATGCCATCAATTAAAAATACATTTGTGGGGGCTTCCCTGGTGGCGCAGGGGTTGAGAATCCACCTGCCGATGCAGGGGACACGGGTTCGTGCCCTGGACCAGGAAGATCCCACGTGCCGCGGAGCAGCTGGGCCCGTGAGCCATGCCCGCTGGGCCTGAGCATCCGGAGCCTGTGCTCCTTAACGGAAGAGGCCACAGCAGTGAGAGGCCCGTGTACCACAAAAAAGAAAAAAAAGAATACATTTGTGTTAACGAACTCCTATCATTAATGTAAATGCTCCTCAGAAGGATCAATTCTCATTTATGACGTCTTTGTGTGAATTTTGTTTTGGTTTAATAGACCAGCAAATTACTTTGAGATGGGGAAGGAAGTAAGGAAATTTTACAGAGCTTCTTGTGATAGGTAACTTTAGAAGATGAGAGCATGACACCCTCAAGAAACAAATCATCTCCTCTTATAAAACTTTCCCTAAATAACAAGACTGTGTTAGGTGCCCCCTTCTAGACTCCCACTGCACCCTCTATTTACTCTCAGAGTATCTTTGTCACTCACAACTGATTTGTATTTGTTTTTATCCTCTCATTAGATTAAATACTCCCCTGAAAGGGTTCAGGGGCTCTATCTTGTGTACAAACTTATCTCAGGACCTGGTATATGTTCTGGCATAAAAGGAAATTTTTTTAAATTGCTAATGAATTAACGAAAATCACAAAAGTATAGGAGTCTAGAGATGAACGGAAGCTCAGAAAGGGAGGTGATCAGAGAGAAAAAAAATACGACTACACACAGTTAACTTTAGCAAATATGCTTAGGGTCCTAACAGACTGCTAAGCACTGAAAGAATTTATTAGGGTTGCCTCAGAATACTGCAAACCTGTATTCTCCAATTCAAAACTGTTCAGCATGATAACTTTCCCCTTTAATTCTACATTAAAAGGAGAAGATAAGGAACAAAGAAGAAAGAGGAAAAAGGGAAAGAGCTATGTGAGCATCATATTCATCTTTTTCCTCTCCTCAACACCACTATACTGTCCATTTAACAATATTATTATTCTAAGTCCATCTACTAATCTGAGACTCTGATATACTTGAATATCTAAGAATTACTAGACTACCAATACAAAAAGAAAACATACATACATAGCCAATTCAGAATCTGTAGAATTCAAATTACTGAAATGTTCTACTTATTGTAGACCAGAAGCTATTTTAACCCACCACACAGGATAAACTCCACCCTTAACATTGACATCACCAATACTGACTATCATATTTTTGAAATGTCCTTTTTGACAAAAAAAAAAATCCACTTTGCTTTAGCAAATTTGTATTGAGCATCTGTCTGCTCGTTATTTAACACTGTAACCTGCAGGTGTTATGAGGAATACAAAACAACTAGGAGTCTTTGCTCTCAAAGAACTTAAAATCTTGAAAGGGAAGGATAATAGAGAAACAAAGAGAGAAACAATCTAACTAAAATGATATGATAACAGGCCCTATATGTTATTAAAGAAGGGAGAGAGAAAAGGTGGACTCCTAATTCCAAAATAATCATTTTTGAATTTCATTAATTAAAAAAAAAAAAAACTTTCCATCATTTTAACTTTTTCTGGTTCTTACAAACACATATAACCCATGGTTGGTTTGTTGGCTTATTTTGCTAATTCCCTTATTCTCTGGTATAAAGAGTATTAATTATAATCACCATACAAGTGTGTTTATCTCTGAATTTTTTTTTTTTGCGGTACGTGGGCCTCTCACTGCTGTGGCCTCTCCCGTTGTGGAGCACAGGCTCCGGACACGCAGGCTCAGCAGCCATGGTTCAGGGGACCAGCCGCTCTGCGGCATGTGGGATCCTCCCGGACCGGGGCACGAACCCGTGTCCCCTGCATTGGCAGGCGGGCTCTCAACCACTGTGCCACCAGGGAAGCCCCATATGAACATTTTTTTCCACAACTATCTAGTTTTTTGTTTTTAAAAAAATAAATTTATTTATTTATTTTTGGCTGCATTGGGTCTTCGTTGCTGCGCGCGGGCTTTCTCTAGTCGCGGCGAGCGGGGGCTACTCTTCGTTGCGGTGCGCAGGCTTCTCATTGCGATGGCTTCCCTCGCTGTGGAGCACGGGCTCTAGGCAGCTGGGCTTCAGTAGTTGTGGCACACGGGCTTCAGTAGTTGTGGCTTGTGGGCTCTAGAGCGCAGGCTCAGTAGTTGTGGCGCACGGGCGTAGTTGCTCCGCGGCATGTGGGATCTTCCCGGACCAGGGCTTGAACCCGTGTCCCCTGAATTGGCAGGCGGATTCTTAACCACTGCGCCACCAGGGAAGCCCCACAACTATCTAGTTTTTAAGTGCATACGGAATATTGGTAACAAAGTGCATCTCTATTATCATGCTTACAAAAAAGCACTTCTTTTGTACCAGACTGTAAACTTCTAGAAAGCAGGTACAGTCTCCTATTTTCTTGATATCTATCCCTTAACATAGTACCTGGCATATAATAGGTGCTCAATGAATATTTACTAAGTAAATCTGAACTTATTTTATAAATAAATCATACTCAGTCACTTTTCAGGAAACAGTAAAATCATATCCATGAAAACTATGCCAAGTAGAGAAATACTCCTACACAGACACTAACCTTCTGCCCTGGCTAAATTCTAACCAAAGTAATTTGATACTCCATCTACCCTAAAATAACTCCTCTAGTTCTTTACTTCCTGCCTTTTAAGGAATATGATATTTCACCTGGAAGCTGATAATAAATGTCATGCTTCATACTATCAGTGAAGTAAAGATAGATGGTCTACCAAATTTATGTAAATATTATCCTTTCCTATTTTTTTTCTCTTTAGAAACAAAGGACATGTTTTCCTGTTATAATAATGTGACTTTTTTTCTTTTTAAATGCTTTTTTACTGAAGTACCATTAATTTATAATATTCTGTTAGTTTCAGGTATACAGCATAGTGATTCAGTATTTTTGTTATAATCTATTACTACAAGATACTGGATATAGTTCCCTGTGCTATACAGTATATCCTTGTTGCTTATCTATTTTATATATAGTAGTTTATATCTATTAATTCCATACCTCAAATTTGTCCCTCCTCCCTTCCCTCTTTCCTTTGGTAACCAAAAGTTTGTTTCCTATATCTGTGAGTCTGTTTCTGTTTTGCATATATTGATATATTCATTTGTATTATTTTTTAGATTCCACATATAAGTGATATCATACAGTATTTGTCTAAGCATAATGCTCTCTAGGTCCATCCACATTGCTGCAAATGGCATTATTTTTCTTTTATGGCTGAGTAATATTCCTTGGTGTGTGTGTATGTGTCTCTATGTGTGTGTATACACAAGACATCCTTTTTTTGAAACTGAACTATAGTTGACCTACAATATTGTGTTAACTCCAGGTGTACAGCTAAGCGATTTAGTTATATACATATATATATTTTCAGATTTTCCATTATAGGTTATTACAAGATGTTGAGTGTAGTTCCTGTGCTATATACATCTTCTTAATTCAATAATCTGCTGACAAGCACTTGAGTTGCTTCCAAATCTTGGCTGTTGTAAATAGTGTTGCTATGAACATTGTGGTGCACATGTCCTTTCAAATTAGTGTTTTCGTTCTTCCAGATATATAACCAGGAGTGGAACTGCTGACTCATATGGCAGTTCTATTTTTAGTTTTTTAAGGAACCTCTAAACTGTTTTCCACAGTGGCTGCACCAATTTACATTCCCTCCAATGGTGTACAAGGGTTCCCTTTGCTCCACATCCTCTCTAACACTTATTTGTAGACTTTTTTTTTTTTTTTTGCGGTACACAGGCCTCTCACTGTTGTGGCCTCTCCCGTTGCGGAGCATAGGCTCCGGACGCGCAGGCTCAGCGGCCATGGCTCACGGGCCCAGCCGCTCCGCGGCATGTGGGATCTTCCCGGACCGGGGCACGAACCCGTGTCTCCTGCATCGGCAGGCGGACTCAACCACTGCGCCACCAGGGAAGCCCTAGACTTTTTAATGGTAGCCATTCTGACAAGTGTGAGGTGATACTTCATTGTGGTTTTGATTTGCATTTCTTAATAATTAGCAATGATGAACACCTTTTCACGTGCCTGTTACCCATCCGCATATCTTCTTTGAAAAATGTCTATTCAATTCTTCTGCGCATTTTTTGATTGGTTTGGGTTTTGTTTTGTTTTGTTTTTCAATATTGAATTGTATGAGCTGTTTGTATACTTTGGATATTAACCCCTTGCTGGTCACATCATTTGCAAATATTTTTCCCCATACCATAGGTACTCTTCGTTTTCTGCTGTGCAAAACTTTTAAGTTTAATTAGGTCCCACTTGTTTATTTCTGCTCTTATTTCTTTTGCCTCAGGAGACTGATCCAAGAAAACTTTGCTACAATTTATATCAAAGAGTGTTCTGCCTATGTTCTCTTCTAGGAGTATTATGGTTTCAGATTTTCCATTTAGGTCTTTAAACCATTTTGAGTTTATTTTTGTATATAGTGTGAGGGAATGTTACAATTTCATTGTTTTACACATGGCTGTCCAGCTTTCCCAGCACAACTTGTTGAAGAGACTGTCTTTTCTCCATTGCATACCTTGCCTCTTTTGTTGTAGATTAATTGATTGTAGATGCATGGATTTATTTCCGGGCTCTCTATTCTGTTCCATTGATCTATGTGCCTGTTTCTGTGCCAATACCATGCTGTCTTGATTACTGTAGCTTTGTAGTATAGTCTGAAGTTTGGGAGGGTTATACCTCCAGTTTATTCTTTTGTCTCAGGATTGCCTTGGCAATTTGAGGTCTCTGGTAGTTCCATATAAATTTTAGAATTATTTGTTCTAGTTCTGCAGAAAATGTCCTGGGTACTTTGATACGGACTGCATTTAAATCTGTAGATTGCTTTGGATAGTATGGCCATTTTAATATTAATTCTTCCAATCCAAGAGCCTGGGATATCTTTCCATTTCTTTGAATCATCTTCAATTTCCTTCATCAGAGTTTTACAGTTTGCAAAGTAAAGTTCTTTCACTTCCTTGCTTAATTTTATTCCTAGTAATTTTATTTTTTTGATGTGATTTTAAACAGAATTGTCTTTTTTACTTTCTCTTTCTGATATTTCATTATTAGTGTATAGGAACACAACAGATTTCTGTATATTAATCTTGTATCCTGCATCATTCCTGAATTCATTTATTAGTTCTAGTAGTTTCTCAGCAGAGAATTTAGTATTCTCTATAATAGAGTATCATGTCATTTGCAAAGAGTGACAGTTTTACCTCTTCCCTACTAATCTGTATACCTTTTATTTATTTTTCTTTTCTGATTACTGTGGATGGGACTTCCAATACCATGTTAAACAGAAGTGGTGAGAGTGAGCATCCTTGCCTTGTTTCTGAATTTAGCAGGAAGGCTTTCAGCTTTTCACTGTTGAGTATTACGTTGGCTGTGTGTTTGTTTTACCTTTACTATGTTGAGATATGTTCCCTCTATACCCACTTTGATGGGAGTTTTCATCATGAATGGATGCTGAATTTTGTCAAATGCTGCTTCTGCATCTGTTGAGATGATCATGTGACTTTTGTCTTTCCTTCTGCTAATGCGGTGTATCACATTGATTTGTGTATGCTGAACTATCCTTGTGACCCTGGAATAAATCCAACTTGATCATGGTATATGATCCTTTTTATGTATTGTAGGATTTCGTTTGCTTATACTTTGTTGAGGATTTTTGCATCTATATTCATCAAAGATACTGGCCTGTAATTTTTTATAATGTCTTTGTCTGGTTTTGGTATCAGGTGGCCTCATAGAATGAATTTCGGAGTGTTCCCTCCTCCTCAATTTTTTGGAATAGCTTAAGAAGGATAGGTATAAGTTCTTTATATGTTTGGCAGGATTCCCCTGCAAAGCCATCTGGTCCAGGACTTTTGTTTGCTGGGAGCTTTTTTTTTTTTAATTATAGACTCAACTTCACTTCTAGTGTTCAGTCTGTTCAAGTTGTCTGTTTCTTCTTGACTCAGTCTTGGCAGGCTGTACGTTTCTAGAAATTTGTCCATTTCTTCTAGGTTGTCCGATTTGTTGGCACATACCTGTTCATGGTATTCTCTTATGATTTTCTGTATTTCTGTGGTATCAGATGCTATTTCTCCTCTTTCATTTCTTTTTTTTATTTGTTTGTTTTGTTTTTTGGTATTTTTTTAATTGAAGTATTGTTGATTTACAATGTTGTGTTAATTACTGTTGTACAGCAAAGTGACTCAGTTATACATATATACACATTCTTTTTCATATTCTTCTCCATTATGGTTTATCACAGGATATAAAATATAGTTCCCTGTGCTATACAGTAGGACATAAATGTTTATCCATTCTATATATACCAGTTTGCATCTGCTAATCCAAAACTCCCAATCCATCCCTCTCCCACCCCTCTCTCCCTTGGTAATCACCAGTCTATTGTTTACGTCCGTAATTCTGTTTCTGTTTCATAGATAGGTTCGTTTGTGTCATATTTTAGGTTCCACATATAAATGATATCATATGGTATTTGTCTTTCTCTTTCTGACTTACTTCACTTAGTATGATAATCTCTAGCTGCATCCAAGTTGCTGCAAATGTGGCATTATTTTGTTCTTTTTTATGGCTGTAGTATTCCATTGTATATATGTACCACATCTTCTTTATCCATTCATCTGTCAATGAAAGTTTGTTTCCATGTCTTGGCTATTGTGAATAGTGCTGCTATGAACATAGAGGTGCATGTATCTTTTCGAATTATAGGTTTGTCTGGATATATGCCCAGGAGTGGGATTGCTGGAACATATGATGATTCTATTTTTAGTTTTCTGAGGAACCTCCATACTGTTTTCCACAGTGGCTGCACCAACTTACATTCCCACCAAAAGTGTAGGAGGGTTCCCTTTTCTCCACACCCTTTCCAGCATTTGTTATTTGTAGACTTTTTAATGATGGCCATTCTGACAAGGGTGAGGTGGTACCTCATTGTAGTTCTGATTTGCATTTCTCTAATACTTAGCGATGCTTAGCATCTTTTCATGTGCCTATTGGCCATGTGTATTTCTTCTTTGGAGAAATGTCTATTTAGGCCTTCTGCTCATTTTTCAATCGGGTTGTTTTTTGTTGTTGTTGTTGAGGTGTATGAGCTGTTTGTATATTTTGGAAATTAAGCCCTTGTTGGTCACATCATTTGCAAATATTTCCTCCCATTCTGTAGGTTGCCTTTTCATTTTGTTTATGGTTTCCTTTGCTGTGCAAAAGCTTATAAGTTTGAACAGGTCCTATTTGTTTATTTTTGTTTTTATTCTCTTTCATTTCTCATTTGCATCCTTTTTTCTTCTTAGTGAATCTGGCTAAAGGTTTATCGATTTTATTTGTCTTTTCAAAGAACACCTTTTGGTTTCATTAATCTTTTCTATTGTTTTATCTCTAATTAATTTATTTCCTCTCTAATCTTTACTATTTCCTTCCTTCTACTGACTGTGGGCTTTGTGTGTTCTCTTTCTAAATCTTTTAGGTGGTTAGGTTGTCATTTGAGATTTCTCTTGTTTCTTAAGAAAGGCCTGTATCACTATAAACTTCCCTTAGAATTGCTTTTGCTGCACCCCATAGATTTTGGAAAGTTGTGTTTTCATTTTCATTTGTCTCAAGGTATTTCCCAATTTCCTTTTTGATTTCATCATTCACCCATTGGTTTTTCAGTAGCATATTGTTTAGTCTCTACATGTTTGTTCTTTTCCTGTAGTTGATTTCTAGTTTCATACTGTTGTGGTTGGAAATTATGCTTGATATAATTCCTATGCTCTTAAATTTGTTGAGGCTTGTTCTGTAACCTGGTATGTGATCTATCCTGGAGAACGTTCCATGTGCACTTCAAAAGAATGTGTATTCTACATTTTTGGGGGGAATGTGGTGTCCTGTAGGTATCAATTAAGTCAAAGTGATCTACTGTGTCGTTTGAGACCTCTGTTGCCTTACTGATTTTCTGTCTGGATGATCTGTCCATTGAGGACAGTGGGGTGTTAATGTCTCCTACTATTACTGTATTACTGTCAGTTTCTCCCTTTACATCTGTTAGTATTTGCTTTGTATATTTAGGTGTTCCTATACTGGGTGTGTATATCTTAACGAGTGTAATACCCTCTTCCTGCATTGATCCCTTCTTCATTGTATAATCCCTTGTATTGATTCCTTTATCCCTTCTCTGTCATTATAGCTTTCGTCTTAAAGTCTACCTTGTCTGATATGAGTATTGCTACCCCCACTTTCTTGTTGTTTCTGTTTGCATGAAATATCTTTTTCCATCCTCTCACTTTCGGTCTGTGTACATCTTTCACCCCGAGGTGAGTCTCTTGTAGGCAGCATATTGAAGGCTCTTGTTTTCTAATCCAGTCAGCCACCTTATGTCTTTTGATCGGAGCATTTAGTCCACTGACATTTAAAGTAATTACTGATAGGTATGTACTTATGTCATTTTATTCCTTGTTTGGCAGTTGTTTTTGTAGTTCTTTGTTCATTTCCTCTTCTTTTTGTTTCTGCCATTGTGGTTTGATGATTTTCTTTTGTAGTATGCTTGAATTCCTTTCTTCCTTTCTTTTACAGTACCCTCTACTGTAGGGTTTTGATTTGTGGTTACCACTGGGTTCATATATGTTGACCCATAATTGTATCTACTTGCTTTAAACTGATAATCATTGAAGTTCAAACATTCTAAAAGATCTACATTTTTTACTCCTCTCCCACATATTTTGTGTTTTTGAGGTCATATTTTATATCTTCATGCTTATCCCTTTACTGTTTATTGTATTTATAGCTGCTTTTACAATTTTTTAAAAGTGATCTTCAATCCTTACTGTATATTTACCATTCCCATTGGGATTTTCCCTTTCCTGTAGATTCTTACTTCTTTTCCATTTAGAGAAGACCTTTCAACATTTCTTTTATGGTAGGCTTAGTATTGCTTTATTCTTTTAGTTGTTGCTTTTCTGAGACATTATTTACCTCTCCTTCTATTCTAAATGATAATCTTGCTGGGTAGAGTACCCTAGATTGCAGGTTTTTCCCTTTCAGCACTTTGACTATACCATGCCACCCCCTTCTGGCCTGCAAAGTTTCTGCAGAGAAATCAACTGATAGCCTTATGGGGATTCCCTTGTGTATACCTCTTTGGTTTTCTATTGCTGCCTTTAGACTTCTCTCTTTACCTTTAACTACCTTTTGCCATTTTAATTATGATATGTCTTGGTGTGGGTCTGTTTGGGTTCATCTTGTTTGAGACCCTCTGTACTTTCTGTATCTGTTTCCTTCGTTAGGTTCGGAAAGTTTTCAGTCATACTTTCTTCAAATACATGTTTGATCCCCTTGTCTCTCTCTCTCCTCTTTCTGAAACCCTTTTAATATAAACATTGGCATGTTTTATATTATCCTGAAGTTCTCATATGTTGCTTTCATTTTTTTTTATTTGTCTTTCTATTTGTTGCTTTATTGGGTGATCTGCATTAGTCTATCCTCTGGATCACTTATGCGTTCTTCTGTGTCATTCAGTCTGCTATTCGTTGCTTCTAGACTGCGTTTTATCTCAGAAGTTGAATTATCTATTTTTTATTGGGTCTTCTTTATGGATTCTAGTTCCATGTTAAAATGATCTGTGCTTAGATCAGTTCTCTTTCTTAATTCATTTAGCATTTTTATAACAAACTTCTTGAATTAATTATCTGGTAGACTGATTATCTCTGTTTCATTATTTATTTTTTCAGGGGTTTTCTCTTGCTCTTTTGAGAGTAGTTCCTCTTCCTTACCATTTTACTTAATGTTCTCTGTCTCTATGAATTTAGGTGAAATAGTTATCCATTGTGGTCTTGAGGGATGTTTTTATTTGGGAGCATCCCACTGTAGACTGTATATGCCACTGTCTCTGGTGTGAGGGCTGAACTTGATGTAGATGCCAGCCACATTTTTCCTCAGGGTATGCTAGCCACTATCACCTTGATAGGGAGTGTGGCTGGTGTTGGGGGAACTAGAGGCTGCACAGGGTCTAAGGCTAGATTTCCTCTCTACTCAGTGGCAGTCACCGCCTCGTCAGGGGTGGAGTCTGCTCTCAAGTTGCTGGAGCAGAATCTCTGATGGTCAGGCTCCAACTGGCTCTGTTCCTTTTAAATATGTGTTTTGATGGCAAGCCAGTACCTGCATACTCCTCACAAGTCGAGTCTAGGCTTCTCCAGCCTTTCTATTTGTCCCACTGGTTCTCCAAGCAGCCAAGGAGGCCTGTCTCCTCTACACAGGATCCCAGAACTGGGATGCCCAGTCTGTGGCTCCCCAGGGTGAGTGTCCACCCATGCTATCTCCCTTTTCCTCTTAGTTCCCTTCTAAGGGCAGAGATCTCAGCCTGATGTTTTTCTTCCCATCCTACCCAATTATGTGGGACTCTTTCTTGCAGCCTTGGTTGTATAGGAGTTTTTCTGCCAGATTCCAGTTAGTTTTCAGTGAGAATTTTTCCTCATGTGGATGTATTTTTCATGTTTTTAGGAGTAGATGAGCTCCATATCCTCTTACTCCACCACCTTGATCCCCCTTTCCAATGCAGCATTTGAAACCCATATAAAAAAGACTGTTTTTTTTACTCAAAAGTGAATTATCAAGGATTGTATTTTGAAAGTGAAAAAAATTAAGTCTTTGTAATGCTTTGCTGTGGGGAGGGGAAGAAGTCTTTAAGGTATTCTGAAAAGGTGAAAAAGTACTCTCAAGTTTCACTGTCATACATTCCTTGAACAATGCAACAACTATATTGCCAAACAGAAAACGAATGAAAATGCAAGGCAACATGCTAAACCTTTCATACTGCATTTACTTTAGGAAAAGCACATTAGTCTTTCTTCACCTTTGATTTTATTGTATGACCAAACTTCTCTAAGTCTCACCTCTTAAAAATTAGCTTCAGGGAAGGGTGTGGAGAAAGACCATGTGCAACTCCATAAAAACAGCTCATTTTTAAACTGCGGGCAGACATCATGTTTTATGAGTTAGACCTCAGATAATCCTTTGATTAAGAAGTTTCTTGATTCTAAATGCATAATGCTGCCAGCAAGAGGAGGCTTAAGTTCCAAGCATGCCGATTTCATTCTTTTAGACTATAACCAACAGTAAGTCTCTTTTCAAAGTTACATTTTCTTCTACCTTAAAATTTTTCAAAGGAAAGAAAAATCCAATTATGATGAATCAACATTGTATTCCATCAATTCTCTTTACTAAAATACTTCATCCCAATCTCAACAACCACTCATTCAAAACTCACTTAACTGAGTGACTCCAGTGTGTCAGGCCTTATGGGAGATGCAAAGATGAATGTAAATACAAATAACTTGATACAAAGCAGGATGTCAAAGTTGAGACAACAAAAGTAACTGGGTAAACCTAGGAAACCCCTATGAAAGAGGCAGTATTTGAACCTAGGCCGTGAAGGATGGGGAGAATTCTAATAGCGAGTTATAGGAGATAATCCATTCAAAACAATGGGAATGGCATGAGCAAAGAAAGAGGACCAAGCCACATTTGGGAAAGGAAAATTTGGAGGACAGTCTGGTACTTTTGGGTGAACCGTACTAGATTGATGGAGAATGATGAATTGGAAACAAATTATGGCATATCTTAATAACTATTTGTACTTTCCCAAAAAGTGAATGACCAAATCCTTACTTTAGTAACACTCATCTGACTGAATACAGTAGAATGGAGAAAAGGAAGTGAATCAATGTGAAATAAACATGAAAGAAGGTTATGGGTCTATTAAAATAGTCTAATGACATGATGACAAACTGAACAAAGCAGTGGAGATGAAACCAAACAGCAGGGGGTGAAAAATAATGTGATGGCAGAACCAATTAAACCTGACAAGTAGTTGACAATAAGGGACAAGAGAAACGGAGAAGTCAAAGATAAATTTAAGAAAATAAGACTAAGTAAATGGGAAAATGACCAAGTCATTGAAAGAATCAGGGAAATCAAGGGGAAGACTGATTTCCAGCCATAGTTAACAATGATAAATTCCAGATTGCTCATATGGATTTTAAGGATAGTTAGAGTGCAAGGATTCAGCAAACAGTTATAAATATGAGACTGGAAACAGGGAGAAAGATCAGGGACAGAAACTTGAGTCATGCCTATATTTATAAGAAGGAAAAAGAAAGCAAGTACAGAAAAGACAAAACCATTATAAAGAGAAAAGAAATAGGTTGATTTAATATTATATACACCAAAGAAAGGGCATCAACATTGCCTAATGGCACAAGGGGAAGGTGAGAACTGAGAAAAAGTTCATAAATTTTCAAGTTGGATATTTTGATTCACCTTCCAGATAGTATGTGTTCAGATTTTAAGAGGTTAGGAAGTGAGTGATTTATGAGGACACAGAAGGTTCATGCAGAATGCTCTTTGCAAGGTTGAAGAAAGAACAGAGAATAATAACTTGGTGAGAGTAAAAATCAAACCAAGAAGTTTTCATTTGACAGATATGAGAAGCTGGAATAAAAAGAAATATGAATTAAAAGAAAAGACACTCTGAAGTATCCAAACCTGGATATTTCAAGACCTAACAATTCGCTTCTGTTATGGACTAAATGTTTGTGTCACCCCCACAAAATTCATATGTTTAAACCCTAACTCTCAACATGATAGTACTTGGGAATGAGGCCTTTGGGGAGGAACTGGGGTTAAATAAGGTCATAAGAGTGAGGCCCTCATGCTGGGATTAGTATCCTTATAAGATACCAAACAGTTTGTTCTGTTTCCCTCTCTACACATGCTTGCACCAAGGAAAAGACCATGTGAGCACAAAGCAAGAAGGTGGCCGTCTTTAAACCCAGAGAAGAGCTCTCACCAGAACCTGACCAATGCTGGCAGCCTGACTGCATATTTCTAGTCTCCAAAACTGTGAGAAAATAAAGTTCTGTTGTTTAAGCCAAGTCTCTGGTATTTTGTTATAGAAGCCCCTCTGGTATTTTGTTACAGAAGTCTTTTTGAAATAGACTAAGACAGTTTCAAAAAGACATGGTTTATTTTCTTGTACATAATATCATCAGCTGTAATCTCTTCAGGACACCAAGACAGAAGCTGTAGACTAACTCAAAATTGCCCTGTTAAATCTCTCATATTCCTCAAACCCCCACAAAATTTCTCTATTACGATATTAGTAAGGAAAATAGAAAATTAAGCATCATTAAAATTGCAGATCAGAAAATATACCTGTACATGGTCAACAGACTCCAAAAGGTTCAGAGGGGAAAATAAGGGGAAAAGGAACAAATATTGACCTACTGCGCTGGGCAGAAACTTAACAAAGAAGTGAATACAAAACAAACATTTGGTTTCCTCTTAAAATGAGCAAAGTAAATCTATCTCACAAAATGGCTCTAAAAATGGCTAGGAAAGTTTAAATAAATAATTTGTAAGTGAATGACTAGTATTTGTGTGAAGTACCCAGCTAACAATTTTACCCCAAGAGAAGACAATGTATAATCTTAGAAGTTAAAAGTGGGCTTGTTAAGAGACCCTACACTAAAGCAATGTCACCAGTTGCTATGATTCTACTCAGTCATATTCCAGTATTTCCAAGCTTTCCATAACTCTCTAGAGATTCCTTTTCACCCACGCTAACTGCACACAGTCTGAAGAAGTCTATTCACACAGGTGATAAAATATTTGTAATGTCAAAGAGATTTAATTTAGCATGCTAACTCTGTTCTGATCAACTCATCCCTCTCAAAAGTTCTTTTGAGAACTCATGGCTCAGTTCCTTCCAAAAAAGGTATTTCAAGGGTTCTCAAGAAACAAACACAGAGAAGCCACACCTTACTTCCCCATTACCACTTAAAATGTTTCTATTACTACCAAGCCAATGGCATGTCTGAACTAGTGTTAATATTCCCATCTCTGGTAAGAAAAATCTTAGTATACTATTTCTAGTCATGGATTCCTAAATTGTTAGTCTCATCCAAAGCAAACAGCAAGCTTTTGCATACATACCACAGATCTAGGAAAATGGTGGGGGAGATGAAATTACAACATTGCAAAGGTTGCTGGAAAAGAATGGTGCTATAAAGATAGTGTTCACATTCCTAAGAAGAGAATAAACCATAGGAAGTTCTTTATATAGAACAGAAAGACACGGTCTCAAGAACTTATGAGGAGCCAAATACTTTGGAAGGAAGAAAAAGCATGAACTTGACATGCTATAGGGCATGGCACACATTTCCTGTTGAACTACTGTAAAAGGTTTAACTACACAGAAAAAGTACTGGTCACATAAACCCAAGCAAAGAACTATATGTATGTATCTAACACAAAAGCATTAACTGATTTATAATCAAACACAGGCCTCATAATACTAAATAGTATCTGACATTATGTGTTCAAGTGTCAGGAGATATAAATTATAAAGTATCTTAAAAGAGAAAGGGGGCATTTTCATGTATTTTTTCCTTTCATGTGTATATCAAGCTAGGAAACAGCTACACCCAAGGAAACTTCCACTTGATAAGACTTTCAGCCTCTATTGGAGAAGACCTGGTTTTCCTTTGAGGCCAAATTTGGATTCTTCTTTTAAAAAAAAAAACTTACTGGTCTTTCAGAGATTATTTTAAAAGTCTAGGGCTTCCCTGGTGGTGCAGTGGTTGAGAGTCCACCTGCCGATGAGGGGGACACGGGTTCGTGCCCCGGTCCGGGAAGATCCTACATGCCGCGGAGTGGCTGGGCCCGTGAGCCATGGCCACTGAGCCTGCGCGTCCGGAGCCTGTGCTCCGCAACGGGAGAGGCCACAACAGTGAGAGGCCCGCGTACCGCAAAAAAAAAAAAAAAAAAAAGTCTAGGTTCCAGGCAGTGCTTCTCTTATCCACTTTTCTCAAAACACTAATTAGATGCCAAATCAAGAAAAGAGGACAGGTAAAACTATGCAGAAGGAAAAGGAAAAATATGTCTGAAATTCACAAACATGGTTTATATTATCTTTGGAAGACAGGACATAGCCTGGAAATATTAGTGTTTTAATCATCTGTTGCAAAACTTGACCATTCAGGTTAAAGCTGCTCTTTGTGAAGATTATTTTTTAAAGGTGTCATTCTGAAATTTTCCCATTCAGAATAAGCTTTAGGGAAACTTATGAAAGGCAGAGACATTCTTCATGCTACAAAAATAAAATGCTTAGGCTATTTTTGCTGTTGTAGATAAATTACACAAGAACAGCATTTCCAGATGATGAGGCAATTAAAAATAAACAATTAAAAATAAAATTAAAATTCCAAAGAACTGCTAACACATCAAACTATACCAGTACTATACTTAGAGAAAAAGACTGGTAGCACTGATGAAATTCTACATGATCCAAACTCTGCAAACGGGACATGGGAAGAAAATGCCAAGAATTCAAAGCTCATCCATGTTATTTGGAGAAACTTGACCCAAACATATTAGAGATAATCACTTTCCTAACATAAACAAGACGAAAGAGAAGATGGGTAATGTGCCTATTCTTACTCTACAATGTTAGTTTCTAGCAACCTTAAGCTTCCACATCACAGCCACATTAAAACCCCAGGCTCCCTTTCCCTGCAATAGATCATGCCATGCAGAGCAGACACAAAAGAGACTGCAGTTAAAAAAAAAAAAAAGAAAGAAAGAAAAGAAACAGCATGAAGCAAGCTCCAAGGTGCAAGGCTGAATTGGCTACATTAGCTTACCATATATCTCGGGCTACATTAGCTTACCATATATCTCGGATCTACTCTCCTCTGAACTAGACTTTGTCTTCTTGGAGGAGCTATCTGCACAGGAGCGGGAGAAAAGGAGAGAGATATAGAAAATATGGAGACCAATGTAAGGGGAAAAATTCATGGGGGAAAAAAGAATGAATCATGATCAAGTTAAATCGTGCAAACACAAAGTATGAACATCACAGGTGATAGCCCTTAGAATAGTCACGAACAGCACAGGTAATGACATACTTTAGATTTATCAAAGAAAAGACAGTGCAATAAAAATATGTAACAAAACAATACATGAGAAGTCTACAAAATATATCATCTGACAATTGTAGAGATGACAAAAGCACTAAAAGCTGTAATAATCTCATTATGAGGCACTGAATACCACTTTGCTAACCTGTCTTTGGAGATAGGCACATCACAGATGACCAATACAGAGTTAAGTCAATCTAACAAGACTATAATGCTTCCATGAGCACAGGGCAGAAACATGTGACACTAATTATCAAGACAGTAACTAATCATATAAATGAAAGCCTCTGAGCCCTATGACATCAAAATTAGGTGTCAGAAATAAAGGATTTTTCTTAATGGAGATGCAAGAACTTACATATTACATACTTCCACCACCAAAGCCTCCTACATTGATGATTGGGATTTTTCACCTACCACCCAAGATGCAGGTAACTTAGTAGCTATTCACCTCCCATTCTTCCCTTCCTAGATAATATTTATATTTTTCAAAATAAACTAGCAGTCTATACTAAAAGTATAAACAACCTTAATTAGACACAAAAAATACTCCATTAAAAATTAAAAATTTTACTTCTAAGTGAAAATACTTAAAAATAGATATATTTATGTATCTGAGACCTTAGCATTTACTTACTTCATCTTTTGTCATAGGAACATACAAGTAATAAAAGAGTATATGAACAAAGAATAAGTTTCAAATGACAAAAGCAAAATTATCAAGCAATTTTTATAAATTAAATACTGAGTGGGTTTACAAGGGGAAAGCAAAGGCCTATACATTACAAGAGGGGTTCACCCTATAGATACAAAATTAAGAATATAAACAGTCAAAAGTCTACCAGCATGAAAACTCTAGGAAAGATCAACACTACTGAGGTTGAAAGACAGCTGTCTGAGTTTAGAATACTCTTTGAAGAAAAAGGGATTTCTATTCATTTGCTTATTCTAAAATGAGATGATCATCAATTTTAAATTATTTTATCTAATACTCCAATTTACCATGATCACACCTGAATTTTTAGATGACTACAGAATATGTAGTTGTTATCAAGCCTTGATTATAGCCTTGATTTTATAAACATACTACTGTTCATACCTAGGATTTACCCAAGTTCTTGGTCTGACCAAAATCTCCAATTATGATACAATAACCATTTCTATTATCATCATTATTTTAAAATATAATAGAGTCTATAACGATGCTTCCATAGTGGAATCCATAGTGTTGAAAGTTAAAAATGCTTGTATTCCTCCTGAGTGCAAAGGTTTTATATTATGTAATTGAAGAGGAAGGAGAGTCTTAAACAGATCAAACAGCTACTGCTGAGTGTTTCAGGTGGTCATGCAGCTTAAAGTGTTATTACTGGAAACTTCACTACTCTCAATATTCTTTGGCAGAACAAAGCGCTTTACCTGTGGGGTCAAAATCATGTGATGTACTGCGCTCAACTTTCTGCTTCTTATCTGTTGGTGACTCTCGGTTCAAAATACTTCCATGCCTAAATTAAATAAAAGCAATTAAATATTTTACTATAAGGAAATAATTGGAATAAAAACTTAATTTAAAAATCCCAAGTGTGTCTTACAAAGAGAAACCAAGAAATCAGTTTACCTTACACAGTCTCATAAAACTCTCTAATTTATATTTTTCAAGAAGTTTTAAAATTCAGTCTATACTATGTTTAATACAGAGTCTATTTACCTGGTTATAAAAAGTGCTTAAAAATAATGAGTGGTATTTAGTAATAAAGTCTATTTTATTCTGAGAAATAACTGCTTAAAACCTTTTAGTGGTTTTCACAGGTTAATCACTATTATTTCCATTTAACAGATAAGAGAACAGTACCTAAAAGTAATTAAACATATTCCCCAACCCTATGTATATTATGGCCATGTTCAAAAACACTGTGTAAATACAGCATGGATGAGAACAGTTTTAAAAAAGAAAAATCTTAGGCAAGGCTTTTTTTTTAAAAAAATTGGGGTATAGTTGTTTTACAATGTTGTGTTAGTTTCTACTGTACAGTGAAGTGGGGTTCCCTGTGCTATACAGCAGGTTCTTTTTAGTTATCTATTTTATACACATTAGTGTATACATGTCAATCCCAATCTCCCAGTTCATCCCACCCCCCCACCCCGCCCCGCCCCTGCTCTCTCCCCTTGGTGTCCATACATTTGTTCTCTAGGGCAAGGCTCTCTTAAAGCCTGCCTATAATTCTTGCCATAGAAGTCTTTCCAAGGCCCAGATGGCATAAGAATTATTATTTTTCCTATGACCTACCCAATTATACTTGATCAGATAATGGCTGGGCAGCAAACAAGACCACTACTATAATACATACACTTCTAATTACTTGAAATGCCAAGATTAGCATTGGTATCCTGGACTATGCCATCACTAGAAATGATAAAAGTACTGTAATAATTAGGAATGACATACTACCTACATTTTAAATAATACATACAACAATTAAGATGAAAGAGAAAAAAGATGCTGAAGAACGAGTACTGAGGAAGACGCATTTAATCCCAGGAAATGAATAAATATGGAGATACAGGCACAGACATATTTGGACATTTTGGATTTTTTCCTTTACTGTCTTAGGGTAATTAAGACTGATCCAGTTTGTCAAAGTTCATTAACTAAAAAGGCAGTTACAGTTACCCAAGTGATAAAACACATCAAAAACTGGCAATCCATTTACACTCCCCAAGCTACTCACAACTGAAAACAGTCACAATAGATTTTTAAATTAAATCTCTTCATAGGGAGTGATCTTAAGTATCAATTTGAACAAACTTTTAAAATGCTTATATTAAAAACATTGGAAATGTTATCAAAATAATGCTGTCTTCCAGAAAAAATATGCAACACCTGTTATATTTTAAATTTGTAAAACATTTTGAAACTTTAAACTACTTAAATCCACATTTTCTAAAACCACAAAAATGTACCATAATTTTGAAGGAACACTTCTAAGTAAAATTTAACCTAAACATATGAAGTGCAACTGAACAACTTACCTTATAGGTTTTTTGAGGGGAAACCTGAAACAAAGAAAAAACAAAAAGAATAGATGTAGTTATTTCACTTGCAAGATTGTTATTAAGCTTATTCATTCTACAAAACCAGAATAAGGGATTTAAATCTTATACTAACTTTCCCAAAGCAAGATTCAACAAACAGGTGGAGTTGGATACCATTTTTTAACATCTTAACTACTTTGTTAAATCTTAAATTGCAGGTGTATTTACCATCAGCTGTCCCTGAGTATGGGTTCTCTTTTTAAAAATTCAAATAATAATAGCAATAGCTACATTTATTGAGAGCTTAGTAGATGTTAAGCACTATTCTAAACTGTTCACTTGTAATATTTTTTAATCCTAAAAAAATAACTACGAAGATATTATTTCCATTTTACAGATTAAAAAAACTTAAGCAAAGAGAAATATTTTACCATTAAAATATTATATTTAGTTTTCCTAGCAAAAGTTCCTTCTTCACCTTTCCCCATTCAAAATATCTGGATACTTATTACTGCTCTATTGGTTGGTCTGTGTCTAACCTTTGATCATGATTAAATCATTCTTCTCAATTATTTATGTATAGGTAATACCAGAAATCTAGAAAAAATTACCACTGGGGTACTATCAGTTATTAAAAATATATTCCAAAAGTAGAAAACAAAGGTACTTTAAATGTTTTTTCAGTTTGTAAGCTAAAAGAACTACAGCCTTTTCTCCTGGTTGTCTTTTTTAAAGGAAATATTACTGGAGGCTTCTTGATAAGAGTTTGATGCTATACATAAATGCTAACCTAAGTCTAAAAGAGTGTTCTCAAACATCCTCCCATTCCTCTTCTCATTTCTGTCCTTTTTAGAATTATCTCAACCTATAACATTTTATGTAAAGATTATTTAGGTGATAAGAACAGGGCTTATTAAGAATATCAGTAAATTTTTTTAAGGCTACTAGTAACAGTAGTAAGAAATAAACATAAAATGATACCTGACTATTTTATTTGGCATGGAGGTAGTTTAGTTTAAAAAAAAAAAAACCTTAGTCTAAATATAACTTTAATTATAAATCCCTTTACCTCCTATATAAGTAAAAATTGATTCAAAGAAAAAGAGAATCTAAAAACTTCCCTAATAAGCGATAGCATATTAACTCTACGACCAAGTTAGGGATAATAAGGAAAGGGGGTTCTGGGATAAAAGAGAGGACACTGCTCTAGAGAATATACTGATTACAAAAGATAACCAAACCTTCAGAAATAAGAGTTCCTAAGTAGTCCATCCTTACTTGTTGGGGGAGGTGGGAGGGAATGGGATTTAAATTTAAAGATGAACATAAAAGTTGGCAGAAAAGAATTCCCAGCTGAATTTCTGCAAAGGACAATACCTGCAGTTAGCAACCTTAGCCACTTGGCCTGACAGCCATTATAAAAGCTCCTACCCAAAAACAATGCTGCTTGCGTCAGAAACTGCATCATCCAGAGAGATTCTGGTAAAGAAATCTGGAAGTTCCCAGACTACTGACTGTAAACCAGTTTCCTGAGTTATTTTCTCTTACAAGGGAATGGAAAGGAAGGGAAAGAGGACAAAACTGGAATGAAAAGATAAAGAAGAAGGACCGCCCTACAGTATAACTTGCTTATCATAATCGACTTACTATATTCAGAAAGTACAAAGAACTTTTCTCAAGAAAAGCTTTATTTACATCACAATACTTTTTCTCTAGTCACCAAATTCCACTTTAAAGTATGTAGTAAAACAAACAAATATGTATGTACCTATGTATGTGCAGTCGCATGTATGCAAGCAACAAAGTCAAGGGCCCTCCTGGCTATTTCATTCTTCCCTCTGCTCCAGCTAAGAAAATCACCAAGAGAATCCCATGGTTTTGTAAAATCCCTACCATCTGCTGGATATTGAGATGAAGATGTAATCAGATAGCTGGAAATAGAAAGCTAGAACTCCAAAGAAAAACTTGGGGCTAGAGTTGTAGATTTGAGTCACCAACCCACTGATGGCCATTGAAATTTAAAACAGCAGGTAAAGAGAAAACACCAAGGATCAAATCCTGGGGGGAAAAAACCTAGCTTCTGAACAACTGAGAAAGGATGTGAGAGCCAAAGAAGGAGATTAAGAAGATAAATCAGAATGGAGAAAGGGTTGCCCTAGGAACCAATAAAGAAGAGGTAATACTATCAAATGCTACAGAAAGGTAGGTCTAAAGGCTAAGAAATGGTCATGTTCTAAGCAACAGAGTAACCCAACACAAGGCTGATGAAACAATTCTGGTGTACAAAATCCCATTTTCAAGTCCCTGTCCATTGTATAGTCCAATCATAAAATTGTGAAAATCTCCCTTGGTTAGATATTTAAGTACAACAGCTGTATCTGAATGCTGACATGTTGGATATGCCTAATTAATCAAACGTGTCTGGCTTTTGAAAGTATCATATTGATGACATGGACATTTAGTCAACAATGAACATGTTTCATGCATATTTATATATGTGTATATGTATGCTGCTAGTTATAAGACAAAGTCAAACTGCCAATATGAAGAACCATAATGTGTAAAGAAAAGGGTTATCAGGAATTTGAGCCATTGGGATAAGGTGACTAGATGCCCCTATTTTTGATTACCTATACTAAGCATACTCGTATGCCAAAAATCCTAACCAAGGGCCTTAAATGTCACAATACTTTCACTCACTTGACTCACGATGCCTTTTCCTTGTTAGTTCTGAGCTCTAGCATTAAATCACTAGGTAGCAATATACAGAGGCCTCCCCCAATTCTTTATTTTCCCACTCCTCCCAATATGTTATTATAGAGGGAAATGTGATTTGGTAATTAAATAACCCTAACCTATAATTAATATATACTGGAGTAAAACTTCCATTTTTTAGCCAGGTTTTTTGTTTTTTGGGGTTTTTTTAATAAACTTATTTATTTAGTTTTATTTATTTTTGGCTGTGTTGGGTCTTCTTTGCTGCACGCAGGCTTTCACTAGTTGCAGCAAGCGGGGACTACTCTTCGTTGCGGTGTGCGGACTTCTCATTGCGGTGGCTTCTCTTGTTGTGGAGCACAGGCTCTAGGCGCGCAGGCTTCAGTAGTTGTGGCATGTGGGCTCAGTAGCTGTGGCTCGCGGGCTGTAGAGCGCAGACTCAGTAGTTGTGTTGCATGGGCTTAGTTGCTCTGCGGCATGTGGGATCTTCCCAGACCAGGGCTCAAACCCATGCCCCTGCACTGGCAGGCGGATTCTTAACCACTGTGCCACCAGGGAAGTCCCAGACAGGTTTAACTATTCTACAATATACATACACATACACAATGTTATAATTGTTTTTAAGATTTTACAACTTAAAACTTTTAAGATCGTTAAACAGAATTTCTTCTGGATCTAAAATATTGCAAAGAACAGCCAAAGTTTTGTGTCATCACATATTTGCTTATAATAAATAGCCTACTAGAAATCGTATTTTCCTTTTATTGATTTTGGTGAGAAGAGCTAGCCTTTTGATACTACTCCAGTGAGAAGTGTTCTGAAAGCAGAAATAGGGATATCACAATCAAACCTTAATTCCTACTCTCTGCCTCCTCCAAGATATTAGATTTTTCTCCCTTGGGTTTAGTTATGATGAGGAATTTGGGAGTTAGATGGTTCTTAATAATGGATAACTGAAATGAAGGGGAGGAAGTTAAGGAAATCTTACCTACATTGGATAGTGGTCAAGCTTTTATTAACAAACAATGTTAGCTACTAAATTTAGAATTCTCAAAAATTCCACTGTAAGATACATCCTGATTTTAGTGATATTAAAATGCAGGGGGAAAAAAATCACTCCAGCGAGGAGAGTTACTAGACAAAGAACTCTGCAAAACAGATAACAATTAAGATAATTCTAAGGCTCAACCCCTCATAAAGTGATAATAAACAATAGTGAAAAAAACAGACTATTCCAATATTGTTATAGTCGATGAAAATTACAAGTGATCTCAGGGCCTTAGGTTCAGGGACTCCTCAGAAAAAATATAAATAGGTTCATATTCTAGTTTCACAATGAGAAGGTACTTGAACGTGGGCAAGTTGCTTAACCTATCTGTAAAACAGTGACAATACTAGACCTACCTCACAAGTCTGTTTTGAGGATTAAATCAGAAAATGAGAAGGATTAAATGAAAAGCACTGCCTAGCACATAGTAACCACTTAATTATTATTACCTATTACGGAGAACAAAAATAAAATCTGAACTTTAGCTGCATGACTTCAAATTCAATAGAAAATAAAAATAAAGACTAACAATATTCCAATCGTTTTTTAGCTCAGTAAAATCCACAGAAATGCATAATTCAAAGCCAGTGATGAAACTATAAACTTAACTTGCCAAGTCATATTACATAAAATTAAGGGCAATACTCAAGTTAACAAACTTCCCAGATGCTACAGGGTAAGAAAAAATATCGGGTTACGACCAAAACTTTTAATTTTCCTGGCAAGTAAGGTCAGTGATTTTTATTTAAACATAGTGAAATTATGTTGACCATACCTGCCACTTAGCAAAAAAGTCCATTATTTCCTCATCTCCTTTAAAATATCAAGAATGATTAAGGCATTCTGTGTCCCAGATGTAAATCGAGTTTTTCATTTATATATTTCTATTAAATAATTTAAATAACCTGAAGTATAGCACTTAATTTTGAAATTACTCTAATATGAATATGAACCAGCTAGCTCAAGTATTATATCATTTTTCACAAAATAACAAACATAACAGCTAAAAGAACATTTGTCTACAATACACAGCGCCCGTAAGTATAGGGATTCAGACCATGGTACTGACTTCAGCTGAACTGTTAATTCAATCTTTAGATCTCTGGACAGCAAGATTCATAGAACCAAAAGTAGTAAATGACCACTACCACTTCCCTCCCCCCCACCAAAAAAAAACCACACCAGTCATAAATTCTTATGCCACCTATAATTTATAACTGGTCTAGCTTAGAGTCACTAAAAGAACTAAAAAATTTGGAACTAGCCAAAAAAAGAGTCTGAACATTATCTACCATTGTACTTTTTTATTAGCATATAGATCCAAAGCATGAAAAGTTTAGCAGAGCTGGCAATAAAACATTAATTAGTTATATCAGACAGGCTCTAAAGCAGAAGCTACAGCTGACAGGATGACTCATGGAGAATTCTTCATGGTGTTATTAGTTTTAAACTTGTGGACCTTGCAATACAAACCACAGAATGACAAGGAACAAGGAGCTCAGTTCTGTGTAAAATCCAAAAATGATTCACTAGAATGTAATGTAAGGTCTCAAATTAACTTTTAAAACATAGCTTAGTATACTGCCACTTTTACTGAAGAACTTAAACACAAGACAGACCCTAAGTAAATGTCTCTTACTTCTTGGACATACTTTTGACAAATCAAATAGTAAATTCTAAATTATTTTAATTCCCTCTGCCAGAGCTATTATAAACTGCATATTGGTTGTTTCTGAACTGGAAAAAGTAATTCACAATAAAAATAACAGCTTATTAAACTTTCACCTTTTTATTGACAATCTGGAACATTATCATTTTTGTGAGTATTTCCTGTAAGGTTTCTAAATAAATTTCCTTTGAGATCATGAGTATCACCATTAACTTAGTGTCTTTTTAGACTTCAAATTATTCACTCCAAAAGAAAAAAGAGTAAAAAAAAAGAAACTTGAAAAAGTCTGAGACCCTCAAACTACTTAAGTATCCTCATCTCATTAAATACCATTCAAGCCATCAAATCCATTATTAAACAAATATCAGCAAGAAACTGGACTCTACGGAATAATCTCATGACTTATAAATCAGGGACAACGTATGATTTTCATTAGATAAGGATTTAAATCTTAATCTTGTTTCACAATTCCCTATTTCAGGGTATGTTTGTGAAAATAAAAATGAGACAGAGAATAAAAGGTCTCAATCTGGGATAGACATGTTTCCCAACAAGATTTTACATAACATATATTAATATTAAATGTTCATATTTTGTAAACTGAAGTGACAACGTGCAAAATTTGTTAGGACAAGCTGCTTTCTGCAAATTTGCAGAAAGATACAATTGTGCTTCTGAAGAAGTAGAAAGTCTTAGTTATTAGCTTTTCACCTTTTGCATTGAGGTACCACTGAGACAAGCTTCAGCATTAATCAGAGCTTGACAATTTCATAAAATATAAAATTATAATATAAAATATGTCAAATAATATTTTATTTTCTATTATATAAAAAAATTCTACTCAAAATTTAAATTATTATGTATCAGTTAAAAAATAGAATTCTGGGGCTTCCCTGGTGGCGCAGTGGTTGAGAGTCCGCCTGCCGATGCAGGGGATATGGGTTCGTGCCCCGGTCCGGGAAGATCCCACATGCCACGGGCCGGCTAGGCCTGTGAGCCATGGCCGCTGAGCCTGCGCGTCCAGAGCCTGTGCTCCGCAACGGGAGAGGCCACAACAGCGAGAGGGCCAAAAAAAAAAAAAAAAGAATTCTGTAGCAAGGAATATCAATTAAACAAGAAAACAAATTATAATGGATTTATCTTAAGTGCGCCTAAACATTTCTTATCAAGTGTCAACACAATTACAGGATAGGACTCTTTTATTTCTAAAATCTTGGGAGAAGGAAAAATAACCAAAACTACACTAACTCCCAAATCACAAAAGATTATTCTTGATCTCTGCTTACCTTCAGGTGTTGGTACTTGGTGTGCACTCATTCCTTGAATACAGGAAGGCTAATCACTGCCATAGCTATACTTAACCCAAGTTAAATGGCAAGGATTGCCCCCAAAATCACAAGAAAATATAGGGAATGAGAAAAGTATAAACTTAGTTCCCACATACTCTAAAAATGTTCACAATTTCCTTGAACTAAACCAACATATGTCTATTTCTTTTGAGGAGATAAAAACCTCATACACTTTCCAGGAAGAACTCTAAGGGAATAAGGATTGAGCATATTCTATGTTTTCTACTTACAATTTGTATAAATTATATAAGAAATGCTTTATGGGTAAGTATTTTGATTACATATCCTTATATTTAAGTCATATTCCTTAGTTGGTGAAATATTTCTATAAATAATGAAAATTTAGAGGCTATACGGATATAAAATATAGGTAAAGATAAGACTACTAAAAAAACTGATCAGAGCCAATATCATTACAATTAAGTTTTCTATATAACACACCTTCCACATCCATAAAAGTGTTTTATTTTCTTCTGAGGAGATTATTTTTCATTGAAAATACTTTTACTGTCTATGTATACAATGAATGATCTGATGAAAATTTTGGTTTTAAACTAGAGACATTTCTCTTCATAAACACTTTGGTTCTGCCATCAAATATTAACAATTCCTCAATTCCTCTTAACTGTCCACTTAGTTTACCATAAAACCACACTTTCTGCTGCCAAACCTGAATACCCCAAACTTTCAAACTACCGCAAAGAAAAAAAAAAAAACCTCTGATTTTGTGGAGCAAAGGTGAGAAAATTAGTGATATGCATGCCATCTCACCCTTTCTTCTACAGAAGTTTTTCTTGATCTAAAACCAAGGAACTAGAGTTGAGGTATACTCTTATCAGTAACAATGGCTCACCAGAGCACTTCATCTGGAAAGGCGGAGAGAAAGGGTGTTTTAATTATTTTGACATTCTTCTTACATCATCCCAGAATTGAGAATCATTGCTTTACAAAGTTCAGTTCATTCTGAATTCACTGACATTCAGTTCCATTTTCTCCCTTAGATGCTAAAAATGTGACTTATCTTAACATGCTTAACACATAAGACTACTGATATTAATAATTTCTAAATAAACCTATGCTACTAATATCATTTTTATAACATTTTCAAGATAATTCCTCTCTCTCAAGGGATTGAGGAATGAGACTGTTATCTTTCCCAAAATGTAAAGTTTCCTATTAAGCAATGGTTCTCTACTTTTTAATATGAAAGAATATCTTTTATTCCCAAAGAAATACATGTACACAATTTAAAAATTAAAAAGACAAAACAGAAACCAAAAATCAGCTATAATCTCAACACCTAGCATTTTAATGAATATTTCCCCCATCTTTTCTCAAGATATAGATTACTGTATTTGTATATAGTCTAAACACAGTGTATAAAAGTTCTTTTTATAAAACTTAAAGCATAATGGACATATTGTTTTGGTAATTTTTTAAACTTAATATCCACATAATTTTACATCATTACATTTTTCACTACAGCACTGGTTTTAAATTGTGCTGCATAAAACCCTAGAGGTTCGAAAGAGGTCCCTCAGAGGACAAAATGGGGTAGATGAAGCCTCTAGGTTCCCCATACATCAGAGCTGCTCAGCTTTTATTTATTTTATATATTGAACTTACAAATGAGATAAAGATTTAAAAAAACAGGGCTCTAGATAATTCTTGATACCTGCAAAGTGCTTTGTGATATAGCTACTTAATTAATTTAACCAATTCCCATTTGTAAATACTTAGGCTACATCCACTTTTTAGTATAATGAACAATGTTGTAACAAAATATCATTGTAATTCAAGTTATGCACTCCCTCTTGATTTCTTCCTTAAGATGAATTTATCTACAGTAAGGAATCCACATGGGAGTTTGGCTAGAAGTAAAGAGGAGTTTCTGTGTGTACCAGGTAAACAGAAAAGGGAAGACACAGCAGTGTCTCATCTCAATCCTCCTAGCTCAATTCCATGAACTCATTTCTATCCCTTAAGGAAACACACAGAAGCAAGAAGCTGAAGGAGCTGTTTTAGGAACAGACTTTGTAAGACAAAGTAACATTATTTTGGTGTCTGAGTGTCAAAGTTCGGCACAAAATAGGTGAAAGAGACTATTGCTGTTAAAAGTAAAAACAGACAAAGCAGAGATCCACATAATAGCAGTTAGAGGTATATTATCCACAAATTGAATAAATGCCAAAAAGCTACAACAAACTCATAATATTTTCAAATGAACTTGTATTTATTAATTACAACACCATCATTGCATTTGAAAGAAAAGTAAGCAAAGATATGGAAGATGCTTTACTTACACAGTATGGGAATTGCCCTTAGTATATAGAGAAATTCTCAGTTCCCCTGCATTAAACATAGAAGCAATCCCTAAACTGGGAACCACTACACTTGTTATGCATTGAATTGTGTCCTCCAAAAACATATGTTGAAGTTCTAATCTCTGGTACTTGTGAATGTGATCTCATTTGGAAACAGTCTTTTGCACACACTTCTGGTGTCATATCTAAGAAACCTCTGCCTAACACAAAGTCACAAAGACTTTTCTCCTACATTTTCTTCTAAAAGCTTAATGATTTTCAATTTTACTTTCAGGTCTATGACATATTTTGCAATAATTTTTGTATAGGGCATGAGTATGGATAGAAATTTATTTCTTTGCATATGGATATCCCATTGTTCCAGCATCATTTGTTGAAAAGACCATCCTTTCTCTACTGAATTGCCTTTACACTTTCGTTGAAAATCAGTTGTAAATATATATGTGGGCCTATTTCTGGAATACCACAGAGGTGAAATGCCTTTCTTATCACATATCAAAGGATGCACAATATCAACGTGACATCACTAGCAATGTTAACCTTGATCATTTGGTTAAGCTAGCATTTGCCAGACTTCTCCCTGTAAAGTTCCTTTTTTCCCCTTTCCATACTCTACTCTTTAGAAGCAAGTCACTAAATCTAGTCCATACTAGGGGTTGGGAAGATTAAGCTCCATCTCCTGGAGGAGGCAGAATTTACATATGCTACTTGGAATTCTTCCCATAAGGAAAATTTGTGTCTTCTCCTCTTATTTATGCAATAATTTCTATCAGCATGAACTCATGTATACTTATTTTATACTTTGAGTTCTAATCCAATACTACATTATTTTCTTGCTCAAATGATTTCAGCTTCAGCCATTGAGAGTTCCTTCACCTGTATCCCTTTGACATGCCCCCACTGTTTTATTTTTTGAGCACTTCCTGTTTCTGGCACTACAAAGTGCTTTAGGCTCATCTTATATCTTCCCTACTCCAGCCCTAGAATCAACCATTTCTCTAAGGAGTCATTTTATTGGACAATGGTATTTAGAAACCAAGATCTGGGTGCTGAGTGTACTTGCTGCTACTGGGGTGTCAACACTTCTTGGCCCTCTCAGCAAACAAAGCTAAGAAGTTCATGTGTGTATACTAACTCATGTATAGTATCTATCCATCTGCATATTTATTAAACTAAACATGAGTTCATACTGATGTCTCTGATTCTAATCCAGTACTACAGGTTCATTCACCTTCCCTCTTTGCTTAACTTCCCAATCTGACAGTGAGAAATCTAGCTCCCATCTATGTATATGTGTATATATATATATACATACACACACACACACACACACATATACATGTCTTTTATATGTTCATATATATGTATTTTATATGCTATTTATATATTATATAATACATAGGTATATATACTTATGTATTATATATTAATATTGTTGGGATTTATAAAATTCCAAACCATAATTCACTTAAATTGTTAAATTTACTGGCATGCTATTCATAATATTCCCTTATAATCTTTTTAATATTTATAGAATCTGTAGTGATATCACCTCTCTGATTCCTGCAATTGGTAATGTTTGTCTTCTCGTCTTTATTCCTGATCAGCCTGACTAGAGATTTAACAACTTTACCGATATTCTCAAAAGAATTAGCTTTTGCTTTCACTGTCTTTCTCTACTGTTTCTACTTCATTGACTCCTACTCTGATCTTTTTTTCTTTCTTCTGCTTAATTTGGTTTAAATTTCCTCTTATTTTTCTAGTTTCTTAAAACAGAAGTTGATGTCACTGACTTTAGACCTTTCCTCTTTTCTAATAGGTATTTAATGCTATAACTTTCTAAGTAATGCTTTAGTGGCATTCCACAAATTCTGATATTTTGTGTTTTCATTTTAATTCAGCACAAAATAATTTCCCATTTCCCTTTTGATTTCTTCTTTGAGACATGGGTTATTCAAAATTCTGCTGTTTAATTTCCAAATATTTGGGGGCTTTCCAGAAATCTTTCTTTTATTGATTTCTAACCTAATTCCATTGTGGTCAGAGAACATACTTTGTATGACTTAAATCTTTTTAATTTATTCAAATTTATTCTGTGGCCCAGAATATGGTCTATCTTAGTAAATGTTCCACAGTGCACTTGCCAAAAAAAAAAAAAGTGCATTATGTTGTTGGCTAGAGTGTTCTATAAACACAATTAGATCAAATTGGTCAATAGTGTTAAGTATTCTGTATCCTTGCTGACTTTCAGTCTACTTCTTTCAATTATGGAGGGATACTGAAATCACTGTTAATGATTGTACATTTGTCTGTTGTGGTTACATCAGTTTTTGTTTCATGAGTTTTAAAGCTCTGTTAATAGATGCATAAAAGTTTACAACTGCTATGTTTTCTTCTCCTTTATTGACCCCTTTATCATTATGAAATGACCTTCTTTATCCCTCATAATATTTTTGCTCTGAAATCTACTTTATCTGATATTAATGCAGTCATGTTAACTTTACTTTGATTAGTGTTGGCATAGCATATCTTTTTCTATCCTTTTACTTTTAAATTGTGTGTATTTATTTTTAAGATGTGTTTCTTGTAGGCACCATATAGTTGGGCTTTGCTGTTTTATCCAATCTGATAATCTCTGCCTTTTAATTGAGGTGTTTGGGCCATTTACCTTTAATGTGATTACTGATATGGACAGGTTTAAGTCTATCATGATTGGTATTTGCTTTTCATTTGTCTCATCTGTTCTTTGTTTCCCCTTTTCACTTTTTTCCACTTTCTCTTGGATTCAATTATTTAAATCAATTAATTGATTTTTTCCAGTTTTATTGAGAAATAATTGACACACAGCACTGGATAAGTTTAAGGTGTACAGCATGAAGGCTTAATTTACACATATTGTGAAATGATTACCACAATAGGTTTAGCTAACAAACATCTCTTAAAGATACAATAAAAAGGAAAGAAGAAAAAAGGAAAAAAAAATTTCTCCTTGTGATAAGAATTCTTAGAATTCATTCTCTTAACAACTTTCCTGCAAGTTATACAGCAGTGTTAACTATAGTCATCGTGGTGCATCATGTTGATTTTTTTGTTTTTTGTGTGTGTGTGTGTGTTTGCAGTACACAGGCCTCTCACTGTTGTGGCCTCTCCCGCTGCGAAGCACAGGCTCCACATGTGCAGGCTCAGCGGCCATGGCTCACGGGCCCAGCCGCTCCGCGGCATGTGGAATCTTCCCAGACCGGGGCACAAACCCGTGTCCCCTGCATCGGCAGGCGGACTCTCAACCACTGCGCCACCAGGGAAGCCCCATCATGTTCATCTTTAAAACAATTTTAATATTCTGTTAACTTGTTTGACTCTCTCACTAAACCTTAAATTATCTGAAAGTGAAAACCATGTTCTATCTGATTTTGTATTCCAATTAACTAGTAGAGTGCTGAGCATATATCTGACAATTCAATACAGGTTTACTAAATGAATTCATTCATTCAAAAAATTTTTATTTAGAATTACAGAGGATATAAGTGATTCCCAATCCAGAAACCATAATTTTACTACTACTTTCCTCAGAGCCCAGCTGACTCAGAGAAAGATGACTCCATTTGCAGCAAAAAGAGATGGAACTTTTTGGCCTAATGTAATTCCATTCTCGGGTAAGTGATTGATTCAGAAAGGGATTGGAGAATAGAAACAAAGTTTACCAGATACATCTGTGAAAGTATTTTCTTACTCTTAAGAGAGAACCACATGAAACTTCTTTTCCTCTCCCACTGGATGTGAATGAGGAAGCGAGTAGCCCTAACTTGCTAGTTAGCATCAAATCTTAAAGGTTAGTTTAAGATGAAGCTGACAATGATGGCAAAAGTGGAAAAATGGAAAGAACCTGGGCCACTGACACAGTTAAGCCACTAAGTCAAAAATCCCTCAACCCTCCCTCTAGACTCTTTATGTGAGCCAGTAAATGTCCTTACTGCTTAAGTCAGTTTGACTTAGTTCCTGTTACAGGCAGCCAAATGCATACTGAGTTACAGGAACAGCAATCTGTGCCAAAGCAGTTCTAGACACTAGAGGTTCATCGGTGAACAGATAAGGCCTCTGCTCTCAAGAAGCTTACACTCTACAAGAAGACAACAGACCAAACAAATAACTGTACCAAATAATTTCAGATAGTGGTAAGTGCTATGAGAAAAATAAAAGACATGTAACTGTGATTAAATGAGTTAATTTAGTTTATTCAAAAAAGACCTCTAAAGCATTTGAGCTGAGACATAAATGAGGTAAAGGAGCCAGCCGTGAGACGATCTGGAGCCAGAGGTTTACAGGCAAAGGGAACAGCCAGTACAAAGGTCACAAGGGAGAAGAAGCTTACTGTTTTCAAGAAATACAAAGTCCACTGTGGCTTGAGCATAAAGACCAAGAGAGAAGTACTAAGACAAGATCAACAGATCTTTTGACAGGAACCAGATAATGTAAGAATATGAGCCATGTCAACAAATTTTGATTTTATTCAAAGTACAATGGAACACCACTGTAGGTTTTTAAATCATGAACTGATTTATGTTTTAAAGGAGCCCTCTGATGAATGAACTTTCATATTCCATAGATTTGAACACTAAGAAAGTTTAGTTCAGTCTATGTTTACAGTAACAGTGTATTTTGCCCCCAAAATCAAATACTTATGAGGCACCTAATAGGTGGAGAATACTATATAAAGTTTATAATGTTGATATATTCTGTCCCCACCAAGCATGAATTCCACATTATCTTGAAGTTAGGAAAAAGAATAAAATGAGGAAACTAGCAAAGAAAGGGGGGGTAGCTGTTAGATTGTCCTTTCTATCCTAATTTCTCTAGATAACACCTGAAACTCATAGACTCAATTTTTTTAATTTATTTTATTTATTTATTTTTGGCTGTGTTGGGTCTTCATTGTTGTGCGCAGGCTATCTCTAGTTACAACAAGGGGGGGATACTCATCGTTGCGGTGTGCAGGCTTCTCATTGAAGTGGCTTCTCACGTTGCGGAGCACGGGCTCTAGGCACATGGGCTTCAGTAGCTGTGGCATGCGGGCTCAGTAGTTGTGGCTCACGGGCCGTAGAGCACAGGCTCAGTAGTTGTGACTCACGGGCTTAGCTGCTCCGCGGCATGTGGGATCTTCCTGGGCCAGGGCTCGAACCCGTGTCCCCTGCATTGGCAGGTGGATTCTTAACCACTGCACAACCAGGGAAGCCCCTCAATTTTTTTTTTAAGCATAACATGACTGAGAGCCATCTGGTAAACTTAGAACCATAGTTCAGCCATTTAGTCTCTGCCCAGGCAAGTGCTTCAGCCCTGTTCTAACACAAGTATTTGGATTTTTCCAAGAGCTGATGTCAGGGCTTTTCACAGAGACAGAATGGCATTTACAGGCCAGAGAAGGAAAAAGGTTTCCCCAGCAGCTATGCTCAATGTGGCCTTTGTACTGTTCCACTGCTAATGGCAGGAAGACCCTGCTAGATAAAGCTATTTAGTTCCTGAGAAAAATTCTACCCTGGGAGGGTGAATGGACAGATTCCCCATTAAGGGAATCCAGCTTAGTTTTCTATCAGTGCTCAAACCCAAATTTAAATGGGCTCATCATCAGAACAAAGGTTTCTGAATTCTTATGAGAAAAATCGTTCTGCTGAACTTGTATTTTAAAGAAGAGATAAACTGGCTGGAAATAAGCATAAATTAGAGAGGTAAAGAACAACACAGTAGGACTTCCCTGGTGGCGCAGTGGTTAAGAATCTGCCTGCCAATGCAGGGGACACGGGTTCAATCTCTGGTCCAGGAAGATTCCACATGCCATGGAACAACTAAGCCTGTGTGCCACAACTACTGAGCCTGCGCTCTAGAGCCTGCGAGTCACAACTACTGACTTCACAACTACTGAAGTCCGCACACCTAGAGCTCGTGCTACACAACAAGAGAAGCCACCGCAATGAGAAGCCCACACACTGCAATGAAGAGTAGCCCCCTCCTGCCACAACTAGAGAAAGTGCACACGCAGCAGTGAAGACCCAACGCAGCCATAAATAAATTAATTAATTAAAAAAAAAAGAATAACACAGTAAGCTGGTCCATATTTCTTGAGGTTAGATTCCCTGAAAAATACTCATTTGGGAAGAATGGTTATTAGCTGAGGAACACTCAATACCTTCAGGTTACACTTGGTAGTTAAAAACTATGCTAGGCAGATTGCTCCAAATATACGTCCTCCATTACCCAGGATAAGAGTAATCATTAACAGTTAAAATCATGATTATATTAGCTAAAACGTACTTCAGTACTTACCATATGCCAGTCTCTGCATGAAGTATTTTATACGTATATATTAGTTAATTTTATTCTAACAAAAATTCAAAGAGAGAAATATTATTTTTAGCTTCTTTTTATAGTAGGAAACTGTGAAATTCAAAGAAATTAAGTAACTTATACAAGCTATATAACTAGTAGATGGAGGACTTCTGACTGAAACCCTCATAGTCTAACTAGAGTCCCTACTCTCAACCTCTAGACTACTACCTTACAAGAAAACATTATCTTCCCTTTGTATAGTTTTTTACAGTTAACTAAAAGTTTTCACATGAGTGAGAATCAGAAAAGTATATCTGGTATAGCTACAAAATATTTATCTAGAAAGGTATTCATACCCTTTATTCGTTTTAGGCAGAGATAAGCCAATAAAAACTGGTTATGAAAAAATTCCCAACCCTACAGAATCCGTGTCTCCAAATTTCAAAGCTTGGTTGAGAATTTAGTTAACATCTACTTGCCACATGGGCAACTTGCCAGCTATGCATCTAAGGAGAAATCTGTTTCCACCTGAATGTGTTTATTCATGGCAATGTTCTCACAAACCACTCATTCCTTCAATGCAATAAATATGCACTAAACTCCAGGTAAAGATGAAAAAGAACGAAAGCAGTTTTACTCCACTAGCCTTCCTCAACACTAAAAGCAAAAATAGAGGGGAAAAAAAAATCCATCTTCCATGAAAGAAGGACGTGAGTATAACCTTAAACCACTAACTACAAAACATACTTGCCAAATCTATTAAATTCTCGATGCATACCAAGGAAGTCTTAGCAGACCTGAACGGGAATCAGATTTCCTTAAGCCTAAGGACCACAGATCTGAAATGAAGATCTAACTATCCTTTGACTAGGAACACAACATCCAGATGTGTGGCTAGAACAAGGGAATAGCGGGTCTCTGTAGAAACAGAACAACAGGAGGAAGTAAAATTAAAAGGAAAACGAAACAAAACAAAACATGTTGAAACATTCCTAGGTTTAGGAAAATGCTGGAGGTAAAGTGGAGATAACGATAGAAACACAGAGCAACTGCCACACGACACAGAAAACCCTGTGACCTCAAGAACTTTGCTGTGAGCCACACAGGCCTTTTGAACACTAACAGAAAAGAACAGTAGGTAACAGGAAAATGGAATAGTTAATAGTAATAGCTAACACTTACCGTGCATGTAACATATGCCAGTAACTGTTGCAACTGCATTATATATATATATATATATATATATATATAAATTCATTTAATCCTCAGTAAATACTACTATTATCCCTGTTTTAAATGAAGAAACTAAGGAACAGAAAGATTAAGGAACTTGCCCAAGGCCAGATAGTAAGCAGAGAAGCTGAGTTGTGAACCCAGACCTTACAGTTCTAGAGCCTTGTTCGTAACCATTATGCTTTATAGGGATAAAAAGAATATTCAAAAATATATTTTTAAAAATTCAAAAAAATACAGAATAATTTGTATCTGAAGATGGGAAGGATACAATGCACCTTATAAAAACAGGCACAAAATAATCAACCCTAACACATACACTGTTAAAGTTATAGAAATTTAAGATTTTTAAATAAAGAGTTATATGAGCACCTAGGCAAATAAATGTAAGTTATGTGCAAATGGGAAAGATTAAGTTAGCCTCAAGATTTCTCCACAATAAGACTTCACATGCTAGAAGATATGACTCCAGTGTGAGAAGAGAAATGACACAATGTCTAAATTTCCTTTAAAAGTTTTTATACATACTGGAAATAGAAATAAAAGAAATCTTTAGAGAAATAAGGTAATAAAGCACCTATGAGCTCTTCTTGGAGAGGAGGGAAAATCTACTTAAAGCCAAAATCCATCCAATAAAAAACAGTCAAAATAAACAACTCAGGAATGTAGAAGCTAAGGTGAGAGAACTGAGGGTAAGCACTAAATCAACTAACATACAGAAATTAATACATACTTGTAACAAAAGCCACCCCCCACTGCCATCCAGTGAAAGATGAGTGTTTCCTCAATGGAGAATTTGTCTTAATCTTGTGCCCTCACTATACCCCATATTGTACTCATTTTTTAAAAAGCATTTATTTGTTGATCTATCACCCATCCTACCCCTAACCTGCAGGAATATAAACTCTATGATGTAAGGATCTCTGGTTCACTGCTATATCTCAGGACAGTACTAGGCACAGAGTAGGTGCTCAATAAATATTTGTCTAATGAAAGAATGGATATTAGACATTGTCAGATGGACTTCCTCTACCTTCTGGGCCCCAACCAACTGCCGTCTGAGCATATGGATTTATATATCCCACTGGCATCTCAAATTCAATAAATCTATAACTAAATTCTTACTCTGTCTCTCAAAATCTGCTTCTCCATCTTAATAAACAGACCTCCATCCACCTAGCTGATCCAGTCAGAAATCTAGAAATCATTAATGACAGCTTCCTCTCCGTGAGGCCCCACATCCAATGCATCCAACTCTCCATCCATCCAACAATATTTATTGAGCATTAACTGTATACCAGGCACTGATCTAGAAATTGAAGACACAAAATAAATGTCACTATTTTCAAGGAGTTAACATTCACCATCAAAGTCTACTGATTTTACCTTCGATACATATCTCATTTGTCTTTTTCTGACCTTCACCATTGCTAGCCTAGAGCTAGGCATCTCATCTCAAACCTAGACTACTGCAACAGTTTAATAGGCCTTGCCACTTCTAGTCTTGCACACATCCTCCAATTCATTTTCCCATACAGCAGCCATATAATTTCAAAACACCAATCTTAACATGTCCTCCCCCACTTAAATTCTTTCCCACTGCATTCAGGAAAAAAATCCAACCACCAAACATGACATGCAAGGCCCAAATATGAAATATAACTCTTATTACCTTTCTAATCTCAACCTTACCACTCTCCTGCTCACTGCCTATGCTCCAGCCACAATGGCCTACCTTTAGTGCTTCACATGCATGCTTCCCCCCAAAAGGATATCTTGTATTCTGCTCTGAGACACTCTCCCTACCAGCCCAACTCCTGCGTATACTTTAGGTCTCTGCTTAAAGGTTTCTACCTCAGAAAGGCCTTTCCTGACCTCTGCTCTCCAATTTAAATTAAGCTCCTCCTGTTATTGTCTCCCATAATCACCCTTTTCTTTCTTTTTTAATACCGTTTACCACATTTTATAATGATTTAATTATTTTGTGTTTAATGTTGGTCTTATCATTAGACAGCTCTGTAAGTACACAGTAAATCCAGCACCTGGCATAGCTCCTCAAAATGTTCAATAAATATTTGTTGAATGAATTAATAATTCAACCAAAGAAAAGAGTCAACTAGAGAAATTATAAGCAAGGGAAGAAGCATATGCTGATGTGTTTGGAGAAAATGCAAGTAGCTCAGTATGGCTGGAGTATGGGGGTTGGGTGGGAGGAGAGTAATGATGTCTGGAAAGAATAAACAGTAAGCAGATCAAAGGGGGTCTATATACCATACGGAGGAATTCAAATTTCAGTCTGTAGAAAGGTTCTTAATCCAGGTTTCAGCTTCTATAGGTATTGAAAATTTTAGACTATGAGACTCTCTAGAGAGGGTTTCAAAAGAGGTCCATAACACTCTTCCTCCAAAAAACCACTGCTAAAGACAATGCAGGAACACCAACAGATTGTAAGCCAGGCAGTAATATGATCCAGTATGTATTTTAGAAATACCGCCTTGAAAACAGCATGAAGAATGGGCAGGAAAGGTATGAAGCTGAGTGCTGGAAAACTAATTAGAAAATAATAATATTACAGATTAAAAAATGATGAAGAGTGCAATAACAAAGGAAATGAAGAAAAGGGGATAAATACCAAAAATAATACTATGAAAATAAGCACTGAAGTTCCAGCAGATTTAGGAAAAAAGGTGGAAAAGGATTTTGGCTTAGATAGCAAGACATTTGTGCCACTCACCATGAAAAGAAATGCAAGAGCAGGTTTTGGAAATAAGCAGTTTTATGTTAGTCAAGGTACCTTCAGGACATCATAGTAGACATGTCTACTAAGGACTGGAGTTCAGAGAAGAGACTGATTTGGCAATTCAGATTTGGATGACATCGCCATGATAGCAGAAATCATGAAAGTACATGAGACTCCCCAAGAGATTCACTTAACATCATCTGTAAAATGTAAGGGTTAGACTAAATCTGAGATATACTGCGAAAGTTATATGATTTTACTCCTTATTATTGATTTTTATGGAATCAAAATATCCATAAACTTATAAAAAAGCTTTATTTTAAAGGACATTTTATGTATCTCTAGTTTCTACTTCCCCATCATGTTCTTATAATATCTTTGACTCCAAATTTATGTCACAACAATTACATAGCAGAAAAAATACTAAAAATGTTTAGTTATGATGTCCCTTGCAATGCCAGAATATTGCAGTGGTGGAATTCACCTGTTAAAAGAGTATTAGAATGAAAAATACTCCGAAAGCCTTTCTTCGTAAAAAATGTAAATGTGATCTTTTCTACTTTTAAAAACCTTTATTTAATTTGAGCAATAGTGTTATAAATTACATTTCTAGTTCTTATAACAATAAACACTCATGAAAAGCCTAACCTGATAAATGGCATCTATAAAACACCCTACAGCTAACATCATGCTTAATGTGAAAAATGGAATGCTTTCCCCCTAGGATTAGGAACAGGACAGGGATATCTCCTCTAACCACTTTTACTCAACACTGTACTACTCTAGCCAGTGCAGTAAGTCAGGAACAAATAAATAAAAGGTATCCAGATTGGAAAGGAAGAGGTAAAACTGTCTTTATTCACAGATTACATGATGATCTACATAGAAAACTCTATGAAATCAACAAAAAAGCTACTAGAACTAATTAATAAGCTTAACAGGACTTTAGGATTCAAAATCAATTGTATTTCTGTATATTGTACTAGCAATGAATGATTAGAAATTAAAATTGAAAAGACAATACTATTTACGATAGCATTAAAATATTAAATATTTAGGGTAAATCTGACAAAAGATATATGAGACCTGAAAACGGAAAACTAGAAAACATGGCTGAGAAAAATTAAGACCTAAATAAGTACAGTGATATGTCATGTTCATGGACTGGAAAACTCAATATCATTAAGACATCATTTTAACAACACTGATTCAACAAGATCTACAGATTCAACGTAATACCAATTAAATTTCCAACATGCTTTTTTTTCAGTAATTGACAAACTGATTCCAATGTTAATGCAGAAATGCAAAGGGCCTAGACCAGGTAACAATTTTGAAAAACGAAGAACATAGAGGACTAACTCTATTTGATTTCAAGACTTATTATAAAGCTACAGTAGTCAAGACAGTGTGGTTTTGGGGTCAAGACAGACAAAGAAATCAATAGAACAGAATAGAGACTTCATGTATATGGACAACTGATTTCCAACATAGGTTCAAAGGGAATTAAGTGGAGAAAAGATAGTCTAAGAAATGGTGCTAGACTTTTGAATATTCGTATGTAAAAATATGTACTTCAATCTACACCTCAAGCCATATTAAAAATTACCTCAAAATGTATCACAGACCTAAAAGTAAACTTAAAATTATAAAACTTCTAAAAGCAAATATAGGAAAAATATCAGTTAGGTAAATATTTCTTAGACATACCAAAAGCATAATCCATGAAAGAAAATACTGACAGACTGAGATTTAAAGTTAAAAACTTTTGATCTTTGAAATGTGAACTACATCTCAATTAAGCTTTTTAAAAAGAGAGAGAATACCAAGCAAATGAAAAGACAAGCCACAGACTGGGACAAAATATTTCCAAATCATATATATAATAATGGACTCATATCCAGAATATATAATGAACTCTTACAACTCAATATTAACAGAGAACACAATTAAAAACAAGATTTGAATAGATAATTCATGAAAGAAGACACAGGGATGGTAAATAACACATAAAAAGATGCTCAGCGTCACTGATCATGAGATGAAATGCAAATAAAAGCTACAATGATACCATTACACACCCACTAAAATGGCTGAAATGAGAAAGATTAACAATACCAGGTATTGGTGAGGCTTTGGAGCAACTGGAACTTTGCTGGTAGGAATGTGATACAATAAAACCACTTCAGAAAACTAGTTTGGCAGTTTCTGAAAGAGTTAAATACACTCTTACCACATGATTCAGCCATTCCACTCCTAGGTGAAATGAAAATATATGTCCATACAGAGACTTATATGTCCAAAGCAAATTTATTCTTAATAGTCCAAAACTTGAAAATAACCCAAATGTCCATCAATGGATAAATGGGTAAACAAATTGTGGTATATCCATACACTGGAATATTATTCAGCAAAAAAAAAAAAAGGTATGAATTATTGATACACACTACACCATGGACAAATCTTAAAGTAATTATGCAGAATAAAAGAAAAACAAAAAGAACATACACTGTAAAATTCCAATTATATAAAATTCAAGAAAATGCAAACTAATCTAAATGACAAAAAGCAAGAAAATAGAAACTAATCTATAATGACAATATCAGTGGGTGCCTGATGATGGGTGGGGAGGGTTGGGAGGGAAGAATTACAAAAGGTATGGGGTGATGGATATGTCTATTATCTTGATTGGGGTGGACAGTTTCCCAGTTGTGTGTGTATGTGTGTGTGTGTGTGTGTGTGTGTGTGTGTGTGTATATATATATATATATATATCAAAACGTATCAAATTTTATACTTCAGACATATACAGTTTATTATACATCAATTTTTACCTCAATAAAGCTACTGAAATCTCAGAAAGTCTAACATTCAAATGAACCAAAACTACCAGTTAACATAATGTCATACTTCATAATGTCATACATTATGTCATATGACATAATGTCATAATGTCATACATAATGTCATGAAATATCTTTTAAGTAAAAGACTCAGTGGGGTCTGAATATTTTCTGTCCATTGTAAACTAATAACATTTGAAAGTATACATAAATTAACAGATAAACCAAAAAGGAACTTTGCTACTATGTTTTTCTTTGCGTATGTGAAAGAATCTAAAAATGCTTTAGTATTTTAAAATACAATATTGGGTAAACCTATGGTTGGCAAGTTCTATACTACCAATAATTTTGTATGGGGAAGTTCCAACAAATTTAAGTTTACTTGCCTAAACTCAATTGTTTTGTAGGTTTTCTTCTTTTCAAAATTCTCACACTAATTAGTTCCTTAAATGGTCATTGTAATAGTAAAATGAATAATGTTAGCCCCAAGAGAATCTGTTGGTATTAAAAAGTATGAAGTTACTTATATATCTTACCAATGTACTATAAAAGTCTATTATTCATTCATTCAATAAATGAATTTATAACTGCATACTATGTACTCAGGCACTAGTCTATGTCCTTGCAATGTATCTGGGGGAAAGGCAAGAGGCAGACAATAAACAACAATGATTTAATATATAAATGTATACTGTAATATATTAGGTGGTGATATGCACTACAGAGAACCTCTGAAGAAAAATTAGAGCAGGTTATAAAGGATCAGGAGTGGAAACTAAATATATTTATAATAAAAACTTGAAAGTAATGATATTTGTTTCCATAAGTCACACATGAAAATCTCTTACATGGAATACAATCATATAATGTTAGAACTGAACTTTAGGTGACCTAGTCCAACCTTGACATTTTATAAATACGATGCTAAATCTTTTATCCATTCAATTTCTGGCAGAGACTAGGATCTCCTGCTCACTCTATTGGCATCACTCTTTGTGATGTCAAATAATTGTGATAAAATGTTTTAATCTACTCATATTAAAACTACAGAAAGAGTTTTAGAGTTTGACTGACCTGGGCTTCATCACTTTATGGTTTTGTTACTTATGATGAATTATTTAACCTCTCAAAATATAAATTTCCTCATCTATAAAAGAGGGATGGAGATAGTTTTGTGATGATGTTATTATGAGGATTAAATGTAGTAGTTTATGTAAAATACCTGCATGTCAGTACGTAAGTATATAACCAATACTTGTATTCCAGCACACACACACATAAAAAAAATAGTGCATGATATGCATAGGTTTTTTATACCCTCTGCTAGACGATAAACCATGTTTATATCTAAAGTACTAAAGTAATGTAAACTCAATGAGCATTTGTTAATTTATTAGTATTCTAAGGAAACAACCAGCTTTCAAAATGTGGCCAATAGTATGATAACTCGTATCACTATGATGGAGATAATCAAACTAACTGAAAGCTTCAGAGTATACTTTAAAATGTTTTTGGTCTCTCGTTTCTCAACAGAAAAGTCTGTAGCACTAAACACTTCTTAGTATCATAAACTATGGTCCTGGGTCTTTCTGTTTAAAATAAAACAGCTTCCACCATGAAGAACACCTTCAGAAGAAAGCAAAAAAGCCTGCGGCATTTTATACCACTTCTACTTTTTACATTCATGCCTCTGCTCCTGTATTCACAGATATGAATGCAAAAAAAAAAAAAACGCTCCTCAGAATTGCAATTTCAATGCCATCACATAGTAATCTGGCAGCTTCTTCTTATTTATAACCAACATTTTAGCTGATAAGAGCAAAAATACCACAAACTGAACAAAGGATAAAATAATTCAAATTGATAAGAGTGTTTGGTATCATGGATATCGTCACCATTTCCAAATGATTGTATATTTCGATTTAGCTTCAAATGAAAGAAAAATCATGAAGATTACTCTGTAAAAACATTCCCTTCCCCCACTATAGGATTAATCCCTGGCCCCCTCATATCCCATCCAAGATCTCTTAGGTATCAAAGGGAAACAAGCATCCTGAAGCTTCAGATAATTAACTCACAATTTATAGAATAATAAATCAGAGTCCCTAGCTAAGATTCAAGAAAAGTTATGTCAATTCAGTTCTCAAAAGGTAAAAGAAGGATGCTGCTTCCTATCCTTTTGAATAAAAATATCCCTGCGATGCTGGATGTTAAAACCTTTGTTCTCAAGCTAAGCAATTAAAGCACAGATTTTTAAAACTAGGAATTTTCTTCCTTTAGGTCAAATTAGTCTCTTTAAACATGAAAAAAAACCTTAAAAGCTATTTTAAGAATAGTGAACAATGTAAAAATACCCTTTTCCTTTTAAATTTTATTCCTCTTTTATAAGTATATCCCTTTCACTAAAGCTATTTTTCTACCATTTTGCTACATTTCATACACCACCGAGAAAACAAAGACTGCTATAGATTACCTGGATCACCGGACAAATCAGCAGACAAGTAAAAGCTCAAAAGGCTCGTTTCCATGGAGTAGAGGAGAATGAAATCCTCACTAAAACACCACTCCCTTAGCATTCCTAGGCTTTTCCTTTATATATACTCGACATCCTTGGAAAGGCATTTGTCGGATGATTTTACTGACCACAAGAGGGATGATATGAAGAAACTCCACCTCTTCTCCACCCCCCAATCATCCACCATCATCAACCGAAGCCCAACACTGTGCTGCTAATGGAAATGCAAAGAACAGCATGCACACACGCTGCTCTAAAAGATTACACTGTAAAATTACATAAATGATAAATAAAGCAAAGATGCAGCTGGCAATATGTTAAGGGGGTGGGCCAAGCAGCTCCCACAAATTAAAAATACTTGTAAAAGGTCCAATTCTAGAGCCACAAAAAATTACTTTTCTTCATAATTTCCTGAATAAAGTATGATTTTTAGAAAAATATACAGTGTCTCTATCAAAAATGGAGTTCCTCATATATCTTAAAATTTGTTGTTGCCACTGTTCCTTTCCCTAAAGCCAAATAAACCAAATACATTAGGATTAACCAAAAGAGTCTCCTTTTGTTGGTAGTGTGACCCCTTCAAAGATACTCTGGAACAAGAGGTGGGGGTGAAAGAGAAACAGATAAAAAATGGGAGGAGGAAAAATATTTTCTGACCCAATAAGCCTAATTAAGTTTGTAAGCAAGGCTGAGAGGATTGAAATTTCTTCATGCTACTCTGTCAACTTGTGTTTGATTATTGTAAATCTTCTCTGGTCTCTAAATATGCCCCAGGCACTATGATGTCTGGCATTCTGTTAACTAGCATCCCTGCCACTTACACTAGAATGAGGGACGGACAATACACACACTCATTCAATCTAATCCCTAGAAGCCATGTAATTCTTCTATAACACTAATTTTCCCCAAACACTGTTCTCTAACAAATGCACTGACACACTAAGAAGACTCATTAGCCTCTACCTTCCTTTTCTGAAGAATCAACCCAACTTGACAATTTGCACACACATAATTCCTGGGATCAATGCATTAGTAATGAATGAAAAACATACTCTTTGTTTCATAAAACACATTCCCTAAAACATTTGGATATATCTAATTATAAGTTAAACCCAGTAATCATGTCATTCACATAAATTATAGCCCAGAGTTCTATGGATTTATGGATGAATTCACAGAATCTCAGAACCACAAACAGTGATCTATGAAGAATCGTCTTCTAAGAAAGCACACCATGGCAAATGTAGCTTGTAAAAAATAAACAAAAGAATAACGAAAGGATAAATTAGTAGATTTTACAGATTTTTTAAACTAGAGACTGATTTTAATGCTCTCCATGGGCAATATTAAAGGACAGATTTACTGAATTTATGGTTTCTAAGTACTTAATAGAGAAGTAGTGATATGATTTACCATACAACCCAGAAATCACACTTAGGTGTTTACCCAAGTGATGTGAAAATTTATGTTCACACAAAAACCTGTCCATGGATGTTCATACCAGCTTTATTCATAATTGCTAAAAACTGGAAGTAATCAAGATGTCCTTCAATGGTGGAATGATTCATCCACACAACAGAATACTCTAACAATTTTAAGAGAATGAACTATTAATTCACACAACAATATGGATAAATCTTAAATGCATTTTATTATGTTCAAGAAGTCAGATGCAAAATCCAAAGATTTTCATACCATTCCATTCATATGCAACTTTAGAAAATGTAAAAGTTAAAAACAGATAAGACATAAAACAGATTAGCAATTACTAGGGACTAGGGGAGGGGAGAGTGACTGACTACAAAGGGGACACACAAGGGAACACTCAGACTGCAGGGTGGTGGATACATGACTCAACTCTTTTGTCAGAACCAACAGAACTGCACATTAGGAAGAGTGAACTTCACTGAATGCTGACTGTACAACAACAAAAACCATCAATCAGACGGTTGGAAGATTCCAAGATGAAATGTGGACTGTGACGAATGAATCTAACAGCATTACAAATTATGACATACCTGCACCAAAGGGATGGGGGAGGGGAGGAGCTGACCTAACTAACTTTGGAAAACAATGTTTTGACTGGAAATTGTAAGGCTAATAAACAAAAATAAACACTGTACTCTAAATGGAAAATGTGTTTCTCGTGGGTATACGGAGTAATGGTTCTAAAATAGCTTTTCATGTATACTGGAGTTGAACAAATAAGTAAATGGATAATGGATGGTCAGAGCCAGGTTTCTCACTGTCAGATAGGGAAGTTACACATAAACAAGAAAGGAAGAATAGAGTGAACCCTGTGGTACTGGATTAAAATCAGAGATCAGTATGAACTCATGTTCAACTTAATACAGATACAAATGCATACAGAAACAAGTAGAGATACGTGTGTAGATATACATACATTACTAGCTCTACCCCTCAAGAGGGCCTAAAAGCAATGGCACCTCAAAAGCAATGAGCACACCCAGTGCCCACACTTTGGCTTCTAAAAACCATTCTCCAATAAAAGGAATCATAGCTCCTTGGGAAAACAGCTGATTCTATAATCAGGGCAAAGAGTATACAATATGAGGCTGAGCATCTTAGAGCACCAGGAAGTAAGGAAGCACTCAAAAAACAAAAGCATAGGGGCAAGGGCCAATCTGAAAGCCTTTCCAGTGGTCAAAGTTGGAACAATATGAGCAACAAAATAAAAACACAACTGGATTCGAACTCAAAATATGAAATAAATATACAACAATCCATATTGATATAGATAATTGAGTAAGTAAATAAGTGAGGGAAGACACAAATTTTCCTTACAGAAGAATTCCAAATCAGATATGTACATACTTCCTTCTCCCTCAGGTGTGGATTGGAGTTAAGTGACTTGCTTTAAAAGAATAGTATATGGAAAGAGAAAAAGAGTAACTTTAAAGTGGAGAAAGCTGGCAAACACTATCTTAGCCAAGTGGTTCAGGTTAATCCCATCAGTGATGCTACATGAATGTCATGTAGACTTCATATACCCTGATAAGATGAAGTGAAAAGAGGACTTTGCCTCTGGGTATTCCTTCCACAAATGCATAACCCTAATAATGAGACACAGCAGCAAACCCAGACTGGAGAATATTCTAAAAAATACCCAGCCAGGACTCCTCAAGGCTGTTCAGGTCATGAAAAACAAGGTAGGCCTGAGAAACCGGAACAGACTGGGGAAATAAGAAAACTAAATGCAATGTGGTATCCTGGCCAATGAGACCATTAATGAAAAATTTGGTGAGATCCAAATAAAATCTGTAGTGTAGTTAATACCATTGGTAGTTAATACCAATGTCAGAGTCTTTGTTTTGACAAATGTACCACAGTAATGTAAGATGTTAACAATGAGGAAAACTAGGTATGAGGTATATGGAAACTCTCTATACTATTCACAACTTTTCATTAAATCTAAAATTATTCCAAAATAAAAAGGTTATTTAATAATTAGCTTATGATGCTAAAGTCAGAATAGTAGGCACTCTTAGGTAGTGACTGCAACTGTTGGTTAAAAACATTCCCACAAAAAATATTCTAGGCTCAGATGACTTCACTGATGAATTCTCACCACACATAAAGAGATGACAGGGACTTCCCTGGTGGTACAGTGGTCAAGAATCCACCTGCCAATGCAGAGGACATGGGTTCAATCCCTGGTCCAGGAAGATCCCACATGCCGCAGAGCAACTAAGCCTGTGCGCCATAACTACTGAGCCTGTGCTCTAAAGCCCACAAGTCACAACTACTGAGCCCATGTGCCACAACTACTGAAGCCCACACACTCTAGGGCCCTCATGCCGCAACTACTGAGCCCATGTGCTGCAACTACTGAAGCCTGTGTGCCTAGAGCCATAAACAACAAGAAAAGCCATCGCAATGACAAGCCCACGCACTGCAATGAAGAGTAGCCCCCCTTGCCACAACTAGAGAAAGCCCGCGTGCAGCAACAAAGACCCAAAGCACCCAAAAATAAATAAAATAAAAAAAAAAAAGAAATAGAGACAATAACATCCTATACCCACTCTTCCTGAAAACAGATGACACTTCCCAATTCATTTTCTGAGGCCAACATTACCCTGATATCAAAACAAGTCAATGACATTACTAGAAAATAAAAAACCAATATCCTTTGTGAACACGGATATAAAAATCTTTATCAAAATATTAGCAAAACAAATCTATCAATATATACAAAAATTAATACATAATGATAAAATGGGGTTTATCTCAGGAATGCAAGGTTGGCTCAGCATTCAAAATTCAATGTAATTCACCATATCACCAGTCTAAAAAAAAAAAAAACAAAAAAACATATCATCTCAGTAAACACAGAAACTGCGTTTTACAAAATTCAATACCCATTAATGATAAAAATTTCTTGCAAACTAAGATAGACGGTAACTTCCTCAAACTGATAATGGACATCTATAAAAAAGTAAACACAGGGGCTTCCCTGGTGGCACAGTGGTTGAGAGTCCGCCTGCCGATGCAGGGGACACGGGTTCGTGCCCCAGTCTGGGAAGATCCCACTTGCCGCAGAGCGGCTGGGCCCGTGAGCCATGGCCGCTGAGCCTGCGCATCCAGAGCCCATACTCCGCAACGGGAGAGGCCACAACAGTGAGAGGCCCGCGTACCGCAAAAAAAAAAAAAAAAAAACGTAAACACATTAACATCATACTTAACAGACTGAATGACTTCCCTCTAAGATCAAAAACACGGCAAGGATGTCTACAGGCCTGCTCTCACAGCTTCCATTTAACATGTTAGTCAGAGGAGTAACACAATAAAAATAAAAATATAAAAGGCTCACAGAATGGAAAGAAAGCAGTACAATTTTCTTTAATGAAAGGTGGTAATCTATGTAAAAAATTTAAAGGAATTTATTTTTAAAAACTAGTAGAACTAATAAGTCTAGCAAGAAAACAGTACACAGATCAATACACCAAAAGCAATTATATTTCTATTACTAGCAACAAATCAAAAATTAATTTTTAAATATCATTTAAAATAACCTCAAAACACATGAAATAGATAGAGATGAAGTTAAACTACGTGCAAAACCTGTACACTGAAAACTGTAGAATCTTTTGAGAGAAACTAAAGACTTCAATAAATGAAGAGTGAGAATATGTTGATGGATCAGAAGACTCATACTGTTAAAATACTGTTTCTCCCCAATCTCAACTAGATTCAACATAATCATACTCAAAATCACAGCACTTTTTAAAAAAACAGAAACTGACTTGCTGATTCTAAAATTCATATGAAAATACAAAGGACCTAGAAGAGCCAAAAGAATTTTTAGGAAAACAACAAAGTTGGAAGACTTACATTATCTTATTTCAAGATTTAAGGTAAAGCTAAAACAAGACATAAGGATAAGCATATTTATCAAAAAAAAAAAAAAAAAAGTAAGAGAGAGCATAAATAGACCCAGGAGAAGATGGTAAGTTTTTAACACAGATGTCAAGGTAATTCTATAAGGAGAGAATAGTCCTTTCTACAAATAGCACTAGAACATATGCCGAAACAAACACACACAAACAAACCTCAATCCTTACCTCACACCATATACAAATGTTAACTTGACATGTATCATAATGCCTAAACATAAGAGTTAAACTAAAAGACTTCTAGACAAAAAATCAGGAGAAAATTCTTGTGATCTTGGGTTAGGTCAAGATTTTTCAGATAGGATCCACAAAGCAAAAATGTAAACAGTTAATAAATTGAACTTCATCAAAATTAAAAACGTCTGTTCTTTGAAAGACACTGTTAAGGAAATAAAAGGACAAGCCACACACTGGGAGAAAATTTTACCGAAAACATACCTGATAAAGGGCTCTTATCTTGTATCTCAATAACAAGATAAGCCAATTTTTTAAGATTTGAACAGACACGTAACAAAAGAAAACAAATGGCAAAAAGCATGTGAAAAGTCCTCAACATCATTAATCTTAAGAGAAACGTAAATAAAAAATACAATGAAATGGCCATTCACACTGACAAAAATGACCAAAAAGACTGGCAATACCAAGTATTGATATGGATGTGGAACATGTGAAACTCTCCTACCTTGCTGATGAGGGTGTAAAATGCTAATCATTTTGGAAAAGAGTTTGACAGTTTCTTGTAAAGTTAAACATACACTTGCCAAACAACTCAGCAATCCTAATTCAGGGCTTTTACCAAAAAGAAACGAAAATGTGTATCACACAAAAACTCATATGCAAATGTTCAGATTTATCTGAAATAGCCCAAACTGGAAATGATCCAAATGCCCATCAACAGGTACACAGATAAACTATTCACACAAATGGAATACTATATGGCACGAAAAAGAAGCAAACTGCTATAATATGTAACAACTTGAATGAATCAAAAAAGCATTACAGAAGACAGACATAAAAAGGTTATACACTGTTTGATTTCATTTACATGAAGTTCTAGAAAAGACAAAACTCTTGTGACAGAAAGCAGATCAATGGTTTTAGGTGAGTAAATGCATGAGCGAACTTCTGAGAGTGACAGACATGTTCTGTATTTTAATTACAGTGTTAGTTAAACTATAGTGTTAGTTAAACTATAGGGTTAATTAAAAATTATATACACTTGTCAAAGCTCATCAAAATATACACTTAAAATGAGTGTATTTTATTATATGTAAACTGCATCTCAAAATGTTTATTTTTAAAAGATAAAATAGAGTAAGTCCAGAATTTAAATAGCTTATAAATTGACTAACTCCTGTAACTTCCTACTTAAAATATTAAAACCTTAATTGTTGCTTTAGATAAACATAAAATCTTTAGAATGACACAGGAAAATAAACTTTTATTTCAAAGATAAAACTTGAAAGCCTGAACATTTTAAAAATTTAATTCTTAGCTCTAAAAATACTGTTTGTAAAAATATTTAACATTTCAATGAGCACTATATCAATATGATGATCTTTTTGGCCACGCCGCGTGGCATGCGGAATCTTAGTTCCCCAACCAGGGATTGAACGCGCGTCCCCTGAAGTGGAAGCACTTCAGTGGAGTCTTAACCACTGGACTGCCAGGGAAGCCTGATGACTTACTTTAATACCTAAAGCCAAGTAATTACCAGAGCAATTCCTGTAACTAGGATATTCTTACCAGAACATTCCAACACTCTATAGTGGAGAAACCTAACAAACACTACTTCAGCCCAGTCATCAATGTCACTGTCAACAGTCATAAATCATGTTGATGGTATATACCCTTGATATGGTATGATGAAAATGGCACTATATCTCTGTGATCCTCCTTCCAACAAACCATAACTCCAGTCTAATTGTGAGAAAAACATTAGACAAATTCCAATGTAGCAGCATATTATAAAACACCTGACCAGTACTCCTCAAAACTATCAAGATCATCAAAAACAAGGTAAGTTTAAGAAACTGTCACAACCAAGAGAAGCCCAAGGAGACAGGACAACTAAATGTAATGTGGTATCTTGGGTGTGATCCTGGATCGGAAGAAGGAGAACAGGTAAAAACTAAGGCAATCAAAATAAACTTTGGACTTTAGTTAATAATAATGTATTAAAACTCATTGATTAATTGTTAACAAATGTACAGTACTAAGGTAATATGTTAATAATCCGGGAATCTGAGGTCAAGTATGGGATACACATTCCCCTCTGTACTAGCTTTTCAATTTTTCTATAAATGTAATCTAGTCTAAAAAATAAACTCTTAAAAAAAGCTCTCCCTCCTCCATTCCCTCATTGCCAAATTAAAAAGTCCATCTCATCAGTAAAACTTAGAACACTACAAGAGAGGAAGGGAAAGAAACAACGGGAAGGGGATCAAGAAAAGGATGGTACAGGTGTTAATTTAAAGAACATCATTACAGCTTTGGTAGAAAATTACATTGTGAAGCCTTTTTTTTTTAACTATTTAGTGGAAGAAGAGAATGCACAAAAAAAAAAGGTCAAAAGATGATCTAACAAGGATGTTAAAAATACTCTTCCCACTGCTTATACAGCTGTACTAGTGTTTTGACGTCAATCTCAAGACTCCCATGGAGTATAGCAACATTTCACTCTTTGGTGTTTGCTGTATAAATTTCAAAGTAAAACCACTTGTTAATGAATGTCAACAGTTTCCATGATGAGAAAACTAATTTTGCTTAAACTCTGAGAATTATAGTGGCGAACTATGGGAGGAGGAAGGGCAGAAATGGAGAGGGTCATTCGAAGCATGCTTAAATTAAGTTTAAATTAAGTCTTCTCTCTTAGCTTTTTAAGTCATTTAACTCTCATTCTTAATCTTCACTGGGAAACCAGAGTGAAATACCAATCTCTTTCATTTCTTTTACAAGTCTGAAAAAGATTTGGTTGGGTAAAAGCAAATTGTTAGTGTGCCCTTCAAAAGTGAGGGTGGATTCCAACATTTTTGAAACTTCAAAATCCAAAATATCTGTATTCTGTATCATAGATTTAACTTAATAGAGCTATGTTGGTGATTTAAATCACTAATCTACATGATTCAGTGTAATCAGTTATTCACCAAAACATATTCTTTGCTAAAACCATCACATAAATTGTTCACTATTCAAAGAGAAATTTGTTTTTAAAAATTTTTTTTCTAAGTTTGCAACTTATGAGGACTGAGAATGTTATATCAAAATTCACAAGGTTAATTTTATACACTGAAAGGTAATTTCTGCAATGTTGTATATGTTGTATTACTGAATTCTGAATTAAGTAAGAAACTTAATTCAAAAACAGGGTAACCAAAAATCAAAAACACACAACAGATTCACAAAAACCAAAAAGAAGAGAACACAAGCATAATACAAAAGAAAACCATCAAACCACAACAGGAAAAACAAAAAGAGCAAAGAAGAAATACAAAATCAACTGGAAAACAAGGTTTAAAATGGCAATAAACACATATCTATCAATAATTACCTTAAATGTCAATGGACTAAATGTTCCAATCAAAAGGCACAGACTGGCAGACTGGATTTAAAAAAAAAAAAAAAAAAAACCAAGAACCTAAAATATGCTGCCTACAAGAGACCAACTTTAGGGCAAAGGACACACAAAGACTGAAAATGAGGGATGGAGAAAGATATTTCATGCAAACGGAAATGACAAGGAAACAGGGATAGCAATACTCATATCAGACAAAACAGACTTTAAAACAAAGGCCATAAAGAAAGATAAAGAAGGACACTATATAATAATAAAAGGATCAATACAAGAAAAGGATATTACACTTGCTAACATATATGCACCCAATATAGGAGCACCTAAATACATAAAACAAATGCTAACAGACATAAAGGGAGAAACTGATGGGAATACAATAATAGTAGGAGACTTTAATGCCTCATTCACATCAATGGATAGATCTTACAGACAGAAAATCAATAAGGCAACAGAGATCCTAAATGATACAATAGAATAGTTAGACTTAATTGATATTTTCAGAACATTATATCCAAAAACAAAAAAACCAATACACATCCCTTTCAAGTACACATGGAACATTCTCTACGATTAACCACATACTAGGACACAAAGTAAGTCTCAACAAATTTGAGAGGATAGAAATTATTTCAAACATCTTTTCTGACCACAAGGGCATAAAACTAGAAACCACTCACAGAAAGAGAAACAAGAAAAAAACAATTACATGGAAACTAAACAATATACTACTAAAAATTCAATGGGTCAACAACAAAAATCAAAGAGGAAATGAAAAAATACCTTGAGACAAATGACAATGAAAACACAACCATACAAATCTATGGGATGCAGCAAAAGCAGTTCTAGGAGGGTAGTTCATAGCAATACAGGCCTTCCTCATAAAACAAGAAAAGTCTCAAATAAACAACCTAACCTACCACCTAAAAGAATTAGAAAAGAACAAACAAAACTTAAACTCAGCAGAGGAAGGAAATACTAAAGATCAGAGAGGAAATAAAATAGAGATTTAAATAAATAAAACAAAGATTTAGGGGGCTTCCCTGGTGGCTCAGTGATTGAGAGTCCGCCTGCCAATGCAGGGGACACGGGTTTGTGCCCCAGTCCGGGAAGATCCCACATGCCACGGAGCGGCTGGGCCCGTGAGCCATGGCCGCTGAGCCTGCGCGTCCGGAGCCTGTGTTCCGCAACAGGAGAGGCCACAACAGTGAGAGGCCCGCGTACCACAAAAAAAAAAAGAAAGAAAAAAGTGGTTTGCGAAGTCTTGTGCTAGAGATTTCTTGCTGGACGGTGCTCCATGGTCGGGAAGACCAGTTTGAAGTTGATAGCGATCAAATCGAGACATTAATTGAGAAAAATCAACATTATACCACGCAAGAGACAGCCGACATACTATAATCTAAATCAAGTGTGGAAAATCATTTGCACCAGCTTGGTTATGTGAATCGCTTTGATGTTTGGGTTCCACATAAGTGAAAAAAAACTTCTTGACCGTGTTTCCACAAGCAATTCTCTACTGAAACGTAACAAAAACGTTCCATTTTTAAACCAAATTGTGATGGGCAATTAAAAGTGGATACTGTACAATAATGTGGAATGGAAGAGATCACAGGGTAAGAGAAATGAACCACCACTAACCACACCAAAGGCTGGTCTTCATCCAAATAAGGTGATGTTGTGTATATATGGTGGGATTGGAAGGGAGTCCTCTATTATGAGCTCCTTCCAGAAAACCAAATGATTAATTCCAACAAGTACTGCTCCCAATTAGACCAACTGGAAGCGGCACTCGATGAAAAGCATCCAGAATTAGTCAAATGAAAATGCATAATCTTCCAACAGGATAAGGCAAGACTGCATGTTTCTTTGATGACCAGGCAAAAACTGTTACAGCTTGGCTGGGAAGTTCTGATTCATCTGCCGTATTCACGAGACATTGCACCTTTGGATTTCCATTTACTTAGGTCTTTACAAAATTCTCTTAATAGAAAAAATTTCAATTCCCTGGAAGACTGTAAAAGGCACCTGGAACAGTTCTTTGCTCAAAAAGATAAAAAGTTTTGGGAAGATGGAATTATGAAGTTGCATGAAAAATGTCAGAAGGTAGTGGAACAAAAGGGTGAATACGCTGCTCAATAAAGTTCTTGGTGAAAATGAAAAATATGTCTTTTAGTTTTACTTAAAAACCAAAGGCACTTTTTGGCCAACCCAATATATTCAATATCCTGTAATAAACCATAATGGAAGAGAATCTGAAAAAGAATATATATATATAAAACTGAATCACATTGCTGTACACCAGAAACTGACACAGCATTGTAAATCAACTATACTTCAATTTAAAAAAAAGAAAGAAAGAAACTTACTTCAAGAAATTCTTAGCTTTGTAAACTTCTGGATGGAAATGAGCAGAAAAATCAGCTAGAGATGTTCAGTAGCTCAGTGAAGCTGTTTTTATCAAGTATCATAATGTTCACACACATACTTAGTTATAACAATAATCCAACTTAATCTCCAGAAGTACCTCCCTACTCTTTAAAGGCAATTAAATCAAAAGGAGTGAATGTTTCTCCTCCTCCCAAGAATAAAATATCCAAGCAATGCTTAACCTGCTGAACTGCTACAGAGACATTTAAAAAATGTGGGAAATCCCACAAAAAATGAGCACCTGTCTTACCTCTAAAAAACAAACTTCAGTTTTCCATAAATAAATCTTTCAAATGCAAGGAGTTAACCAAGAAAGGATTCTTACATTCTGTTGCTCACTTGCCTAGAGAAGATCAAGATATGTTTACGAGCAGATCCAACCCTGCAAAGCAAACTGATTAATAACACACTGGGAGAAAGGTTTGCTAAAAGAACTCTGTACTAGCCTAGTACATGACACAGTGTGTAGTGAAGCACAAACAACTATAATTCAGAGACATTAAATAATATCAAGTCAATGTTAAAGATGGTATATCTATTAGAACATATAAGAACTTTGCTTCCTGAACACAAAAGAAAACGTTATTAGAGCAATAAACAGTTCTCCTGAAACCCAGATTGCAGTGCTAATGGGGACTACTTAAATAATGACATAGCTGTGGATTCTTTTGAAATTTATAAGGTATTTTTACTGTGGTAGTGGTTATCTTGTAGTTACTATTACTTATCTAGCATTCTCTTGAAAATTTTAGTGGCTTTAAGGTGTCACCATAAATTCCAATATTCAAAAGTATGAAGGTAACACAAAAACGTTTATATAGAGTACCACTTCTCTAGATTACAATCCAAGTTAGTGCCTTATAAATTAGATTACAAAATATCTAACTGACAGTAGCTTAGTCCACTCAAAGAATCAGTTTCAGTGAGTTATGCGTTATATTACCTCCTCAGTTTTTTATTAAAGGTGATTAGAAAAGACATTTTTAAAACTGCTTTTAACTTGTCATGAAACTGTTGTAGGAGAAACAGTATTGTCATGAAACCCATGTGACTAATATTTTTTATGAATTTAATGGCAAATAATAAAAATTTTGCTTCGTTACAAAGGAGGAAATATACCCACTAATAGCCAAATCATATTTATCTCTTTCCCACAGCATCCCAAAAACAGAGAGGATTAATCACAATGGTTGTATTAATCATAATTGTAATATCTGCATTAACCTCACTGTAATAACTTGACTTCCTATTTTTCTTTTAATGTATTTAGTTGGGATGTGTGTATATGTGTGTGTGTTCTTTATTATAAACCACTTCACATCCTTTTGGGCAAGTGGAGTATAAACATAAATAATTTTTAAGTCAAAATAAGTGTATGTATTCATGCATTTTTCTTTAATATTATTGATTTTAATAAATATCTCCCTCTGCCCCAAAGTAACAACTTTTTGCATTGAGTTTTTAATTAGGAAAAAAAATGAAATCTCATTTGACCCTGTGATGTAGATGGTATGAAAGTATTATTCTCCTATGTAGATTAGGAGAATTAGGCTCAAAAAACAGAACAAAAAAGTTGACTTAGTTATCATGTCATCCTTGAGGTACAAAGCTAGGATTCATTTTAGCAATTCTGACGTCCATATGCTTTCCTCTATGCTACACTACTTTAAACAGAACTTTTGGCGAAGACCACACAAAATTAAAATATTAGATGATACAGAAGGGAGGGAAGGACAGAGGTAAGAAGATGGGAATGGTAGAGGAAAGAAGAAAAAAATGAAGGAAGAAATAAGGAAGAAAGGGAGGGAGGAAACAGAAGGAGAGGGGAGGGAAAGGAGGCCAACCATTCATAACAGCAGTGAAAATTATGAAGCATCTAGAATAAACTTAACAGAAAATGTGTTAAGATTTCTACAGATAAAATTACCAATTATTATTGAAGAACGTAAGAGAAGACCTGAAACTTCTTAAGAAATACCATGTTCAGGTATAAGAAGACAACATCATAAAGATGTTCATTTTCCCCAAATTAAACTCAACCTTCAATGCAAGTACAATTAAAAACCCAACAGGGCTTTTTATGGAATCTAATAAGCTGATCCCAAAATTCATACAGAAAAGAAAAAGCCAAGAATAGCAATGAAAATTTTGAAAAAGAAAAACTGAGTAAAGGAGACTTACTCTGCTTACAGAGCTTAAGTAATTTGGACAGCTTGGCGGTATAGAAAAACTTAAACTGACAAAACAGAATAGAAAGATCAGAGACAAACCCACAAAACATGGAAACATGATATATGACAAAGATGGCACTGCAAATCAATGGTGAAAAGATAAACTGTACAACAAATGGCAAGACAACTGGTAATCTCTAAGGAAAATAAAACTTACTCTCTACCTCATACTATATTCATATTTTATTAATTAAAAAACACCAGTTGCAAAATATACACAACATGAATTCAAATTTTTATAAAGTTAAAAAACTGCCCCCCTAAAAAACCTCTAAAATGTTTGAGGATATATAACTATGTAGCACAAGTATAAAAACATGCATGAGAACAATAAACACCAAATTTACCAGAGTATAAGTGAAGAGGAAGAGTAGAGACCACAATTAGAGAAAAGTATGCAGTAGAGCCCCAACTTTATCTGTGATTGTTATTTCTCCTCCTTCCCACCAAAATGATGATGCTACACAGTAGGTACCTGGATGTTCATTATGTTCTTTTTTTTTTTTTTGTCTTATGCTTGCAATATTCTACAATGAAGTAAAATGAGGGGAAAAGAAAATTTTTTAATTAGATGTTGCAGCTAACTGAGACTTCTACTTAATAACAGAGAAAGCCAGGTTTTTTCAGTTTTTAAATTTAGAATTCATTTAAAGAATCAAACATTCTTTTATATCTCAGAATAATACTTTTGTTAAAACTGAGTAATTCCAATTAATTTCTATAAAATGATAAATATAATGCTTAAGTGGCTTTTACCACCAGTTCACTGACTTAAAACTCTCTAAAATTAAATAAATAAATAAATAAATAAATATGCTATTCAAATATAAGACTACCTTAAATTCCACACAAGTTTTTTCCTCTATTCCACAATGAAATCTTTGGGTCTTATTTTATCATTAAAAAAGTATTCCAACTTTTTTAAATTAAAAAAATTTTTAATTTAAAAATTCCAACTTTTAAAATTTCCAAGATTAAAAAAAGTTATTAAAAGCATCTAAACAACAGAAATTATTGATTTTTTGTGCTGTTCTATAATCCTTGGAAAAATTCCCATTAACGTGCTTTTCCCCAGAAGTATAGGAAAAGTTCCAAACTTATTCACATATCACAACAGTTCTGAGATGTGAATAGCAGAACTGCAGATCAATCATCTACTCTTTCCTTCCCATAGTGTGTGATCCCTATTTGTATAATCACCAGAAGAATCGGATCCAATAAGACTGTTGGACAGCAATTAAGCTTCTTAAAACTACCTGACTCTACTTTGCCATAGTGTAGTCTAGTTAAAATTTTTTTCTTTCCTATTTATTTCTATCCACCAATGTAATATATGTTATCACGTGACCCTGAAGAAGGGAAGATGGGTAAGTTCAGAATTAGGAAACTGGAGTCAGGAGGTTGGGGTCAGAATGTGGTCATATTATTTACCTGCTGCTCACAACCAGAAAGAGATTAGCCAATACTTTCGTGGAAAAATAAGGAAGTTCATATTTGCGATACAAGAACAAAACACTCGCTATATTATTTTATTGCCCACAGCATCATGAAAAGCTTTAAAAAAATTTTAATATAACACCCCCAAGTAGATACATTTAAATTTAAATTTAACTTCAGGTCATCAAGAAAGACACCTTTGGTATCATTTTCTGTTTTTAATTGACCCTTTCTCCAGAGTCTTGCAATGGAGGAATAGTTGTCAGGATTTCTTTTTTTTTTTTTTTTGACTTTTGCTGTTGAAAGTGCTACCAGGGGTACATGTAATTACTACAATTTAACATAAAAATTATCCTTCCCTACTTGTGAGGTGCTGTTTTTCACTAAGATTATAACTTTACGAGTGGTGCACATAAATTGGTGAGCAAGTCAGCTAATACTTATCAAGATAAGCAGGTTCACTAAACCGGCAATCCACAGGGTGACAGACGTCAGAAACACATTATCTTCACAGTCATATCACCTATTTGTTCTTCTTAACCATAACAAATTAGAAGTAAGATCTTCAACAACATATAAAATTTAAAGAATTGAAGTAAATGGGAAAAGGAACCTGAAGTTGTTAATAACCTCATTGAATTTAAATATTCCCCAAATAAGAATACCTTTTTTTAAGAGCCAAACTTTCATCTCAAAACCTTTACATTAAACATTCAGAAATTTGGGAGTCATCCTAGATCCCTCATTTTTCTTTGTCCCTCTAGCTCATTCATTGGTCACTACAGTCCTCTCCAATCCATCACCCCTGCCCTAGTGCAGGAACTTCTCGTATCTCCCATTATAGCCTCCCATTTGCATTCCTAGTCTCAAGAATTACTTCCTTCTGATCTTCTATCAAATTACTAACATAGTTTTTCATTAAAATAAAAGTCAATCAATTAAATAAAACTAAATAGAGTTTTTACTTAAAAACAAAACATCTCTAATTATAAAAGCAATATATATTCATGGTTGAAAACCTGGAAAATACAGATAAATATAAACAGTAAAACAATCATTCATAATCTCACAACCCAGAAACATTTAAAAAATTAGCACAAGACCTAGAAGTCTTTTTTTAAGCATTATATTATTATGTATGTTTTTAAAAACATAACTGGCATTGTATTTGGAGTTTTATCTCCTACTTTTCACACACCATGGACACCTTCCTATTAAGGTTTACTTGAAAATGTCTTTAGTGCTTATATAAATCTCTATCAAATGTCATAAGGTAATTTATTAACACCAGTCTCCGGGAGCTCCTTGCCATCACCTCTTCAGAGGCACCTGACTTAGACTGGTTCTTCTTTGCCCCTACTAGAAAGAATGGTGTGGCTGACATCTTTGTATAAAACTTGATAACTAAATCTTTACTTCCTTTACGTCTTGAGAAATACACCAAAATTGGCATTACTGGATCAAAAGGTTTACATATGTCTTAGGCTTCTGAGCTATATTTGTAAAATTATTTTCTATAAAGTTTAAACCAATTTATATCCTCAACTGAAGAGTACAAAAAACACTGCCTTATCACAATCCTCCCTAGCATTCAGTATTCTTTTAAATTACAATTTAGAAAAGGAAAAAAAAAAGATGAAGTTCCCAACACAGTAAGGCACTGTCTCAGAAATTTTCTGCTCAGTACCCAAGATTATGCCTTATGCTACGGCACTATACCTCTTATTTGGATTTATTTGTTCATTTATTCATCAATTCAAATATTTACTTCACGGTCTTCCAGGTACTGGGAACACAAAAGTGAATAAGACAGACAAGCTCAGTAAAGCTGAAAAAATTAGTTCCATGATTCCTTCATCTAAAGGATTGTCCTCAGAACTACCAAATTCCCTCTCTACTAACTACTTTATGGGTCCGGTCTGGGCTCAGTCCTTGAGAAGAGGCAGTCCCTATGTTGATCAACATGACATTTGTGATAACAGAAAGCAGTGAGACATAAAGCTGGAGAAGTCAGACAAAAGCCAAGTAGTGAACGGTCTTAAATGTACGTTAAGGAACCTGCCTTTAACCTCGAGGCTGTGAGTCCCCAAATACTTAAACTCTGCCTTAATCACCTGCCACCGTCACATAATGCTAATGTTCTGTTTTCGTTTCAAAAGGAAACTTTATTTCACTATTATAAATTTAAAAAACAATATTATTTGACATAGAAAGCAATAAGAGACAAAATACACAAACTATTATTAAATTTTTAAAAATTTAAGATGAAATGCAAGTAAAGCATTCCTGGAAATAGGAACACTAACAATTAGCGCACCTGTAACATGGTCATTATAGCAGCCTTGAAAAAGAAGCATTTCATGTTTCCTTCTCTTCCAATCTCCTAAAGTTATGACATGCCTCTAGCCATACAGTAAAAACTGTCCTATTCAATTAATTGGTACCAGTGATTGGTCATTTAATGGAAAAGAGCGGTTAGAGTAAGGAACCGTTTCAAAAAAAAAACACTCATACACAACTTAAACTTCATTCCAATTTAAAATATATATGTGTACATTTATTTGCCAAATTTTAAATGCAGGATCAAGGCCTTTTCTTTCAGTAACAATATGTTGGAGTGCCCTACGATCCTTCTTTTATATACCATGCTAAAATACACATGCTATGTTTATTTCCTGTTTCAGTTTCCTTACAGTGGACAAAGAAGCTAAAGATAATCCCTGGACTCTTTTTTTTCCCAAATAGCTAATAGTTGTTTTTCATCCATCTCTAATTTGACAGCAATTTCTTTAGTTACAAGTCCCTACTCGTGCTTCCAAAGCACATACAACTCAGTTTTCACAGAAATAACTTTCTTTTTTATGCTCATATTTCATCGGTTTTCATAATATTTAACTGAACTATCTAATTCCAATACAAGTACAAAAGGTTGGGATTATACAGTTCAACTGCAAGGAGTAGAAATATTCAAACATACTACAAGAGGAGCCTGTAGATGTAAGCATTTAACCCACTGTGGGTAAAAGTCACGCTCTACAGGGGAAATGGAGTGAGTCCACTAAATTGAGGTTAACGAAGAGATTTCAACTACTACTTTTCCCCTTTCTTCTTTAATATATTGGTCACATCTTTCAAGACTGGATAATGTTAGCTTCTCTTGATTACAGGATTTTGTGAATTCCTAAATGACCACTCATCTTTACCACATGTTTCCTGCAACAGTTCCTTAAATGTAATCAGCCACCTTGAGACACTCCAAAACTTTTATCTTAACATCAAGAATGCTACTCTTTCTTGGCACTTTTGCAGCATCTCTAACACTATTATTTGCAGGCTTTTTGTCAGCCATTACAGCTCAAAAACATTCATTAAAATCTTATAAAAGTATTCCCTATCTTAACTTCAAAACTAGAACTACATTACAGAGTTTGGCAGAAATAATGGAAAAGTCTTCACACATCCATTTGAGTTGCAGGAAGAATTTCAAATATTTCTGGAAGAAATCTTCAATTTGTGAGATAATATGCATGAATGAGACAACTTCTGCAAATAAGCACATCTTGAAAAATATATCTGCTCATGCGAACAACTTACATTTATCCTGACAAATTTAAGTATTCCACATACAAAACAAAGTGAACAAGATAGGTGCAAAACTAGAACTATGAAATACAAAAGTGAGTTGGATTCTTGTTCCCCTCTGAAAAGACTACTTAAGGATTCCTCTGAAAAACCACTGAAAGTATTCTGAATATTATAAAAGATGCATGGAAGATCTGATAATTTTTGACAGGAATTTTCCCAAACTGGATGGCAGCAAAGAGGGGATGAAGAACCCCTTTTCTACTTCACGAACACGAACTATTAACTCGACACATTCAGAAGAACAGATTCTAAAGATTATGTTAGATGGTTTCTTTGAATAAAAGGCCTAACTTTTATTAGTATTTAAATGTAGAACAAAGTTGACCATTAACTATTTTCTGATCTTTCCAACCACTACCACTTGAGAGTTAGGATTCTTGGTGCTTGTTAACACCAAAATTTAAAAATGAAACTGTCCCAATGACCTTAAATCTCATGTGCGTTATATACCAAGCAATGTCCAAAGAAGTATCCCTTTCTTATTGACTAAAAGCAGTCTTTCACTGAGGAAATGATTTTTCAGGCAGACATTTCTGTAAACAAAGGATGCATTACTGTATTTTTTTTTTTTTTTTTGCGGTACGTGGGCCTCTCACCGTTGTGGCCTCTCCCGTTGTGGAGCACAGGCTCCGGACGCGCAGGCTCAGCGGCCATGGCTCACGGGCCCAGCCGCTCCGCGGCATGTGGGATCTTCCCGGACCGGGGCACGAACCCGTGTCCCCTGCATCGGCAGGCGGACTCCCAACCAGTGCGCCACCAGGGAAGCCCCTGTATTTTTTTTTATTTTTTTAAATTTAATAATAGATTGTAATTTTTTCTACTGTTACCTTCTGTATATAGCAAAAATACTGATTTTCTATTTATAATAATGAAAGTTTCCTTTGGAAATGGATTTTCAATTTAAAAAGTAATGTTACAGAAGATTAAGTAACTGATAGATGAGGGATTAAATTATTTGGATACTATCTAAGTCATTAAGTTAATATCCAAATAATTTAAGTATGGGAAACAACAGCCTTCAAGATAAAGGCAAGTTCCTTTACATGCATTCAAGACCATTCTAATTATCCTTCCAGTGTCTTTTCTCACCACTTTCCCTCATCACAAACTTCATGTTCTAGCAATATCCCACAATAACAAACCATCCTTTCTGCCTAAGATGTCTATTCTATTATCCATATTATGACCACCACCACCTCCACAGACCATGACACACACACACACACACACACACACACACACACACACACTATACCTAAAACCCAACCCAACTCCTTACATTAAAGAGGCTCTACACTAAGGTATTATATTCCTCCGAGAAATTCTCCGTAACCATATCTCCTCAGGCTGTATTTTATGTTATTAGAGACTTTGTTTTACTCATCTATATTTCTTTCTCTGGTTCCCAGCATATTCGATAGATAATTTTTGAAAGAATGACTCTTACTTGACTAGTTTGTATCATTTAGCAATGCTAATTACACTCTACTTTCAACTTTTATCCCTTCATGAAGGCTCCTTTATAAAGTACTCCCCTGGTACTCCTACTCCTCTGTAAGCATTCCTTTGATTCTCTGTAACTTTGATTCTCAACAGCCTTTGAAAGCACTTCTCTCTTCACCAAAACATGTGACCCATGATACTATATGGGCCATCCTTCTGGTGCAGTCTCTTTCTTGTTGAACTCACCTATTCAAAGTACTTCAACTACCATCACAAACACAATAGCAGTAGCCAAGCCCTCACTCCTTTACATCCAGTCGCCTACTGGACGTTTGCACCTGGATGCTTCATAGGTACCTGTGGTGGGCAGCCTCTAAAATAACCCCCAGTTAATTCTGCCTCCTGGAATTCATGCCCTGTATAGTTCCCTCCCACACTGAACAGAGCTGATCTCTCAGCTGAGCTGAGAGAACTTTACAAAAAAGAATGTGACTTCTGAGGTTAGCTCATAAAAGTCATTATGGCTTCCACCTTGCTGTCTATGATCACTTGATCTGGATAAAGCCAGCTGCCTCAAACACCACCATGAGAGGTCTTCCTGGTGAAAAACCGAGGTCTCCTACCAACAAACAGCACCAGCTTAGCCAGCGTGTAAGTGAGTCACCTTGGAAGCAGATCCACCAGGTCCAACCAAGCACTCAGATGACTCAAGCCCTTGCTTCAGTAGCAGACATCCCACTGCAACCTCATTAGAGACCCTGAACCACAAACCACCCGGCTAGGTTGCTCCCAGGTTCTTTATTACAGTAAACTGTATGAGATAATAAAGGTTTAGCACTGTCCAGCAGAACTTTTTGCAATGATTAAAATGTTCGATGTCCAATGTCCAAAACAGTGGCCATTGGCTACAAATGGCTACTGTACACTTGAAAGTGGTTAGTGTGACTGAAGAACTAAATTTTCAACTTTTTCTAATTTTAACTAATTTACATTTAAATAGCCATGTGTCTTGTGGCTACCATGTTGTATAGTGCAAGTTTATTTATTGTTTTGGGATAATCTATTATGCAGCGTTAGATAACTGATACAGTACCTTAAACTAAATCTGTCCCTTACTACCTCTGTTTTCTTCTCCATCTTTCATCTCATCAGTCAACCAAACAAAAATAAAACTGTGCCTCCTCCCTTTTATATTCCACACCTTAGTGAATGGTACCAATACCCATCCGAACACCCAAGCCAGAAAGGCCCTCGCTTTCACCAGCTACCCTTCTTATACTACTGGTATTCTTAACATTTTCTTAATAGCTCTATTTGTCTCTTCTCTTTTAAATGTAATGTTACAACTTTAATACTTCGTTCTTTTTCATTATTGAAAAATGTCTCCTTATTGGTATCTCTGCCCCTAAAACTTCTCAAGACTAATCAAGTCTTCACACTGCCGCCCAAATGATCTTTCTATAACATAACAATGATCATATTACCCCTCTGATTAAAGACCTTCAGTGGTTTCCCACAATCCAGAGGATAAAACCCGAACTCCTCAGAAGAGCATAAAAATAATATGATGCCTCCTATCACTGCAACTTTACCAACTGTTGTGAAGGAAGTCAACCTCCATGCTCTTCTCATACTGAACTACATGCGTTCTTAGAAAAGGTGAGCTATTTCACCTCTGTGCCTTTGTTCATACTGCGGCTTTACCTGAAATGATCTCCCATTCCTCACCTGTCTGATAACTACAACCCATCTTTAAGGATTCAATGGAAGTATTCATCTCTTGTTTCTGATCTGTCCAGAAAGTATTGATCCTTCTCGAGTCCCACTGCACCCTGTGCAGCTAGCTGCCTACATGTCTGTCTCCTTCTATTAGACTAGAAGCTCCTAAAAGGCAGAAGGAGTACCCAATTCAATGCTGATTCTATCTGGCAGTATAGCATAGTGTTAAGAGTGCAGGTTTGGAAGTCAGACAAACTTAAGGTTAAAATCCCAGTTTTGCCACTCACTAGGTATGCTACTTAAACTTTCTGAGCTTCTGTTTCTTCACCTGCAAAATGAAGATTATATAATAAAACCCATTACCTCACAGTGTCATTGTAAGGAATAAGTAAACTATTATGTATAAAATGCTACAGTGCCTACTATATGATTTTTAATGAATAAATGTATTTTTGATGAAGAGATTAATGAGTTACTACCTCCTAGGTGGGCAAAGAAAGGGTGAGATAGGTCAAAATAAAAAGTATCATCTCTGAAATCACTTTTGCTAGGCTACTCTAAAGAAAATTGGTAAATAATACAGGAGGCCTCTCACGTATCTACCATGTGGTCAGAAAATGACAGAGAACGGCAAAAGGACTCAACTGGAAATAAATAAAAGTTTGAGGAAACTAAAAGGTTGAGGAAGAGGAGAGATTCTAGATGGGGTCAGATGGGAGAGATCAGAAGCCCAGTGATGACAATGAAGGCAAAGAATGCATAGAGAAGGGAATGGGGGGGAGAAGGAGAAGGAGAAGGTAAGAAGTAGAAAAACACAAAAACTTGAAAGTAGAATCTTTCCAAGCAACAAGAAGATCTAAGATGTAGTCATATAGATCCTAGGATAAATCACATGAAACTGCAAATATTGAACTATTTTCGACTAAAAAACCAGACTGGTCCATTTTTAAAATAATAAATTGGACCTTTTTTAAATAATAAAATTTGGGGGATTACATATTAATTCCATTAATTCCATTTTACATTCTACCTTTTGCCTTGAGTGCCTGAGACAATGTAGGGCTCCTAAGAAAATTATGGAAAACAAAAAAATTACTTTCCTATTAAAATGTCCTGGATGTTCTCTGGAACACAATTTAGAAATTGCTGCTGTAATTTACATTAAAAGATAAGAGACTAAATAAATAAACTTCTTTGGCTGAACCCTCTCATTTGAATTTTATACTGTCTAGTTGTGTTTGGATTCTAACTTCATAGAAATCATAGTTACCCAAAATTATGTGCAGTAACAAATACAATGAACCAAGAGTCATAAGACCTGGATTTTAAAGCTGGTCCCAAATATGTATTAGCTGGGAAATACTGGGCTAGTCAATGAATGTCTCTGAATCTAAGTTTTTTCTCATCTGTAAAACAGGAATAACATCTGTCTTGTGTTGTCGTATGTATTAAATATAATGCATATAAAGCACCTAGAATTATACTTAACAAACGGAAGCTTATTGTTACTAAATGAGGAAACAACTGTGAAAGTGTAGTAAATGAGAATGTAAATTACTCTAGTATCATACAGACAAAATATATGAAAGTGACAATGATTTGACTTGTTAGATGTGACAAGATTGAAGTGAATCATACTGTTTGTATGATAATAACCTGCTCATTTTTAAATATGGAAAACAAGCATGGGCAAATATTTCTATAATAAATAGATTATTTACAGGCTGTGAATTTGTCATCTACCTCCTCATTATATTTTCCAATGTGACTTTTAACTTCATCAACCCGAAAAGATAACAACATTCTCCAGACGAGTCATATCGATAACAAACTTTGCAAGCTGGATAAGCAAAGATTTCCTTATTGCTAACAGTGTGAGGAAGCAATGCTAGCTAAAATGAGATATGGTAAATATTTATGCAAAATTAACAGAACTTTACCCCACAGGGAGGCTGCAAGCATGGGAAAAAGCAGCTTCCCAGAACTCAGCATAGCGGATGTCTGTAGATCTCCCTAAGGGCTATAAAGTCTCCACATCCATAAGAATGCTTCAAAGGGCACTGCCTTTTTGCATGCAGCCTCTTTGTAAGTCTGAAACCTAGTAAAATTCTCAAGTCAGAATTCTCTAGCCTTTCTCTACCTAGAAACAGTACTTATTAAATAATGATTTGGTTTGTGGGCTTCTTTTTTAAACCAACTATCTGCCTATCTCTGTTCTAGATTCTCTAGGGTTACTAAGAAAATGCAAGAAAACAATTCATAGCTCAAAAGAGTTAATAGGTTAAAAAACAACACACTGAAATATCTCTTAAGCAAGTTTTCCAATGTTATGGCATAAAGAGTGGCTAGACTAAAACGATTCATGCCACGGAATTGTCAGTAACAACAATAAAAAAAATCATTTACAAAGAAGAAATGAAGATTAAAAGTAACAATGTATTATGGCACAGAAGATGCATCTAGAGCTAGAATAAAAGGGATATTTCTTTAAGTGGCAGAAAATATAAACTAAATGACAAAGAGAAGATCACTACTATAACAAGAAATCTTTAAAAAGAAAATATAGTCTCCATGACCACTTAACCAAACATAGATACTTGCTAAGAAAAAACTTAAACCCAATTTGCTTATATCATTTGTTCCACAAAGGCCCAATCACTTACTATTAAAATCATTCATTTGCTGCCTTTTCTTACTCTTATGTACTCAGTATAACAATTTTTTGAGTCACTTCTGTTTTGTGTGCCTATAATAAAAAATAAATAAATAAAACTTGTATTAGATGGGCCTTAAAATTCTTTTATTTATTTATTTGTTTGTTTGTTTGTGTTGGGTCTTCGTTGCTGCGCGCGGGCTCTCTCTAGTTGCGGCGAGCGGGGGCTACTCTTCGTTGCGGTACGTGGGCTTCTCATTGCAGTGGCTTCTCTTGTTGCGGAGCCTGGGCTCTAGGCACGTGAGCTTCAGTAGTTGTGGAACACGGACTCAGCAGTTGTGGCTCGTGGGCTTCAGAGCACAGGCTCAGTAGTTGTGGCGCATGGGCTTAGTTGCTCCGCGACATGTGGGATCTTCCCGGACCAGGGCTCAAACCCATGTACCCTTCATTGGCAGGTGGATTCTTAACCATTGCGCCACCAGGAAAGTCCCTTCAACTTCTTAAAAGAACTTTGGAATAGTTATAATGTAAAATGACTTACAAGCAATACATATTCGGCTTCAAAAAGTCCAATGTTTACAGATGTATGTATATATTTTCAAAAAATGAGTAAGAAATGGAAATACAATGTAGCCATTTTTTAGAGGAAATGAGACAAAATCCCTCTGGAAAAGGGAGTAAGTAAATAGGCGATTAAGAGTAAAAAGAATAAAACATAGTTATGAAATTATAATGTAAAGACAACACTTTAATGGTTTTGTTGAAGACAAAATCCACTTTCTGGGTTTCATCCAACTGATTTAAAAGATCCACTGACTGGTCCAGATGAGCCAATCATAGTATAAGCAAACCTGAGACCAGTAGGCCAGAAGAAAGTGGGCATTGGAATCATAATCCCAATTCTTCTGTTTAGAAACAATGTGACCGTAATTCTTCTGTTTTGAAACTATATGACCTTGAGCAAGTAGTGAAGGTCTCAGAACATCATTTTTCTCCGTTTTAAAATAGGAACAACAACATTTAACTTACATAGCTGAGAAAAATTTAAAAAGACGATGCACAGAGAGCACCTAGGACAGTGTTCAGCATTTAGTATGTACTCAATAAATATAAAATCCTTTACCACATCCCAAATTTCCTTATAAAACTCAATTTCATCTCAATTTTTGTTTGTTTGTTTGTTTTTTTGCGGTACGTGGGCCTCTCACCGTTGTGGCCTCTCCCGTTGCGGAGCACAGGCCCGGACGCGCAGGCTCAGCGGCCATGGCTCACACGCCCAGCCGCTCCGCCGCATGTGGGATCTTCCCAGATCGGGGCACTAACCTGTGTCCCCTGCATCGGCAGGCAGACTCTCAACCACTGCGCCACCAGGGAAGCCCTCATCTCATTTTAAATGTTCATTTTTCCCCTAGTTTCACCTTGCCACCTTTCTAATGTGTAAACTATTAGAGCAACAAGTCATCATGACTTAAGCAGTCTTCCTAATAATCAAACTACTGTAGTTTCCAGAATCTTCCACTGATCAACTCATCACCATATTTATCACTGGATGACAAAGTATAGGCTTAATGGGTTGCTACTACCTTCAAAGAGGTAGCTAATGAGTAGAGAGGTTCTCCTTCAAGTAGTGACTAAAGCAATGCCTAATCAATAAAATGTGATTTCTTCTATGCAAAAGCAATGGACATCTAAAAGCTTCTTAAATTTCAACCTATTCCATGCCCTTTTCATCTTAGTTTAGATAACTCACCAAAAAACAATTAAATTGAAAAATAGAAACGAAACATAAAAAGATAATATATGATAAAAAGTAACATTAATTTTTTTCTTTAAAAAATAAGATAAATTTAACAATTATGATTTCATACCACTACTTCACCAAAACACACATGACTTCCCACCTTAACCTTCAACACTAATCAATGAATATCACTCTTACGGGTAAATTTCTTAATTCTTAAATGTAAATCAGCAGGTAACAAGAACACAAAATAACTCTGCCAACACAGTGACCTACACAGAGTAGCCATTCAATATTTAACTGAACAAATGAATAAACAAATGAACTGATGTTGTCCAGACAGAACTGGACAAATTCTGAGTGATCTAAAGCAGATTTAAAAGTTGATTGTCCTAATAAGAACCTGCTGTATAAAAAAATAAATTAAATAAAATTCAAAAACAAACAAACAAAAAGAGGTTGATTGTCAATCCTAAAGTCTTACTGATTCTGTAACTAGAGATGTTATTGTTTCACAGTCTGAGTTGAAATAACTGTCTCTTTAGTCTATTCCTCACTTGCAAATGCACCTTAATTCTAAGAACAGCCTATAATTTGAAATATAAGAGAAAGGGAATATTATCACAGCAAGGAAAAAACACTGTCACAGCAGTAGCAGCAGCAAATACATATGAATTAAAAATCATTTTAAATGCATAGATCAAAGTTGTAGGAAAACCTAACTAATTTCTGAGGTTTAAACAATAAGAGCTATTATAACTTACTGACCTCTTTAATGTACTTAAATACATTCTCATTTAATCTTCATGACGACGCTAAAGGTAAGTGATATTATTCCAATTTTTACAGATGAGAAAACTAAACTGTTGTTCAGAGACGTAAATTTGCCTGAGGTCTTCCAGCTTGTAAGCAGAACAAGTCTGACGCACCAAAACCCAGGCTCTTTTCTCTACATCATCCTCATTCATTTCCCTTTTACTACTCCTCTCTTACAAAGGCTAAAAAATTAAAACTAATATATATATGTAATTAAGTGCTAAAATATCTTTTCCTTTAAAAGCTGCTTTTAATCTCTAACGAAGAGAAAATCTCAAAAAGAACTCTGCCAGGGAAGTCAAAGTTAATATAATTACTAATATTTATCAATAGATATATTTTACTTAATTCTTTTTTTGGAAACAAATTATACCTTGTATCCTGTTATGCAATAATTGCATGTTAAGAACCTTCTCTCTCTCTTTTTTTTTTAACTATTCACATCCATTTACTAACACACCCAATTTACTTTTAATCACTGTCTCAAGAATTCTGATCATGTAGGGCTTCTGGATAAATACACAAGAAGCACAAGTAAACACAAATACATAAGTTACAAGAAACCACAAACCGTTCCCCAAATTACACAATAAACAAATGCAACTAAAACGCAACCAAAGTGCAAGTATATTATTCTGACAAAGGTACTAACAAACTATTATCTCTGAAAATGAATGTTTTTCAATCATGATACAACAGAAAAATAATATGAACAAAAGGCAAATCAAAGAGTTATTCTCCATGGGAAAAAAACTGCTTATTATTATTTTTATTAAAAATAGACTGTATTGCCCCAAAGCCAGAATCAATCCAATGCCAAGAAAAAATCAAATTTAAATAAAATTTTATGTGCAAATCAATGATAGCCAATTTTCTACTTCAGTCACTACATGGATTCTGAAATGAGATTAACAATATAACTTAATTAAAGAAAATGAAAACTACTTGGATACCTAGAAAGACCACTTTAATCTAAGTATTTCTATGCACAGTGAAAGAAGCCAGTTAAGAAAACATAATTAGATAACACTATACTAAAATAAACTATTTTCTTCATGTTATATACAATAATTTATTCACTAGCCTGAATAAATCCTCTTTGATCACCTCATTGTCACCTGCCAATCTACAAACTGAAGAAGGGATTATATCTGTTTTAATTTGATTCCCACTGTTACATAACACCCCCTCCCCAAAGAATGTCGTGTGAAACTTATGATTCTAGATCCATAATATAATGTCTACTACTCCCATAACCATAGAAATGATAAGTAAACTTACTGTATTACACTATATGCTAGTAAAATCTATGAAGTCTTGAGTCAAAATGGAGGCTTTAAAAAGGCCCTCAGATGAACTAACCTAAGCAGTTGAAAGTGACTTTAATTATTTTTAAACTAAAATTAGACAGATTCACTTCCATACTTTTTATATCATCTTAGGGATCTCCTTAAAGATTTGATAGAACCTTTCTCTGCACAGCAAACAGCAGAGGTGAATACAGAATTTTTATAAATGATTCTGATGTTTGTCTCCAGAGTAAATAACATCACTGACTGGGAACTCCCAGAAGACTTAGAGCCATTAAGGGCTGGGATTCCTTTCAGTTGGCATCATTCCAACAGAGGCTCAGTGAGAAATGGAACCTCCTGCAAATCAAATCTGTTGCAATGTTATTTTTTCCAGAGGTTAATTACCTGCTTATACCACACACACACACACACACACACACACACACACACACACGCACTAAAGTAGAGAAAAGGAGGAACTGGAAAAATAGATGACATTCTGCTGTAAGCCTCCTCCAGAAACACTCAAAATGAAATCAAAACAACTTTCTGGCTGTCAAATCCTAGACATACTTCATGAACCTCCTTTCCTACTTGACACCTGTCAGTCCACAGTACCATTACCTCCAACTAAATAGTAAGAATTTACTAAAAGAAGTTACACTTTCATATTTTATCTTTCAGAGATACTCAGTGAAATATTTATGGGTGAAATTATGATATCCAGCAACTGCTTCAAAATAATCCAGTGGAGAAGCAGGGAAAGGAAACAGATGAACCAAGATTGTCCATACACCGAATGTTATTGATGAGAACATGGAGGTTTATCATACTATTCTCTGTACTTTTGTATATGTTTGAAATATTCCATAAAAAAAAACTTTCACATTTAACAAGCATTTATTGATCACCTCCAGGGGTAGACTATATTATTGCTCCTAATAATTCACTCTCCCGTTTCCTTCCTTAAGAGGATTATACAGCCTCACCCATTATCATTTGACTTGCAATGCCACCTGTGGGAGGAGTATACATCCGTGGCCCACTGACAATGAGCGTGACCATATGACTGCTTTGGCCAAGGACATGTAAGTGATGTAATGTACACCTTGATTGAGTAGAAGTTTTAAAAGCCATTGTATGTTTGCATGAGCAGTTTTCCTGCTCTTTCCCTCTGCCACAGTAATAACATATTGGGTTCCAAAAATGCTTCAACCAATCCACAGCTGACAAGATGCAATGTAAGCAAGGAGTAAACCAGTAAGCCACGGATATTTGAAGGTGTTGCTATGGTAGCACAACCTAGCAAAAGCTGATAGATACACCTACTACAGGCTAGGTACAAAGAATATTAAAATATTATAAGAATGTTTAGGAAAGTAGACACACACAAAAATGAACTATAGTTATCTTTGAGAGGAGAGTCTGAGAACCAGAGGGTGTATACGAATAGGGCTAAGATCAGAGGGAGACTTTATATAGTATTATATCATATTATCTATCACTTGAATTTTCATGCGTGTGTACGTGTGTTTGTGCGTGCGTGTGTGTGTGTGACCTGTATGTGTGACCTGAATAACGTCATCTGGACAGCTGGATAATTTGGGCGATTTTTTTTTCTTCCTTATGCTTTTTAGCATTAAAAGGGAATAAAAATATAATAACGCAGATAATAATTGATTAAAAATGAATAAGAACTATCCTCCTACCCTTAAGGAACCCGAAAATTAGTTGCAATTTAGCTTTAAAGAAAACTTCTTTCCATAAAACATTCATTGTTAATTCTTTAAAGTGGCAAAGGCTAACTGGGAAAACAACGTTTTTAAAAATTAGGAGTATAACACATGCAATTCTATCAGTTCGCTCATCCTAAGGTTTCAGCAAAGCAAATACAGGGTTTTGTATATGCGTGGTGCAGCTACCGATCTCAAAGGAAATCCTCTCAATTACATTATTTTAGTATGCCAATTAAGCTGCTGAAGAAGCTCGCTCTAGGTGTTGAGATTTGTGAATAAGCCTTAACCACAGACGAGCCTTAACTATAGACAAGGTATCTACTCCACTAAGTTAACCCATGTAGGGTAAAATTATTTTAAAAAGCATTAGAAGAAAAAAGAAAAGGAAAAAATTCTAACCATGACTCTTGTGGTGATTAAACAACACTTGAATGGTTACAGAAGTCTCAAGGCCAATAAACTAATGCTTTACTACATGACTATGTTTTTACTTAAATTTGAGCAATAACCTGCAAATATGATTAGGGACATGTCCACACTTTTCATCTTAGGATCTCAAAGCACTTTACAAACATTAATTTAACCCTCATATCGCCTGAGAGTTAAGTATTATACAACATTATAACCATCTATCCTGCCACTAAAAAATATTTAAATACCCCTTCAGCAGTACTTGCCCTGAGGAGGTCTTGCCCAAACAGCCAATAAGACAGGAAGTAAGCTGACAGTGCATGGCATGTGCTACCAACAATCTCTGAAAAGATCAGACCCTTACCCACAAGAACCACTTCCCCTGAGTAAACCACAGAGACTGTACAGGACAACCACAACAGATCAGCTTGTGTCTGGAACACAGGCAGAGTTTTCCATCTAAAATCTATGGAAGGATATGTCTAAGCACCTTCACAAGGTATATGTATTTAAGTATATAAGTATATTTGGGGGACTTGTTACTCTTCTGGACAAGACATAGCTACCTTCTGCCTTGTATGATCAATTTCACATATAATTTATTCAGATGCTGAGAAGTCTCCAGTTTTTCAACAACAGAATAATCTACATTTTCTGAATCCACAGAAGACCTGCAAAATCCTCCTTAAGCTCAAGTGTGTGAACCTAAGATCAGCATTTAAATGTAATATTTAACCAAAACTGTAGTCTCAGAGCAATACCTTTAAATGCCTACAATAGGCAACAAAAGACAAAGCAGTGTGACAAGTGGCTAAGAGTAAACATTAACTAAACCAGGTTTTCTTACATATTTCCAATTTCTTCATGAATTGTTACTCACAGTCCCACGACAAGAAATCTACTTTTTCACTGCCATTATTAGATTTGCTTCTCTCTCAACACTGGGAAGCCACCCAGGCCTATCATGTGACTGTGATCTCAAAAACCAGGATTCAGCACTTGAATCAGTAAGAGATCCTGTTTTGGTATGAATCTAAACTGTCAGCTGCATTGGTGCATGTTAATTTAGTATGGAAAATTTAGTATATTTCTCCTTTTACTTAAAGTCAGTAATGCATTCTTATGCAATTTAGGCAAGGCCTCTGACCTTTGGCACCATCATGAATTACCTCTGCAAAATCAAAAGAGCTGAAAATTATTCTTGGTACTAGCTTCATAGGTTTGTCTTGGAGTTAGAAACTCTCTTATAAACTTCTTTCTTATAAGGCTATCTTGGTACTCTAGATATCCTAAGTAGAGAAAGTAAAATGCCCTAGATCTGGCCTGTTTCCAAAATTCTGAAGTTTGAGGAAACAAAATCACTAGCAAAACACAAAAGAACAAAGACATCTATTTAAATAATTTTAAACTAAGTATCAACGATAAAGGTCTACTAATACAACATTCAAAAGCTTTATAATCTTACATATATATATCTTATAATAATTTAAGTACCCACTTTTCCCTTCTGTTACTTATCATTAATAACAATTCTTGTAAATACAGTAAGAAACTAAAACATTATTTCAACATTAATAACAGTATATCTTACTCAAAAAATAGTGCTAAGCATTGAAAGTCTATTTCTTTTCACCAATATGTAGAAATAACAAGAAAAAATAAAGTAAAACAACACACGCACAAACAATGGAAAAAATGACACACAATTTAAGATAAGACTGAAAAACCACCGCAAAAAAAAAAAAAGAAAGGAATAACAACTTACAGATGTATCTCACCATATGGTAACAGAGATTTTACTTTAAAGCTACAATTACATCTCTTCACTTACTTCTAAGTTCAGAGATGTTTCACCTTCATTTCTGATTAATTTTCAACCAAGGATGGCTTATCATTTGCTACACTTTTGACACATAACTGATAACACTGGTTACATTAGGGGCACTCATATTGGAAAGAATCACTTCGTAAACAAGGCTTTTATAACATGAGTAATTGCTTAATTAGTCGATTTGCTAATTATGCTGTTTATATAAACCTGTTTGGTTTTTTTTTTTTGATGGTGACATGTCCCGCATCCATTCTAAAAACTATCTCAAGTAAAACTGAGTTAAAATGATCTTGAGAATCTCTTTACTCATAATTTTGGGCTATGCCTGGAGAAAACTGAAGACCCTTGTATTACAGTAAAACTAAACTGGAACTTGCTGTTCTAGCATATGGGTAAACATAAAATATAGAATATCATACTTTGCAGTAGGACAGCGCCAAAAGAAAAAAATCACTTTGCATTAGAAGAGCAGTTGGAGAAAAGTTAACAGAATATTAAGAGGAACAGGTTAATTTTAGACACGAATCAACAGAACATACAACTTGGCTAAGCAAAGAATAAGGGTGGGGGAAGGAAAGGGTGGTGGATAACCGTCTGAACCATTCACAGTCACATAAACATAAAATGGGAGGAGATCATTATTTAGCCTGGTAGAGCAAGTATATACAAGTAACAGGACAACTTAAAAGAAAAGTCTGTGCTAAAGATCAGGAAAAACTTCCTGACTACAAGATCTATCAGATTGTTGTTCAGTCTCCTGAGGAAGTGACGAGAGCTTTATCCTCTAGAGATACTTAAAATTAGAATGGATAAGGTACTAGAAAGCATCCTGTAACAGAAAAATCCAACTCTGATTTAGTCAGCTTGGAAAGTTACAAGAGAAGTAGAACAGAAAAAATACACATAGAAAGACAATAATTTAAAGTGAAAAGTGGGGGACTTGAGAGCCAGAAAATCTAGGTCATAATCCAGTTTTATAATCTTGACCTAAGTGCTATGAGTTGCCTAAAGTGTAAGTGATGACCTGCCTCACGTTGAGCTGAAGAACTACACTACTATTGGGTATCATTACATACATCAGGGTATTTCACACAAAAGGAAACAAAATATTTATAATTTTGCTGATTTTAAAACTTCAGTTCAAATACCGCTATTCTGAAGACCCTTAATTATTAAAAGGAAAAGGAGCACGTCTTCAAATGAAGCTTTAAAACATCATCCAAACCAAGTTTTAATGGTTGAGACTTAATGAAGTTAAGCTCCCTGTTTGTGAAAATGTGGCATGGTCAATTTCTAGGAGATAAGCAATTATATGATAAGAAACATTTTTAGTAACTTTGTTAGACAACCATGATGTAAAAGCGCTTCTCCAATTACCTCTGGAAAACCATTAATATATTCTGCTGCTTCTATAACCCGTATCAGTATGGTAGGCAATTCATACCCATTTCTAGACAGCTTTCAGAAGAGGCAATCACATTTTGTTTACTCAAAGATTTTCCAACTGTTTTCCCTAGAATCACAATGCTCCACAGAAAAATATGTAAAATCCATCATTTATGGGTTTCATCAATGTATGCCTCAAATATCATTTCCTAAATTGAAATTTTTAAAAAGTCGTACATGTTAACTCAATGTCATATGCTACATTTTAACAACTGGAAGCCACTAATGTGTTAAGTGGTATTACCAGGTTAACATATTTTTGTAATGATTCAAATAAAGCTTCTCTTGTCATCTCACTGAATACATATGAACATCTTATAAATGTGCCATTTATCTGTAAGACTATAGCGCTGTACTTTTAAAAAACTTTACTTCGGACTGTACATGTTGACTCATGTAAAAGTATACAAGTGAATCTACTACTGCATACCTGTATGAATCAGGATTTTAAACTGAACAACTAGAAGAAAAGACAACATAAAATTGAATACGAAGCTAGCACTGTGATCCTGGTCCCCACTTTCAATTTGGTATTTATCAAATGACTGATTTTGTAAGTGAATGTGACAAATAATCTCACCTTGCAGATGACTCAAGCAGCCTTGAAGATAGCACACATACAGAATTTTGTTTTGTTTTGGTTTTTAACCAAAAGTATTCTTATATGGCAGTGTTGGCAGAAAAAGTATCATGAATGAAAACGCTAATTACTGGGTAAATGCATATAAAGCCACAGGTTTCCGGACTCACTTTAAAAACTTGCTTCAAAAAAAAACAAAAAACACAAAGAACAAAAAATCTGCTTCAGTTAAACAAGCTTAAAGCTGACCTTACAGTTTTTAAAAAAAAAAAAAAAGCCAATATATTTAAAACCTTTGTTTATCTATAAAGCAAAAACAACAAAATCCACAAGTCCTAGACAAAAGTTCATTTACTTCAACAAAGACCTTTATAACAAAATCCCACCTGTATTGTCCCTGAAAACTCATTGTTCTAGAAGATAGCCTGAAATAATTTACTCAGTCCATTGAAAAAGCATTCTCTCCTCGTATCCCTCAGAAGAAATTCCAATTGCCACACAACCCCTAAACTCTCAGGGAGACACAAGCATCTAGGAGGATCAGAAACAATTAGGATATATTTTAGGACTGAATGCAGCAATCAATGTAAACCGAACAGCAGCAATCAGATATTTCTACCACTTTTAAAGTGCTGGTTCTAAAAATTGAAAAACATAGTCTCCAGGTCTCAAAGAAGTTACAGAGCAAGACACTGGATGGTATTCAAAAGCTGGTTAGATTTTTGTTTTTTTTAACAGTTCAGATACACTACATAAAAACAGTAGCTACCGTGAACACACAGTTTGAGTTTTAAATTGATAACTACGCCTTTAAAAGGGGGGCTGGAGAGCCTGAGGAGTAGAGGATGAAGAGGAAAAAAATGGTAGTAAACAAATGTGTTAATTTAACTGCAAAATAATAACAGGACATAACAGAGTTCTGAGTATCCAAAGTAACCAATCAGAGCCTAAACATAGCTGAATTCCATCCCAGCCCCAGCACGTCCCTAACACAAGAATAAAACCCTTCTTATCTTGTTCAGCCATGTGTCGCCTGCCACAAACTGCAAAACAGAACAACGCCCAAAACCAGCTAGTCTGATTTCAACTGAGGACAGACAGACTCTGTAGTCAGAAGCACCACAATGAAAGAACTCTAACTCACACAGCTGGCCTGGTGGGTCAGCACACTCTACAAAACAAAGCCACACCACATACAGTACTTCAAACTTGAAAGGACCTTTAAAAAGGCACTGTTAATTTGCCAATAGCTCTAGAATCAGCAAAATATACCTACAGGTCACTGGAGTCAGACAATGAGAAAAGAGGATGAGGTAGGTAAGGCTGAGAAGAAGCTAGGAACTATTCTATACTCATAACTTTATTAAGGCATCCTGGCACAGAAATAACACTAAACCAGTACTTCCAGATTTCACCCCTACCTATGTTCAAATCAGGGACAACTACTCTCCTAAGAGCCAATGGATGCTTGATATTTACAGAATAAGATATGTTTAAAGAAAAAGCAATGGTCACATAAGAATAAATCTTGTGGGTGGGGGGGGAACTAGTAGTAAATTCCAAAGAAACACAAATCTATACTGTCTCAGCAATGCACATTAAATTAGGTGGCTTTTAAAGTCTTTCTTCTTTTAAAGAATATGTGAAATCAGGCAGCACCTGAACTCATCCAAGAATATTAATACCCAAACCAATTTGCAGATTCATCTTAGAATATTCATCTCGTAATCCTTTGTGCCTAGCACAGTGCCTGGCAAAAAACAGGCATTAATTAATTTCATGCTTATTGTACATTTTTATCTCATCTAAGTTACAGAAAATACAAATCCCAAGATTTTATTTCCAAGATAATGGAAAGAGGAGGAAAATCTCTGAGAAGCAAAGAAGAAGAAACGTCATTACTTGGAGGCTTTTAGGTGATTTTCATGCAGAATGAGCTAGTGACCCTAGGTTCTGTTTCTACAAAATTAAACACCCCTACTATTGCAATGAAAACTACCAACACCACATTGGTTCCTAATAAGACTTGTCTGCAGGGTCAACAGAGAAGGCAAGAATTGAATGAACAAGGAAAACAATTAACCCACACACCCATGAAAGTGATTTCTCAGAGGCAAAAAACACCCTGAAAGGAAAAGGAATGGGAATAACTAGAAGAAATCAAGATAAGCATTGTTGCTACTCGTATTAAATGTACTCTGAGAAGCTGAAAATTAAACACAGTAAAAAAAATACACAAAGAAATAATAGTTTAAATATTTAATGGAATCTCTTAGGTGAACATTCACGTGATACTGAAAAGCATCAACAGGAACAGGAAATTCTGTTTCTGGAGTAGCTGTTATGGTATGACAATGGAATTTGGCCCTTTTAAAATCAACAAATGAGTCTTACAATTGGGTGAAACTCTCTTATTAGGAAATTCAACTACTTTCTGCTGGAGTACTATTGTTGTACTTCTCATCAAAGTGCTTTCTTTGGGCCCTTACTTCAGTTATTTGATCTTTTTTTTTTTTAATGATGTAATAGTTTGAAGGTTGACCAAAAAAAAAAAAACCTGACTGAAACTTGGGACCTGGATACAATGTCATAATTAAACTGATAAATAAAATGTAGTAAAGGAATATGCTTTTATCACTTAACCTAATATTCCAAAGAATAACTCTTAAGAGTAAGGGAACTCCACTGAAACCACAAATGGTTTAGCTCAATTCACCAACCACCACCAAGCAACACAGTTAAGTACTATAAAGGACTCACCCAACTCAACAAATCCACCTGCCAGCTTCTACTACATAATTCGCTTAGGCTTTACACCCCTTAAATGCAAATGTTTCTGGAATATGAAATCCTAAAAATGCAATAATTAAGATCAAGCCCCATGATGTTCCCGAGCCCTTTTTCAGTTCCTTGATACTGTTCCCACCAGGAACCTGTGATTTACTAGTACTTCCAACATTCTGGAAAACTATTAGATAATAAACACTGTGCAAGTCAATGCTTCAAGGGCATCAAATTCATAAATCATGCGGCAGTCTCAGAGTGAAGTTCACAAACAGAAAGTCCTAAAATGCAACAGGCTCTAGAGAACTACGGGACAGGAGTAAAACTGATGATGCACCAATACCCCAGCCGACATCGGGCACTGACTGACCTTCACCCAAAATGACCTTCCTCTCTCTGGTTCCAAGATCAGTACAGAATCCTAATGCACACTAAGGGCAGAAAAACACAATCGTGGCTTTACCTACCCCTCCTCCGAGAATCTGGAGAAAAGTTTCTCTCCAGAAAAAACAAAACAAAACTACGTTTCCAAATTCAATCAACCGGGTAACTTGGCAGCAACCCCAGACTAATTGGAGAGCTCGGAAATAACCCTCTGTCCGCTGCCTGTCAACTTCACTCGGCAAAGGCAATCAGCAATCACTGACCCTCCTGCTAGGTCGGGCCCCATCCTGGGAGGCTAAGCGCAGGGGGAGCTTCATACCAACCTGTCGGTGATAGTAGACTGTGTGCCACTCATTGGGGCCCTTGGCGAGAGGTCCTCCTTTTATCCAACTTGCATTTTACAGTAACACCTCCACCCCACCCCCAGCGCTCTGGGATCAGGCCCGACTCCGTAGGGGACACAAGAGTCCAACTCAAAACTCCATTCAGTCATCTAGAACGTCCGACTGGAAGTGGTCAAGGAAAGGGGATGTGGGTGGGAGCGAGGCAAGTTATCTCCCAAATCAAACCGAGCAAGTCCGCCAGCAGGCGAGTTCTAGAGCGAAGGAGCGATCCTCCTCGGGAAGGCACCGGAGAAAACTTTGTCACGGAGAGAAGTCGGCGAGCCTCGGGGAAGGCGGCCCGGGAGTCCCTCCGGGGCCGGGGTGGGATCGGCTCGGGGCTGGATGTCGGCTCCTCCTCGCGGCCTTGGGGGCCTGAAAGTCTCCGCGCCGGGCCGGGCCCGCTGGGCTCCGCTGTCTATCTGGGGCTGCCGGCCGCTCTTGGCCGCAGTCTCGGCCGCGTCTCGGGCCGCCCCGCGCCAGGCGCGCGCGGCTCCATGGCCCCGGACCGGGGGACACCGCTCGTTCTCCTCGCCGCCCCCACCAGGCTCCGGGCCGGGACAAGCGCGGGTGCCGGGCAAGGGGGGGTCCCGCAGCCGGAGGTGACAGGAACCTGGTCTCTCAGCGCCGCGGGCTGCTACCCATCCCTCGGAGGCCCGGGCTCTTCCGCGGTCTGCACAGGCGGCGGCAGCGGCTCCTCCCCGACGCGCCGGTAGGCGACGGTTCCCGCGAGGGGCGGGAGGTTCCCGTCCGACCCGGCCTGGAAGCACCAGCGCCGGAGGCCGGCGGCGACTCGGAGCGCAGGGCCGGCTCGCCGGGTTCTGGGGCCCTCGCGGGAGCGCGCGCGGCAAGCAGAGGAGGCCGCCAGCGGTGGGGGCCGCGCGACAATCGCAGGCGCGCGCACGGGTTCCGGTTCCGGTTCTGACTTCCCGGCCCCGGCCGCATCCAGCGCGAGCTCTCTCTTCCCCTCCCCCGTCCACTTTTTTGGCCTCCTCCCCTCTGACTTCGGGAAGCCGTCTCACCCGGGATCCCTCCGCGGCGCGCCGAGCCGCCCCCGCCGCCCGCGCGACCCGCGCTCGCTGTCCCGCGTACCGCCCTCCGCTCGCCGACCGCGGATGTGCGCCGCCCCCGCGCGGACGCCTCCGCCGCAGTCTTGTTGGAGGGAGCGAAAAAGTAGTTCTGCGGGGCGGAGGGAGGTGGGTTCCGTCTGGCTCTGGGAGTTCCACCCGCCAACCCACCGTTGTCCCCAGGTCCCCGGGAATGCCGGAGATCTGTACTTTGGAGTGTAGTTTGCACCAACTCGGCTTTCGCCTGAGACCGCCAAAGAGCACGCCCCCAATCCCAAGGAGTTGTGGATAAGAGGCTTTTTGGAAATTACCCACCCCCTTGTCCTCGAAACTTGTATTCTTTAAGGGAGCATACTTGTTTTCCTTTTCCGATAACACGCACATACTGCTTTTGGCCGATGGAAGCGAACTCAGATCCGGGTTGCCGGACTCCACTCCTCTCTTGTGAAACAAACCCCAGCAAAGAGAGGTTTTGGCCTTGGCCGCTCACCTGGGGCACCTGCTGGCCGCATCCCAGGGCAGGGGCCGCCGCACACCAGTTTTCGCTGCACGCACAGGGTTAGAGGATGGAGGTGTATAGGGCTGGGGAACTGGAGCCAGGATTTCTTCGTATAATGTTGCTTTTAGGCTGCTTCTGCCTTGGCAAAATGATATGTATTATTTGCCAAATTGAGCAAGCATGGTGCTTTCCACAGCGACTTAACAAGCTTGTTGTGGAAAGAAATGGGAGCAGAAAATAAAATATATTTATCCAGTAAATAGCATTACAGTTCTCTTTGAAGAGTTCCCCAATAATATTTTTTTTCCTTCTGGGTAGATAGATTTAGATAACCGTCCAGTTTTGATTGCATAATTCAGGATTACAGCGATTCAAGTACCATGTATAATGTATTTCTTCAATTCCGCCTGCAAACATCTGAAGTGGCTGTCTCTTTATCCAACTATTTTCAGACTTTTGAGTTCAAACCTGTATTGATGGGTAAGGGTCTTTAGCCTCTTTGTGGAAATCAAGTGGCAAAGCAAATCTAACAAACAGTGGACGTGGAGAGGGGAAACAATTACTTCTTAACAATGCTGTTTCTAAAAGTCAATCCGCAACAGTGCATAAAAGGATCATTATCCCTGAATAGATGCATGAGCTAAGGCTGACGTTAGAACGGGTAAAAAAAAGAAAAAGATAAACAGAGGCCAAAGATGACTCTTTATTGCTTGATTTTTTTTTTTTTTTTTAAGTTCAGCGCACAGCCAGCTAATTTTGTAATGTTTATTTTGGGAAAGAATAGAAGCAGATTAGGGTTCCAAGCCACTTTCCTAATGATCCAACCAGGACACATTGCCACCTGCTGGTGTACCCTAGCATGATAATTCTATCTTGAAAACTCATAATTGCACATTTTCTATATGTAACTGGAAAGAGCTCCATCAATCTACAAAAAATGACCAAAATGCAAACCTTATCCCCAAACGTTTGTCTTTCTTAGACATACTAAATATCTTTTTGGCCCTATTCTAATAATTTTATAGTGTGGGTATCAAATTAATTGGACCCAATGACTCATCAAATCATGCATTTTAAAAATGAGTTCCCCTCTTCTCTTCAAGAATGCCTCACTACACGAACTTCAGGAATAAAACAAACTGGGAAAGTTTCCTAATTCACCTTCTCTTCCTTGCATACAAAACCTCTTGGCAGGCTGCTTTCAAGATCTTTCCAAACTTAAACAGACCCAAAGTTCTAGCTGTGAGCAAAGAGGGCATTTGCTGTGGGAAAGCTTCAGAAGATGGTAAGCAAAGGATTTAATTAAGTCAGTCGTTATTCACTCCAGAGCTATTTTTTTTAATGATGAAAATCTCTATATTCAGGCACAAAGCTCTAATGGTAAAAAATGTCCCTGAAAGCCTCTTAACAGCCGTTGATAGCTCTAGACTGTTTTGAGTCTGTGTATAGAATACCTTCAGAAGAGTCACACCAATTTAAGCAGAACACACGCCCCAGGGACATTAGTCCTTTACCTAGAAAAATGACATTGGTGACACCATCCACTGTGCATGCTCTTTGAGAACGTTTTCCAATGGGGGGTAATTCTAAACTACATCCTCATGCCTTCATCCATTCTTTCAACCTGCTTATTGAGCACCTACTATGTGTCTAACACTGTTCCAGGCATGGGAAGCAGAGTCCGAGGACAGCCGAAGGGCCTGTCTTTGTGGACCCAACTGGACATCATCATTCTCAAGGCAACTGCTCAAACAGGTGGCAAAATAAGAAAGAAATTAAGTTCTTCCTCCTTCTTTTGGCAAACTGTTTTCTATATGTAGATTGTTGCCTCAAAAAGTAAGCAGTATTAGGAATGGTGGATGATAAGAACAGCTACGAAGTATTTTACCGATAAGTATAAATATGGGTCAACGTTTCTGCAGGCCAAAAGCCTTTTTTTTTTTAAGCTTCTGGCAGAACCAGAACAAAGACATAAAGCCAGACTCTGGGTTGATAAAAAGTTGTTTATTTTTATAAAATTTAGTACAAATCTCATTGAAATATAAATCCTTCTTGAGCAGTGTTAATGACTATTACATAGTAATCTAAATGCAAATGAGTCCAACCACACCACATGTTAATTAGCCCTTCATGTACCTCTCATGTACAGACTCAGCATCTTAACTGCTGAGTCACCTTCATTTCACATTTTTCTCTCAGCGAGTTTCCTTCAGAGTTTCCAGCTACAACAGCAAGAAAAGCTGAAATGAGGGATTCTCCTTCCCTTATCACTAGATAGGTTTCTCGAAATTCAAGAAACCTAAGTACGTTCCCCTAAAAGAGCAAGGTCTGCAATCCCTTCACTTCTGAGGTGGAAGGAGAGAAGAATGGTACCAGATTAAGTCTATTCATTTGTCTGGTGTGGGACAGCTTGCACTGTGCCAAAACTCAAGAGACGGCTTTTTCCTTTTCTTTTTTTTTTTTCTTTTGTGCCAAGCCACTTTTTTTTTTTTTTTTTCCAACTAGGCTTTTGCTAAAATCAGCATTCCCCAGCATCCTACTTGGACCACAATTTTGTTGGAAAGAAGCTAACCAGCATTTCAGGGATACTGATCATAGAAAAAAAGAGATGGAGATGCTACTGTCAGATTATTCTCATGTCCAGCAAATCTCCTTAACCTGAAGACAGTCATTTTAAAAGACCCACGGTTAACATGCCTTTAAAGCCGCTTTTCCCAGAGCAATGATGACCTCATGCAGTTCCAACCACTTGGTCATACCTAGACAATGACGTCCATCTTCAAGACCACTCATTAGGCTAGGATTACCACTGAATGGGCTGATACTTCCTACTCACGTCCAGCCTTGACTTCAACATCCCCATACCCTCGCTCATCAGCTGAGCTACTCGCTCACCACTGGTCTCAACAATGCAATCAAATGAATAAATAAACAACAAACAAATAAAACTTCCCTTTTTTCCCATAAAAGCCCTACATTAAAGACCTGCATTAATAAAACACCACCTAATGTCTCTGTGAAATTCACAACGGGGTATTTCCTTAATTGACAATGGGGTTTAAACTGAAGCAGAGTAAACAAGTGACCTGCCCAAATGATCTGGCAGGTGAGTAGCCAAACTAGTTCAAAGAAACGAAGAATTCTCGACTCCTAAGCCCTTTTTCTACACTTCCGTTCTTGCTTTTCCTAGCTGAGAGACTACTGATTAAGAAATATTTTTTCTTTCCAACACGGGCCTTGCCATGATATATTATCCAGAGAGAGTGGCACCTTTTCCAGAGAAAAAGTAGTAACAGGAGGAACAGGTAATGTATCTGAAATGGAGAAAAACAAGTAGCCTCATCACCCTGAGGCCAGGACATTTGGTCTTTGGTTCTGGTTTGCAGTATGTATAGCAGAGCTGAAACCTGAACTGGCATCTCAAGCCCAGTGGAATCCACATGGTAAATCCCTATGGAATTCAGTCACAGCCTCTCATGCCTAGGAGATTAATGCACAAAAGCCCTGAGAACTGGCAGAGTTTTCCTGGTAGGGCAGAACCCGTACAACAGGGCCCGGTAAATCTGCCCACACCTCATTCATCTCTCATCCAAAGCTCTAGCTCTATGGTTTTTGTGCAGAAAAGAGTTAATATAGTAGGCCTGGAAAGGGCTGTTTGCAAGGTTGGCCCTTGGCTGACATCTGAAGACTTCGATTTCATTGGGAAGGTTCCCACATGAACTGATGAGACTGGCTCACTGGCTCTAAACTGTTTCTACAAACAATGTGGTTCACGGTGAAAACCTCCTTTACTTCTGGGAGTCAGGAAAAGACTGCCTACATGACCAGCCCCCCATTAAAACCTTGGGTACTTAGCCTCTAACAAGCTTCCTTCTAGACATTTCACACATATTGTGAACAAATCGTTGCTAGGGGAATTAAGCACATCCTGCATGGTCCCACTGGGAGAGGGCTCTGGAAGCTTGGGCCTGGTTTCCCCTGTACTCTGCTCCAGGTGCCTTTTCCCTTGGCTGATCTTTTGTTGTATCCTGTTGCTGTAATAAATCAAAGCTCCAAGTACAACTGCGTGCTGAGTCCTGTGAGTCCACTGCACCAAGCCTGAGGGTGATCTTGGGACCCCCAAGTACAGGGAGTCCTTTATGGTATATACCAAGTATATGGTATAGGGAGGCTCAGTAAGTAGCCCCACCCCCACCGTCACGGTTGCACCCACATCCTTCTCTCATCCTTCTGTCCCCCCATTCAATTTCCTCATCCAATGCTCAGAATGCCAAAGGCATGTATCTTCCTGAAAGTTCCTCACTTTATAGTAAATGAGGTGCATTTCTTTAAGCTGCTACACAGAAAGTAGGAAGAAGTATTTGTTGAAGGAGTCACTTCTCAAAGGAATAAGGAAGAAACAGCACTAATGCTTTTTGAGTTCCTTTCTAGGCTGTCTGATCACCAAGCCTCCCAGAGACAAAGGAGCCAGGGTCACCACAACTTAAAAGGAAGGCAGCATGCTCACCTCACAGTTCTGACTTACAACTACTGCTGGTAGTCTCACTTTCTACAACTGCACAGCTGCAGAAGTTAGTGTTTTAATACTGGGATGTGTCCCGCTCCAAGACTGACCAAACGGATGGATAAATTTAGCCCTTTTTAGAAACCTAAGCTCGTCATAAGCAGGATTCTGTAACAGCCATATCTCCAACCTGGTTCCCGTGGCTGACTTAACCCAATCCATTGTCTGGAGCAAGCCTTGGCTAGTGCGTCTTGAGAAGTCCATTGTGTTTTACCTGCCGCTCCTCACTCCGCCTGCTTCTCCAGGTGTGGTACTTCTTGCTGCTTTTCCTCCATGCAAAACGCCAGATGCTAACCATGAAACACCAAGACACAGCATACATCGCAACTCCCCCGACCTTCACAAACCACTTGGGCTTGGGTGAGACCATTTCACAGAAGAGGAGGTGAGCTCCTACGCCAATCCTCACTCCAGTGAACAGAGCTGCAAAGAGGAAATCCACCACGTCTCCAGTGAAACTATGGTAATGGCCTGTTTCACGAAGAAACCAGCGCATCTGTAGCAAGGGATTGGTAATCTCGCTTCCAAAGAGGACTGCATTGACCTCTGTGCCTGACTCTCCAAGCACCAGGGCCATGATGATGCCCAAGATACTCAGTGTGTGGTGAGCCAGCATCAGGGCCCCCTCAGACTGGAAGTAGATGCACCAGCCCAAGTCGAAGATGAAGTAGCCCAAGGTGAAACACAGAACGTGCACTTGGAGAGGTGTATTGGGTGAGCCTGAAATAAACCAAGACAGAAGCAAATTGAGTGGCTGGGAATCGTGCTACCTTACACAGAGATCCTGGGTTGCTCTTTCTCAAACTTTTCTGTATCACTGAAAACAATTGCAGGCATGTGCTTTTTAAAGGGAACCAAAAAATAAAAAACCAAAACACTAAAATCTAAAACTTTGGTCTTTATCAAACCAATGTTACAGGGCCCAGGAAATGCTGTTCTGAAGCACCAGATCTCAATGAGTGATTTAAGCACCAGCAATTATCTCAGCATCCTCTCTGTGTAGCAGCATAAAATCCAGTTATTTTGTTCTTTCAATTAAAATCCTACACAGTCTCTTTCTTGTCTTTTTTTTTAACCAGCTAAAGCTCTGTTTCTAGACTCTTTTAGTTATTCTCTCCCACTAGCAGCAGATGCTAACTATTATATATAGAATGGACAAACAACAAGGTATAGCACAGGGAACTATATTCAATATCCTGTAATAAACCATAATGGAAAAGTTATTCTGTCCCAAATGTCAGATTAATTTCTTAGCTTAATGGGTTAGATTATTGGACATTGGTGGCCCTAACTCGTCTTGAAAGTGGACTCTGGAGAGAACCCCAAAAGTTAGTATGTTCCCATGTCCAAGAACATAGCGTGCAAGGACCTGACATGTTTTGAATCCATTAAGAGCCTTCATATAAAATATAAAGCTTAAGAGTTGCTTCCTATCAGTTTGACAGTTTGGGGGAAATTTCAGAAGCTCAATATGGGAATCTAAAGAAATTATAAAAAGAAAGAATCTAAGGAATTAAAAAAAATCATATTCTAGGGAACTTATGGACTGAACTATGTCCCTCCAAAATTCGTATGTTGAAGCCCTAAACTCCAGTACCTCAAAATGTGAATATATTTGGAAACAGGGCCTTTGAAGAGGTAATTAAGTTAAAATAGGGATGTTAGGGTAGTGTTCTTATAAAACAAGGACATTAGGACTAGGATGTAGATAGGCACAAAGGAAAGACCATGTGAAGACACAGCAAGAAGGCAGCTCTGCACGCAAAGGAGCAAAGCCTCGGAAGAAATCAAACCCGCCAACACCTTGATCTTGAACTTCTAGCCTCCAGAATTGTGAGAAAATCAATCTCTGTTGTTTAAGCTACACAGTCTGTAGTATTTTGTTATAACAGCCCCAGCAAACTAATTCAAGGGGATATAGGTTTTGTATTCTAAGGGAGTAACACTTGTATCAGTACATCTAGCAGCTTAAAAATTAATATAGCTGCCCCCAAATAATGCGGCATTGGTTAAATAAAAGATAGTAAATGCATACAACACAATATTATATAACAACTGAAAAGGATAAGGAAGATCTATATATATAGACATGGAAAGATGATGTCCTTTGAATATACAATCAAGTAAAGATTGCAGGTTACCAAAAAGTATGTTTAATGCAGTCCATTAGTGTCTGTTTGGGGCTGGTGGTAGATGTTGATATTAGCTTTATGATTTATACATTTTGGTCGATTAAATTGTGAAAAGCAATTAAGATTTGTTTTAAAAATAGAGAGTTATGAAAAGCAGAAACAATAGGTGACACATACAAATCAGCATTAACAATGAAGATGAATGGAGACTCCCAAAGCACATTATAATAGTAATTATTCTTCAGTATTCTTCAGTATTATACAAATTCTGTGGAAAAGTCCCATCCTTCTAAGACTACCCCCAAATCATAAATTCCTAAGGGAAAACTCTCTAATGTCTCCCACCTACCTGGGTGGGTAAAAGGCCAAGGGCCATCAATGAAGCCAATATAAGCTGAGAGACCTATCGAGAGGACTCCGTGGGTGAACGTAACCAGCCGGCAGCTCCACTCATAGCTTCGGTGATTATTCAGGCGACAGAAAGAAATGTAGAGCGAGAGCCAGCCCCCCAGGCTGCACAGCGCCTGCAGACACAGAGCTAAGGCCATCCTACGATGAAAAGACCAAAACCAGAAAAACAAAGGATGCACCCTAAGAAAACAGCATTGGGTCATTTTGTGTATACGTCTTCATTTCTACTCTAAGACAGTACAAAAATATTGCCTTCCCGGAAACACTTTTTCCTTATCTACAGAGCCAAGAATCTTCTACTGAAGCGTGGCTGTATTTCTGATTGCGTGTTCCTTAGAGATAACTGGTCAAAACTGTAAACCGAAAAGCAGGAACTGCATTCTGAGTTAGCAGATGGTCTAATATGGTATATGTTGTTATGATGAGTAAATGTCAATAACCTCCCAGTGATGACTGACCTTGGACTACAATACACAAGTAATTTAATATGTGTATTAGATAATGTGTTCATATTTCAAAAATCTCAATAAGAAGCCCTCACGGAAAAACACCTCCACCACTTGTGGTCTCTGCTAGAAGTTATATGACACGTGGCAGTTTAATGTGGTTTTAAGCTGATACTAAACTCAACTGAAGTCTGGGTTTGGATCATGGGTTTATCAGTCAAAATCAAAACTTGAGGTAAACCTAAAGACAGAACTAAACAAAGACCTAAATAGTTTGGAAGGGGAAAAAAAATAAACTCCTAGTTCTATTCAGTTCTGAAATCCAACTCAAAGACTGACCAAGGGGGAAGCAGGAGTTTGAGGTACAAGTGGGGAGTTTTTGTTAAGATATAAAAATATCTTTAAGACAATTATTTAGTTAAAAATGAAACAATGTCAGAAAGCCACTGACTGAAATTTTTACCGGTGATAAATGTTTCAGGACAAGAATGAGTGTAATGGAGTCAATATAGTCAGACAGGACTAAAATCTGAAAATAGCCAAGATGTCCTTATTAATATTCATTAGCTCCTCTATTGAAAGTACAAATAAAAAAGTAAAAAACATTTCAGATATCTGTCTCATCTCAGCAGGAATTTTCTGCATGGCTACACTTATTGCTTAACCCTATTCTGACAAGTGAAATAGTATCTGTGGACCAACACACTTCAATACACAAGCCACTCCCAAGAATGCTATCCAGAGAGGGCTTTATGAAGGTCAAGTGCTGTACAGCTTTCATCTGAAATCAGATTAGAAAACAGCAGTTGTCAGTCATTGACCTGAGTTCCAGTTCTGTCTCTGCCCCTAAATAGCCATAAGAGTGTGAGCACTCACTTTCACCTCCTGAGACTCAGTTTAAAAAAAAAAAAAAGAGAGAGAGAGAGAGAAGAAAGGAAAGAAAAAAGGATTGAAAATAACTCTATGATCCGGCCCAGTTCTGACAAGGAGTTCTGAGATAATTTCGTAAAACATCCAGGCCAATTTTCAGAGCAAGGGCCAGAGGTACAAAGGACCCAGAGTGAAAAGAACTGTCCTCTCTCACTTCCTTTTAAAGGCCAGGGTCACCGGCCAGTAATGCGGATCAGCTCATTTGGATATGCCGATTAGTATTTTTAGAGTCCTCTTCCCTCAATCCTAATTCCCTGGCAGAACAGAGGACACGGTAGCCCATTTACAAACAAATAAAAGAATGGACATTTATAAATGGCAGATACAACTCTGTGACCTTGGGAAAGTCACTCCATCTCCGCGTTTCGGCTTTTCACTTTTGGGTGAAAGAATGACAGGGTATTTAGATGGCCGATGGCCGTTCCAGCTCAGAATTCCAAGGCTCCTGTCCTTGCTCCTCCCGGTCCAGGGCCAGATTCGGGAGGAGGAGCGCTGGGCGGGCCCACCTGGCTCTGGGCCTCGGAGCAGGCGTGGCTGGAGCGAGCAGCAACCTCGGCGCCTGGCAGGCACCGCGAGCGCATCTCCCCCGGACGCGCCTACCTACACTGTGGTCACGCCCGGCTTGGGCACACCTGAGCCGGACCGCTATGCCAGCATCCCACCCGGCGCCCGCGCCGGCGCCCAAAGGCAGAAGGAACCCCCTCCCCTCAGAGGCCAGGCCAGGCCATCTGCCCGCTTCCTTCCCCCGCAGCGGACCGCGCAGGCCGGGCCATCCACGTCCGGAGCCCATCCCGGCCGCGGAAACCGGGCGGTCCCCGCCGCGCAGTTACCTGGCCGAGCGCCCCGGGAAGCCTCGGGAACCCCGGCCCCGGGGCTCAGGGCCCGGATCCCGGGAGCAGGAAGCAGCGGAAAGAGGGAGAGAGGACGAGGCTCTGACGGCTGCAGAGGAGGAGCCGGTGGTCTGGGGGCACCTGCTGGCTGGGAGGACGGAGCGCACAGCCAGAGCTGGACCAGAGACTGTTCAGAAAGCGGGCGGGAGGGTCCTCCTTCTACGCGCAGGCCTGAGGGGGCGGGGCGGTGGTGGTGAGGGGTGATGATGACCTAGTGGTGACGTGAGACCTGCAGGCTGTTGCCCTTGCTTATGTGTTTGTTTGTTGTCTGTTTGGTAGAATAAATATCCATCCCCTCCCCCCACGATGGGACAGCCCATCCCATAACCAGTTGTAGAGCACCTACTAAGTGCTTGCACCCCTGCTAGGCACTGTGTGAGATGAAAGACATAGTCCTGCCTTCACGCTTGAGTCTAAGTTGTGAAACAAGCACACAAATAACTAATTTCCAGGGAAGCGCTCAGGCCTGAAAATTAGAGTTACATATTCCTTCTCATGTCAACCCTGTCACCAACTTGGCAGTAGAGTATAAGGCTTGAGGGTAAACCTGGCTCCGTTACTGACTGTGTATTTTTGGACAAGTTACTTTTCTGTGCCTCCGTTTTCTCATTCATAGAATGGGGATAATAATAATAGCTGTCTCATAAAGTTACTGCAAGCATTCTACACACTTTTCATGTGGAAAGTGCTTACAGCAATGGCTGGTGCATGGAAGTCGTTATATGAATGTTAATTATTGTTGTTGTTACCTCACTTTGGGTTAATCCTCTCTCCTCTCTGGATCTGTTTTAATACCAGGGAAAGTAAGTTTGAAGAGATAACCAAACATAAGTGTGGAGATGCAAATGGGGTAAAAAGAGCATCTGAGTTGGTTGATCAGGACAGGCAAAGGTAGGATGCTGAGAGGCCCAGACATTCTTAAGAAGAGAAGACCTTGAGCAGAATTGTGAGCATTTAGGCCATGTCTGGGAAATAATAAATAGTCTTGTTTGGGTCATTTGTCTTGCCAGCCCTTTAAGAGTAAGGCTCACACTCTTTTCATTTTTGTTTCCCTAGTACCTGGTACAGAGGCAGGCGCAATAAATGTTTGCTGGTTGAATGAATGGGCAATGAGCCTGGAAATGTATATTGGAAGCATACTGAAGCTCCTAAACCTTCATGACCATCTAGACCACTTGGGAAGTGTTTTCAAAATACCCTTTGTTCAGGCCGCACCTTGAAGGTTGTGCTTTAGTAGGCTTGGTGTGACGCCCAGGAATCTGTATCTTTGAAAATCTGCCCATAGATCTTCAGATGATTGGTCACATTTGGGGACCACTGATGTTTAAGGACCTTAAATGACTGATGCCAGCCTAAGATGCCAGGCTGAGGCATCTTATTATGCGGATAATAGGAAACCTATGATGATATTGGGCAAAGGGAATAATTTTACCATGCTCTCCAAGTCCTTGCTACTGAAAGTCTGGTCCAGGGACCAGCAAAATCTACATCACCTGAGAATTTGTTAAAAACACAAAATCTCAGACCCTAACCCCAGATCTACTGAATCAGAATCTGCATTTTAACAAAGTCCCCAATGATCTGTATGAACATTCAGGCAGTGGTTCTCAACCTTGACAGAACAATAGAATCACTTGAGGAGCTGTTTAAAATCCCAATTCCCTGGGCCACATCCCAGACAAAGTAAATCAGAATCTGTGTGAGTGTCAAATTTTTTTTTCAAGTTTCCCAGGTAATTCCATTGTGTAATCAAAGTTGAGAATCACTGCCATATAGAGACTCAATGAAAATCAGTATAAGACTAGTTGGAAAAGACCAGATAAGAGATAGTAATAGCCTGCAGGAAGAAAACAAGGAAAGATCCATTTCACTAAATGAACATATAGTATGCACATCTCAACTTTTTCCCCATTTGTTTTTGTTGCAGTGTTGTTTTTTTCTCCTAGTATCTGAATCTGGAACTACCTTCTTGCTGCCACCATTTCCCAGGAAAGAACAGAGTACATATTAAAGGCTTCAGGAGTCTAAAGACTGAGGGGATAAGGGAAGGTGCTAGTTCTTCCAGTGGAGCCTTTATTGGGCCTTTATCCTGGGGTGACTGGGATTCCAGGTTCAAGCTCCATTACTTGGGATTAAATTTTATTAATTCACATATCTTTGGCCACAACCCTTGTTCCACCAAATCATATGCTTGTCAACTGTGGTGTCCCCCAGGAAAGTTCTGGGCTGTTAGAGAGAGCAGAGGACAGGAAACTCTCCACCAATTTATTTGAATAACAATAATATCATAATAATCAGGATAATAACAGATAACACTTATTAATGTATCAGGCATTGTTCCAAGAACTTTACATATATATATATTATATATATATAATATATATATTCATTCATTTAATTCTCACAACAACTCTACGAGATGGCTACTGTTGTTATCCTCATTTTACAGGTGAGAAACTGAGGCACAGAGCACTTGAGGAACTTGCTCAAGGTGACATGATTAATAGGAGGCAGATTTGGGTATGAACCCAGGCGATATGGCACTGGAGATCACGCTCTTAACCACCAAGATAGTCTGCCTCCACTACAGATGGTACTATATTTTTCTATATTCATAGCTCCTAACATCAGTGAAAGGCACTAGAAGTTGTTTAGAGGTTGAAAGAAAGCATTCAACTTTTAAAAACCTGAATTGCATATTATGTACTAGTCGCAGTGCTAATCATGGGAATACAGAGAAAAAGACAGACTCAGCTACAAGGAGCTCCCCACAGTCTAGCACTAGAAGCAGGCGAGTCAGCAAAACCAGTCCATGAATGTAGCATGGGGATGCAGAGTGCACAGGGAGAAGAGGCACTGAACCGGCAACCTGGGGCCTCAGGACAGGATTCCTAATTTGAGTCTACGACTAAACTCATTCTCTGAGTTGGACCAAAAGCCCTTAGTATTGGGCGCCCACAGCTGGGCCCACCAGTCTTGAGTCAACTAAAGATCGAAGTTTTGCAAGTGCAAAAAGCAGCGGCAACAATTCTTTTTCCCTTCCTTCCTCCTAAACAATGACTGGTTGTTGCCCTTTGATTCTCTTGTGCCTAATTAGATGCTGAAGAAGCTGACCAGGCTTCTGTTAAACTTGACTGGAATGATGAGTTTTACAGAATCTTGTAGACATGAAATGTGAATTGGTACCCACCTTCAGGTTTGACTCTGTTCAGCAACTGTCCAAGGCAATGGACAATGGAAGCTACGGGAGGCTGAGCAGTTAGACTGTAATTCTGTTTATTTCTTTCATGAAAACCATGGTCAAATAGACCCCCGTAAATACAGTCAACTGATCTTTGACAAAGGAGCAAAGGCAACACAATGGGACAAAGGTAGTGTCTTCAACAGATGGAGCTGGAACAACTGGACATCCACACGTGAAAGAATGAACCTTGACTCAGACTTTACACCATCACAAAAGTTAACTCAAAACGGATCACAGACCTAAATGTAAAACACAAAACTATAAAACTCCTAAAGATAACAAAGGAGGAAACATACATGATGCTGGGTGTGGTGATGCCTTTTTAGATACAACACCAAAGACAACCCATGAAAGAAATAATTAGCAAGCTGGACTTCATTAAAATTAAAGACTTCTGTGAAAGACAATATCAAGAGAATGAAAAGTCACAGACAGGGAGAAAATATTTGCAAAAGACAATCTGATAACGGACTGTTACCCAAAATATACAAAGAACTGTTAAAACTCAACAGTAAAAAAAAACAAACAACTTGATTAAAAAATGGGCCAAAAATCTTAATAGACACCTCACAAAGAAGATACACAAATGGTAAATAAGCATGTGAAAAGTTGCTCCACATCATGTCATCAGGGAAATGCAAATTAAAACAAACAATGAGATACCATTATACACCTATTAGAATGACCAAAATCCTGAACACTGACAACAAAGGCTGGTAAGGATGTAGAGCAACAGGAACTCTGGTAATGTTACTGGTGGGAATGCAAAGTGGTACAGCCACTTTGGAAGACAGTTTGGTGGTTTCTTACAAAACTAAATATACTCTTACCACATGATCCGACAATCACGCTCCTTGGTATTTACCCAAAGGAACTGAAAATTTATGTCCACACAAAAATGTGCATGCAGATATTTATAGCAGCTTTATTCATAATTGCCAAAATTTGGAAGTAACCCAGATGTCCTTCAGTAGGTAAATGAATAAATAAACTGTGGTACATCCAGACAAGAGAATATTATTCAGCATTAAAAAGAAGTGAGCTAGCAAGCTCATGAAAAGACATGAAAGAAACTTGAAGGCATATTACTAAATAAGCCAACCTGGAAAGCCTGTATACGATGATTCCAACCATGTGACATTCTGGGAAAGGCAAAACTATGGAGACAGTAAAAAAGATCAGGGCTTCCCTGGTGGCGCAGTGGTTGAGAGTCCGCCTGCCGATGCAGTGGACACAGGTTCGTACCCCGGTCCGGGAAGCTCCCACATGCTGCTGAGCGGCTAGGCCCGTGAGCCATGGCCGCTGCGCCTGCGCATCTGGAGCCTGTGCTCTGCAACGGGAGAGGCCACGGCAGTGAGAGGCCCGCGTACCGCAAAAAAAAAAAAAAAAAAAAAAAGATCCGTGGTTGTAAGGGCGTAGCAAGGAGAGAGATGAATAGGTAGAGCACAGAGGATTGTTAGGGCAGTGAAAATACTCTGTATGATATTATAATGCTAGATCTACATCATTACACTATTGTCCAAAGCTGTAGAATGTACAACACCAAGAGTGAGCTCTAAGGTAAACTATGGACTTTGGGTGATTGTGATGTGTCAGTGTAGGTTCATTCTTGGTAAAAAAAATTTTACTTTCTCGTGAGTGATGTTGATAATGGGGAAGGCTACGAACGTGTTTGGGCAGGAGGTCTATGGGAAATCTCCACAGCTTCCTCTTAATTTTGTTGTAAACCGAACACTGCTCTTAAAAAATAAAGTATTTTTTAAAGGGTCAAATGAGTGAAAACCAGCCTCATGGACAGTGCAGGACATCAGCTTTCAGCACTCACCTGAGCAAGATGTCAAGGTGGCCAAGACTGCTGCAGGAAAGCATCAGCTCCGGCACCCAGGAGTATGCAAGGAACAGTGCATACATACGTGTGTGTGTGTGTGTGTGCACAGATATGCACAGCTGGGCTCATGGGTGGCAGAGTAATTTCTTTACATACTTTAATTATTGCTGCAGGCTCCTCTTGTCTCTTTGACACATACCGAGCCTCTTTCAACTGGATCTTTTCTTGACAAAGTAACCGCTACCAACAGGCTTTCTTCCACTTCATGACATGAAATACGAGTCTTAGTATAAGCCCCATCCAAACATGAAAAGCACTTAACTTATGGTTATTTAGGTATGGATTTCTCCCTTGGATATTAGTATTTGCAACAAATGTTTAATGCCAATTTTAGTTTCTTCCCTTCAGTCATTACATTTTTGAAGGGCCTCCCTTTCCCACCACAGGTCAATGTTTGCCTCAAAAATGGTAACTCTTTAACTTTTTATTAACCCAAGAAAAACCACAGGGATAGCCTCCTTGCCCCTCAACCCTCTCATCAAAAGTCACAGTGCATTCCAAAGCCAAATAGATTTGACTTTTGAATTATCCCTTGTCTCAAATATCTATCACTTTCCATTGCAAATAATGAATAATTGACCTTCAGGACATCCTGAGATATGAACTATTAGCCTCAGTCTTCACCTCTTAAAGTCTACAAATGACTTGACCTTAAACATTTTCCATTCTCCCACTTACAAAATGAGGAAGCCAATCTCTCACCTACTCTGTCCTCAAGGCTGTTCTGTCAAAAAGAGTAGAAACTCTGAACTCTTTGGAGTCCTGTATTAATGTATATCATCTTTAGCATCAGTTCAGGGAGTCACAGACTTAATCCACCAACGTGAAACCCTTTCTCCATCCCGTTTCATTACACGCACTCACATGTCCTGCACAAAAAAAGACCCAGAATAATCTAAACCTCTTCTTGCCAACAGTGGAATACTGTATATCATCACCATACAAATTTATTTAGGAACAGAGAGATTCCTTTGAATCTCATCATTTTCTTGGACATGCCGTCTCTAAAAAAAAAAAAAGTTACCATTTCTGGAATGGCTTCATGTTACATGTTTACACACTGGCCCACAAAGAAGGAGACTCGGGAAAGAATGTTCCTGCAGAAATCAACAAGGATTCCCAGCCCACGTGGGAACTCTTGTGGAAGCTAGCATGGTATTTCACACTTTGGTATTGTTTTTCCTTTCTTTTTCTTTCTTTTTTGTTAAAGAAGATAAAATATTACAGAGATCTTCAAAATTCACACCTGAGTTAAATATTTTCCTGGAAAATTCCACACTAAAGAGAGAAGAACATAATGCAAAAAGAGGAAAGGGCTATACACAGGTATTTACCAGCATAATTGTTGCGTGTGTGCTTTTGTGTTCTTCCTTCTGCACCAGGAGAAGGGAGAGAGGACGAGATAAGGAGAAATACAGGAAAGGAGAGAAAGAACAAGCGTTTCTGAACTCTGGGGCAGACGGAGCAGACAGAAGAACACCTGTGGGCAGAGCATGTGCCCAGGGGGCCGAGTGTGGCTCAGCGTTCTGTAAAGAGGAGGGAATTCGGAGAACGCAATCATGAATGGATGTGGTTCTGGAAAAGGGGCGGGGCTAAAGAGAAAATAGGGTGACGTGAAGACTCAGTCAGAAGGCTTTGCTGAACAGAGAAGACATCAGAGCTTTGGTGGAGACATCAGATTCAAATCTTTTCATAGATTCTAGAATCAGTTCGGAGATTGTGGCTAAGTTCAGAGTCAAAACCTTCTCACCTCTCTGGTGGTTTGGCACCAGGCAAATGGCTGTGCCCAGAATGAGCTGGAGATGAGCTGGAGAATAATGACAAGAGGTCCTTTTTTTTTTTTTTTTTTTTTTTTGCGGTACGCGGGCCTCTCACTGTTGTGGCCTCTCCGGTCGCGAAGCACAGGCTCCGGACGCGCAGGCTCAGCAGCCATGGCTCATGGGCCCAGCCTCTCTGCAGCATGTGGGATCTTCCCGGACCGGGACACGAACCCGTGTCCCCTGCATCAGCAGGCGGACTCTCAACCACTGCGCCACCAGGGAAGCCCAAGAGGTCCTTTCTGAAAGACCACTGTCGCAGTGAAGCCATCTGACATATTTGGAACGAGAGGAGAAGGGCACAGGCAAGGAAGGTAAAAATGGTCAACTCCTAGGCGGGCTGTGCGTTTCAAGAGCGCTAGGGAGCCAGCACATGGTTCGGTCGCAGTTTGGATCTCCAGAGGCCCTTGCTCCTGAACAAGGCAAGAGTTTGGGTTCATTGATAGTGGAGATTCTCTTCTACTGTCCTGAAAGTAATCTGTCCATACAGAGAAGGCGTGACTCCCTTCCTTCCAGTGGGGAATACAGGGCCAGGTGGCATAGGAGTAACTTTTTTGGTCTCAGTGGAGGTAGGTGGGATGATTCCATCGGTACCAAGATCTAGAAGGAAGGAAGAAACAAGTCAGTTGGACAGCTTCTAATGAGGAGGGAAGATGGGAATGAGCAGTGAGTGTTAGCAGGTAGGTATGGGGTGGGGGGTGATGAAAATGTTCTGGAATCAGATCATGGTGACAATTGCACAACCTTGTGAATAAACTAAAAAGCAGTGACTTGTACACTTTAAAATGGTAAATTTTATGGAAAGTGAATTATATCTCAAGACAATTCTTTAAAATGTACATTATATGTTTTTCTCTCTCTCTCTTTTTCTTTTTTGGTGGAGACAGCTGAGGAGCTCCAACCTTTAGGGCTGTGCAACAATTGGCCCATAAGGGGTGGCTGCCTTGCTGAACAGTCTGGGTGTGGACCAGCGGGTTCACTTCTTCCGACAAGCTCAGGTCTTCAACCAATCGCCTAACTTGCAAATCTCTGTTTTGTTCTGAATCGGGGAAGGATCTCTCGAGGCATCCGCTGAGAGCACCTCTTAGAGTAGATTCTTTGCTTCATTAATCAAAGATGGGAGGCTGCTTTTCCCGCTGCATCCCGGGTGGGAGCATGAGGTTACGGGGTAGCACCCTCCTGCTCTCACGGTGTCAGCCACGCTGGAAGCTCAGGCTCGGGGCAGAACACCCCAGAGCGGAGGGGCTGGCCTGGAGGGTAACTCTCCTCAGCCCAGTGAAGGACCTGGCCCTTTCTGACAGAAGGGTTTGGAAATTTCCACCCTCCCAGTGAGGAGGGAAATGTTGGCTTTGTTGACATCAGCTCCTTGCCAGGACTGCTCACTGGCTAAGGCTTCTCTTTTAAATCCCACTCCCTAGGGAGAGAGTCCAGTCTGGCGCTCCACCCTGCCCCCTCCCTGCCCCCCCATTCCCCTTGTCCAGCCCCGTGACAAGCTTTCCTTCCCAAGGTGTTGACCCAGACGCAGCTTCTCACATGTCCCTCGGCCCCGCTGAGGTATCTCTGGGCTCGCCCCTCTGCCTCACCCTGAAGAGTTAAAACTGGTGGAGGAGTTCACAGCCGCTTTGGAGTTATTTTGAGATGCAGTAGGGCTGCTGGCGTGGAGTCCTGGGCCAGGAGACGAAGGCCTGCTGTTGTTCCCAGAGGGGCAGGATGACGTTACTGAGAACAAGGAGAGGCAAAAACAAGGGGGAAACAATGAGGCTGGGTCTGGGGACCTCGTGACATTCAGACACGTATCCTCCCAGGGGGCTCACCCTGTCCCTACCCGCCACCCATCTGCCCAACTCCTACCATGTTAGCATCGACACCCGGCCCCAAAGGGGCCCTCCTCATACACGCTCTCCTCTGCCCGGGCCCTGGAGAGCGGCGTGGCTGGTTCTGCGAGTCCCAGACTAGCCGAACGCAGGAGATACAGATGCCAAAATCATCCTACTCCAGGACACGCCCTGGGCTGGGCATACGCAGCCCCGGACCACGGGGCAGGATGAGCAAAAGAACCAGAAGCCTTGGAAAGGAAGAGAGGAGGAAAGAAAGCAAAGTGCTCGGGGAGGAAAAGAGAAGCCGAGAGCACAGGTAAAGACGGCCAGCCTCTCTGATGTTGCCATCTCCAGATGGATCGTGGTCTTCCAGAAAGAACACAACCAGGAGTGAGGAGTCCTGGGCCATTCACTAAGCAGCTCTGTGGCCTGTGGCAACTTGTTTCACTTCCCTGCATCCCCTTGCATCCCCTTTTCGACCTCTGTAATATGGCAGATTTGGATTAAACTGTATTTGAGTTTCCCAAACAGCATTCCGTGGAGAAGGTGACATATATTTCACCCTACAAACTAAGATGCTTTGAAGGGTCGAAGGCACTGCTATCGATAATTATGTCAGGACAAGGGACTGTCATATGGTCATCCTCTCTAGATCTTTGAAATGCTTTGGAATACTCTTTGAAAAATAGAGTTCTGTAGAAAATTGGTTTGGAAAACCCTGCCTTCCATACAGCTCATTTGTATGGAGAAACTGCGACGATTAAAACAAAAACAAACACTTGTTCAAACGTTGCCTACCCAGCATTTCCCAAACTTACTTGATCACAGAAGCCTTTTCTTCCTAGCACAGAGTTTAACATCTTTTGAAATACGTTTTGGGAATGCTGACTTAAGTAGGTACCTCTCAGTTCTAGTATCCCATTATTTAAAAGAATTCTGGTACTATTCAGAAACCTCATGTTTAGAGCTCACCTGTTCCAGACATGGTGCTGTGGACAGGAGGGACAGAGAGGGGCCCCAGAGACCCAGAGGGAGACACCTGAAAGGCAACAGAAGCTCATAAATGTCCACTTCTGCTTCCTTCTCCCACCTCTCGCACTTCTCCCAGGATGCTGGGCCCCAGACTCTGCAGAGACAGGGCTCAGCTTCCCGGATGATTTCCTAATCCCAAACCTGCACTCTGTGCCTTGTTTCACAGGAAGGTCTCTGGACCACGTACAGCACCCAGCTCTGGCTCTGCCCTGCTCCCGCGTCTCCCTGCTGCTGACACCAGGCCCTGCCCTCCCTGCTGCGTGTCCCCTGGCCAGGTCTCTTGGGCACTGCCAGGCTGAAGCTGCCCTGCTCAAGTGCTCCGGTGATGAGAGGAGCATGCCTCCTGGATCCTGCTGTGGCTGACACTGCTGGATGGCTGCCTGTTTTCCAGTCCCTTCTTCTTCCTTGTTAAAAAAGTATTTATTTATTTTATTTATTATTTATCTATTTCGGCTGCACCGGGTCTTAGTTGCGGACTTCTTAGTTGCGGCACGCATGTGGGATCTAGTTCCCCGACCAGGGATCGAACCCTGGGCCCCCTGCATCAGGAGTGTGGAGTCTTATCCTCTGGAGGACCAGGGAAGTCCCTCTTCTTCTTTCTTAAAAGACCCCTGCACTTGCTCAGGGCAGCAGAGCACCCAGCCCTAACCACCCTGTTTCAGGCTTCCCATCTTGACGCGTGAGTAGACCATCCACTCTCCCGAGGTAACTGGATGAGATGAACTGCGGTCTCTGAAGCCTTTCATCGTGCCCTGGATACCTCATAGCATCATCAGCTCTGAGTTTGGAAGGGACCTAAGATGACTTGGCTTAACCTCCCACACAGTTCAGGAATCCCCTCCCTCAGTATTACTATCCTAGCACAACCTGGAACAAGATATAATAAAAAGAATAGACATTGTGGCCCAACAGATCTGGGGGGGAGCCCTGGCTCCACCACTGTTTGTGTGATTTGGGCAAGTCACTTAACCCCACTGAGATTTGGTTTGCTCATCCGTAAAAGAGCAGTAATACCTCCCTCATATTTTCTTTTAATTAAGATTTAATGAGACAATGTCCGTAAAGCTTCCAACTCAATGCCTGGCAAACAGCGCACGGCTGTTAGCTCCCTTCCTTCCAGCAGGAAGCTGTCAACTGTCGTGTGTTTCCAGCTAGAAACTGTTTATTTCTTCATTTGAGCTGAACCCTGCATACTTTTCCTCCCCCTTATTCTTCTCATGCTGACCTGGGACGCTCAGATCGACCTTTACAAAGGACCTTGCAAGGAAGTTCTGCTCGGGGAGCTGGGATTGGCGATCCTCCCCTCCCCAGTTTGGAACATCCCATCCCGACAGGATGCAGCATGTACTCATTTCCTAATTAATCAGCAATGGTTCTGCTGCTTTCGTTTACCTGCCCTTTTACAAGGAGCGTCCTCAGTCGGCTGGGGCCCACCAAGGGTGGAGACAGGTGTGGAGCAGCGTGGTAAGAGGTAAGAGATGTTATTGATAATCTCCCTCTCTCTTCTCCTCCGCCCCTCCCTGCTGCCACACCCCCAGACATTTGTTGTTGTTTTTAAATAAATAATTATTTAGTCACTGCGACCAGCTTCTTCTGCTTCCTTCCGGAGACGGACTATACATATGCAGGCAGACGTAGATGTGGTTCCTTTAACATTTTGTATATAAATGGAAGCATTCTATGCACACTGGTCTGAATAATTTTGCCTTTTTCTTTTCCTTCCTTCTCTCTCTGTCTCATTCTTTTTTTCCCCCTTAACTGTGTATCTTAGAGATCATTTCACATCAGAAGCAGAAGGAACTATGTCTTAGTCCCACGGACAGTGTCCCAATGAGACCTGAGGAGAAGACAGGATTAGAACATTTTCTCTAGTCTTCCTTCAGGATGCCACAAGTATTAATGTGATTATTTATTTAACATCTTTCTCCCCCACTAGGCTGGGGAATTCATGAGGGCAGGATGATGCCTGCGTGGTCCCCTGCTGTGTCCTCAGTGTCTACTGCAATGCCTGGAACTTTGCGGGTGTTAAGTAAATATGTGTTGAACACACGATGAGAACCCATGACACTCCTTTACGGCACCTCCATGCCTCCCACCACTTTCCTCCACGTTGGTGTCCCAGGCTGGGATTGAACCAAAGTGATAACTGCCTCCCATCTGTTCTAAACAAAGCCCCATCTTTAAAGATTCTGACTCTCTTATGACATGGTTCAGGTTCCTTAACATGGTCTACAACGCCCTACATGATTTAGCCCCCGCCTACCACTCCAGCTTCCTCTTTCACACACTCTCTCTCACTCCTCGGGTTCCATTCCAACCTTCTTTCTTCCTCTCCCCACCCACCCCAGCCTCAGAACCTTTGTACACACTGTTTCCTCTGCATAGAATGTCCTTCCTGACACTATCTCCACCCTTCCATCCTGTCTCCCACTGCAGCTCAGACCTTTTCCCCATTCAAGTCTACTCTTTCTTCTGCTGTCAATTTGAGCATCATTCCTCGAGAAGCCCCTGACATCTGGACTAGGTTAGGTCCCTCAGATACCCACACATCTTATCTGGAGGCTTCATCACAAATTGCATTTGTTTAATGTCTGTTTTCCTCGCTAGACTCTCAGCAGAGATCACCAATAAGTATCCTGTGCACCACCATATCCCAGTGCCAAACAGATGGTGGGTGCTCAGTAAGTATTTAAGACAGGAATGGTGAATGAATATCACATTGTTCCCAACCTAAAACTGTCAACGGTTCTTCATATCTTTGAGAGTAATTTAGCATCCACGACCCACCATGATCTAGCTCTCATCAACCTCTCTATCTTAGTCCTAAACCCTTAGCTCCAGCCAGACCAAAAGGCTTGTGATTCCCCAAATGCATCACGTTGTTTTATAATTCCATGCCTCTCACACACTGTTCCTTCTGCCAGCCATGCTGTTCTTTTTGCTAACTCCTAATCTGTTCTCCAAACAAATCAGGGGGTTAGCCCTCCCACACCCCATTCTGATTTGGGGGTCTTTTATCTGTGTTCCCAAAGCACTCTTGCAGGGCTCTTCGCATCTGCATCACCCCTCCATCTACTTCATTGCAATTTTTTGCATTTTCTGGTTCCTCCTTCTCAGTTTCTTTCCTTGGTGCTCTCCCTTTGCCCATCCCTCAAAAGCTAGTGTTCCCCAGGGTTGAAACCTCAACTCTCCTCTTTGCTTCCTCTGTACAAACTCCACAGGTGAGCTCCTCCTTACCCAGGATTCCAACTACCACCTGTGTGCTTATGACTCCCAGCCCATTTCTCTACCTTAGCCTTTCCTCCTGACCCCCAGACCCATTATTCCAAGTGCCCGGGGCATTCCCACTTGGGTGTCCCACAGGCCTCTCTGTATATCATAATGATGTAAAGAATTGAAATCATCATTTTTTCCTGCTCCTAAGCCAGCTCCTCCCCCCGTGTTTCATTGTTCCATCTACAGCACCAGCTTCTACCCAATCAGCCCAGCCCGAATGCTGAGAGCCATCCCAGAGTATTCTCTTTCCTTTCTCGCTCTCCCTGCCCCACCCAGTTTTCCATTTATTAACCAAGACCTAATAATTCTACCTTCTAATTATCTCCTGAATCTCTCCCATCCCCTTCATTCTTACCAAATGGGTTTGCTTCAGCCCTTATAATGTCACTGCTGGATAACTGCAGTCACATCTAACTGGTCTCTCTGAAACCAGATGTGATGCCTCTCAAACCACCCTTTATAACTACAGTCAAAGTGATCGTTCTAAAAAGCAATCAGATGACACTAATGCCCTCCTTCACGTCCTTCGGCAACTCCCCAGGGCTTCAAGTTCCTTAGCCTCGCTCATAGCCCCTTGTGTCTGGCCCTTGCTGATCTATCCAGCCTCATCTTTCAACATTCCTCCACGTGGAACCACCGGCCATTCCGTGCATGTGCTCTCTTCTCCCTCCTCCATACCACTGTTCTCATACTATCCCCCTGGGGGAATTCTACCCCTCACTTATTTGCCTCTTCACTCCTCCTTGTCTTTTCAGACTCAGCTCAGGTATTAATTATCTCCTTGGGGAAGCCTTCCCTAACCACCACCTCCCAAGGCTTTGTTAGCTGCTACTCCTAAGTTCTCCAAGAGAAATCATCGTGTTGTTTATCATTTGTTTATTTGTCTGTCTCCTCTGCTAGGCAGTGAGGTCCTCTGGGACAGGGAACAAATATTACTTCTTTGTGCATTCCCAGCACTCAGCACAAGGACCAAAACATAGTAGATGGTCTCTAAATGTTTGGTGAAAGAATAAACAATAGTATAGTTTTATGAAGTCGCTATGTCCCACCCAGAATGAGGCTGAATTTCCCCCATCCTTGAGTACTAAAAGACAGAGGACAACACCATTATCCCCAATTCCCTTAACCTTCAACCATCACCATCCCTAGGGTTGAAGAAGAACCTCCCCCCGCACCCTCCAGGCACCATCTCTCTCCTAGTTGGAGAAGACATTGCGTACCCTCCAAACTTCCCATTCTGCCTGAACTTCAACTTATTGCCAGCCCTGACTTCTCCCCTTGAACCCCAGAATCACAGATATAACTGTCTGCATGACCCTTCCTCTTGGATGCCTAGGAGGTAAGTCTAACTTAATAGGACCAGCTCTGAATACTTAGTCTTTTTTCCCCCTCAAACCTGTTCCTCCTGCAGTCTTCATCATCTCCCAAAATGGCAGCACCTTCCAACCAGCTGCTCATCCTGGCCTCATTTCTCACACTCCATATCTGAGTTAACAGCTCATCTTGTTGGCTCATGGTTGAAATACACTCAGAATCCAGCCACGTCTCCTCACCACGATGATCTCCACCCTAGCCCAAGCCTCACCACTCTCAGCCTGATTGTTGTAATTCTCAGGCTGGTATCCTGCCTCTACACAAATTAATCTCCACGTAGCAGCCCATGTCAGTTCTCCAGTGTCTTCTTATTTCACTCAAACTAAAGGCTAAGGTCCTTTCGATGGCCTCTGAGACCACGGTGAATGGCTTCCTGTTACTTCCCTGTTACTTCTCGGACTTCACCTCCCACTTCTCACCTCCTTCCTCACCCTGCCCTGGCGACACTGGCTTCCTTGCTGTTCCTCAAACATGTCAGGTCTTCTCATTTTCTGGTTTCTCCACCTGGAACACTCTATCCCTCAGATATTTCGTTCCCTTTCAATACTTAGATCCCTGCTCAAATGTCACCCTATCAGAGAGGTCTTTTCTTACCCCTCTACTATAAAAGCATCTCCCCGTAATCACTTTTTATCTCCTTATCCTTCTTTATTCTTCTTTATATTATATATATTTTGTATACAGCCTCTCTTTGTTTATACAGTTATTCCTTGCTCCCCATCCCCCGTCTTCTTTAGGACAGGGAGGACTCTTTGCCCTCCAGGCTTCATCTCCCCCAGCGCTTGGCGGGCAGCTTGGCTCCTGGCCACTCACCAGCCGGGAACTGTACGTGGGTGATTTGATGGGTGTGGCCACAGGGCAGTTGATTCGCTTCTCCTTTTGACGGCGGTTGCAGAACCAGACCCTCACCACCTCCTTCTCCATGGACAACTGCTCTGCGATCATGGAGATCTCCTCTGAGCTGGGTTTGGGGTTCTACAGAAACCAAAGGGATAGAGTAGTCAGGAGGAGAAGGGAAGAGGATCGAGAATTGTGCGTGGGGAACAGAGGTTCCGAAGAAGCAGGATAGAACAATAGATGGAGCAAAAGCTTTAGAATCGGACCTACGATGGAATAGTGGCTTGAGCACTTACTCTGTGGCCTTAGGAAACTTTCTGAACCTCTCTGAGCCTCAGTCTTATCATCTATGAAATGAGAGAAATAATGCCTACCGTATAGGATGATTATGAAGATTAAATGAGAAAATGTGTATAAACTGCCAAGCACAGGGCCTGACACAGGGTGGAGGCTCTTCTCTCGCTCCTTCTTCAGAAGTTCTGAAAAGAGGAGCCCACTGATGAGTTAGGTAGGGCAGGCAGAATCCCCAGAACACACGCTCCCTTCTGTTCTTTCCTCAGAATCTGATACCCTTCTCTTGCGTCATCTCTTGCTGCCTACCTCAAAATAGGAAATGATAAAGTTAAAACATGAGGACCCATCAAGACTATAAAGGAGACATGTGTGTATATAAATAAATAAATACACACACACACACACACACACACACACACACACACATTCCAATACATATCCATCACTCCTTTGTTCTGACCCCTCCCACCCCCACCCAGTCTTTGATCTTAGCTCCCTTCTCTCTCTTCTGCACCCTCCCTTACTCTTGCTGCTCTCAGAAACTTAATCAGAAGGAAAAGCCAGGTCTTGTCATCCTGCCAGCAGGATGCAGCCATCAAGTCCTGAGTCATATGTGCTGGAGAGTCTGCTGGAGAGACAGGAGTCCTGGAGGTCTGGGGCCTGCAAGGTGGAACTAGGCCACAGGCGAGCCCTGTAGGGACCGTGTGGTGTGGATGGAAGCTCTGGAGGCTGGTACCTAAGGGGTCCTGATTAGAGGCTGTTTAGACCACACCTGTTTATCCCTCTTCTCTTCCCCAGCTCCCCTGGGGCACATAACTGGTATTATCAGTGTCCACATATTGGCTCAAGAATATACTTTTGCTGCAAGTTTAAAAAGGTGTCTACGTAATATGACTACAAATATTGAAATATACGTAGAAGAGAGAAATAGAAGGACGTGCATTTAGATGGCATTGGGTGGTGGATTTTTTTCCTGCCTCCCTGCATTTTCCAAATTGTTTACAACGAGCATTTATTATATATGTAATTTGAAAAATACAGAACAATGCAAAGAAAATAAAGAATTTATGTACAATGCCCTGGCTTTGCTCCCTTTATCTCAACTGGATACAGAGATACACTCTCCTCTGGGATTCTATACCCCTGTCTTTAAATCTCCCGGCTCGAGGGACAATGGGCACCAAACAGAGGTCAGGGCGAGAAGGGTCAGTGGGGGAGGAAGTTTCTGGAACCCAGCCTCTCATTCAAACACCGGGGCACCCGGAAAGGGAGCGTGTCTCTGTGTCCCGACCCTTTCCCAAGGCAGGTGTATGGGGGCTCAGGGGTGGCGCCGGGGGGCTTGTGTGCGTCTGCTCAACCTCTGTGCAAGTCGGCCCACCCGTCGCCACCCAAAGGGCCCGCTCACATCTTGAAATCTCTTCTCCAGAGTCAGGCGGATGCTGGTTTCGATGCTGGTCCGCTTCTTCCTCTTCTTCCCGAATACTTCACTGAGGGTGGGGTAAGAGCTGGGGGTGCTCACGGAGGGGTCTGATGGAGAGGATTCTGTGGGGAGGGGAGAGCAGAGGAGGCTCAGGGAAGGGAAAGCAGCTGGTTCAGGCTCTGGCTCGATGGACTTGGGGTCCAATGACCCTTCCTGGCAGGTTCTGCAGCCCCCTCCCCGATACAGGGGAACCAGACAGACCAAGAATCCTGCTTCCCCTCGTTGCTCTGGGCAAAAGGTCCTCTATGCCTCTCACTGCCGTGCCTCCAGCGTTTGCGGTCATGGTTCGGGGACATCCAGACATCCGCGGCACGTGTGGGTGTGAGTGGGGGCAGGCAGAGCTCCTACGAGTGACGCCCATGAGCCTGTCTTTTATAAGTAGGCCTGGATGTGAATCCCGAGGAAAATGAGGACTGGTGTTTTGAGCTAAAGGCAGTGGCACTTGGTGGCGGAATGTTGGTGTGGAAGCCACTTCCTTTTCAGTGTGAGTGTTGGGGTTGAGGCTGTATGAGGGGTCGGCGGGGATGTCCCTTAGGAAGGATTCAGGCGCAGCCAGGGAATCGCACAAGAAATGATCCGCAAGATCTCTTCCCGAAGATGAGACCTTCTGATCACCTCTTCCACTTCGGCGCTCCAGTGAAACCGCCGAAGGATCAGCCTTCCACGGGTGGGGGTGGGGCGGGGTGGGCTGGGGAGCTTCCTCACCCCCTCCCTTGTTTCCACGTGGAGCAACTTCCGAGAGGGTCACACCCTTGGCTGCCCATACCCCGCCTTCCTCTCTCTCCATAGTAACCACTGACCCACATTAACTACAGACGAGAGCCCAGCCCTGACACTGGCTCTGCTCCTAGACCAGTGGTTCTCAACCTGGGGCGAGATTCCGTACCACCCTCACTCCCCCAGGGGACATTCGGCAGTATCTGGAGACATTTTTACACCTGTCAACAGGGGGCAGGTGCTCCTGGCATCTAGTGTGTAGAGACCAGGGATGCCGCTGAATAGCCTACAGTTCATAGGACCGCCTCCGCCACAGATCAATATCTGGCCCAAGCTGTTGCTAGTGCCTTGGTTGAGAAACCCTGTCCCATGCTATGCCACGACACCAAATTCTTCCATTATTATTGCAAAGGTTTTGCCCTTGGCCTACAACCCGGACCTCCTGGCCCCCCACGCCTGACTGAATCCTCCTGCAAGCCCCACTCCTGCTGTAAGCCTTTCCCAACCAGTCTAGCTTGGAGTAACTCCCTTCCCTCTGAAAACCTACTCAAGAATTCGCCAGGTGAAGATCTTGCGTTGTGCCTACTGCCTCCTCCTCCCAGCCATGAGACCCTAGAGAACCTACTTCCCTAACCCCCTGACCTAGACCTAGTCCAGACAGCATTCTGGGTAAGTGCGTTTGCTCTGCAGACCCGACCTTTGTCTCTGGCGAGCTGTCCTATGGTCTAGGCTGGGTGTGTCTGGGGTAGGGAATAAAATGGGGCAAGTCTTCATGGCCACAGACCTAAAGCTATGTCTTCCATGCGCTTTATCAGTAGTGAAGCTGACATTTTCATCTCTACTTGGCTGTCTCCTGTGTCTTATTTCTCAATTGGTTCCAGACTCAGGAGGAGAGGAAAGGGTGCTATGTATTGACTGCCAAAAGCCCCAACACAGAGGACTTCCCCGGTGGTCCAGTGGGTAAGACTCCACGCTCCCAGTGCACGGGGCCCGGGTTCCATCCCTGGTCGGGGAACTAGATCCCGCATGCATGCCGCGACTAAAAGTCTGCGTGCTGCAAGTAAGAAGCTCGCATGCCGCAACTAAGGGTCCATGTTGCAACTAAAAAAATATATCCCGCATGCTGCAACTAAGACCCAGCGCAGCCAAAAATAAATGAATAATAATTTTAAAATGTTGTTTAAAAAAGAAAGAAAGAAAGCAAGCAAGCCCCAACACGGACCAGTCACCACCCCCTTCCCTGCAGAACTTCTAAGGCTCCATCCATCCTCGTGTCCCTGAGGCCTACCTGCATCATTCAGCCACTTCTCCAGCAGTGGCTTGAGCTTGCACATGTTCTTGAAGCTCAGATTTAGAGCCTCAAATCTGGAGATGGTAGTCTGGCTGAAGTCGTTGCCATACAGCTTTCCCATCGCCAGACCCACGTCTCCCTGCACGCGGGGATGGAGAGGGAAGAACTTTGAGAGGTAGGCCCCTTCTCTCCTTTGTCCACATCCCTCACCATCCTAGCGCCTATCCACACCCAGCGAACCTTTGCTCACCGTGGCTCCCTTCCAGTTTCTTCCCTCCAAGATGGAGACTTGGTTATTTCTCTCCCTGGACTCTGAGAGCGCTGTGCCCTCGGGGCTAGCTCCTTGCCTGGCTCTCATTCCTCTCCCCTCCACCAGTGGTGTTCCCATTTTCCCTACCAACGGCAACTGTGCCCCATTCTCAGGGGACGCAGGAACACGGTGAGTTTGCCCCAAACACAATGAGCTCTTAAAACCTCCACTCGGGAACCCCAGTCTCTACTCACTCGACCCAAGTTCTTCCACCTCCTTGCCCCAAACCGAACCTGTGTGAAGCCCAGCTTAATGCGCCTCTGCTTGAAGGTCTTGGCAAACTTCTCCAGCTCCTCCAGGTCACTGGGCTCATCGGCTCCTCCAGAGCTGGGGAGATGCTTGGGGACTGGGAGATGCTGGGATGCTTCCAGATGCGGTTCTAAAGAGGATCCTGGCACCCCGGGGCACCCAACTGCCTAAGAACAGACACACACCAAGCCAACGCACGAACAGTCAACAGATGAAATGCATTTCCTGATATTTTGTACGAATAGGCCCACTTAGAGGATGACAGATTGGATTCCTATGATTTCGATGGTGTGTAAGTGGAAATTGGAGTCTCCATGAAGGGACTGGCAGATAGCTGCAGTAGCTGGGGTAGAAACAGTAGGAGTGCGGGACAGGGAGGTGGCCTTTCTGGGTTTTAGTCTATGACTCACTATTTGAGTCTGAGCAGGTAACTTCCTCCTTTCAGTTTTCTACCATAAAAGGAGCTAGCAGACTCGTTTACAAAGATCCCTGAAACAGATCTCAGAACGGGACAAGGAAAAGTTTGTTTGCCTTGCCTGTTCTTTTCCACAAAGCAAAGTAACTGAGGTGTTCAACAGGCATTAACTGAAGATAACAGAGGACATCTGAAATTCACTGCATTAATGGAATTTCCACAAAATTCCAAACTCTTATGACTGCCATTTTATTTTCTAAACAATCATCTTCTTTCCGGAGAGAATTTTGTTTTTGTTTTTTTTAATCAGAGGTATTCCAGTGCTGTCTAATTGCACCTTGATCTCATTTGTCGTTGTCAGGAGATATTCTTTCTTTAGTTTATTTTCATAGGAGAGCAGACCCTTATACCTAGAATCCATGTTGTGCCCATTTGGGGTCAGGAATAAATCCAACCCGTCCACAGAGAAGAAGCAGAAACCCATCAGGCTTGGGGTCCTAATGGGCTTGTGTCCAGGGCAGGGGCTGCTACCGATGTGGATGGCATGGCCTAAGTCCACCCTCTTCTCACTCCTTTCCAGTTTACTCTTTTCCGAGACTGGGGTTAACTTTACTCCTTTCTTCCAAGATATTCAGGCTTCCCATTCAGACGGGCAACCTTGTGATGACCAGAGAGAAGTTAAGGACTCTTTTCCCCCGAGGGAGGGTCTTTTAGAACAGAATGATTTGAAACCATTAAGCTTTGATCCTGTTCCGTGGGAGAGAAGGTGGCGTGGACCAGACCCTCAGGACAAGGCCTCGGTCCTCTCTCAGCCTTCCTTTTCATGAACTCATTTGTTCTTTCATCCCACAAACGTGTCTTGAGCTCTCTGCTAGACCTTCCCCCTACTCCCTTCACATCCGATCAGTGGCCGAATGGCACTGAGTCAACTTCCCCAACATCCCCTGTCAGCCCCTCCTCTCTACCCTTATTGCCACCACCCAAAGCCAGTCCCTTTGCCGCTGCTCCAGGATGATCTTAATAACCTTCCAAACAGTCTCTCTGCTTCTGGTCTCGCCCAGCTCTCATGTTATAAGACACGAGAGGTGATCTTGAACCCTCTCTCAGATCTCTTCCAGATCTAAGTCTGTGATGATGCGATTCGGAGAGCAGTCAGGAGAAGGTCCAAGAGCTCAGGACTCTTGGTGTCCCCATTTCTATTAGCCACTAGGGGGCACCCACCCCCTTCCAGGGGCCTCCACTGGACTCTAGCCCTGTAAAGCCAGGGCCCTGAGTGATCGATCCACGGGGATCTTAGCCCCGAGAAGGGACATTAGGGTCTCTGCAGTCATTCCCAACTATTCCACACGTCCGTCTCTGCAGAGGCGCCTCATGCAGCAGTGCAGGCGTTAACTGCACCGGGTCACCCAGATAAGGGGAGGAGTGGCAGCTCCAGTGTAGCTCCTGTTGCCCTCGCCAAGCCACACTCCCTGGCGTGAGGCCGCGTCTGGCCAGAGGAAGAGGTGCCTTTTTTCTCCCTGGAAAACAGGTGCTGTGTGACACCATGGCAGCTCTGCAAAGGGCCCTCTCGCAGGCCTCCGTCCTCCTGACCCTCGCTTTGTCCCCTCCAGGAAGCAGTCTAGAAGAGCAGTTCTTAAGAGAGGCCCAGAGATGAGAGGCCCCGGCTTGGTGCTCTCAGAACATCAGGTCTCTGGGCTTCTGGTCTCCCCCTCGGCGCTTGAGAGCACCTGGGCAGGGCTGGCAGTCACCTTGGCGTCCCTGGAAAGTTGGCTGATCCCAGGTTCTCAGAGGAGTGATGCCAGGGCCTGACTGGGGCGGGAGTGGAAGGCCTGCACACAGAGCAGGCTAGCCCAGGAGCTGAAATCTCTGACTTCTAATTCTGGCTCCACCAGTGATACTGGCTCCCTCATTTCCTCTGGCTGTGGCTTGAATTTGCCCCCGTGCCGACTGGGATAATCCCTCGCGATTCCCTCTTCACAGAGGGGTAAGTGTACCGTATAGTGGGTGGGGGAAGCCTAGGAGCTTCAGGAGCTGGGACAGGAAGAACGTGGGTATTTACCTGGGATGCCAGGCCAAGCCCCGTCTGTGGGAGGAGGAGAGAGCTTTGCTGCTGTGGAAAGGAGAGAAGATTTGACTGCAGACCTGGGTGAAAGGGGAGGAACAAAGGAGCAAACGAATCAAATCCAGGCCAGCTGAAAAGACATGCTCTACAGCTTTGGAACCATGATAACTATCCCCGCCCCACTACCTAATCATGTCCATCCACCCCGCCTCCAGCCTTGTGGAGAGGCCCCCATGGGCACTGTCAGGATTTCCACACACAGGTGGAGGCGAATCAGACACAGGGATACACAGATGTAAACAGCAGTCCCCAAACCAGTCCTTCTGCCTGCCCGCCTGTCTGGAGTGGTGCAAAGGCTGAGGAGGGTCAAGGCAACCTGCTCTGGGATTTGAGAACCAGGCCTGGAGAAACCCACGGGGGAAGGAGATGTGGGGATGACTACTAAGAATTCAAGCTGGAGCTGAGGGTTTCCGTTTTGCCTGCAGAAGCACCTGGGATGGCTACAAAGGCCTAGTCTGATCTGCAGAGATGCCGGATCAAGGGAATGGTGCCGTACAGCTCCAAAGGGCAGCAGCCAATTGGCAGAGGCTCTCGGCAGGACCCAGACATTGAACACTTGGGAGGAAAGGCTGAGAGAGAAGGGAAGAGCAGGGGGCAACTCTACCTGGTGGTATGGACTCTACCTGCTCATTGCACGGCCTGAGGATCGCTTTCTCCAGGAAAACTGTCCATGAAGGGCTCTGCCTGGATGGTGGTCGTGACAGTGGCCTCCCTCTAAGAAGAGCCACAGCCAGGAACTCTCACTCTCACTGTGGGAATGGGGCCATCAAATTACCGAAGCCCACGATGAGGCAGGTCACCCCAAGCACTCAGCACACAGCAGAACTTTGGGCTCTCTGTCGTCTCTAAGCTGTTCTGGGTCACTGATGTGTAGATCTACTGATGCTGACCGTTTTGCTCCTCAGTCTAAAACAACCAGGGCTTAATTTTTCGTTATTAAAGTACATAGGCAAAAAAGCTCTTGTAAGGAGCCCTGGACTGCGAGTCGGAAGCTTGAGTGCTAATAGTAATCTGACACTTACGTTGCCTTTTGAAATGTACAAAGCCTTCTCACATGCATTATTTCAAATAACTCTCAATAAGCTTGTGAGGCGGAGTTTTACTATGATTCCAGTTTTAGGGAGGAGAAAATGGAACCTCAGAGAGGTTAGGTAAGTTTCTCAAGGAGACACAGCTAGCAGGGCACTTTTTTTTAACCAGTGAGTTTTTCTGATTCCAAATACTAAACTGCTTCTTTCCCCCTGTGTCATACACTGACCTCATTGGTTACATGCCTGAGCCAGTTTCACACCGCCTTTCAAAAAGAAACAGAGTGAACTGTCACCTTCCCTTTCCTATTCCAGAAGTATGATATGTACTGTTTCGCTAAGATAAATACTCACAGGTTCACATATGTTCTCATTCATCATCATCATAACACTCTGAGATGACTTGGTAACTAAGGATAACTATAACTTGGGCAGGTGCTAAGGACAGAAGGCAGAGTTACGTTTTCTTTGGGTTGTGGGTTTCCAAAGCCTCTCCTCGGGATTTGTACAATGGAGGGAAGCTTATACTTCATCACTTTCAGCCCTAGTTGGTGGAGATGGGAGAGGGAGAGGCAGTACAGTGCAATGCCAAGAACGTGGGTTTCCGACAGACTTTTATGGAACTTTCTAGTAGGTCACCGGTGACATAACACAAGGTTATTTTGAAAGATGTCAGGAAAATCACTCCGCAGAGCTCCTGGCATATCATGCTCAAGAAATGTTAGCTATTATTGTGAATATTCTAATCTGTTTGTTCTTGGCCAAGGAGAAGTTGCCTGTGAGTAACTTCCCTGCCAAAGAAAACCTGAAAACGCTCTCCACAGCCTGTGGGCGGCACTGCCGCTCTACCCAAATGGAATTCCAGCCTCCCAAGGGTGGAAGTCTGAGTCCACGTCCACAACCTGGGGAGATTTCCAAGGATCCGGGACTTATCTGGACTGCGATTCCCAAGGAGCTCCTCCTTCCTTGTTCTGCCCCAGCTCCTGCCACCCTTGCGCCTTCGGTCTCAACTGGCCATGAAATTGAGGACGATGGGAGGGGGAAGCAGAAAAGGAGACTCAACCTGGAGGGCCACACCAGGTCGCTTCCTCGGGCCCTGAGGTGGACAAGCCGCTCTTACTACTAGAGGGTGAGCCAGTCAGCCACGCCCCACACTTGGGTCCCAGCAGGCAGAAGCAGATCCTTAGCACACTCATCTATGTAGAAGCCCCCAGGGTTTCTCACCTTGCTGCCCAGGCTGGGACTGAGATAGCAGGAACTGGGAGACAGACTGTAGGTGTCCGGGAACCAGAACAAGCTGCTGGAGCGGGTGGAGGGAAGCCATGTCCTGTGCAGGGAGATACAGGCATCACAGAATTTACAAGCTGCAAGTGTGGGCTCCAACTGCCCGCCGCCCATCTGTCCTGTGGGTCTCCGTAGGGACCTTGCCCTATGCCTCTGTATCCCTGTGTCTGACACATAGCAGCTACCCCATTAATGATGGTGTTGTTACACCCCTGCACTGAGCCGAGCTGTGCCTTGCTTAAACCTTGCCTTGTTATTTAACTTTTTTGTGTATCAGAAAGGTCTCCCAGCTAGACTGGTAACGCCCCGAGGGCACAGACTGTGGGTATTACCCATCTCTCAGAGGTTTATCCTAGAAATGACATGCAATCCCAATTTTCTAATTTTTTTTAAAAAAATCTCACGCCACTTGATATGCTAAAAGCCGCTTTTGTCTTGGCCATTTCCTGGTCCTGAACCTTTCCTGGAGGAAGAGGCACCTTATTCGTTCTTAATAAAACCACTTTGATTAAACAGAAAGTCCATTTCCCCTGAGTTCCTCCCAATAGCCCCCAAAAGGGAAATACTACTTCCCAATACCTGGGGGATCTGGGAGTCCTCTGTGACCTAGACCTCCAGGGTTCTGTGACCCCACAGGACTGAGCTTAGGTCTGTGCACAAAGGAAAGACTTGGTAAACCCTTGCTGAATAAAGAAGTGAAGGAATAAATGCACGCTCTAGTCTTAAATATTTCCAGGGAAGGGTCGGCTCTTTCCTCCCCTGGGAATCCAGATCGAGAAAGGGGCTTGCCGCGTGGACACCCGCCTTCTCAGACATTTGTCGTTACTATTTCAGGTGCCTCTTTATTCCTTCTAGTATGACAAAACCTTGGGGGAGGAGAATGGGCTTACTGGGGACGGAGATGCTCTGTAACCACAGCAGCAGCTGTCATCATGGGGCTCCCCTGAATACGGCTGGCAGACCCCAGCCCCATTGTTAGGGGCTAGCTAACCCCATTGTAGGGGTTAGCTCCATTGTTTTGGCAAGATTGACTGCTTTTTCTTCCGGAGAGGTGGAGACCTCCTTCTTCCCATAATTAGTCAGGCTGCATCTTTCAGAGGATTTTTCTGTAACCCAGCCCCCCTCCCAATGCAGGCCTCCAAGTTTCCCTGCAGGGCATTTTTTTTAGCCCAATCTGCATTCACTGAGAGCCAGATCTAGAGGTGAAGCATTTTGCAGGAGGCTTGACTTAAACTCACTGGCCCTCTGAGAGGATCAGGGCTTCCCGACTCGGGCTGCCATTTACCCCAGACATTTGGTTTCCAGGTATCATGGCAGGTCCTTGACTCAGGTGGCATGGCCGATGAGAGAGGGTCTGCTGCAGGGAGTCACTGAGGTCCTCGGTTTTAATCTGTAAGTGGAGGCAGCGGGGACAGCATCAGTTCTGGGCCTCCCCAGGCAGACAGAAGTAGAAACTTAGAGAAGACCGCGGCAGGAGATAAGTGACAAGCCTGGAGAGTCAAAGAACTAGCTCAGCGTCTACTGGGCTGCAGCTTGACTTTCCTGCCTGCGTGAGCCCTTCGGGCCGGGGCAGCTGGTAAGGGACAGAGGTGAGAGTCTCTCTGGAGTAACCATCCTCGAGATGCGGAATCCACCTGGATTGATCGTTCCCGAACACCATTCCGGGGCATGTGCTGGTACATAGTGCAATATATGCTCTTCCTCACTGAAATGCCAAAAGACGAGGAATTTTTGTAGTGACTTTAGACATTTCTTTTAGATTCCAAGGTGATGTTCTTTTTTCTTGGGGGGGTGGTATGTTAGAATTTCTTTTAGGAAATGATGGTGATCCTAAATGGTATTTTAAAAACTCCCCACTTTCACAAATTAAAAAAAAAAAAATTGGCAACCCTTGACCAATCTCCTTTATATTATGTTTTTTTATTTTCCTGGTCCACGAAATCCCAATGTCTGGGAGCCAGTTTCCCCTCCGTGCCCCCTTGTTTTCCACACTTGTCTGCCCTCTGCGTGCTGAGCTACCTTTGCAGCTGGCCTCTTCACCCATGTGGCTTAGGTGACAGTCCTTGCCTGTCTCCCTACAGGCGGGGACATGTCTCCTTCACAATCACTGGTTGCAGCCTGAGGGGACTGTGGTGGTGTGCAAACTCTCTCCAGCCTCCACCACCCTTCGGGCAGGGCAGGAAGCACTACTTGTGCCCACCCCTCTTCCCACCCTGAGAACAACTACGGTAAGTCCCCTACATACGAACCTTCAAGTTGCAGACTTTCAGAGATGCGAACATGCATCTGGTTCCAGCAAGGAACCAGAACCTGTGCCATCACTGTCAGGCGTGAGTGACATTGCAGCTTGTCCTCCGTCTCTTATTGCTGACGATCCGTCAGCTCTACCGTCTCCCACCTCCTCTCCCTCCTCCAGTCAGTAACTCTTCTTGTCTGTTCACTTGATGCTAGCCCCTGTATGCCAGCAGTTGTACTGTACTACTGTACTTTTCAAGGTACTGTACTGTAAGATTAAAAATGTTTGCTTTATTTTTTGTGTTTGTTTGTTATGTATTATTTGTGTGAAAAGTATTATAAACCTATTACAGTACAGTACTATATAGCCGATTGTGTTAGTTGGGCACCTAGGCTCTCTTGGTTGGACTTGTGAACAAATTGGACTTAAGAATACGCTCTCAGAATGGAACTCATTTGTATGTAGGGGGCTTACTGTACCCTCTTGCAGCGTTTCAGGAAGTCCATCGTGGGGATGGGGGCGTTGGGTAGGGAGTATGCAAGTGACTTTGGATTCATATAATATGGCAGGGAGCTTGGGATCTAGACCATACCTTATAAAAGGCATTGGGCGACCCTCTGATGGAACCTCCTGGCCATAGCGACCCTGGCTTAAAGCATTTTCATGGTCTATACAGGGAATATCACTGACATCCTGGAACCTTTTCTGTATTAGTTTAACCCAAGGTAAAGGTTCAGACTAACGGCTCTACTTGTGTTTAATCGCTGTGGAAGAATGGTGCTCTGGATTACTCAACCAAGAGTTCCCTTTGGTTGGAGAGTTAGGAAGACCTTGTTGAGTGACAGAGACTGAGGAGGGAGCTCACATCCTAAATATGGTGCCTTGTACATAGTGGGAACTGAATGCATGCTAATTGAATAAAAGACATAATCAGAATCCACCTCTCCATCCTTCAGCGGGATACAGCGAGGAAGACATCAAACAGGGAGCTAGAACTTGTTTCCAGTCCTAACTCTGACTCTAACTGACGATAAACCTTGAGCAATCATTTCATATCTATGAGACTTGGTTTCCCCATCTGTTGTATGATTCGACATCATTTTTCTTTCAGTCCTAGAATGGAATTATAAAATTCCAATTCCGTGGTGTATTTGGCAGAATCTGGCTAGTCCACGTTGCTGTAGTGTTCTTAGATAAAGCAGATCTAAACAGCACTAGGAAGTCCTAGTTGCGCCCAAATTGGTAAGAGGATGCTTCTTTTAGGGACAGTCTTTACAAATCACTCCTCTCTTCTCTCACTTAAGGAGGCTATTCTGGAGTCTTGGAAGCAAAGAAGAGGAAGGGAGAGTGTCAGGAAGTAGCACAATGGGGGCAGAGAGTTAGACATCAGGAAAACTCCAAAGGCATTGCCCCCCAGGAGTGATCTCCAGGACAGCCGCCATCCCTACCCCCAGTGCCCTTCAGCTCTCCCCACCCACACTTGGTATCTCCATCTAAGAAGCTTGCTGTCCTAGTTCTTCCCCCAGAAATTAGAGTTTTCACATCCTAGATTCCGGGGAAACATTTGTTAGCAGGTTTTAAAAAGCTCAAAATAGATGGTAAACTACTTATTTCAAACCACCACCAATCTTAAGCTTTGCTCAGAGGGGAGATTTTACTTAAGGGAAGCCTCCCTTCCCCACATCTCCCTTCTGCAACCCCCTCCTTCTCCTGGACGTCCCTCATCCCGAGTGGGGATAGGTGAGGCAGGATGGAGGGGGACGGAGGGAGAACATGGAAAATTGGAGCTCAAAGCACACTGGTGGAACCACCGCAGGCAGCTTGGCGCGGCTCCAGCTCAGAGGCAAGTGGCAGGGTTCCTTTATAGACTCATTATGTGCAACGGGGAGATAAGGGGGTGCAGCTATGACACAGCTTGAAAACATGTGCTTTGCCTCCAACCTGGGTGCTATCTGTTAGAATCAGTGCCAGGTCTTCCTGCAACACTTAATTTCAGAAACCAGCACCATCATGAAAGAAAACTCACTCTTTCATCTGCTTCCTGGATCAATTGCCCTCCAAACTCTTTTAGGGGCACTGCCGACCTCCCACTTCTGAAAATGAAGTGTCTGATAGCAAAAATAAATCCCTCTGGGTGTTAGCCTGGGGCGTTTTGACAACTCTGTGTGTTCCTCTTCTCAGTTCTTGCTTTATTAACCTCTTACTCTTTCATTTTTCATAATTCATTACCCCTTGTGTGTGAGCTGCTGACGGTAAACCCCAAAGGAGACAATCCTAAACAAACCAATCTGAAAGACAGTGAAGCAGACCACTTCTCCTGTGACAAATTCTAAAATCTCCACTTTGGTCGGTGGGTCTCAGAAAGAGTAGAGCTGTACCAGGAGGAGAAGAAGATACAGCGGCAACTCTGCCTGCCCTCCCGACCCCGGCACACTTCTCCGACGATTCTCTGAGAGTTCAGGGGCTAGCTAAGACAATAAGAAATCAAGTCCCTTCCAAATCCAAAAAGCCCTTTCACAGCTGTCGAATGGAAAAGATTGGAGCCTTTCCAGGCAACTGGGTGTTGGCCGTGGATTGGGAAAACGAGACAGACTTCTGTTGGATCTCATTGACTTCTAATGTGAGAACCGGAGGCAAATTGGATGAAGACCCAATTTCCCCCGTACTTGTGAAAACCCAACCAAACCCACAGCCTGTCTGGAACCGTGAAGATTGTCTCCAGGGTCCCTTTGGAGCTTCTTCTCACGCAAGTGAAATATTTCTCCAGGCCCTGTTTGGGATGGACTAGTCCCTGGGGATGTGGGCCACCACAGAGGCCTCTGCCTGCTCACAGCCATCGGTCATCCCGTCCAGATGTTAGACATGGCTTGTTAGTTCAGGATCTTCTCCACCCGCTGGGCTGTGCAAAGGTGTTACACTGAGTCTTGGGCAGTGACCCGGGAGGTAGAAAGGTATCGTGGGTGACTATCTTTTCTAATCCCAGCGAACTCCCCGACATCACCTGCTTTAGAAAGAAATAGCCTCATTCTGGGAAGAGAGAGCCCCTTCTGAGGAACTGGAAACCCTTCATACATTCCTTACTTGGCTTCACCGCCCAGCCAGGAAGTGTGGGGATGAGTATTTATCTTCCCATCTCACAGAGACCAGGAGTGCTTCAGAGATGCGTGTAAAGTTACAGGACAAGACACTGGCTAACCGCTACAAGACAATGGTCCTCTGACCCTCCCCAGGCACTCTATCTACAAAACAATACTACAAACATCTCGGGGATGGGAGAGAGAACAGACCATAGGTGATGTTCTGGCCCAGACCTACACTTGGACCTCCTTATTAACCATCTGTTTGGGGTCATGCAATGGGGCTGGAGTACTTAGCCTTAGCCCCCTCTCCGGGACATTTCACGTGGCTCTCTCTTGGGGGGGAAACAACTCAACATTAATGAATATATCACTGGTGATGAAAATGATCAAAGCTGTAGTGCCAGTTGCATAACTCGTTTGTGGAAAGTGTTTCATAAACATTTCACAAGAAGGAGAATTTCAAAGCGTGAACATCTCCCAACCTGCCTTCAATTACAGGCAAGATTTTTTTTCTTTCTTCCCCCCTTCTATACGTCTCCCTAGCAGTGAGGAAGAGTTTCTGTTTCGTAACTGATCTATAAAAGGGTTGACAAACGTTTTGCTCATGAAAAGATCCTAAAAATATATTCCAAGCGGTAGAGTAGGGCAGGCTGGTAACTTATCTCAGATGAACAAGGCTGAGAGCCCCCTAAGAGATGCTGGCTGTATTTTTGCTTGGGGGACTCTCCTTTCTCCATGGCTCCTGGCCGCTCCCTATGAGTCCAAGGCTCCTGCCTCTTTGGATGCTACCCTGAATTACCTGGGGAGATGGCCTCATCCAGTCCCTGGTCTCTAGTCAGACCTACGACAGACCAGCCTAGGCACACCTTTGCCCATGCACATTGGGATCTTCTCCTGGAAAGCATCGAACTTCTAGACAAAAGAGTGATGGAAGTGAGGAGACATGGGGCCCTTTAATAAACATACGGTTTCTTAGGAGGCTGGAGCCACTTAGAGTTGTTCCCTCCCGAAAAGAAGCTTTCCAAAGAGGCATCCTTGTTTTTCCTGCTTGTACCTCCTCTGGAAAGGCAAAAAGCTTATCAGTCATGTTGTTTAATGCTTTGGCTTCAGTTCTTAGGGCACAGCACTGCTAGTGCTGACACATATCTGAAAAAAACCCATCATTTTAAGCCCATAAACATTTTCTTCTCCCTCTGGCATATAGGTCCGTGCATTCAAGTTTTAAAACTCTAGGAAGGAGCTGTGTTCTCTTTGAGGACACATCCTCCCAGATATTTTTGGTGCCCAGGACTTGAACAACTTTAACCATTGTACCACTTCCCAGCCCTCGGGAGATGCCAGCAGCGTCTGCTTCCAGTGAGGAGCTGGATTGATGCAAGTTCTCTTTTTTGACCCAGATCTTTTTTTTTTTTGGCCACGCCATGCAGCTTGCAGGATCTTACTTCCCTGACCAGGGATTGAACCCCGGGCCCCAGCTGTGAAAGCACCGAGTCCTAACCACTGGACAGCCAGGGAATTCCCAACCCTGATCTGTCTTGAGTCAGAGTCTTCTGGTTTTCCTGGTTTCCTACCTGTTGGACAAGGGCACAGAGCTACCTTCTCTGGTTCTTTGGCTGGGAAGGAGCGCCACACAGAACTGTTGATTCGCCCACATAGATGGCAGTTCTGCCCCGCAAGAAGTGGAATGGCAGGAGGTGGGGTGGGGTAAGAAATGCTGAGCACGGTCTCAGAATCAGACTCTGAGAACTGTTTGCCAGTGGCTCTTCTTGGGAATCATCTTGTGTGTGAGTGCTGGGTGTCATCACACTGGGTTCTTTTGCATACATTGGGTTGCCTATCATGGGAAGACTCTGTAATCCTTTTTAGAGCAGGGAATGGAAAAAAAAAAAAAAAAGAAAAAGACATCCAGGAAACAAGTACAAGGTTCAGAATCAACCAGGAGACCTGACTTCTGGCTCTGTCCCTGCCTCTAAAACCCTGCATGATCTAATATTTATTTACTTCACTCATCCATGTAGGCCTAGATTATGCCTCCACAAAAGGAAAATAGATGAGATGGAATCTACTTAAGAAATTTGGAATGTATAGAAGAGAGAGTGAGCATTGACTTGTGAGCCTACAAGTGTGTTTATTGTGTCATTAGACCCATTTTGCAGATGAAAAGACTGAGGCTTGGAAAAGTGAAGAAACTGGCTGAAAGTTACACTGCTGGTAAATAATAGATCTGGGATGTCAATCCACGTCTATTTGATTCCATAGTTCTTCCACATAAACCTGGCTACCATGTGCGATAGAATCATAGACTCTTCAAGGTAGCTTAGCGCGGACTGTGTCGGGGGCATGCAAGACATTCAACAAGTGTTGATTCCCTTCCTTCTCCATCAGAACTGGAAGGAAATGTAGATATCACCGGGTTCAACTGGCTCATTTTACAGCTGTGACTCCTGATGTCCAGAGAGGAGAAATCACCTGCTCAGGGCAACACAGCTAGAGCTGCAGGCAAGCCAGGCCTGGAGACTAAGGCAGGGCCCCTGAGGACTGGTCTCCTAACTCTCCACCCAGTATTTGGTCCATTCCGCTGCACTGCAGCATGGCTCTATCTTCTATTTCTATCACTCTGATGCTGTTGCCTGTTCTGGCTCCTCAAGTAACTCAGTAGTAACCCTAATCCCATTGCTCTAATAAGATTTAATCTCAGTCCCGATTCAGAGTTCTCCCTTACTACACAGGGTAAGGTTTAGACACAGATAAAGCACACATCTACTTGATGTGTAACCTAATACACTTGGCTTGAGAACGAGCATTCTGTATTCCCTTGACTCTCACATGGATGAATTAACTCCAGGGGATTGATATTTGCTCTTTTCCTCCCTCATCATGAGGAAGAGAGGTAGAGAGGGGAAAGGCAAGGCTCAGCCATGCCATGAAATCCTCACACCAGTGTACATTTTACTCTGGGGCCCAAAGGGGACTAATGAAAGGAAGGACAGATGCCTTGCTCGTCCCGGACACACAGGCACACGTGCACACACATGCATGCATACACACCAACCTGTGACTATGAAGCGCTATACAGATTAGCTCCAAGAGCATCAGTTCGAGAAAGGGAAAAAGGAATATTTTTAAAGCATTTTAGAAATTAAAAAGCACTTCAAAAGTACCATCATTTATTCTTCATGATGATTCAACGAGGGAAAAAATCTTATCCAACCATTTATACAGATGTAGGAACCAAGAGTAGGAGGAATTAATATGTCCATCACACAGCCAGGAAAAGCAGAGCCTGACTTTCTATTTGGGTCTTTGGCTTCCAGGCCCTCTTTTGCCTATACCACTCTGTAAGGCGGCCCCACTGGGTTGCCACCCAGAATTTCCCACGTAAAAATGAGCTTGTTGACCTCTGCCTCCCCATGTGCCATGCTGTTTGCACGTGTGGTGCACAGTTGGTGTAAACGTTTCCATCCACAAGTGTAGCCTGGGACTTTTACATGGATGTGAGGCCGACATAGTTATCGGAAGCAAACTTTCAACAAGTCTGAATGAGATTCTCTTCGGCATCCCCTGGGGAACTGCCTGTGACCCGGAAGCCTGTCTCTGAAAGCCTGAGTGTTGGCTATAAATGCACGTAAAAGGCTTTTCCCTGGTAAGATTCATATTTGAGAACAGTCTTCTAAGTAAGGCTGAGGCCCTTATCTCTTGTATTCTTCTTGTACCCCAAATAAAACGAGGCACCTCTGTGGCCCTCTGACACCGGGTCTGCTCCAACAGCAGTTGGAGTAGACAGTCCTCCATGTGGCATGCTTTAAACAGAGGTTTTCCTGCCCCATAAAGGTCCCCTTCCCAGTTTAGCTCAATAAATATTTGGTATACACCCATTGTATACCAAGAGGAACTGGGACACAAAGGTGAATAGGACCTTCCAGATTAATTAGGAGACAGCAAGTAAAAAAGCAATTACCTAGAGTGCAGTACTTACAGCAATGGGAAGGCGGTACCGTGGTCACATGGAAAGGTTGTGATTTGCTTTGTCAGGGCAGAGGATAGCTAGAGAAAGGGGAATGAGGTAGGAAGTCTCCACGGAAGAGAAGTGAAGCCTCTGAGGAGCCCTGAAGGACAAAGACAGTTTCACCAGGAGAAGATAAAGCAGGGCATGCCAGGAAATGGGAGCAGCTGGTACACAGTCACAGATGGTGAAACAGGGCTTCATGTTCAGGAGCGACAAGCTATTCAGCGTCACAGCAGCGTGGGGTGGGAGAGGCCTGGGCAAACAGCCAGGGCCTGATGACAGAGGTCCTGTGGGTCACACAAAGGAGTCAAGGCTGGACTCGGGGGCAAAGTGTAACTCAAGTAAAGGGCAGGGACACGCGAGAGTTTTGTTTAGTTCGATTATGTTAACAGCTGTGTGGAATATGGATTTCAAGAGAGGACAACTGTAAGTGGGACAGCTAGTTACAAAAGCTGTTTATTGCAATAGTCTAGGTAAAGAACTGACGAGGACATGCCTAAGGCCAAAACAGTAAGAACGGAGAAGAGGAGACAGAATGGGAAGTTTTTAGGATAGAAAATGTATTTCCACCCCTAAAGGTTTATCCTTTATAACAAAGGACTATTTCAGGAATTCTCTGTTGAATGCCTGCAGGACTGAAAGAACTAACACAGAAAAAATTCTGAAAGGACATAATCCAACTGCTAATAAGAGATAGAGTGGAGGGTATTTGGGGTTTCAGAAGGTATTCACTTTCTAAGTCAAATATTTCCGCAGTGTTCAAATTTTTAAAGGTAATTATTCATTTTAAATTAGAAAAAATTAAGATTAATCTTAATTTAAAATTAATATTAAAAATAGTAAGCACTCAAAATTTCATTAGTCTGTATGGAAGTTCTTAGTTTATGAGGTATTCAAGTTAGTTACAGTTCCCTCCTTTACCTGGTGAAAGGGAAGTCTTGAGAGGTTTAGGGGCACATTTTCTAAATAAACACACATATATGCAGATATGTGTATTCTGTGTGTGCGTGTGTTGTGTATGTGTGTGTATTTTTTTTAGCAATAACTGGGAATCCATGTCCTTCTTCTGCCGCATCTTGAGTCATTGTCTACCAGCAGGCAACACCTGTAGGTCTGTGGCCTACAGACCTCACTTATACCTTTCCATGATGTTCTACAGCTTACAAAGTACCTTCAAACATATCAGTTTGGTCTATTTTCAGAATATTCCCATGAGATTGAAAAGGCAATCGATGCTATTCCTGTTTTACTGTTGAGGAAAACAAGGTTCATGAAAGGTAAATGGTGTATCCAAGGTACATGGCTGGCGAGCAGGAAAGCTCTGATTTGAACTCAAGTTATCTGATTTAAAATTCAACACTTCTTTCAAATTTCTAGGATTTTCTGAGGAAGTTTCCCAAATAAGTGGATTTTCAGTCACTGAAATATATTTCTTACATCTCCAAACCCTTTATTTCAGTTTTGGATAGATACTTATTGGTTTCATTTTTGAATAGAGATTTTGTATTTTATACATCTCTACTTGCCCTTAAAGAGTACTTGACAAAGATATCACAAATAAAGAAAATTACAGGCCAGCATTACTGATGAACATAGATGCAAAAATCCTCAACAAAATATTAGCAAACTGAATCCAACAATACATTAAAAATATCATGTACCGTGATCAAGTGGGATTTATTCCAGGGCTGCAAGGATGGTTCAGTATTCACCGATCAATCTGCGTGATATACCACATTAACAAATTAAAGAATAAAAAATTATATGACCATCTCAATAGATGCAGAAAAGGCTTTTGACAAAAGTCAACAACATCCTTCTACAAAGACTCTCCACAAAGTGAATATAGAGGGAACATACCTCAACATAATAAATGCCATATAGAACAAGTCTACAGCTAACATCATATTCAATGGTGAAAAACTGAAGGCATTTCCTCTAAGATTAGGAACAAGACAAGGATGCCCACTTTTATGCAACATAGTATGGGAAGTTCTAGCCACAGCTACCAGACAAGAAAGAAATAAGAGCTATCCAAATCAGAAAAGAAGAAGGAAAACTGTCGTCACTGTTTGCAGATGACATTATACCATACATAGAACATCCTAAACACACTACCAAGAAACTACTAGAGCTCATCCATGAATTCAGTAAAGTTTCAGGATACAAAATTAATATACAGAAATCTGTTGCACTTCTATACACTAACAATGAACTATCAGAAGGAGAAATTAAAACAATCCCATTTAAAATCACATCAAAAAGAATAAAATACCTCGGAATAAATCTAACTAAGGAGGTAAAAGACATGTACTCAGAACTGATGAAGGAAACTGAAGATGACACAAACAGATGGAAAGACACACCATGTTCATGGGTTAGAAGAATTAATATTGCTAAAATGACCAAGGCAATCTCTAGACTCAATGCAATCACTATCAAAATACCAATGGCATTATTCACAGGACTAGAAGAAATAAAATTATTTGTTGTATGGAAATTTGTACGGAAACACAAAAGACCCGAATAGCCAAAACAATCTTGAGAGAAAGAACAGAGCTGAAGGTATCACGCTCCCTGACTTCAGACTATATTACAAAGATACAGTAATCAAAACAGTATGGTAATGGTACAAAAACAGACACATAGATCAATGGAACCGAATATAGAACCCAGAAATAAATGCACACACTATGGTCAATTAATTTACAAAAAAGAGGCACGAATATACAATGGGGAAAAGGCAGTCTCTTCAATAAGTGGTACTGGAAAAGCTGGACAGCTACTTGTAAAAGAATGAAATTAGAACATTTTTTTTCACACCATATACAAAAATAAATTCAAAATGGATTAAAGACCTAAATGTAAGCCCAGAAACCATAAAACTCCTAGAAGAAAACATAGGAAGAACACTCTTTAACATAAATTGTAGCAATAGTTTTTGGATGGATCTGTCTCATAAGGCAAAATAAAATTTAAAAAAATTAAATTAAATAAAATAAACAAGACCTAATTAACTTAAAAAGCTTTTGTGCAGCAAACAAAACCATCGACAAAACAAAAAGACAGCCTACAGAGAATATCTTCTCCTATGGGAGAAGATATTTGCAAATGATATGACCAATAAGGGGTCAATATCCAAAATATATAAACAGCTCATACAACTCAATATAAAAAAAAATCAAGCAACTCAATTAAAACCTGGGAAGAAGTACTGAATAGACATTTTTCCAAAGAAGACATAAAGATGGCCAACAGGCACATGAAAAGGATGCTTGACATTGCTAATCATTAGAGAAATGCAAATCAAAACCACGATGAGATATCACCTCATGCCTGTCAGAATGGCTATCATCAAAGACCATAAATAACAAATTTTGGTGAGGATGTAGAGAAAAGGGAACCCTTGTATGCTGTTGGTGGGAACGTAAATTGGTGCAGCCACTGTGGACAACAGTATGGAGATTCCTCCAAAAACTACAAATAGAACTACCATATGATCCAGCAATTCCACCACTAGGTATATATCCAAAGAAAATGAAAACACTAATTCAAAAATTCTCCAATGTTCATTCAAATTCCCCAATGTTCATAGCAGCATTATTTACAATTGCCATGATATGGAAGCAACCTAAATGTCCATCAACAGATGAACGGATAAAGAAGAAGTGGTATATGTATACAATGGAATATTAGCCATAAAAAAGAATGAAATTTTGTCATTTGCAACAACATGGATGGGCCTGGAGGGTATTATGCTTAGTGAAATAAGTCAGACAGAGGAAGATGAATACTGCATGTTATCTTTTATATTTAGAATCTAAAAAATAAAACGAATGAATATAACAAAACAGAAACAGACTCACAGACAAAGAGAACAAACTAGTGGTTACCAGTGGGGAGAGGAAAGGTGGGAGGGACAAGATAGGGGTAGAGGATTAAGAGGTACAAACTACTATGTATAAAATAATCAAGCTACAAGGATATATTGTACAGCACAGGGAAATAGCCAATATTTTATAATAACAAATGAAGTATAATGTATAAAATTTTTGAATCACTGTGTTGTATGCTGAAACTAATATAATATTATAAATCAACTGTGCCTCAATAAAAAATCATTCAACACATCTTTCAAATTCCTAGGATTTCCTGAGGAAGCCTCCCCAAATAAATGGATTTTCAATCGCTGAAATCGATCTCTTGTAGCTCCAAGTCTTTATTTCAGTTTTGGATAGATATTTATTGGTTTTGTTTTTGATATTTATTAATGTATTATATACATCTCTTCTTTCCCTTGAATAGCACCTGAAAGATAATTTAGTCAATGACTCAATCTTAATTGTGAACTCTTTTTAGAAGCAATCGTGCCCTCGGGGACACTGAAGTGCTTGGCCTCTCTGTTGGCAGTAGCACTAAATGGCCCTGAATTGCCTCTTTTTGTTTTCGCAGCTCTGCTTTTTTCCAGGTTTTCTGCCTCCTTTCTCACAACCGGGTTTTTATCCTACTGTTGGTATCCTTGCTTCTAGCAGCCCCTATTTCAGCTCAACTTCGCAACTTCTATTTGCTAAGGGCTAGAAAAAACAGATAGTTAAGTTTGTTATAACTGTTTCTAAAATAAAAGTTAGAGGCTCTGAGAAAGGGTTTGGCTCCAGGTCTCATTTGCTTCCTTCTTATTCTCAGCTGGATTCTAAATTGGTGAGGCTGCTGGCTCTCTGGATAAGTGAGGCACTGCAGTGGCTCTGTGTAGCTGTTTGACATGGGGCTCGCCCTTTGGCTCAATTTTTACTGACTACGTATCAATCCTGTTACCCTTATTAGCCTGCGACAGGCCTCCAGGCACAATGGTTGGCTGAACCCACACAACTGACAGTGTAAGATAAATTCTCTAAGGCTGAGGAGCAGTTACCAAATTTATTGCCAAAAGGCGGAGTAAACTTGAGCCAAGGGACTCTCTGACAGTATATCTGTTTCCCTACTTATAAAAGGAAAATCATCTCTGAGTCTTACCCAGGTCTCAAGAGTTAGGGCTAAATGTCTATAAAACCTATTCTAGGAAGAGCTTTCCCTGCTTTTGTCACCAAAACGATATGAAGTTAATGATTCTGCACATTTACTACCTGGGACACCTATATTGCTTGTCTGTCACTTAGTAAGTGCTTAATTAAATAGATGCAGAATTGATGTATAAATACTTTCAATAATCCTTGAATTTAGGAAACTGGGTCTCAGAGAAGTCAAAGGATTTTCCAAAAGCCATACAGCTAGAAAGTGGCAGAGCTGGAATTTGAACCTACGTCTGACCAGATCCAGAATCAACTCTCTTTCTATTGTATCACACTGACTTAAAAAGGCATGCCGAACTAGGCTCATTTCCTTTTATACAGGGTTCTTAGAAATGAGGATCAGGTGAATGCTGCAATTATTGTATGTATACATATATACATGTCCCTGGAGGTCAAGGTGGGGTCATAAGAGCTGAGACAGTGTTAGTTAATGAATCAATGCCATCCAGGAGGGATGTCTCCAATGGCATGTCATGGGACTCTCTTCATCGTCCAGTCTTGTTAAGAATGTTATCAGTACCTTAGAGTATGGTGATGTATGTGCCCTGCATACATCTCTGTATGACGAGCAGGGCTAGCTAGTACCTTGCACAAAGACATCAAGGTTAAAAAAAAATCCTGAAATTGTGCAAGGAAGGGAAGAAAGTAATAAGATAAAACATAAGAGGAACTGTAAAAATCTTTTACTATGAATATGAAAATTAACTGTACAAGTTGAGGCAACAGTGCAGATTTTTTAAAAAAAGACTTGAGAGGTGTTAACTGACCCTAAGAGCATGTACGTTGAAAGTGTGATACAATTATCTTTTAAAAAATCTGTAGGGTAGGCTGTACCATCTTAGTACAGTAGAGTATGGAGGGAGGTTCCCCTACTTAACCATGCAAGTTCAGGCGGAACAAGGCCTGCCACTGTCTTACCTGGGCTTGGAAAGAAATCAGGGCATGATAAAGATATGGTACCCGCTCCACCAAGTTTTGTTGAATGAATAAATGGATGAATGAATGAACCGAGGGTCCCACTGTGCTCTGGCCTAGCCAGATGTCATCTGGGTATTGAAAGTTGTACGCTTGTGGATACTACACTTAAAGAGGGTGATTGGAAGACCGAAACCTATACATATAAAGGCATCAAGGCGCAAACAAGTTCAAAGAGTTTGTATAGCATGGTACAAAAATATTTGAAGCAACCTAATGCCCGTTGATAGGGCAATGGAACAGTAAAATTACATGGAAACAGTAGAACAGTATGTGGTCATTAACAACGATCATAATCAATCCTATACGTACTGCCACGAAACAATCTCTAAATCTTATTTTTAAATTTCAAAAGAAAGTCTCAAAAGAATACACACTGTATAATTTATACCTACCTACATATGTACCTATATATGCATTTTTAAAACTCCACGTATATTTATACATTTCCGTTTGTATTCATATCCATGTACGTGCAGAAAGAAGATTCTTCTAAACACATACACACCACACCGATGAGAGGCGTTTCCTCTGGGAAGAGGGCTGAGGCTGAACAGGGAACAAAATTCTTCTTGTTTATCTCTATTATTAAATATTTTCACAAGCAAGTATACATAGCGTTCACGTACTATGTGTGTAATTGCTTTAAACAAGGCAATCAGAAACCTGATACGTGAAACTATTGAAGGAATTCTGGATGTTTACACGGAAAGGGGAAGACTTAGGCGTGAGAACTCTTCTCAGATACTGAACGGCTGTCAAGTGAAGGGGATGGACTCGGGCCTTGGAGCTGAGGCAGGCAGAGTGATGACCACGGGGGGACCATCACAGGGAGGTTGATGGGGTCTATCAGGAGGAAGAATGGCCAAGCATTGCAACCCGCTCAACCCTGGAGGGGGCTGTCTTCTGGGTGGTGAGCCCCAAATTCCTGGGAGAGCTTTGGCAGAGGTGTGGAGCCGGCGTCCATCTGTCAGGGGTGTCAGCAGTGGAACATGTGCCCCAGGAGGTAGGTTAGGCTGGAATCACACTGGTTCCTAAGTTTTTGAGGCTCCTGACAAGTAAATCTTTTTTTTGTTTTTCAGACTTCAGAGAATACTCTTTTATTTTGCCAAATAATATTAAAGTAACCAGTATCACCTACTCAGGTCATCATTTCATTACATACCATTAATATTTTAATACCAAAAAAATGCAAAATCTCAGACTGTTAAAATTGAATACATTGAGCTTTATAAAAATTTGCTGTTTTCTTCTTTTAAGATGTCACTGTGGATGGTGAAAATTTAGCCATAAGATGTAATATTATGAATAAATAAGTGTATCGACAGACAGGATAGGAGAGAGGAAGAAGGAAGGAAGAAGAAAGCCAGACTGCAGAGGTCTGTGGAACCCTTCTGGGAACAGGGGGACAGGTGCTAAGGGACCCTTTAGCCCTAAGGGTTTAAGTGTCTCTAACGCACTCCAGAGTTAGAAGCTCAACCCATATTTGACTCCACAGTTGACGAAAAATAAAGTCACAGTGATATCAGATGTCACTGGATATCCCCAACCACACTCTCCATTGAAGTGGCCAGGAGAAGGCAGTCCCAGGAGAACCTCAGTCCTGTCTTCCCTAAGGGGCATTTGTAAAGGGCCTATTCTGGCTTGAGATATATAGCTTGGTACTGAACTCTCAACCTCAAAGACTTTAAAAAAACTAGGTTAGCCAGAGTCCTATGTGCAGATGGATCCCTGGAGGGTAGGCCTTGGCACCCAGCGCCCACTGAGCAAACAAGCTAAGACGTCTCATCCAACAACTCCTGGGGCCCAGCCAGCAAGTGGCGAAGTTGGGAAATATTTCCCAGAGCTGACTGGATGGAGCCCACCACACACGCTACCTGCAGACACCCAGCAAGCTCACCTCCCTGGGAAAAGGGGTGCGTTTCTGCGGATCGCTGGCTGAAAGACGACAGGGGGCAGAGCAGCATGAGGAGCGGAAGGCCCTGAAAAGCAGAGAGATGGGAGTTCCTGGCACCCAGGATGGAGGGATGGGCGGATAGGTTCATTCCAGCTATCCATCAATCCATCTACTCAGGAAACACTTATTGAACGTCTGCTCTGCACCAGGCACTGCTCTACCGTAATCAATACAATACAGGCTGTTTCCTCAAATATTTCCCATCTTCTGGAGGGCTACCTGGAGAAGAAGACATTTGAGCTGAGTTTGGAAAGATGAATGAGGGGCTGGCAGGGCGATAGGGAGTGAGGGGGCGGGGCGGGGGCGGGGGTGTGTGCGGGTAGAGAGGCCAGTCCTAGGGCTCATTCAAAACAGAGTTGAGCTGGAGCTCTGTGCTTTGTGACCGCCTGGAGGGGTGGGATAGGGAGGGTGGGAGGGAGGGAGACGCAAGAGGCAAGAGATATGGGAACATATGTATATGTATAACTGATTCACTTTGTTATAAAGCAGAAACTAACACGCCATTGTAAAGGTGCTGCCTCTTCCTTTATTCCTCTCTACTTTCAGGACACTTCTATCATTTCAAAGAGGCTCATTTCCCGGCGGTACTTGGAAGTCCTTAGGAAGAAGGGGCCCTGGGGTTCCCTTGTGAGGTTAGACTCCCCCGATCCTTCTCCCGCCCACGCAGGATGGGGCAGCTCACACTAAGAGTGCTGGGCCCTTGCTGAGTGGCCAGATTCTGGGCAAAGTCCCAAACCCCAGGTCCTGCCATTCCCCACCCTGCTTTATTGCAGAAGAGTGTCTTTCTCTTCCAGGCCTCGGGCCAGGCCAGGCTGGGGAGTGCCCTGATAGCCAGGAGGTTGTTCTCTGCCCCGCCAGGCCCAGTGTAAGGGGAAGCACCAAACCCTCAGAAAGGAAGTTGGCTCTGGTTCACTGCAGAGAGGAAGGGACTCCTTGCCTTTGGGTGGCTGCACTGCTTTCTCCTCCAGAGTGCTGTTAACCCTTTCTGGCCTGGGGGCTCTTACTCTAGCAGCCTCACCTCTGAGAGTCCCAGCCCGGGACATGGGGCACAGAAACACTCCACCACTGGTCCCGGCACGAATCAACATCTATCCCCAGGGACTGGGTGTCCAAATCTTTCTGGGCCTCAGTTTACCAGCTACCCAACTGGCCTGCAAACCCACTTCCAAGCCCTCAAGTGAGCCAGTTCACAGTGATGGGGTAAAGTTTAAAATTTTCCTCGTTAGGATCACACACTTTCTTTGAGAAGATGTCATCGAGGGAAAGCCAAATTGATATGTAGCTCACTTTAAGCAAACCCTATAAATGATGCTTGGCTCCAACTGCCTGTAAAAGGGCATGCTTTATTCTCTGAAAAGATCCAGTGTAACATTTCTTTAAATAGCAGGCTCTTGGTGGAAAAAAAAAAAAGAATTTAGTTGATAAAACTTTGACTTAGGTACAGTATTTCAGGAACCACCCTTTTAGGTATGGTGAGACATGCCTGTATTTACCCGGCACCAACTGAGTCTGGCATATTTTTCTTATTATTCCTCTAGTAACAGGCTGAGTCAGGTACAAGGGCACAAGTAAGAGCACTCAGAGGGATGCCAGCAGTTGAGGGGAAAATGAGCAGAACTGCCATCTGGAAAACGGTGAACCTCCGGCCTTCAGAGGATCCCAAGGGCAGAGCTAAGAGGAAGCGCAAGCTGGAGCCAGGCTGATGTGAAACGGGGCATCTAGAACCAACCCTGTTGCAAGAGCAACAATAGCCCAGTTTATTGAGCACTTACTATGTCCCAGACAGTTTATACTCAAGATTGCTTGTAATCCTCCTCCTAACAATACTATTAGGTTGACGCTATGATTTACCCCTTTTTTACAAAGGCAGAAACTGAGGCTTGGGGAGGATGAGTGACCGGGTTCCACAGCTTCTGTTGGTAGAGCTGAGATTCAAATCCAGGTCTGTGCGACGCCAGAGCTGGACCTCTGACCACTACTACACTGCCATGTGCAAGCCTAAAACCAGACACCCTGCAACAGTCCATGCCAGCGAAGTCTGTGGAGAAAATGTTAGAAGATGCCAGCTCAGGGGAGGGGCTGCCAAGACAGAAAAACAAAACAGGGTGTGAACCAAGGATCCTTGGGGGTTGGGAGCCAAGGGTATTTTAGTGGCCTCGCAGGGGAGAGGGAAGGGAGTCCTGACACTGGATCTGAACAAAAGCAGCAGAGGCCCAGGCGGCGATGGGGGCGATGGGGTCAGCCGATTAGTAGAATAAGCTGGATTTGGAGACAGCAGACCAGCACTGGACACAGCGCCTATTATCAGGTAGACACTGAATAAAGGTACATTGAGTAAGTCCTGGCTCTGCCACTTAATTGAAGTCACTTTATCATTCTGAGTCTCAGTTCCCTTGTCAAATGAGAATGATAACACTTGTTTAATAGCTATTGTGAGTTAAAACTTATTGGCTTAATGGGGTCCTCTGTAAGTTGTCAAGCAGAGGGGGCCGTGAGATGGGATGTGGCCTGGTAGGGAACTGAGCAGCTACAAGGAAACAGCTCCTGAGCCCTAAGCGCTGCCTCCAAAGCCATTCTCAGGCTGGACTAGGAGAGGGAAGTTTGAGGGGGAAAAGTTTATTTTCTGCCGCAGCTGTGATTCTGGGAGAAGGAGAATCTCCCAGGTACTAGAGCTGCCTCGACAGCCCTCTGACAGGAGGGCAACGAGAAGGGCAGGTCCCACCCCCTGCCCTGCAGGCACACACACAAGAAAACGCCCCTCTCCTCCCTGCACCCTTCTCACGCACAGGCCCAGGGAGGTGCTCCTGCACTTGGGGTAGGGGAACCCTCTGGGTAGGAACCCTTCTTCGCCCCACCCTTCCCCTGGCAGCCTTCCCTGAGCCTGCAGATAGCATCTCTGCTGTGCGAGCTGGCAAGCCCCGGCCGCGAGAGGTCTGCGGTGTGAGCATGAGGGCTTGGGACCTGTGGAAAAGTACTGTGCAGATATCAGATGAGGGGCTCTGGGCAACATTAGGGCTTGTCGATTTGCAGGATCTCTCTGTCCCTTGCAAAAGCAGCCTGACACGGTGTAGAGTCAGACAGGCCTGTTGTATATCTGAGCTCCACCTTGGGTAAAAATTACTTAACCTCTCTGAGCTCTAGTTACCCCAGCTATATAATGGGAATAATCATGCTTACCTCACCGGGCTGTCGTAAGGATGAAGTAATATCCAGTAAGATATAACTTTAGGTAAAGTGCCTCGCACATCCCATCATCCTTGGTTTGAATCCTGGTTCCAAGCAAGTCTCTTGACCTTTCTGAGACTCAGTTTCCTCATCTGTAAAATGGGAGTTCTAAAAGCTATTGCTCTAGGTTGCTGTAAGGTTTCAAGGAGATACTGCTTATGAAGGGCATGGCCCAGTGCCTTTCAACTCAGGGGTGGTATTAACTTCTTCTGCCACTGGGGCCAACTCCAGCTTCCTTTTCAAGACCCCTGCTCCAAAAAGACTCCTAAGTGAGAGGGGGATGAACTGGCCCTGCTTTACCAGAATCTATACCCACCAAAGGCAACTCGTTCAAATCTCCAAAGAAACCCCCCTTTTGGATCCCTGCAGAATCAGGGAGAGGGTTCTGACACTTCCCTCCTCCTCTTGTGCCTCACCACTCTGCACCCCACACCTGAGCGGAGAGGAACATTTGGTCTCCACTCGCCATCGAGATGCACTGTGGGCTTGTGCCCGTGCTGCAGCCTGAATGAGCTGGCCCGACACCCAGTACCCCAGAGAGGCTTTGTGCTGGTGTTGTGGGTAGCTGGGTCAACCAGGGTGTTCTAGGGGCAGGGCTCCCGAAAACCCCGGCCACTCCCATTCCTACCTGCTCCACACCGTGCTGCTCTCAACAAGGCTCAGTCCATCGAATGCCAAGGCTGCTGCCCAGGCCACAAACAGGACACAGTTGACAGCTGAGCCTCAGGCCAAAGAGCAGAGCATGATTGGCAAAGGAGGACAAATTTCCACCTCCCCAAATGCAAAGACACTCATCATTTGCATCCCACCCAAACTTGGGGTAGGTGGGGGAAGCTTAGATGGAGAGATCGTGGATCTCAGAAAAAAATTTCCTTTCTGATAACATCTAAACACCAGTTTAGATGCAGCCCATCTAAACTGGTGCAAGCCCAGTGCAGCAGCCATCCAGGGAGAGAAGGGGAAGAGAAAATGATGGGTTCTCATTCATCAGAAGTAATAGCAGCTAATGTTTATTGGTCGATGACTGTATGTCAGAGCCTATTCTAAGTTGTGTATCTTATCTATAATTAACCCTTACAACATGACTGGAAAGTAGGCTCTATGACTGTTCTCACTTTTGGATGAGACTGTGAGACGCGGAGAGTTGGCCAACACAGACAATCGGCTCAGCTGCTACGTGGAACCGCCTCCTCCAAGACGAGCAGGGCCATGGAGCAGGAGAGCCATGGAGTCTGGAGTCTGGCCAGCCTGGCTTTAAATTCCCCACTTATGGATGGAGTGATTGTGGGAAAATTCCTTAACCTCTCAGAGTCTCAGTTTTCTCATCTATAGAATTGGAATAATCCCAATGACCTCACAGTGTCGCTCTAAGTAATAAATGGAACAATAACCATGAAGCGTTTGGCGCTCAGCGCCTGCACACAGGCAGGATCCAATAACTATTTCTATTGTTATATTATCTTGACTACAATGGGGAAATCACTTTGGAGAAAGGAATCATTTCTTCTCACCAATGATCTCCTGCCTGAAAATTCTGTTCTCCATCAACCTTGTTACTCAATAAGCCCAGCTTATTCCCTGTTGAAGCTGCACTGGTTTACATATCCCTCGTTCTGACATTTTAAGGAAATTTTCAGACCTGTCTCCTTCATTGGATAGCAAGTAAGTTCTCTGAGGGCAGGTCTGTGTGTATTATTTGGGGGTGCCTCTTCCCAGTGCTGGGGAGCCTCCATTTTCCACTGCCTTGTCTTTCTGTGTGGAAGGATCACAGCTAGAGGAGCATCTCGCCCTCTGCCTCCTGGTAGAAGCGACCTATGTCCCTGGTGAGTCTAGGTCAGCTGTCCTCACTGGGGATGACAGCAAACCTGAAGGTCATTCTCTGAAATCTATGTGGTGGCTTTTCTGTCTTGATAATTAGGAGGCTCTATTTGCATTTACCAGGCAGAGGACAGGCATTCTAGACATCCTGCGACGCAGGAGACAGTACCAGACAAGAAACTCTTGTTCGTGTCCTGTACAACTCGCATCCGACTTTCAAACGCCCCACTGGACACTCGTGTCAGTAAAAAGCCTGCCTGTATCACACGAGCCTAGAGCCCAGCTCCAGTTTTTATGCAGGCACAACGTATCTTTGGCACACTTTTGATATGCACTGACTTTTTCCGGGATGCCGTTTTCTGTATAAATTGAGGAAAGATTATATTTTATTTTGTTTGGAAGTTTACCAAGAGTTGTTTAACATTTTGGAAAATCATGGCTTTTCAGCCGCCAGCAGAGCATACCAATATCAGTCTGTACTTGTGTCTGTCACCTTCATATAGGCGCAAGCATCCTACTAGCTCATCAAACCTTCCAGAGGAATGTGCCCAAGCATTTACTTGCTGAAATACATATTATATCATTTTAATTTTTTTCATTCTCCTTTGAATCCTTATTCAAATGAGAGTATCTTACCGATTTTTATGTATGTTTTCTATAAATTTCATTCTAGGATATTGAAGGGGCTTTATAGCATCCTTGTTACAAGGAACATTCGGTCTGATAAGGCTAAGAACACAGGTTTAGAAGGAAGTGGGTGTGTGCGACTTGACTCCTTCTGAGACCTGCCTGTTGGCTAGGAGGGTACTTTATGGTCTGTTCTCCACCAGCTCTATCTGTGCCAGGTGGATGTATTTAATTCTGGAGCAAGGCCTTTGAAAGTCCGTTGTGGCTACACATCAAAGCCATGTCCCCCAACAAGTTAAGTGAATATAAGTTCTGGCCTGTTGTTCAAGTGCAGCCTTTTAGAATAAATTGTACATTTTTTAAAGGGTATCTCCTAAAACCAATATTTTATTGCTCTCCTCTCCTCTTGTTTGACAAAGATATAAGAGCTATGTTTTGATGTCCACTCTACATTTTTTGTCCATCTAGGCTTTCTGGTAGAATTATCCACTATCTTTGTCATTACTTTGTCTTTATAATTTTATTGTTAAATGATTTTTATAGCAATGTTTCCTAGGGTAGCCGTGTCACTTTCTTTTTGGCGATAAAAACACTCTAAAAACAAACAAACAAAAAACCAACCCAGTCCCCCCTGCAGCTCTATCTGTCAGGCTCCTGTATCTATTTTTTTCAACTGCTTTGGTACCTTGGAGGGGGAAGGAAGAAGGATGTTATACATCAACACTCTAAAACCCAACCCTACTGCTTAGGGTTGAGCAAAATGTGGCTTGCTGGCTCTGCATCCTCTTCTCTTAGTCTGCCCATCCACCCTCAATAATCCTGCCTCAACCCGGAAGTACAGAACCAGAAGAAGGATCTTGCAGCAGAGGGAAACAAGCCTCAGAGGATCAAGAGTTTCGCCATCCTTAATTCTCATCCTCCAAGGTCTTTCACAGGGAGGTCTCAGAGTCTCCCTCCAGCTTATTGGGCCAACTACCCCTGGCTCTACACACCTGCCTGGCTTTCCTAGACTCACTGAACCAGCCCCATCAGGATTATTACAGTGTAGGGGCCCTCCCTCCCCTCCGCAGCCTCTGCTGCATTTTCTTCCCACCAGCTGGGAGCTCCCGTGGGGAGGGACCATGTTCTACTCCCCTCTGACCCCTCACAGCTAGACACAGGTTTGTGCAACTAAACAGTCAAATGTGGTCAATTAATTCCCTCCCTTGTCCTCTGGCGCTCAGCTACTGTGGTGCCGGCCCTCCTGGGGCTGCTCCCTGGGTGCCTGGGGGAGGGGCTCACTATGTCTTCACTGCAGACCTTCACTTGAGAGTCTGGTCCTGCCTCCCCTGTGTCTCCATCACGCGCCTCCCCGGAGAAGCCTCTCCATCGTTCAGAATCCTCAGAGACCTTTCCTTAGTCTGAATGTTGTTGATTTTAGAGAAGATGTCCCACTGAGCTGATTAAACACTACAATCAACGCATGCCGGGAGCAGCCAGAATCCGTGGGACTGACATATATACACTAATACGTATAAAATAGATAACTAATAAGAACTTGCTGTATAAAAAATAAATAAAATAAAATTCAAAAATTCAAAAAAAAAAAAAAAAAAGAATCCGTGGTAGCTCACAGTCACGAAAACGGCGAAGGAAAATCCCATTTGATTCAAAACCAAACGCTCTGTGGGAGCACAGTGGGACCACTGCTCTGGACTAGCTGGACGGGTTCCCGAGAGAGGCACTGGAGGGCTGAATGTTGCGGCCGCAGGAGAGCTGAGAATGCTGCCAGGCCTGGGGCTGAGATAGAATCCCAGGCCACTGGGTCTCAGTTTTGGGGGTAGGAAGCTCAGGGAGAGAGACAACTGCCAGCTTGCTTCAGACTCTCTTCTGGCCTCAGAGAACTTTTGTGAAGTCTTCTAGCAAGACTTAGCTTTCAACAGCATAGGTGGAGACATCGCTCTGATGGGTCTGGTGGACACCCACAGCCCTGGATGACGAGGAGCCCAGAAGTCACCGGCACAGAGCAGGGCAAGGCTCCCCAGGTGTGCATCTGTCACTGTGGACTCTCCAAGCCCCTTTAAGCCAATGATACTTCCTAGTGTTCTTCTGAAGTTAGCTGTTGGTTGAAAGAGCAGGAAATGGGGACTTCCCTGGTGGCGCAGTGGTTCAGAGTCTGCCTGCCAACTCAGGGCACATGGGTTCGATCCCTGATCTGGGAAGATCCCACATGCCATGGAGCAACTAAGCCTGTGCGCCACAACTACTGAGCCTGCGCTCTGGAGCCTGTGAGCCACAACTACTGAGCCCGCAGGCCACAACTACTGAAACCCACACGCCTAGAGACCATGCTCTGCAACAAGAGAAGCCACCACAATGAGAAGCCAGCGCACCACAACAAAGAGAGTAGCCCCCGCTCACCAGAGCTAGAGAAAGCCTGAGCTCAGCAACGAAGACCCAACGCAGCCAAAAAAAAAAGAGCAGGAAATGGAAGTGGAGAAACTCTGTGAACAGGAGGCTGTCCCTCAGGCTCCTGACTTCACCCACAGGGCACTCAGCCTTTCCTCCCTCCCTCCCTCCCAGAAGAGCCCTTCTCTTCTTCTAGGCTAAACCCTGCACCCATGTTCTCTCTTTTCTGTCTCCCCTATGGCATCTCCTATCTCTCCCCAGGCCCACAACCCACCAAAGTCTCCCTCATCCCCAAAACCTTCCCTTCACACTGTCTCCATTTTCAGCCAACATCTGCATCCCTTTAACATCCCACTCCTTGAAACGGAATTCTGCAGTCCTCGTCTCCATCATTTCCTAACTTCTCCTTACCCCTCGACGACAGCAATCTGGCTTCTGCTCTCACCACAGACGCTAGAGATGCTATGATGAGGCCACCAGTGTTCACCTCACTGCCAAACCGTGGCCACTTCCAGGCTGGGGCTCTACAATATCTCTGCGTGCTGTGATGCTGTCTGCTATCCCCACCTTCATATGAAAGTCTCTCCTTTGTGGGTGTGGTTCTCCTCCCATCCCTTTAACCACTCCTTCTTGGTCTCATCTATGGGTAGCCATTCCTCAGCCTGTCCCCTACATGTTCCTTCTCTCCAGGTCTGCCCTGGGTTCTCATCCCAGTCTGCGCACCTTCCCTATAGGTGACTTCACTCCCTCCCATCACTTTGGTTAACACAATTCGATGGTGACTCTCAGTATGCATCCTGACCTGTCTGCTGGGCTCCAGGTCCAAATTTCTCACCACGTATTGAGCACCTATTGTCCATTATCTGCCCTTTGTCCTCTTCCCATCATCTGGACAAACTGGCTGGACCTCCCGTTCTCTTGATCTCTGGTTACAGTCCCGCTAACGCTCAGTATCCTAAGCTAGAAACCTAAGAATCCTGCTGGACCCTTCCCCTTCCTTAGCTGTCCATATCCAAACTGTTGACAAAATCCTCCTGATTTTATACCCAAAATCTCTCTCAAATCTGAGTCTCTCCATGCTTTCCTGACACAGGAATAATAATAGCAAATACCTATACAGTTTACACGTTCTAGACATTGTCTAAGAGGTATACACGTGCACGCGCACGCGCACACACACACACGCACGCATACACACACATGCTAACAACAGCCCTGTGAGATAGGTACCATTATTCTCCCCACCTGTAAGATGAGGAGACCGAGGAACACAGAAGTTGAAGAACTTGCCCAAGGTCACACCGCCAGGTAGTGCCAAGCCCAGGAGTCAAACCCAGGTCGTCTGGCTCTAAGTCCGTGTGCTTAATCCCTCTCTTTGGCATTGCCAACTCCTCCTACCACAATGGCATCCCATCAGGCCTCTCTTGCATCAGTGCGTCATTCATCCTTCCTTCCCTCCGCACCCACACCCCCTTCTAAGGCTCTTCCATTAAATCAAACTAGTTATGCTTGAAAATGCCCACAGGATAAAATCTAAACTTCTTGGGAATTCCCTGGCGGTCCAGTGGTTAGGGCTCTGCGCTTTCCCTGCCGAGGGCCCGGGTTCAATTCCTGATCGGGGAACTAAGATGACACAAGCCATGCAGCACAGCCAAATTAACAAATAAATAAATAAACTTCTTTGCTGGGTATTCAAAGGTCTGCACAATCCGGCCCAGCCTCATCTTCCACCATCACATCCCATGCTGACCTTCTCACAGTTCCCTTTTACATAGTGAGGCTTCACCCTTACTGTCTCCTATGCCTGGAATATTCTTGCCTCCCCTCTCTGCCCGTCAGTCAAACCCCCTTCTCTTCCCTTGTCACCCGCTTCAACACCATCTCTTTGGTGACATCCTTGGGCACTATCTCAGAGCTCAGTACTCTTATGTCTCTTACAGAATGCACTGCAGAGTTCATTGCCATTTATCTTCTTACCAATGACACACTCTCTCCAGCTCTTAGGAAAGACTAAATATTCAAAGAGTGAATGTTTGGCCCTAGATCCAACCTGCTGGGTCCTCCTGTCTCTGCCCCTTGAATTTCAAAAGATTCTTTTCGCTGGATCACACAAGATCATAAAGGCTGGAAAGATTCCATGTGACATATTTCTCCTCACTCTCTACAGCTCAGGGTGAAGAAATGGACACTCTCTTCCCCATTTCTCTTCAAAGAAAAACATGAAAGGAAAGTGGAAGCAAAACCAAACAGGATATGGCATGAGAATATCGATGGGACCATAACGTACAGACTGCAGGGGTCTTAGCAGTCATCTCAAGCAAACGTCTTCCTTTTATTCATGAGGACACTAAGGCCCAGAAAGGGGAAGAGGACTGTGTAGGGTGCAAACAGCACCGGCACCCAGGACCTCTGATTCCCTGTCCAGGGATCTGGCCTTGTTCGGTTGCCTCCCAACTCTGTCTTAAGCTTTCCTGGGGACTGAGGGCTGGCCCTGTTTCTGGGTCTCTGGGTCAGCTCACAATTATCTCCCAAACAGGCTCAGGCTGCTTTCCTGGGACCAGGAAGTTAAGAGGCTCAGCATGAAACCTCATGATGAGGCAGCGTCCTTCGCTCATGCAACCTTAGGACAGCAGTGCGGCCAGAGCCTGGCTGCAATTCCCAGCTGCACCGCCTGGCTTGGGGCCTTCCAATGTGAGCCTCACCAAGGGCAGCGACTCATCCTTTGCTCTCCTGCGTCTGCCACCCCGTCTCTGTATCAGACACAGAGGCCGCGCCTACACAACACTCCTTCTTCCCCTCCCCGCTCCCTGCACCTCCCACTTCCTCCCAGTTAGTCATGGTGAGGTCACACCCAGCCGCTGGCTCCCAGGCCTCTCTCTAAGGACGACGTGTATGTTCAGGAAGAGGGGAGTTGAGAGACTGCAGAGGAGGCTGCTGCAAGGCATCATGGGAAAAATGAGCTCTGGAGTCAAAGAGATGTGGGTTCAAGCCCTGGCTCTGCCCGCTGACCGATCGGAGTGACCTTCAGCAGATTTAACCTCTCAAATCCCTTGCCTCACCAGGTGGGGCTGCCTGGGAGGCAATTTCCTTACCTGTCTAAGGGGCATAGTAACACTTGGTATACAGTGAGAATCAGATGAGATAAAGTGACAACAGCACTTTGCCCAGTGGCTCGGGGTCACCAACTTTGGTTTACTTCCCTTGTTATGAAGCACGAGGGTATCACTGTCAGTGCAAGGGCCTGAGAAATCCTGGCGCCCACCTGCAGGCCCGTAAGTGAACTGGTGAGAATGTGAGGGTGTGGGCCTCGGTATCTGAGGCATCCGAGAGACAGTGAGAGGGAGCGAGGAGGGCCTTGGGGAGGGCGTGGACATGTGTGCTTGTGCACAGAGAAGAGCTCCAGTCTAAGTGTGTAAATGAGCGTGACCAGCTGAGCCTCTCTTCCTCCCAAATTCCAACCTCTTTAAAGAAAAGATCTTTGTGTCTGTTCTCATCAGTAATGAGAAATCCAAAAACCCTTCCCAGGGGAGGGTGGAACTCCCCCCTTCCCACGAGGCTCATCGAAGGGAAGTGAACGCTAGTGAGGCTTTCCCCTGACAGAAGCCAGGAAACTTTCTCCCAACTGGTGGGGAAACCATACCCCAAAGGATGTTCAAAGGGCCGGGGCCTCTCTGTAGGCTGCTGGGGCCAGAGGGGCTGTCCCTAGCCTTGTCCTAAGCACGAGGGTTTCCCAAGCTCTAGAAAGATCACACAGGCAGCCAAACCCACTGGGCCTGTGGAGCGGGCCACCTCCGGGCTGGGCTGGTGCCACCACGTCTTGGTGTGGGATGGGCTCCTCCACGTGCATCTCGTCCAAGGGACCATGAGAGGCGGACCCTGGGCTGGGAAAGCACAGGCAACAGGCCGCGTCCCAACCTGCCGAGGGCTCCTTCAGGGTCACTCAGTCCTCGGGAATGTCCTCCATCCTCCTGCCCTGGAAACAAACCTGGCCAAACTATCCCTTAGATGAGAATCTGTCTCATCTTTAAAGACTCTGAGAGAGAAGCTGATTCCACAGTCTCCCTCCCTTGGTAGCTTTTCCACTGTTTGATAAGCCACATTGGCTGCAAGTCCTTCCTCGTAGCTCACCTAGATGTGACTTTAACTGAAGCCTACCTCTGTCTTAGGTCTTGAGGGAAGAGGGAGAGTAGTTGGCCTCCACGTGTTAGCAAACTTCCCCAATGAACACAACTGCAGAAGTTGCCTAAGAGGTTTCGGGTTAGGACTCCAGATTGTTCCTCTCCAACTGTGAAGGATGTACCCAGAGTTAAAAGCCTTTCAGGAAATGTTAGTAGGGACTTCAAATCACTCTACAGATAAAGGAGGAGAAGAACATATGTCTGAGTTTGACCTCCACCCCTGACTTGCTTCTAAACTTGGACTCTGGATATGAGTGGGAAGGACCCCTAGTGAGTATCAAATGTATCCCCAAATTGGGGTTGTCTTTCCTTCCCCCTGGCTGTCTCCTTCTCTAGCCCATTCTTCTCTGCTTGACAAACTCTACTGACTCTTCAGAGCTAGAATCAAATATCACCTCCTCCGTGAAGCCTGCCCTGAGCTACCGGGAAGAATGAAGTATTCTCATTTCTGTTTGACACCATGCTTTTTACACGCCTTCAGTAAAGCATGAATGAGATTGTATTATAATTATCCACTCAAGAGTTTCTCTCTCCCCTCCCCTCTCCCTCTCCCTCTATCTCTATCTCCCCCACTCCTCAATCTAGACTGTGAGCTCCTCCAGGGAAGAGATCATGTCTTAATTTTCTTTGTATTCCCACATCTGGCACAGTACATGTTCCCTCCCCCACCCCAAATTTATGAAATAAATTAATTTTTCAGCTGAGAAAACTCATACTAAAATTATTAAGTGACTTGACCAAACTTATACAGCTAGCTGGTGGCCCAAACAGGACCCAAACCCAGGCTTTCTGACTTTGTTTCTAATTCTCACGTCTCTGCCTCACTCTAGGGCCCAGTGTTGCTTCCTGCTTGTCTCCAGTTTAGACTTTGTCCCCCCAACGAACCCTCCCACCATCTGCCTCTGACATCACACCTTGTCTTCGCCCTCAGCCCCCAATCTTCCCATCAGCCTCTAACTTCAATGGGAAGGTCCTCTCTTCATTCACCCTCCTCTTTACACATCCAGATCTATCCATCCTTCAATCCATCCAACACCACCTTCCCCTGCCTGAAACCCTCCCCGACTAACTTGAACTCCACCCAGCTTGTTCCTTTAAAGGCGCCCACCTTGTATCTCCATTGTCCCACTGAGCTGGGTTACACCCTCCTTCCAGAGCTCTTTTTGTCCTGGCTCCCCTGTTTTGTCCTCTATCTTCTTTTAAATCGGGAGTTCCTTTGGCTATTTACTATAGCCAGGACTTGGAAGAAACCTAAGTGTCCATCGACAGATGAATGGCTAAAGAAGATGTGGCACATATATACAATGGAATACTACTCAGCCATAAAAAGAAATGAAATTGAGTTATTTGCAGTGAGGTGGATGGACCTAGAGTCTGTCATACAGAGTGAAGTAAATCAGAAAGAGAAAAACAAATATCGTATGCTAACACATATATATGGAATCTAAAAAAAAAAAAAAAAATGGTCATGAAGAACCTAGGGGCAAGACGGGAATAAAGACACAGACCTACAGAAAATGGACTTGAGGACACGGGGAGTGGGAAGGGTAAGCTGGGACAAAGTGAGAGAGTGGCATGGATGTATATACACTACCAAATGTAAGGTAGATAGCTAGTGGGAAGCAGCCACATAGCACAGGGAGATCAGCTCGCTGCTTTGTGACCACCTAGAGGGGTGGGCTAGGGAGGGTGGAGGCGAGACGCAAGAGAGAGGAGATATGGCGATATATGTTTAGGTATAGCTGATTCACTTTGTTGTAAAGCAGAAACTGACACACCATTGTAAAGCAATTATACTTCAGTAAAAATGTTAGAAGTAAATGAATAAATAAATAAATCAGGAGTTCCCTGAGGAACCCAACCCTCCATCTTTTGCACCTCCACAAATTCCTCTGCACATAGTCAGGCCTTGCAAACAGACTTGCCCAAGAGGCAACTCAAGCGGAGCTTTGATGGGAAAAGAGTTGTGGTCTTAGATTCCAGACCACATCCAGCCAACAGATAATCCTAAATAGGGCTGCGCTGTCAGTACTCTTTTGAGGACATAATGAAGAGGTGACCCCAACGTTGGATTGTGGATTGGGGGAGGGGGTGGATGCAAAAGCCCTTGAAAGACACCTTTCAATTCTGAGAGCTATGAGTCTATGAATAAACATCCTCAAACTTCCCTTAATCTTCTTTGTGTCCCCACACCTAACATAGTATGAATGACCCCCAAAATTTATAGAATAAAGGTTTTCTTCTGAATGTCCTTACCTGCCTGTTGAAATCTAAGCCGTTTCGATCATTTCCTGGAAGAGATTAAAAAAAAAAAAAAAAGAAAACATTAATAGCTAGCAGGATTGGAAGAGACTGAAAGTTAGTGGAAAATAGGATGTTGGGATGGGCTTATCTTTATTTTGAAAAAGAACAAAATGCCTGCCCTGTGGCCAGAATCTTCTTGCTTATCCTGTTTCCTGGAAAAGTCTTTGGAAAATCTCCTTCAGGAAGGTAGGTAACCAGGGAAAGGGGAGACTGACTTGTCCAAGGTCACATAGAGTCTAACTGAGATTAGAACTTGCCACAACAGACTGCTTCTGCCAAATGCCCTCAGACAGAAGCTGTGATACATGCTGTAATGGAAAAGCAAGGAATGGCCGGCCACAAATCCTAAAGGAATTGCCCGAAGGCAGGAAGGCCTCCCGCTATCCCAGCCCTCCAGCATTGATGACACCTAAATCATGTCAGGTAGATGAGTGTCACCCCTGTTTCCACCCACCCCCAACTTTCATTCTTGGTTTTATTCATCTTTTTCCCTTTATAATAAATGTTGGGTTGAAAAAGTAAATGTGTGCTTAATAGAGAAAACTTTTTGGTACAGAAAAAGTAAAAAGTAGCAGAAAAATCCATCTAGAGAGAGGCAGCTGCAATTAATATTTTTGTATATTTTATGGTCTTTTTTATGCTTGTTTTTCCTCATTGATATATATCGCTCTGTATAGATTTTTTTTTTTTTTTACTCAATTTTTTTTTTTTTTTGCGGTACGTGGGCCTCTCACTGTTGTGGCCTCTCCCGTTGCGGAGCACAGGCTCCGGACGCGCAGGCTCAGAGGCCATGGCTCACGGATCCAGCTGCTCCGCGGCATGTGGGATCTTCCCGGACCGGGGCACGAACCCGTGTCCCCTGCATCGGCAGGCGGACTCTCAACTACTGCGCCACCAGGGAAGCCCTGTATAGATTTTTTACCCTGCATTTTCCACTGAGCGTCATAATCTTTCTCCTACACTATTAAGGAACGTCATAAATCTTTCTCCTATGTTTGCAAAGATCATTTTTAATGGCTCCATAATATTCCATTTATGGAGATACCAAAATCTGCTTAAACATATACCTGTTATTAAGGAAATTGCTTCCATTCTTTGCTATAATTAAATTTCCTATTCATACAGCTCTTCAGGGCAGGAGCTGCCAAACAATCTTCCTTTGTGCCCCATGGATTATTGGCTCTATAATGGCAAGAAAATGATATTAACTACCACCCAGAGCCTAGCACTAGGCTTAGTATATAATAGGAGCTCAAGTTATATTGGTTGAATGAATGAATAAATGAACATGTGAATGAATTCAGAACTTTCAATCAGAAAATTCTTCTGCTTTCCATCGGTTCTTCAATAGCTTTGGAATGAAGTCCAAATTTCTTAGTATAACATATAATTCCCTGTATGACCTAATTTCTGCCTACCCTCCCTGCTTTGTCTGCTGCCTCTCATGATCTCACCTCCCTCCCTCCCATGTACCCTGTGCTCCAGACTCATGGAAATCTCCAGAGGCGCCACACCTCTCCCGTTTCCACACCTCCATGCACTGTTCCCTTCCACAGAGTTGGTCCCCCTTCTCTCTGGTCCTTCAGGCTTCTCTACCAGCCTCATGGCACATGTCATGTAACTCTTTATTTGTCTGCATGCTTCTCTCTCCCTCTAGTCTATAAATTCCTTGAAAACTAGGAGGAGGATATTCATTTTTCTCCTCGATGGCCACCACAGTTCCTAACATGGGGCAGAGGCTCAAGAAACACCTGACAGATGAGTGAATGGGGTCCAGGAGAATCCTCTGGAGCCTTAACCTAAGCCCCCTTCCCTCTACTCTGTTCTAAACAACGGGTAAGTGAAGCCCTTGCCTGTATGATTGGTTGTGAAGCGTCTCCGAGAGCAGCTGGGCCAGCAAGATGACAGCAGAAGTTGAGGGCTCCAGGATTCCGAGAAAGAGGAAATTCGTGAGACGGGAAGTCATCTTTGAATAGCAGCCTGATTTTGAGACTAACGAAGCCTAAATAGATAATCTGTGAGGGGAGTTAAGATGGGAAGGGCCCACAGACTGAAAATAGCGTGTGTGTGTGTGTGTGTGTGTGTGTGTGTGTGTGTGTGTGTGTGTGTGTGTGTAGACTTAAAGATAAAATTGCTTTTATGTTAAAAATTATTTCATGACATTGTAAAGGTGGCCTAGTAAGGAGTGATTTTAAAATTTGACCAAAAAGCAAATTCATTCATTCCACAAGTATTTGCTAAATACACTCTCTATACCAGGCACTGTTCTAGGCACTGGAAATATAATACTGGAAAAGACAGACAGAAGTCCTTGACCACACGGAGCTTCTTTTCTAGTTGAGGAGACATGAAAGGAATAAGAAAACAAATATATAATTTCATTTAGAGAGAGTTACTATGGAGAGCAATAATACATGGTCAGGGGAAGAGTGTGTCAGAGGCTGTCCATAAGCAGGGTGGTCTGGGGAGGATCACTCCAGACAGAGGGATCGGGACCTGAGGGAGGCAAGAACAGGCTTGCCCGCTGAGGAACAGTGGCGAGGCCAGCAAGGCTGGAGACATGTGGATGGGTGTGACCAGGGGAAAGATGCCGTGGGTCTGGCAGGCGGCTTGTGCTGAAGACTTCAGCTTTCATGCCAAGGACGCTGGGAAGTGATCAGAGGGTTTTGAGCAGAGGAGTGACATGATTTGACTGAAGTGTTTACACCTGCGGTGATCAGCTGTAGGGATGAGCAAGGAGGAAGGGAGAACAACCAGCAGGCTATCGCAGTGGGTCAGATGAGAGGGGGCAGTGTGCAGGATAGAAGGGCAGCCGTGCAGGTAGTGAGAAGGACCTGGGTTTTGAATTGATAGCTGACAGGGCCAGCTGATGGCTGCATGGAGTGGTGCGAGGGAAGGAGAGGCAGGATGATTCCTAGGGTTGGGCTTTCTCCATGGAGTGAGTGGTGGAGTCATTCCCCAAGATGGGGGTGGCTCAGGGAGGAGCTGGCTGGCGGTATAAAATCAAAAGCTATGTTCTGGGACGTGTTAACTTCGAGATGCCAGTTAAAGATCCCAGGAGAGACAGGGAAAGGAGTTTGGACTCAGGCTAGGTGTCAGGTCAGAAGTACAGGGTGGGTAGTTTTCAGCTTATCGGTGGTATTTAAAGCCATAGGACTTGATGAGTTTACAAAGGAACTGAGTCCAGATGAAGGAGAGTAAAAGGGTCAAGGTTGGGAATGATGGGGAAGGGCCAGCAAAGGAGACTAAGAAAGAGTGGGCACTCAGGTAGGAGGAAGACCAGGCAGGTATGGCGTCTGGAAGGCAAGAGAAGGTGTAATATCATTGCCTCCAGAAGAGGTAAGAACATACATGGGAATGAGACCTAGAAAGGGGGAGAAACCTTGAGGGCCAAAACAGTCCATCTTGGAGAGGTCATCGGGATTGTGAACAATTAAGAAGTCTTTACTTTCGATATCTGCGGATGCCGTCAGAGTGGTGTTTGTGAGATCCACAAAATGCAAAAGATAAGCAAACAGCACGCAGAGATTAATTTTAAAACCCACCAGCCAACAAGAGAACAATTTCTCTTGTCCAGGAGTTTCTCCAGGGTCTTTCTCCAGAGGCCTCTCCCCTTGAGGACGCACCTGCTGCGCCTGGAGCCTGAACGTGGAGTCTCCCCTTCTCATCAAACTCATCCTGGCCTGCATCGGTATCATTATCTAGTCCTCCTGGAGTCCCAGGCTGACTGAATGGCCGGACTGGAGGGGCCCAGGCCAGCCAGGGCCTCCCAGGAGACAGACCCCTTTACTCTGGGACAGCAGAGAGTGGCACTAGCTCAGCACTGGGAACTGAATAAAGGTTCAGTTCCCCAAAGTGACTTCACCTCCGATTCTGATTCCACTGCTAAGCAGGTCAGAGTATTCTCAGGAGACATGGTTTCCCCCGGCTGGGGAGAAGGAACTCAGAGCATCTGGGGGCCTAGGTGGAGACACCATGACATAGTCTAATACAGGCGTTAGTTCATTTCTGATGACACTGTTGATTCTCTCTCCGACGGGAAACGGCCTCAGCCCTCATTTTACTGCTGCTTCTTCCTGCTTCTCTCCCATGTTCATGGACCTTGTTCCACCTGGCACCTCTCCCCACCCAGCCTACAGGAAAGGTCTGGGAGGCGGTGCCTGGCAACTCTGGGACAAGATCAAGCTCACTGGGGTTCTGCTGCTGCCCTAATGCTCTAGGTTGAGAGGTGACCGACAAGCCATTCCCAGGACCCAATTTATTCATTTTTGAAACAGCAAGGAGGGCACCCCTCTTTCCTAGAGAAAGAAAGGGATGCAATCACCATATTGTGGGAAATACTGGTCCACAATCACCAGAAACTTGTTTCCTACCCCTTTAAGCTGTGGTGTGCAGGAGGAGTAGGGCATACTTGAAACAGTCCTGGACTTGAAGTCTGAGAATTAGGGCTCAAGTCCTGGCTCCATCGCTCCCAAGCTGTGTGACCTTGGTCAAGACAGGAAGCTCCAGAGCCTCCTCAGGCATCTTGATGGCAAAATAAGGCCATAGTTTCAATTCCACCCACTTCCCAGGAATACAGTAAAGCTCAACTATATGCCGGGAAGCACTCTCCAGTTGCGGGCTGGGCTCCACACGTCCCGGGCCACTCCTCCATCAGGCTGAGCCTGCTCCTTTGTCAGGGACTTTGCACATGCTCTTCCCTCTGACTAGAATGCCCTCTCTCCCTAGAAAATACACAGTCATCCTCCAAGACCCAACTCAGATGTCACGTCCTCCATGAAACTATCCAAAGCAAAATGAGGGATTTCCTCCTCTATGTTTCCACCTCTCCTACTTATACCTCTTCCAGCACCTACCACATTTTTTAAACGTCAGTGTTTTCTGTGTCTGTTTCCCTCATGAAACTGGGAGCTCCTAGAGGCCAGGGTTATTACATCTTATTCATTTTTGTAGCCCAAGAGCCTAAAACAGTGTTTAACACATAGTAGGAACTGAATGACTATGTGTTTAATTGATCCAAATCACTAAGAAACTGCTACAGAAACGAATCTTCTATTCAGATCTAAGACATCATAGGTGTCACCAGCTGCAGAAACCTGATCATATTCTATTATCCAAGTTCTGGCTTTGAAAGATGGCAGCCACTTGCAGAAAAAAACAAAGCAGGACAGACACACAGAGGGGCCGGAGCATTATTTTCAGCATTGGAAAGATACTGAGGTCCAACCTCAGAGGGGAGCATCTTGCGGTGGTCACACAGCCTCAGAGACCTTGATTTCGGGCTAAAGCTTGGATTTTGCAACTCCCATACTCATACAATTTTCGCAATAAACCCACTGCATCCCAAGTCCAACACAGAGAAAACCAAGTATTAGACTGTAATCAACAGTTTAGGCAAATAAGCAGTATTGAGGCCGATCAAATCTGGAAGTGATTTAAGGCAGAGAGCGAGATTAATTCAGACAACTGGATGATGAAATCAGGATTAGAAAATATTTTGGTCGATTCTAATAAGAGGCCAAAACCAACAACATAGAATGTAACAGGAATACATCTAAGTCCTACATTTAGGTTAAAAAAGGTCAATTGTATACATAAAAGACAGAGGAGGCTGAAATTAGAAATGATTAAGGTGGTAAATTTTATGTTTAAATTTTACGTTTTATGTTTAAATTTAATATTGTATGTTTTTTACCACCCAAAAAAAGGAGAAAAAAGTAAAGAGTTTTTTACACTTAGAGAATTATGTTTTGACAACTACTCTAACCCAGAAAGCTAATTTTCTACCTCATACTGGGTAGGCAACTAAAGAAGTCAAATTGCTCAAAAGTATGCCCTACCTTTAAGCCTATCTGCTACATACGATCTGGCAATCCTACTCTGGGTGTATATCCACAGGAAATGAAAACAGGGTATCAAAGAGATAGCTTCACTCCTCTGTTCACTGCAGCATTATTCACTATAGCCAACCTAAGTGTTCATCAATGGGTACATGGATAAAGAAAATGTTATGTATATATAACTTGTTACATGGTCACATTCAGTCATGAGAAAGAAGGAAATCCTGCCCTTTGCGACAACATGGATGGACCTTGGGGGCATTACGCTAAGTGAAATAAACCAGACTGAGAAAGACAAATACTGCAAGGTATCACATGTGTGGAATCCAAAAAATAAAAATGAAAAAGAGTCAAACTCATAGAAACAGAGGGGAAAAGTGGTTGCCAGATGCTGAAAGGGTTCCGAAATAGGGAGCAGTTGGTAAAAGGGTACAAACTTTCAGCTATAAGATGAATCAGGTCTGAAGATCTAATGTATTACATGGGGACTATAGTTGACAACACTGTACTGTATAATTAAAATTAATTAAAATTAATTAAAATTAATTAAAATTAATTAAAATTAATTAAAATTAAAAGAGTGGAACTTAAATGTTCTCTCTCACACATATAAAGATAAATATACAGGTGTTGGATGTGTTAATTAACTAGATGGTGGGAATCCTTTCACAATGTATACACATATCAAATCACATGATGTACATGGTAAAAATCTTACAATTTTATTTACCAGTTACACCTCAATAAAGCTTAAACAAAAGACTCTGGGCTACAATGTGAAACCTGATAAAGAGTTTTTTCAACAATACCAATAACCAACCTCAAACTAGAGCAATGGAATAACACAGCAGATACATATGGTGATTAAAAATTCAAGTGTGCATAATTTAAGATACTTGACCATCAAAATATCTATACTCTGTATTTTACATTTTCAAAGAGGTTAAATCTCCTAAAGAAATATAATATAACTCTCCCTCCCAAACAAAACAAAAAAGTGATTCCCATTTCTGTTTATTGGCAGACAGTATCTGGAAATAAACAAACTGCAGTTCCTTGTGGGGAGGGGAAGAGAGAGGAGGCTGGCGCTAGTGAAAAAGCGCATGTGAAAAAGAACCCCAAAAAGGGAGAATTTCAGTTGACTGAAGCCAGTATTGGCCTGAGTGTACTGCACAGGTGTGGCGTAGCTGCTTAAAAAGCTAATGCTATCCTGTGCGTTAGCAGGCATGCAGACCGTTGCACATCTCTGCTGAGAGCATCACTTGCAGACCTCTGCTCAGAGCATCACGTCCAGTTCAGGGCAACATTTTTTAAAGGGACCCTGATGAACTGGACTGCGCAACATGAGGACCAAGACGGTAAGGGGCTTAGATGTCACACCAAACGAGGAAAGGATATTTAGCCTAGAGAGGAGAACACTTACCCTTAGATGTCTTTTACATTTTAGACACACATACTGCCATATTTAGGATTGAAATGTTATAACGTCTATAATTTACAAGAAAATATTCCAGTGACAGGAATGGCAGAAATGTGATGGTTGTTGAGAGTAGGCAATGAGTATATGGGGCTCATCGTTTTAGTGTCTACCTTTGTGTGCGTTTGAAATAAAAAGTTAAAAATAAAATATTTCCCCCAAAAAAGGATGAAACCAACATGGCAAGATGTTAACAACTATTAAATCCAGGTGATGGGTATATGGCTGTTCATTAACAGCTGTTACGGCTGTTTCTTCTCTTTTCTATGTATCTGAAGTTTTTCAAAATAAAAAATTTTTAAGTAATTCAATGAGGGAACATTTGTAAGATCTTCTTGGCATAGTGCCTGGTGCATAGTAAGTGCTTCAGTAAATGTCAGTGTACTCTTCCTTCCTCCCCCAATATTGGCATGGATGTGAAACAGGCTTAGTCTGCAGCTGCAAAGACCCAGCTCCACAAAGGTCATTGGTGGAGGTTCCTGGGAAGCAGGCTTCACCTCAGTATAAGGAAGAATTTTGTAAAACATGGAATTGTCCAGCAGTGAAACCCACAGTTTCATATCAACAGGGCTCCCCATTGCTAGGAACATTCAGGCAGAGGTTGCTTATTTCAGGGATGTTATAGAAGTGGTATTTGAATTGAGGGGCAATTTGATAATATCAAGAGGGGGATCTCGGGGGATCTCAGGGGACTGAAAATTCCTTCCATCTCTAAAGTCCTAGGATTCAATGCAGCGGATTGAAATGTACCAGGGCTTTTTCTTCCCTTCCCAGAAGCTGGTCACTGTGTAGCATTTGCAGAGGGAGGCAAGGAAGGACCAAAGAACTCTCCCCACCGTTTCCCTCTGTCCTGTTTGTTCTGCCCACAACTAAAAGATATGAACACAGAGGGCAGAGATGGGGCAGAAAGGGCTCACAAAGGAAGCTTCAGAATCCTCTCTTTGGATGTCTTGGGGCAGATGGGTAAGAACTGTGCCAAGCTGGAAGGGACACCAGCTAAGGTCTCTCCAAGCCTGTTTCGGTTCTCATGGTCTCCTGGGAAACTCTGGACCATGAAGCTTCTAGCAAGAAAGCCAGAGCGCAAACACCTTGGAACTATGGCTCACGGGGCTGGGAGGGACCTGAAGAGATGATCAGGGCGAGCGCTCTGCCTTTGGGAAAATGAAGCCTTATTATTCACCCCCATTTTACAGTGAGAAAACTGAGTCTCAACAAGGTTAAGTGATAATATGTATGAAGTAACAGAGCTTTTAAAGTATGGGCATGTGTTGGGAATGATCCTCAGGGGAAGACAAAAACCCACGTCTCCAGCCCCAATGTGGTACATCCTTCCCACGCTACCGTTAACGCCACTGCTAGCATCTCTAAAACTCAGACAACGTCTGAGGACTCCATCCAAGCTCCAGCGAAATGGCCCAACTCCTGAATCTCCCTGGTCCCACACGGTACCCAGAACTGTTCATCTATACCAAAGAGCTCCAGACAAAGGAAGAGGCCGAGAATATAGTTCGAGGGATTTGGGTTAATTATGAAGACAACATCCCAGTTCATAGAAAATGGGATTTAGTGACCAAAAGAGGGTAAAAGGCACCTTGAATTGGTGGGGAGACCCGGGATTCTGGATAGAATTTCCTTAGGCCAGGATGGCCGTAATACCCAATGGAGTCCCCATGAGAAAGGCCAAGGATCAGTCTGTAGGAGGTGCGCAGGGGTCAAAGGCAGCTTCCACCTCTGCCTCTCCTTCCCTGGCATCTGGTGGGCACCAGGTCAGCAGTCCGAGCCACCTGGCAAGGACCCCTGTCCGACAGTAGACAGGAGGAGCTGGCGCCAGCCCTCTGCTTCCCCACCTCTGAGCCACAGCCTCACAGGTCCGCTGATTTGCATGCGTTGGCAGCGCTGGGATGTGAGTTTGCCTGGGGAGCAATTCTCTGGGTGAGGGAGGTGGAAGCACAGGAATCCTGTTCCAGCAGGATTTTCACTCCTGCCTGGTAAACATGCAGAGAGCATTCTGCAATGCGGCCGAACCTCTCTCATTTCCGGGCTGCTTCTCTTCTCACCAGCTCCGCTCTCAGGTTAACCCAGCAAGACTTCCCCTGTCATTTTATGACCACTTGGCAAATGTGCTGCCACTTCCTGGGATAGCAATGATTAAAGCAACCAGGACCTTGGAAGCACTGCTGGGCAGGCAGCCGCCAGAGCAAACCATGAGACTTCCCAGTGAGGTCATTCAACCCAGTCAAAACACTTTTCCCCAAGACCCCACAGACACTATGCCTACCTTTTTTGTTACTTGAGATCCCTCCAAGGAACTGGGCACTGTTGCCTAATGGTCAGAGCTCTGTACAGAGAACACACTGTAAACTGAGCTTGAGGGTTACTTCAAAGGCTGTTTTATGCTGGACCTTGGGCAAGTTGCTTGATCTCCATAGCCTTCAATTTTCCTTACATGTTAAAACAAAAAATTCTGCCTATATTCCTGCCACCTTCTTCGTAGGAGCAAAGAAATGCCCAGGAGGAAACTGAGGCTGGCCCCTGAAGCCACCTGCAGAACAGGACACAGGATGTCCTTGATGGGCTGTGGGAAGAACACCGGCATAGGGGATGGGAGATCTGAGCTTCAGGTCTCCACCAGCTGAGTGTCCCCGGCTGTGGATAGCAGATGCAAAGATGCAGCGTGTGAGCCATGCCCAGGGCAGACATCACTAATGGACCACCTCACTTGCTTCCTTTTCCTAAACTCAGTGCATAGTGACCACCACTGATGATCAGAAACAGCTCTCCTGAAGAAACCCACTTGCTACCCCAGGACAGGATGATCTTACAGGGTCCCTCCACCTCTGACCGTCTGTGGCTTTGGGGATTTTCATGAGTTAAAGCTTCTTCCTCTCTAGAATGGCAGAGTAAACGCGACTGACCTCAGGGCTTCCTTGCAACCCGGCCTGTGTGAGCGTTCCAGTGAGTTTCTCCACCTGCACAGTCATGAGGCTGAACCCCGAAGCCTTGGTCTGCAGGCCCTTAACACAGATGTCAGGAGCGTGGAGCTGCCCACCTTTGCTAAAAGGGAAGCCCAGCCTCCTCCGACTTCCCTTTACTATCTGTCATCATTCTTTGATAAATGAAAGGCTCCTCGCCGAGGTCTTCGAATTTTTTAAGAAATAAAATTCCTGTTTCTTCTCAGTCTGAGCTATAGATGGGACTCTCTGGGGCCCCCTGCATTGCCCCTGTACCTCCTGCTGGCCTCACACTGAGGCCCAAAGTGGGCAGCATGGTCAGAGGCTATGCTGAAGAGGCCAGGGACTCAGACCCCTCCTGGAATGGGGCCAAAGGGCCAGGTTCCCCAGCAAAGTCTCCACTCATGATCCGCTGACCCTAGAAAACAATAAAAATCCAACTTCAAAGGAAAAACTCTGTTAAAGAAACCCAGGGTTCCCATCGCTCCTAAATAAGCGCAGGTCAGAGAAGCACCTTGGTCGCTACTTTTCTATCAGAACTTTCTTGTGCTCGAGGGGACCACACAGACACTCCCAGTGCAGCACCCACCACTTACAGGTAGGGAAACTAAGTCCCAGAGAGGATGAGTGACGAGCTAAAGGTCACACAGGTAACACATGGCAAAGCAGGAACAAAGCCCGAGCTCCGATGCCCGGACTTGGCTCTCCACCACAGCCCAGGGCTTCCCTAAAGGTCACCTCCAGACCAGCCCCTTCTCTACTCCTTGCCCAGCCCTGAGAGGGGAAGAGGTTCAAAGAGGTTTAAGGTTGGTAAGAGACACTTCGCCACCCCCTTCCCGGGACTGAGTGAAGTGGGGGTGAGAAGGGTGGGTGGGAAGAGCAAGGATAGCTACCGAGAGGGGCGTGCAGCCGGGCGCTGGTCCTCACGTGGGCACACAGATGTCCTTTGTGCCGCTCAGAGGGGCACGTGTGTGGTAGATGGGAGATGCTATCTCACATTTGTAGAACAACTCTCACTTCTGAGAGCTGCCACAGACACACTCTTGTTTCATTCATGCCTCACAACTTGTTTTACAGATAAGGAAACTGAGGCTGGGCCATGGCGCCTGAGCTGGAGGAAAGGAAGTTGGATCTCAGGGCTCTGGCTGCAGGGCTGGTGCGCTGGCCAACACGCATGGGTCTTGGGGCGTGCACTGGGTTTGTTCCTTTCTGTGCAGTGCACTTTCGTATCCAGTCCTTATTAGAGTCTCGCCTGCCTGTGAGTTCTACAGAGCCGGGATTCCAGAACTCCTGTTTCACCAGTGAGTACACTGAGGCTCAGAGAGGGCGGGGCTGGTTAATGTCACACAGCCGTCTTCCGCATCCAGACACCATGCCATGCCCTTTCCCTCACGCGGGGTAACGTAGCTTCCTCTCCTGCTGGGGCCTGTGTTCCTAGGGCTGGAGGGGCCACTTCTGAGGGAAGGATGATGGGGAGGGGGGAGACTTTGTCCAACAAAACAAGGAAACAAAAGCAAAAGACAGAGGACTGCCTCTAGGGTAGGGAAAGGGCTTTTAAAGAAACAGGGATCTCAACCCGTTGTTGTGACCTTGAGACAGTCATTCTTCTTTTCTGATCCCACTCTCTTTCCCCATAAAATAGGAGAATGGGACTAGATCAGAGAATTTTCAAACATTTTGGCAGGAGAACACTATTTTCAAATAATAGGGATTAATTAATAGTTGACATTTACTGAGCATGTACTATGCACCAAGCTTTAAACAATGTATTAAACAATGTATTAAACAATGTATTAAACAATGTATTAAACATTTTATACACAGGAGAGCATTTAATCCTCACAACCACCCTATGAGTAGGTGTTCTTATTATCCCCATTTTACAGATGAGGAAACTTGAGGCTCAGAGAGGTCAATCAACTTGCCCAACTTTACTGATTAGTAAATTGCCGAGTAGAAACTCAAGCCCACGTCTGTCCACCAGCCAAGGCTGACCACACCACAGTATATATTGACATACTATCTCCAAATGAAAACACATATGGAGTCGCCACAGAAACTTGAGGGGGGAAAAAAGATTTTTCCAGAACTATAAACATCATCTAGTCTCCTTGAATCTGTACCATTCCTAAACACTGGGTCCTGGGAGGAGGGGTCTTTCCACCAACTCCCTCCCCTTCTTCTGGCCATTTCCTGATTGCCTGGAGTCAGTTTGTTTGAGGGTCCTTCACCAAAGCACGCTTCCCACTCCCAAGCGCAGGTGGATAGGACAGTGTGTTGGCCATGAGTGAACGAATTCACAGGTAGGTCTACTCAGGAGACAGCCCATATTCCTAATAGAGGGTCCCTAGATTGGCCATTGGGTCACGTGTGGACACTCTGTCCTTCTGATACTAATACTGGCAAATGGCATTACTGTATGGCAGGCTCTGCTCTAAGCGCCTTACACACGTTGGCTTATTCAGCCCTCACAGCAGGGGCTTCCCTGGTGGCACAGCGGTTAAGAATCCGCCTGCCAATGCAGGGGACATGGGTTCGAGCCCTGGTCCGGGAAGATCCCACATGCCGCGGAGCAACGACGCCCGTGTGCCATACTACTGAGCCTGCGCTCTAGAGCCCGCGAGCCACAACTACTGAGCTCGCGTGCCACAACTACTGAAGCCCGTGTGCCTAGAGCCCGTGCTCCGCAACAAGAGAAGCCACCGCAATGAGAAGCCCGTGCACCGCAACGAAGAGTAGCCCCTGCTCGCCGCAACTAAAGAAAACCCGCGTGCAGCAACGAAGACCCAACGCAGCCCTAAATAAATGAATAAATAAATAAATTTATTAAAGAAAAAAAGCCAAAAAAAAAAAAAAGTTCCTTACTCTCCATAATATTAAAAAAGAAAAACAAAACAAAAAAATCCTCACGGCAACTCTAGGAGTCTATCCCTGTTATTACCTCCATTTTACAGTCTAGGAAACCGAGCAGAGACATTAAGTAACCAGCCCAAGGTCATATAACTAGTAAGTAGAAAAGCTGGGATTCAAATACAGACTCTGGCTCCAAAGTCTATGCCCTTAATGCCTCCGCCTTGGTAAGCTGGGGGCAGCAGTGCCCTTCCTAACACGTTACAGGAACTGAGAGGTACAGCAACCCCCACCTTTCAAATAATAACCAGTGAGCACAAAGGGTCAGCATGTGCTCACGGATCTCAGCATCTTAGAGCCGGAAGTGATCTTAGAGACTCTCAAGTTCAGACCCTCCGTCCAATGCACGAACTCAGGCCTGAAGACGGGAGGTGACTTGCTGACACAGGTTCATGGTAGAGATGAGTCCAGATTCCATCTCTCCTCACATCTCCTCAACCACACGAGAAGGTGCAGACTGTTTCTCCAGTTTCACTGGTAGAAAAACTGAGATGACTAGTCTGTTGTCAGCAGAGGGAGACAGGCCTGAGCCCAGGACCAGAACTCACTCAATGGTCCTTAAGAGCCCAATCATCCTTGTGACGCTGGAGTAAACTGAGTTGGGGCTAGGCGGGGATGGGGACCCAGCTGGTTCTCCCGAGAGGCAGAGGTCACAAATACCCCACTCAGCCAACCACCCTCAGGCCTCCAGGGGCCTGAGGGGAGGGGACAGGGACAGGGTGGGAGCAGCCAGCCCAGTGCTACCTCCTTTTGATACCTTGGAGTCCAGAGCAGACATTTCCCAGCAGGCTTAACCCTTCTTGTGCGTGCTTCCCTTCTCAAGAAAAGCTTAATCATCCTCATTTGAATTTCAAATGACCTCTCCCCTCTCCCCACTCCCTGCCCCAACAGGCTTTGAGGCAGGGATATGGAAATTCACCCAGCAGTATGGAAATCATTGCCCTATGCAAATTGGGCGCCAGGACCCCATCGTCATAGCAACTACTGGGTTTGCTCTCCTTTTGGCCCCTCTCTGGGCTCTCTGGCTTAGATTTTTTGTTCCTCTTCCCAGCAGGCAGGGGGGGCACCCCTCACCGAGGTGCCCAACGGGGCCCAGACCCGTCAGGCTTCCTGCCTGCTTCTCTAGTGCAAATCTGGACCCAGATTTGGTCTCACCCAAGCGAGACCAGCCGCTGTTTTTTTCTCAGGCTAGCCTAATCCGAGGATGGTCTAGATGGTGGTGAGGAAGTTCTGGAGTCTGGAGGACACAGCGATGCTCCTAGAGGGGGTGACAGGAGAGGAGAGACCTAGAGGGCTTCGGTGGTGCCAGTGATAGGAGATGGAACGCAGGGCACGGAACCTGTATGTAAAATGCCATGCAAATGAACACCTATTATTTTTTGAGTCAACAGCACGAGTGCTTTCTGGGGAGATGCCTGCAGCTCTGTTTCCCGTGCTCCGAGCTTGGCACAAAGGCCTGCCCTCCCTGAGTCTCCCAGGGCCCTGCTGTTAGCCAGGAGCTCCCCCACAGTCAGCTCTAAGCCCGTGGAGAATCCAGGAGAGGACTTTGAACTGTCTGTGGCTGAAGTCCCTAGAAGTGAAATTCAGCCTCCTTTGAGGACTCTGGTCATTCGCTCAGCTTCCCCAGCCCTGTCCTACCAGACCCTCAGGCTCCAATGAGAGGAACGCAGCCCCAGTTGGGATGACCTCCTGCGGCTTCCCTTTTAAGGACATGTCTGCCCCTCTTCCCCTTGGCCGTGGGGAGTGGGGAGTGAGAGGAGGCAAGGGGAGCTGCACCTGCTTCTCCCCTCAGCAGCTCTTCCTAAGGACGGGTCATCCTGGCAGAGCCCTTCCCTTCCCGAGGGGGACCCACTAGCAAATGCGGGCAGAGACTCCAACTTCAGTCTCCCCTACCCCTCCTGTAGTTTCACAACCCCCCACCACCACCACCCCAGCCTGCCTTTGATAGAGCCTTGACCAGAAAGGAAGACTGCCAGTGGGTGCAGCCCACCACCAGACTGCCCAACCTGCCCTGAGGGCTTTGAGGTGGGGATTGTGTGAGTCGTGTGTGTTTGCACGTGAGTGTGAGTTGGGCGTGTGTGTGTCTGTGTGTTTGGGAGTGGGGCGGATGGAGTGTAACTGCATTTCAGTTGTCCGGATTGGGGCTGCTCTTTTTTTTTTTTAATAGGATTTACTCTTTTTTTTTTTTTTTTTAATTTATTTATTTGTTTAGGGCTGTGTTGGGTCTTCGTTTCTGTGCGAGGGCTTTCTCTAGTTGTGGCAAGCAGGGGCCACTCTTCATCGCGGTGCGCGGGCCTCTCACTATCGCGGCCTCTCGTTGCGGAGCACAGGCTCCAGACGGGGCCGCTCTTCAAGCCCGAAGACGTAACCCTAATTTGGCTGCTCATTTCTTTTCAAATTCTTTTTCCACTTGTTCAGCATTTTTCCACACCAGGTGTTCATTGCTGTAACTGTTTCTTAAGGAGGAGGGTGGACCCAAGAGACCAAAAGCATTTACTCACAGCTTATGAGGGAGGGGGGCTACAATTTGGGTGCCTTAGTGAAGGGCTAAGGCCCAGAAGCTACAGTGTTAAGTCTCTGGACGTTGCTCAGGGCCTCTCTCTCTCTCTCTGTCTGTGTGTGTGTGTGTGTGTGTGTGTGTGTGTGTGTGTTGGTAGCGGGTTGAGGGTGGGTGTCATTTCACCCCTGGCAGCAAAGGATAGCCTGGGACTGACCTCTCCTGCTGGATCTCCCCATCACTGCCCCCACGGCACCAACAGTGGGAGTAGGAGGGATGCTAAGAAGGTCATAAGATGTACCCATTGTCCATGGGATGCCAAAGGAAAGGGGCATTCTTATGCACACTCTTATCCTCTAATGCAGGGCACCTCCAAGTGTGGTCCAACAGCCAGGCGGGTCTGAGCTGTTCATTAAGGTTGGAGACCAGATGCGTCCAAACACAGAGAGTAAGAATTTAGAAATGTTCACAGCACCCCAAGTACGTCATTAGTGAGCGCTCCCTGTGGACGCAGTGGAGACAAGTCTGGGCCCTGTTGAATGTGTGTGGTGGGTACGAGCTGCATACCAGTCCTGCACGGTGGGACTGTGGACTGCTCTGTGACAGACTGGAAGTAAAACGAGCGGTCCTGCAGCCCACGTTGTTTGAAGCGGTGCCCTAAGGAATGACGGCTGATGAAACCAAGCGGAACTCCAGATGGTAAAAGACAGCACACAGGTGCCCCCCCCCCCGACCCGGCCCCCTCGCTTTGTTCCCTCTTAGGCTGGAGAGAAAAGGAGGTCCATGTTCTTCTGGGGGCTGCTGAGATGGCAGCTGGGGTGGGGAAGGTGGCCTTCCTTAAAGAGATCTCCGAGAGGAAGGGGGACGCGTGTCAGGCAGGACTTGGCTCATCCACCTGCACTGGTGCTAAGGTTTAACGTAATTTTATATTTACAAACATACCTGCTACCCAGAGGCAAGTATTAATTTAGTCCATATGGACTATTACCCCTCTTGAGATTGTGACATACACACTCCTAACACACTCTTATATAGTGTGCTTAGACTTTAAAGTATCTTGACTCATTTCTGGACACGAATGTGTTATAAACCTCCTGATTCCAAGCAACATATAAAAAACCACTGCTATTAAAAACACTTCACAACATTTTCATCTGAGCAGCATGGTCCTGCCCTGTGGGCTTGGGTTTGGGACTAGATGGGTGAGAAAGTGTGGCACAGGTGAGAGCTGCTGTAGTAATTCTTTTATTTGCAGAGGTTCTCTGTGTGCTAGAGGCAGGTACCTCCTGACGCCACAGGCTGCTCTCCCGAGACCTCTGGCACACACAGCCACAGTATGAAGCCTGGATGGTGAATTAGTACCTCCTCATCCCCCTGCACAGAAACTGGAAACGTGGTGAGATGGAAGCCACTCTGGTTTGAGAAGGCCAGAACCAGGGGCAAGGGGCTTAGGCTGCAGCGTGAGGGTTGTAGACAAGAGATAGGAAAGGACTTCCGACACTGAGAATTGTATCCTACAAGAGTAGGTGGCCAAGAGAAATTGTGGGGTTAGCTTTTCTTAAGGATGGAAGATAAATGAGGGGAAAATAGCTCTAAGAACAGGATCCTTTATTTTCCAGGGATGGTTTTGAAATGGCTTCAAAGGAAGAGAGAGGTATGGACAAGATATCCTCTCAGAATCCAGGGATTCATCTCAGTTCCCCCTGGACATCTGGAGGGGCTGTGGCTTCCTTTTTGTCCTCCAGAGAGGTAAGGGAGAGAGTGGGTACAGACCAAGGCACAGGACCAGAGTCATCAGGCTTGAATCCTAGAGCCCACCCAGCTCATTCTCTTCACTTTACTCCCTCAAGCCCTCTCTCCCGCCATATTATGACAAGGAAACTCGAGTCTAAGGCACAAGCAGACTTGTCCCACACTGCTCAGTGACAGAGCTTTGTCTTGTCTCCTGAACGTTTCTGATAATTATCAACCTAATGATGGACTGTATTTGTATGGTGACATTCACTTTGCAAAGTGCTTTCACACCCACTCTGTCATTTAATCATAAAAGGGTGTGTGTGTGTGTGTGTGTGTGTGCGCGCGCACGCACACGCGTGCGCCCATGTGTCTCATTTAGAAAGAGCTGTCAATAGGAGACTGTTCTGCACCTTCCCCCAAGTCTCACCTCACCCCAGGCACTTCCTAGACTTCTCTCGTCCTCTCTGTCATTGAAAGAATAGTTTTATTCCATAAACATTTGGGTTAAAACCCACACACGTCTCTAGAGCCTTCCACCTGTTTCTGCCTGGAACTGCACCTCTTCGTCGCAGTGAGACGTAGTTTCTTTATCCTTAGCTCTTTTCTTGGGGACTCACTAGGGTGGAGATGGCGAGGTCCCAGGAATGAACTGACCAAGACAGGGCTTCTCTTCTTGGGTCAGTTACTCATTATTTCTTTGGGCCTTAAGGAGAATCACTAACCTCTCTGGGCTCCCCTATATAATCGTGTCCATTCCGTCTTAAAACCATGTAGAAAGTTGCCAGATTTAAGTGAGGAGACTCTCTGCAAAGGGTCCCCACACAGCTAACTCCCCTGGATGGTCCTTCCAGATGGTGGGACACGGTGAGCCATTTCACTTCTCAGATAGGCAACTGAAGCAAAGAAGAAGGGCAGCAGGAAGGGATGACTGAACAGAGTCCGGTCCCCACCCCCTTCCTTCTTGCTCCCCTTTTCCTCCCCTGGGCTCCCCTCGTGGAGCCCTTCCTTCCCAGATCTCTGAGCAGGATAAGGGTCCTAAGGCGTCTGCTCCACTGTCATCTGGGCCTGCAAACCTCCACTCCACCCATGACAACTGAGCCTGCAGAATGCGGGGAGCCGGGGCTGGTGTGTCGGTGAGGCTGGCCCAGGATGAGAGAAGAGATGGAGACAGTTCTCTCCAAGGCCAGATTCTCCCTCTCCACAGTTCACCAAAGGGAGTAAGTGGACCCCAGCTCTTTCCCTCTCTTCCCCAGCAAGCACATTTTGGCACCAGACAAGGCTTCTGCCTCTTGGATGAGACCAGCCCCCCAGCAGGGGCTCTAGCCAAGGAGGAGAGCCAAGCCCCTTGGCTGGAGCCACCTGCCATAATTTCGGCATCTCCCTGATGCCGCCACTCTCTTGTGTCCTCTGTCCCTGGTTTCCTGTGCTGGTCCCCAGTCTTCCCACCACCATCTCTGGGTAAATAGTCACTAGAAAGACCCAAGTTTAATTCTGTCATTTGCTAGATACAGAACCTTGGGGAGATCAGCTAACCAGCCTCAACTTCCCCGTCTGCAAAGTGGGATGGCGTCATCTACCCTCACAGAATTGTTGTAAAGTCCAAACGCACTGTTTGAACGTGCTCTTCCAAACACAGGTTGGCCCTGTGATCCACTCCACCATGAAGCCCTGGAGGAAAGCTCCTGGAAGACAGGGACTGTTTCGTCATCTTTCTGAGCCCAGGGTTTGACACAAGCGAGGACTGCCAGCGAGGTCAGAGAAGAGGACGGAGCCTGAACAGAGCAAGGCAGCTGGAGGTGTCAGAAGGAGAGCGGGCTGAGAGGGGTGGTGGAAGGAGGGGATATAGGGGCTGAGGGAGGTGACGGGGTAGACGGGCAGAGCTCAGGGCTGAGGAAGTCCCCACACAAATGCACAGTGTGGGAACTGATGGCAGAGAATATGGAAAAGCAGAACTGCATACACATCTTTAAAAATTCAGCCCTTAGAGGCTATCCAGCCCCAAACCCTCCTTAATGGGGAGGAAAATAAATGTCTGGGTGGGAAAACATTTGCCCAATAATCTGCAGGGAGTTAATAGACTGCAGTCAGGACTGAGTTTGATTACTGGTTAGAAGCTGTGTGATCCTGGGCTAGTTAGTTTCTCATTCTGAGCCACAATTTCCTCATTGATAAAAATGGCAATTGTAAGAATTAAATGAGGTAATGCATGTACAGTTGGCTCCACGGGCCTGGGTATGGGAAGGAGGCTCCGTGGATGTGACTGGCCTTTCCTTTCTTCTTCTCAAGCCCACCGTATTTGTCCTCCCCCTGTGTAGGAGCCTACACTGTGACCAGAGTGGTCAAAAGTCATAGGGTTATCTGCTTGGGTGCTTGGGGATGGTCAGTTATGGAGCTGGGAGCTTTTGAAATGTGGGTAAGGCTATGTTCTTATCAACCACTCAGTTGAGAACCGGAAAAAAAAAAAAATCGGTGTCAGTCTCAAGAAGGAAGGAAAAGTAAAAACGGGAAGTAAGAGGAAGGATAGAAAAGCTGATAGTTCAGAAATCTAGAAACAGCTTGGCCTCAGTCTTCTGCAGGGTGTGGAAACAACACTGGCCAGGGGATCGGGAGTCTTCTCTGGTCCCGAGCGCTGTCACAAAGACACTGAATTTCTCCTCTGTCCACCCATGCCTCGGCTTCCTCATAGACCGAAGGAAAGGAAAGGATGAGCTAGCTTCCCTGCCACGTCTCTACCAACCGGGAGGTCTGTGTCTGGACTAGAGAACGCTCTCCTTTGCGGTCCTGGCCAGTGTGGAGGGGAAATTCACTTCCCTTTCCCAGCTCCCACCTCGTGCACCTTGGGGATTTCACACAACACAGAGGGTGCTCTCAGGGAGCTGGGGCTTTCTAGGTCACCTTTGTTTATAGTTTCTTTAAAACCCAGAGACAAACCACCCCTTAATTCAGGCACTGTTGGGGAGGGGAATCTGCCTTTTAAAAATCCAAAGGAAGCCATTAAACCAAGTTGGTAATCGCTGTGACTCACGATAAGTTTTCCTCTGTAGAAAATGAGTCAGAATGACTTTCCAGGAAGCTTGGTTACTTTAATTAGCTGCCTCTTTTTTTCTTGCCCTTAAAAACATGCAGTAATTTGACAGTCACCTAAGTAAGGATGCTACCAGCCACCAAGCTGAGCCGCTAGAAGTGAAGGATCTGGGAATGGAGGCGTTCTGACAGATGAACTAAAGGGACTCTTTGGAGTTGAGAAGGACCCACACAGACTCTTTCCCTGAATGGTGGAAGGAACAAAATCAACCTGTAGGGTTGATCCACTTGGCCTGAGTGAAGGGGAGAAGGGCACTCCAGCTACCTGCAGCCCCAGAACACTTAGCATCAAGTCTCGTTGTGTATATTACAGAATCTTAATGATGCCATTAGAGGAAATGATGACCGCAGCTGTCAATGTGCCAAGCACTGTGCTGAGGGCTTTAAATATCTCAGCTAACCCTCAACCCACTCTCTACGATGGACATTAATTGTCCTCTTTACAAGAGATCAGGCTAAACTAACTCATCAGATCACATAAACCAGTCAGCAGCAGAGCTGTGATTCTTACCCCAGGTCTGTTTGATTCTAAATCCATACTCTTCAAAGGTCATCTGTTCCTGCCTCCTAGGGAAGCAAAGCGGCTGGTCCAAGGTCACATTCTGAACTGGCAGACACTGAGATGACACTCGTATTCTGAAAGTCCCAGTTTATGTTCAGACTCTTTCTCCTTCAACCTTTCTCCTTCAAGCTCCCACAGTCCCAGACAGGAGGCCAGAGCCTGCTGAGACTGCCTGTAACGCCTTAACCTTCCTAATCCCCAGGTTCTGAACTCCCTCTGTCTCCTGGATCGCTTTTCAGGGTCTCATGTAGGTCCTTCTCACTCCTGACACAGTTGTCTTGACTTGGTCCCGTAACTAATAACAGAGTACCAGAGCTATCCTGTTAAGTGTGGACTTCCACCCTCATGGACACTCTCTTAGCTGTGTCACCACATACCTGGGGCAATATACCTGGCCCAGGTGAACAGGGTCAGCTCTAGCCAGCCTGCTAGTGGGAAAGGGTGACTCAACTTCTGAATCAAGGCTTCTGGACTCTGGTTTTTCTCTAGGGAAGAGTTCAGAGCAGAGATGTACCTATTACTACTCATCAGGTGAACTGATATGAAAGCCTTGCTGGAGTTCTGGAGATGAAAGGGAATTTTCTTCACAACTGGGGAGAACAGATACCCCACTCCACAGACCTTTAAACATACTCAGCTAATAAATCAATTGACAAATGGTTGCAATTGGCCCACTCTCTCCAAGCTTAACTGTTCCCAGACACAAAGCAAAGTATAAAACATGTACCACTACCCGTGTAAACAGACAGTTTCTAGACTAAATTGAGGGCGGAGGGGCAGAAACGTTTATGGTAAATGTATGCTGCAGATGCCTCCACAAGACCCCCAATTATCGTGTCCCTGATCCTGAGTCTTTTAGCTTCAAGAATGGAACTAGACTGCACCTGAAGACTTGGGAAAAGATTTCAGCTCTGGGGGACATCGATTCTCTTCCACTTCTAATTTCTGTGCCTCTAATGATCCAGATGAAAGACTAATTGAGGTCTTGTTGGGATACTATTAAAGTTATTTGGTGGTGTTACAACTTATGCTCATCTTTCTTCAAGTTCTTTTTAATTATATGGAGCTTTCAAAGCAAGGTTTGGACTATGGAGTTAAAAGAGAGAGCTAGGGGCTTCCCTGGTGGCGCAGTGGTTGAGAGTCCGCCTGCCGATGCAGGGGACACGGGTTCGCGCCCCAGTCCGGGAAGATCCCACATGCCGTGGAGCGGCTGGGCCCGTGAGCCATGGCCACTGAGCTTGCGCATCTGGAGCCTGTGCTCCGCAATGGGAGAGGCCACAACAGTGAGAGGCCCGCGTACCGCAAAAAAAAAAAAAAGAGAGAGAGAGAGAGAGCTATGAAACTTTCTTCTCAACTCTTCCCTCTCCTTTTCCTTTTATTCACAAAGCAAAGACATCTAAAGGCACCAAGCCCTCCTTTCTGGGTCTGTTTGCCACCCACATGCATGTAATTTGGAAGAGGAACACTTGTCCATGGGCCTCTTTGATTAGTTCCTTGAGTAGGATTATTGAGAAATCTGGGGTTAAAAGGCCTTAGTTCCCATCTACCAGAGACACATTCTGCCTTCCGTCAGTCAGTAGCAGCTGGGAACACAGCCTGCTGCTTCTAGGGGCCTTGAAAAAAAAATGGTACTGATGAACCTAGTTGCAGGGCAGGAATAAAGATGTAGACATAGAGCATGGACTTGAGGACATGGGGTGGGAGGGGGAAGCTGGGGCGAAGTGAGAGTAGCATCGACATATATACACTATCGAATGTAAAATAGTTGGCTGGTGGGAAGTAGCTGCATAGCACAGGGAGATCAGCTCGGTGCTTTGCGATGACCTAGAGGGGTGGGATAGGGAGGGCGGGAGGGAGGCTCAAGAGGGAGGGGATATGGGGACGTGTATGCATATGGCTGATTTGCTTTGTTGTGCAACAGAAACTAACAGGGTATTGTGAAGCAATTATACTGCAGTAAAGATCTATTAAAAAAATAGTAAAAAAAGCTAAAAGCAAAAAAACAAATGTTACTTAAAAATGAAAAAAAAAAAGTGAATCTCCTCCCTGACTTCTTGTTTGTTTCTAAGGATCTGGCCCTTTCCTAGCCTAGTTTCAGAGGCTTTGTTCCGTTGTATACCGATGTCTACTGTTCAAAGGCTCCAGGGTCATACCCCCTGTCTCTAGGGAATCCCTTCATTTCCTAAGACCCAGCCTTTGGGTCTGACTGGCTGAAAGACCAAGCCGGAAGAGGTACCACGTTATTCCATTATTCGATGAATTCCAGTAACTCTGTCCTGCCCTTGCTTTTCTGTTTCATTTCCCAGAAGAGAAGACCCTTACCTGTCTCCACCTGGCTGAGAGCACTTCGAGCAACTGTAGAATCTGCTACATCCCCACTCATCTTGATATCTGCAGGGAGAACACAACTGATTTTAGTAACAGGTCACAATTTTTCTCGCTATGACCTATGTGGCTTTAACTAAACAGCGAAGATGAATGGGTAATTACAACAAGCATCAGACTTTCAAATTCCTGATTCCTAAACATACAACTATTAGAATATTCATAAGCTTGGGGCACATATCCCCTCGTCCCAGGCTTGCCTCCTTTCCCCCTTTCTCCAGTGCTACTGCAGGGTCTCTCCCCTTTGCATCATTCACGGCCACTTCCTTCTATCACCAGGCTCAGTTGGTAAAAATTTAACAAGGGGAAGGGCACAGCGGAGGGAGGGGAATGGGGGAGAATGCTCCTCATTCTCCATCCTCATTTCCTTTGGGATTTGGGGGATGTCTGATATTTTTTAAAGTAGTACAAGAAATATCCATCTCCCGTCCTCCCCCTCATAATAACTCTACCTTGAGAGGCAAGAGCACCCTGGGACCAAGGCTTGCCCTTCTCCTCTTTTTTAGCCAATCCTGCCTCTATTCTCTGCCTGATTCTCAGAGGTCAACCCACTGTCTGGTGATCAAACCCTAGTTCCCGTGTGGCCCTCCTTGGGAACCCTTACCTTCTCTCCTACTCCTTCAACGTTCTCAGTAAGAAAGGGATGGCAGGCGGGTCAGCGTCCCGCGGAGAGAGAAGACCTACACAAGGCCCCCTGTCTCAGCCCCCAAGTGCTGCGGGTCTGGCCTCTCTGCCCTGCTTCATTTCAGTAAATTAAACATTTACCCACAACAGACAGCTGCTGCTGCCTAAGAGGCCCCTAAGTCTCCTCAAGGGTCAGCAAAGAGAAGGAAAGAGACAACTTTGAGCTAACTCACTCTCAGCTCCTCTCCTTATGAAACCACCCCAATACTGAAGCCGTTAAAGACAGAAGAATATTTTATTCAAATCATGTTGACCCCCTCCCTTCTCTGGGGCAGCACTTTTGACTCTTTCAAACCAGATAAAGTCTTGGTGAGCCAATTTGCATACCCGGCCCCCCAGCCAATCCCGGGTAAGCAGCCCGTCTTAATTTGGGCCACATAATTGGGCAGTTGACAGTCTGGATGTCTGAGGTCTGGAGATGACCAGGAGGAGGGAGAAGGGTGGACCTCCACCCCAGGAAAAGCAGGAAGAAACCGACTTTTATTTCTTCTTCTTCTTCTACTTTTTTTTTTTTTTTTTTTAGGGCAATGATGTGTGTGGCTCTGGCAGAGGTTTAAAGTGTGGTCCCAGGGGATGCAGTGACTGCAGTGCAGGAGGGGTGACTGTTATGCCAAGCAAGACAGAGATGGGGAGTCCCGAGGTTCTACAGCCCTTGGAACACCCCAGGAGCAGGGGAGGGAGTAAGCAACCTTGGGAACCACTGTAGTTTGAGGAATAGTTTTGAGACTGGTCAAAGTGATGACTCCCAGGTAAATACTTGGAGCTCCGTACAGCCCTCCCCAGACATCCACACTGTCCTGCGTGGTTACAGACCTCTAGGGGAAACCCTGCAGCCACACTTGCCACCCCTCTCAGTGCACTACATTTAAGAAGGCATTTCTCCAGCCTAACCAAAGTCCTTCCTGCTGCAGTTTGAAACTTTTTGTACAGTCTGTCATGCATGAATATGCAGAGTAACTAGTGTGGGCCACCCGGACAGGTCTGCAAAGGGCTTCTGCTACTCCACGCTTTCTGCTCCAGGGGGGAGATGGGCTTAGCTTCGTCCCACCCATGAAGGGCCACGCTGGAGCTGGGCATTGCCTATTATAGATCGGCTCAGTTACACTTCCCCATAGGGATCCTTCAACAGTGCAGAGAAAACGTCAGAGACTGCTGGGAAGGGGCGGGAGGGGGTGAGTGCTCACCACCTCTCCCGTTGCTGAGCACAGGCTCCGGAAGCGCAGGCTCAGCGGCCATGGCTCACGGGCCCAGCCACTCCGTGGCATGTGGGATCCTCCGAGACCGGGGCACGAACCCATGTCCCCTGCATCGGCAGGAGGACTCTCAACCACTGGGAAGCCCTCTCAGTGGGCTTTTAAACCTGCTTCAGTGGCGCTGGGAATTCAGAGCATGGGTTTTGACAGCAGACAGACCTGGATTTAATCCCAGTGCCATCCTAACTAGCACAGGGGGACCCTGGCCACATATTTGAACCTCAGTTTTCTCAACTAAAAAAAAAAAAATGAGAAAAATGATACTTCCCAGAGTTATAGTGAGGAGCAAATAAGATACTGAATGAAAACAGCCTGGCACAGTTCCTGGCACAAAGGAAGCACGTGATAAATGAATTAACTAAACAGATACTTAGGCTTCGATCGGAGTCCCCTTCTTCCATTACAGTTAACAGCTTTGGTTTTTCTGTCTAAGCAGTATCATAATTTGTCCTTTACCTGGGAAGCCATCTGCATTCTCCCAATTCTGACTTCATGGGAAAAACGCTCATGGGGACAAGAAGAGTTTAAGAGGTAGTGAGGGTGGGATGATGACCAGGTATTCTGAATCAACTTATTTCAAACATCTGACGTTTAAGAAGGGTGACATTTTAGCTAAACCATAATTCTATGCCTGTAACCCAAACACTCCTCCAACACCCATTCCCTGCACCACCTTTAACTCTACCCAAAAGCCATCTCTCTGATCTTTTAAATTAGCATGAAAGGTAGTCCTAATCATGTCTAAAATTAACTTTTGAAGGAGTCAAAGGCTCCACACTCTTCCAGGACATCTACTCATTGCATGTACCCATTATGGGAGCAACATTGTGACACTTCGGCATTGGACAGGGATTTGAGTCTGAATGGAGGGTCAGGCTGAGATGATCTGTGAAACCTCTTAACTCCCATAGGATGTTAAGACACTGAGAACCTGTTCCTGTTGGGTAGGAGGCCGAGGCTGATGGGTGGGACGAGCTCTTGGGTCTCAGCCTAAAAATGGGCCAACACCGAAACTCGCCGAGACGCCACAACCCTTCGCCTGTCGGACAGCACGTGCCGGAGGTGAGTGAGAGAGGTGTGGGGTGCGGTCAGGCTTCTCTGCTGTTCTAATCTAAGCTGGCAACTGAGGAGGTTCCTTGCCATCACTCCCTTCTCTGGGGAGGCTCAGCTGGTCCGTGTAAGAACCCAGATGCCAGATGCAGCCCCTCATCTGCTTCACCGGCGCTGTCACCCGCTGAAGCTGGAGCGAAATGTTGGCCGCTGGCCTTGACCTCCCTGTGCCTTGGCATGACCCAGCAGCAGCCCCTCCTTACACATCTGTGAACCAGGATGTGTGTGTGAACCTGCAGGAGCAAAGTCCAAGGGGCAGCACTTCCCCAGGCTGCAGGCTGAGTGTCCACGGTGTCCTGGACCTCCTGGGTCCAGGCTATGCCAGGAAAACAAAAGGCCCACTCCTCTCTCTCCTACTGTCCATCTTCATCTCTTCGGAAGGGACTGGAGCTCCCTCCTGACTTCTCCCTCCCATACCCACTGCTTCAGGCACTTCTACCAGAGGGAATTCAAGGGGCTACCGGTCCTACTTCTGAGCGAGCCAGGGTTCCAACTCTTCCCTGGAGGAGATGCTTCTCACCTCTTCTACAAGAGAAATGCACTTCCTCTCAAGAGACCTTCCAACCCCCTGAGCTGGAACTGGTATCAGTCTGTGAGACTCGATCCTCCTTTCCCAACGCTGATAGAGAACAGCTCACAGTGAGGAAAAGGGCAAAAAAGAGATGCTCTGGGACTAACCAGCTGTCCCCCTCCAGCTGGTTTCCCACTGTTTCCTCCATCTCTTCTCTCCCTCCTGAGCTTTCTGTCTGACTCTTGCCTACCTGCATTGGGCCTGGGAGGGAGGAGCCCCTCCTTAGCCTGGGTGCCCCTGTGTCTGGTGACCTCATGTCTGCTCGGGTGTTTGTGCTCCCATGTGAGAGGTGTTCTACAAAATACAAAGTGCTGAGGTCCCAGGCCAACCTGAATCACGGCTGGTACCCAGGTTATCAGAGCAAAAAGATGGGCTGACTCAGGGGCCGCAGTGCTTGCGGAGCTGCTGAGTGGGGGACCTTACGCATTATTTTGTGTGCCCCTGCTCCCCCTCCAACCCCCCCAGACTGTTGCAGTAGATCCATGGAGGGGGAATCCCCAAGGGCCTAGGACTGGGGATTTACAGGGCAAGCGCTGCTTATAAAGCATCCGCAGGACACAGGATCGCTGGGAGGGGAAAAGCAGGGCTCAGAAGAGACCAGATTTCCACAGCGAGGATCCTGGACTCAGAGACCCTAGAGAGGGGCCCACAGGGAGACACTCCATAGACGGATCCTCCCTCAGAGACCCCACAGCAGCGCCTTCAATGAAAGACCTTACAAAGATGACCCCGGACTAAAAAGCCCACTGAGAAGACCCAGCAAAGGGAGCCCTCAAATGGAGACCTAGTTAGAGAGGCCCCACAGAAAGTCCCAAATTGAGCGATCCCTTTGAGGTCTCCAAAGGGGAACCAGACACCACAGAGAGGCCAGGAAACCTCACAGGGAGGCCAGGCAGCCCTGAGGGGAGATAGACTACAGAAGCGGGCTGGGGAGCAGTGGCAAGCAAATGTAGAGAGATGACTCAGGTCACCCACCCGAGGTAAACAGGTGGACGGAGAACCCACCTGAGGAGTCAGCGCACCCTGGGTTTAGCTCAATCACCCCCTTTGTGTCTGCCTGCAGGGGACAGGGCTGGGGGAGGTGCCCGGGCTTCTGAAAAGCGTCAGCCTGGAGCTTCCTCCCAGGCCAGGCATGGAGGGCTTGGCCTCCTCACCTCAGCCTCACCCTCTCTTTCCTGCTCTCGGCTAGATCCTCTTAGCCCCCAGGCGGCCTCCCTGCTGGGTCCCAGCTGCCCCCCCTCCTCCCACTTCCCCCAGAGCAGGAGCCCCCAGTAGACAATGAGGTGGAAAACCCCCAGGAAGTCTCTGGTCTTGGTCCTAAAGAACTTCCCACTGGGGGGTGTGCCTTCAGGTTTTGCTCCCATGCACACCTAGGCCTTCTTGGTGGAACGTGGAGAAAGGAGAACCCGGGATCTGCCCCCAGCTATGTCCAGCTCCATGCTGGTGCTACGAGGTCTGAAAATGGACTTTCCCCAACCATTGGATGATACCCAGTTGGATGATTCTTTCCGCCACACCGAGCCCTCCCTGGCATGTCCTGGCACCTGGGGATCCACTCAGAGCTAACACCTCACCGTCTGCTGGTTTTCACTCAGCCCCACCAGGACTGCGTCTGGGAAACTGGGTCTCCCCCGTGCACCCACTGCTGCTTGATTTCAAGGATTGGCGGCTCCAGGAAGGGCCAAAGCCTCCAGCCTGCGCTGCTCCTTGGGGTAGGTCATGAGAATTGACTCCCTCACTCTTCCTCCAGAAAAGAGAGCAGGTAACAAAATTCCCATCAACAGCCCTGAAGTCCTTAATGAAGGTCATTCATTGGGTGTTGCCCCCTTTAAGAGGCAAGTTGCTGGTTTGAAATGGCCAAATCAGGCTCAGCTTTCTCCATGTCAGTCCGTCTCTGCTCAGGCCCTCAGACCTCCAGAAGGCCCACCCCGACACCAAGTCCAACCTCCAGGATTAGTAGCTCGAGTCCTTGCCCAGCTGTGGAAGGAGGGATCAGCAGGGTGAATGGAGGGGTCTTGGTTCACTCCATGCCCATAGACCTTTCACGCAGGGGAAACTGACTCCCAGAAAAGCATTTCCATGGCCTAGGTTCCCACCCCTGAGGAGAGGAGGGCTTGGCATCTAAATCCATGGGACATAGAACACAGAGGATGTATCTCTTACTGCCCCCCCCCCCCCAGACACAGAGATGGAAGCGCTTTCCCACAGGGCCCTGTGCAGGCTTCTCCTCCTGTGCGTCCCACAGAGCTCCGGCTCAGCCCCCGCACGCGGATCCCCCAGCCCCGCCGCGCACCAGCCTACGGCACTGCCTAGGCTCACGGAGCAGGGGAGCAGGTACACCTTCACGGGTGGGGTCTGCTCCACCTCTTCTCCCAACACACATGGGGACAGGTAGACTCACCTCTGACACACACGGACACATGCTTCCCTAGGCCCTGATCAATACACGTGCACCATGGCACCTGCCCCAGGTGTGCCTCTGTAAATGCCCAGCTCCACTCACTTTTCCTAGGCACCCCCTAGACCTTACCAATATCCACTCTCCCTATACTTCACATAAATGCCTGGGACACCAAACACGCAACATGTGGATACACGTATTTCTCTCACTTCTGCACTCCAAGGTCCACACCCCTGGCTGAGCCAGTGAGCCACCCTTCTGCAACCAGTGAACAGGGCAACTTCCCCGAGACTACCACAGCTCAGCACGCCCAGGTCCCACAGGGCTGCGGCTCTCCAGATGCCAGCGCTCTCCAGATGCGAGGCTTCAGAAGCCCTCCCACCCTCCACCGTAGCCCCTACCTTCATTCTTCCCCAAAGTCCCCCAGACGGACCCTGCGCCCGCCAGCTCGGGGCGACCCGCTATCCACACTGCCCTCTCCTGGCCGCTGGGGAACAAGACCCCCCGAGAGCGGCGCCCCTGTCATTCGCCCCTGCCCGAGCACAGTGACACCTGTCAGAGCTCGCGCCCTCCGCCCCTCACCTGGGTGCATGGGTTCCAGATTCACCATCCTGCCCCAGGCGGGGCCAAAGCCAGCTTCCCCCCAGGCCCCTCGCGGCTGCCCCAGCCGGGCCTCCGGGGAAGCCAGGGTCTCCTTCCTCCCGCCCCCGGCCGCCGCCGCCGCGGGAGCCGCCGCCGGAGCCGTCGCCGCAGCCGTAGCGCGCTCCGCTGCTCCCTCCCGCCCACCCGGGCAGCACTCGGCGCGGCGGGATTGCCACACGCCCCAGGTGAGCACGCGGCGCGGCGGGGCGGGGGCCTCGGACCACGCCCCCTGGCAGGGCCCCCGCGCCTGGCCCCCGGCCCAGGCAAAGCAGCGATTTGCATTCGGGGAGCCGGGGGCCGGGGGAGGGGGCAGGCGGTGCTGCCGGGGCGGGTCCTGACCCTGCGGAACACCTGTCCACCTCGGACCCGCCAATGGCCTCTCCCCACCGCGCCCGGCCCAACAGCTTGCCCTACTGAGGAACCCCTGGCAGATTAACCAGCGGGGCGGCGGGGGGGGGGGGGGCGGGCTGAGCTTCCGTCTGGACAGACACCCCGGCTCTGCGAGGAGCTCTGGAAGTGTTTGGAGAAGCCGCGGGAGTGCGCTGGGAAGAATCTGGTGTTGGAATCCTACCTCTCTGCCGCTTACCGGGCTGTGTGACATGAGACAAGGCTCATCACCTCCCTGAACTCAGTTTACTCAACCGTAAAACGGGGGCAGGTGTTAATCTTAACTGGCATCTATCTATCTGAAGTTAGCAGGTGGTCAAGCTCACCTAGGCCCCCTGTGCATCCTCACCACATCCTGGGACCTAGATGGGGCCCAGCTAATTATCACATTTTCTGGGTGAAGATAGTGTCTCTTGCCTGCCCTACCAGGTCCCAGGTTGCTGCGAGGCTCTATGAGAGTATGATGTGAAGGCTATTTACTAGTGTCAGGGGCTGTGGGAACAGCCACCTCCTCATTTACAGAGCTGGGAAGTGACTTGTCCAAAGGCACACAATTCCCTAGTGGTGGAAGGAAGCTGGCTGGGATCAGGTCTCTGGACTCCCACTCCCGTGCTCTCTGCAGCACCCATCATAGACTCGTCACCTGAGCTTCCCCACCCTTCTCCTCCACTCTTCAGGCCCCAGGAAGAGGTGGCAAGGCGAAGAGACCACCTGTGTATAAGCCTTGAAAGCCATGTGCCCACAGCAGGCCAGACCTCGCCTTTCTTTCCAGACAGGTCTCCCTATCAACCTGCTTACAGAACAAGTCCCGGGCTTTTCTGCCTCTGTGCCTTGTTTGCACTGTTCTTTCCAGTTGGTATGTCCACCCACCATCCACCCCAATAATCCCCATTAGAATATCCAGCATTTATTGAGCTTTCAGTGCATCAGGCACTGTGCTAACCAACACTTGAGAGGCACCTGATCTTGTTTAGTCCTCATAACAACTCGAAAACGGGACTGTTATTATTTCCATTTTACAGATGGGAAAAATGAGGCTTAGAGAGTTTAGTGTGCCCACAGTTACCCTTCCAGCAAGTATCAGGGCTCCTGTTCTAAAATTCTGCACTCTTCTCCCTTCGTGCACTATTCAAATGCCACCTCCTTCTGAAGCTGGAAGTGATCTGATCTGTTATTAAATTACCATAACGTTTCAATGTTCTTACTAGCCCTGTGGCTCGCTCTGCAGGACTTTTCTTATCCTATCTCCTGGCCGTTAACTGATTGGCTGCCCCCACAGCACCAAACACAGTGCAGGGTACACAACAGGTGTCAGAAAGGGCCCAGTGGGTGCCACAGTGGCCCTGGAGGGAAAGCGTTTAACAAGTGCTTCTTCGGGTCCACACAAACCACTCTCCCCCAATCGCACCAACCTTTCTTCCTCCCACTCTTGGCAAGAAGGGAGGAGACTTTCTTCCTGTTTCTTCTGGCTGAGGAAAGAGATCAGTAGCTTTTCAGAGGCCTAGGGAACCCAGAGACACGCCCCCCACACCTTGGCACACCGCCAGACTGTCCCTTCCTTCCCTCCTCTTTCCTCTACTTTCCCTCCCTTCCTCCACTTCAGGTTTGGCCCCAAGCCTGAGGCCATTCCTTATCTACAACTGCACTTCACCTACCACCATCCTAGAAAAATGCCTGCACGTAGTTTATATACCCCGGTGCGCTTGTGATTTCCGTATCTCTATTTGCATAGCATTTGTATAGTCGTGTTCCCCAAGGGTCTGATTCTCTGACCACCAGTATCTGGAACCTGTTTCTCTTTTCCATGTGCAAAGTTACATTTCTTTTCTGGGCTTTAGTTTTCCAGAAGCCAGAGGAGCATGTACCTAATGATTTCTAAGGGTCTTCCAGCTCTAGTAGCCTAGGATACTGGGGTCCTGGGGATGCGGGTGGGGGTGGAACCCTTGGAGATGGGGCCCATTGGGAAAGGGATGGGGCGTTATAGCTTCAGAGTTGGAAGGACAGTTTTGGGTTCCGGACCAGGAGAGGGGGTGATTGGGGGAAGGATGGGAAGGTGAGAGGGGTGGGGGAGAGGTAGCAGACAGGACCTCACCTTCATTCACTTACTCATTCATTCAATCCATATTGATTGAATGCTTTCTATAGGCCAAGAAAGTGCTACGTGCTGGGCATGTACCTTTTTATTCAGTCATCACACCTTTAGGAGGAACATGCAATTTTTAGGTTCCTTTTATAGATGAGGAAACTGAGGTTCAGGGAGGTTAATGCAGCTAGTAGATGGCAGAGTTGAAATTTAGACCAGGCCTGCCTGACTCCAAAGCTGGTACTTTTAATCCTGGCCTCCGGTGTCTGAGCCCGAGTCTCCTCTTCTCTGCTCTTCCCTTCTATGAGCATACAACTCCAGGTGGAAGGAACCTAGATAATCGTATGAGGGACCAGAGGTCCACAGGGGGTGGGACTTGCCCAAGGTCACACGATGGCAAGCAAAGGCAGAGCAGAGACCCTCTGTTCTCTCTGCTCCTCCTTCTTCTGTTCTTTCTGGGCCTTTGAAGGGTGGGTGGGGCAAGGGGCAGGGTTCGATGATTTTTATTCCTTCCCTCTGTGACTTGCTTGATGACCATTTCAACTAGATGAACTGGAACAGGAGTGCACAAGACCCCTTTGTCCCTCCCTCCTTCGTGGAGACCATGAGTGCTTCTGTGGAACACTCATGGTCTCCATGAAATCAGCTCTTTGAGTTCTGGGCAGATGGGAGGTGGGGAAGGTGCCACCTCCGTGGCCTAATACCCCATTTCTCTGTTTAGCCAGGAAGAGAAAAAGCTGTGGGGAAGAGGAGAGAGATAGGGAGTTGCCTGGAGGTTAGAAAGGAACAGAGGAAAGAAAGGGAAAAAGAAGCAAAGACAGGAAATTTCAGTGCCTTTGGACATCAAAAGAGCACCATGCAAATCACATACAAATGATATGCAAATGATCCATCACTTCCTCCTTTACCCCCTACCCTCTCAACAGCTGGAGGGCTTTTTCAGAGAGCAGCCAAAGCCTAACTCCAGGATCCTGTTGTCCCCAAACTGTGATCAACGTGGATCCCTCCTGGGGGTCCTTCTGGTCCTCCTGGGATTACGTCTGATCCCCTCGGCTGCACCTCTAGGAAGTTACGAGCCCCCCCCGCCCCGGCCCCATTTCTATGTGAGCATGCTAGCAGCTTCTTTTGCTTCAAGGACGGAAGGCTCTAGGAGCTAAGCTCCCCGTCCAGACACATTGCTGGAAACAGGCTGTAGCCCTGGAGGAGGTGCTCGGGGAGCGAGGTGGGCCCGCACCCTGTTCCCTACCTCAGCAAAGGGGATTTCTTGGCTGCAGGCCTTTCTGCTCACCCTCATTTCCTGTCATGTCAGCTGGTGTGAGTTGTCAGGATTGGGAGAAGGGTGGAGAGCCAGGTGTCCTGGAAGGCCACCAAGTAGCAAGTCCTTTCTAGCTCTTTCTGTCTGCCAGATGGGCTGTAGGGCCCAGAGCGGGGGGATGTGGGGCGGGGGTCAGCTCCCTGCCTTGGGGTGACCTCAGGGACTGAATCCGTGCTCAGGCTTCCTAAAAGAGCGGATGGAAGGAAGATAGAGGCCTTTTAAAACCACACCTCAGAGTCAATCTCATGGCACAGTTGCCAGGAGGAGTATTGCAGGATGGGGGTGGAGGGGGTTCGTGTCAGGGTGACAGAGTGAGAGGTGCGCTGGGAACCAGAATAAAGCAACTTTCCAGGGAAGTGGATGGGAGAGGACACAGCTGTTTCCTGCCCCTGATATCCCTAACGCTGAGCCTCAACCATAGACATCCCACCCCACCCGTCTAGAGGGAGTACAAACAAACTCATTGCCCATTTTGCTCTTGAAGGTTTTGAATAATAGATAATAATATATGTATTTAATTTTAAAACAGCATAACAATCCTGTCCTCCGATGAACTCTTTTGACCTCGGGGCCAGCATTGGGTCTGGGTCCGGCGACTCTAATCACACCCTGGGGCAGAGCCCTGCCTCAAGACCAGCCTCTCCCCGCCTGGTCCCCCTGCACGCTCAGGGCAAGTCTAAGCCCAGGGCGCCCTCTTGTGGTGATAGGCGTGTATGATCCCGACTTGAGTCCCCACGCCCACCCCCACCTCCACCCCGCCCCCCAACCTCTCCTTCCAAGCGGTCTCGCCGCCACTGTCTCCTGTGGTGAGTGGCGGTCCATGTCTGGGGGAACCACAGGCAAGGGCCCCAGTTCCAGGCCAGCTGGAGATACTGAGTGTTAGTTTCAGGCTGCTGTTGGGTCTTCTGGTCCGTGCTCCCCATCCAAGGCCAGACTTTACCATGGAAGCCCAGTTTTGGAGTCAGCCAGTCACCGCCTTGACGGGCTGTCAGTCCTGTTGCCGGACAGCTCTGCTGGTTAAAACGTCCTACATCCCACACTGCCCTCCGGAGCTTCTGAGCTCCACGCCAATCCTACACCCGCACACGTAGGAGGACAGTGTCATCGGTCCATTCATCCATCTGGAGCTGGGAACTGAGTACCCATCGGAGCTGTGCATTGGGCTAGGGGCAGGGAACGGAACAGAGACCAGGCAGTGTCCCTGCCCTCAGGAAGCTCACAGGCTGGCGATGCTTGCGGACCAGCGAACAGTAAGTCCATCATCCTGGGGCCTGTGCTGTACCAGGGAAATAGGGGGGACTATGGGGGCCCACAGTAGGGCACGTCTTACCTGAGTCTGGGGGTGGGCATCAGGAAAGACTTCTTAGAGGCAGGGACATCTAAGCAGAAATCCCCAGGGAAGAGGTAGTAGGAGGAAGGGAGCCTAAGCCGTACAAGCAAAGGGAACGGCATATGCCAGGAGGGTGCGTGGCACACTGGGGGGAGCCCACACAGTACAAGGCAGCTAGATCACAGAGTACAAGACGTGGAAAACCACGAGTGAGTGAAGGTGATGGTATTTGCACGGGGAGGACCTTGAATCTGGCCTAACTTAGGTGGAAATGATTCACCAGTTTCAGGAGCAGGTGACTTTTCCTGACTGCATCACAGCATAAGCTTGAGTGCCATGGCATGGGGCGGGGGTAGGGGGAGAGAGGAGGGGGAGTCTGGCAAGAAGTTTGACTGTGAGGACACAAGGAGAAATAGGGCAGAGGTGGAGTGGGACTTGGGTTTGAGGTGCGTTTGACTGCACTTTTTAAATGGGAAAGATTTAAACACTCTCAGCACAGATGGGCAGGAGGCAGGAAAGAGCGAGATGCCAGGGGAAGAGCGGAGAACACTTCTCCAGAGAGGAAGGGGAAGGACTGGGATTCAAAGCCCTGGAGTCAGGCAGAAGGGACACTTCCCCACCATCAGGACGGGCGGGAATCCTGAAAGGCAGGTATGGATGCAGGGGGTAGAGAGGTTTCTGCTCCTGGGATGCAGGAAAGGAGGGCACTGTGGGTGCAGTGTCCCTTCATCCCGCCCCCCCGCTCCCCTAGGAGTCAGGACATTCTCCCAGCGGGAGACCCACAGCGGGAGCCAGGACCACTAATTCGCCACCCCTGAGAGGCTCTGCAGGCCTGGGTCCTGAGGTAGCTTGTGACCCGCCTTCTCTCTCCTTTGTTTGACCGGAAGCCCCCTGAGGTCTGGACCTTCTCCCAGGGAGAAGCATGTGGGCCTCTGTCCACCTCACTTTGGCCCTCTTCCCGTCCACCGTCCATCCTTCTGGGTCCCCATCTGGGACGGCTGTCGTCATCAGGATCTCTACGGGAAAACAATCAGCTGAACTCAGAAGGCCTTTGATGAAGTATTGCTTATTTACAGAGGGGCCAGCAGGGTTACGGGACATTGAGAAGCTAGGGCTGAAGAGGAATGAGTAGTTGTCCAGGAGTGCAAGGAGGTCTGGAGCCTTGGAGGAAGGAAGCCAGGGCCAGACCCGTGGTGCTGAGGAAGTAAGGGGCGGGGAATCCAAGCCCCAGAGTCTCTCTCATCCTGCCCTCTGACGTCTGGCGCTTTTCCTGGCTGAGCCAGAGGTGAGAGAGCCCAGGGGAGACCAATCCAGAGGTCGGAGTCCTGGGGCGCAGAGCAGGGCAGAGGGAGGTGGAGAATGCAGGGGGCGAGGGGCAAACAGGGAAACAGCGCGGCCAGTCACCTCTCTATGGTCACTTGTTCGTATCGGAGGATAAACCCTAGAACGCGTTGATGCTTCTCACAGTCAAGATGACCAACGCTTGGTGATAATATAAAGTGATGGCAGGTGTGGTAGTTAATGTTCTCTGTCAGCTTGGCTAGGCCATGATGCTAGTTTCTGGTCTAACACTAGACTAGGTGTTGCTGGGAAGGTATTTTGTAGAAATGATTAACATCTACAGTCAGTTGCCTTTAAGTAAAGGAGATGACCCTTGCTAATGTGAGTGGGGCTCATCCAATCAGCTGAAGGCCTTAAGAGCAAAAACAGCCTTCCTGAAGAAGGAATTCTGCCTCAAGACTTAACACAGAAATTGAATCTGAGTTCCCAGCTGCTGACCTGCCCTATAGATTTCAGACTTAAGGCTGCCACATCAACTTCTGCCTAACCTGCCAGCTGCCAGCCCTTAGCTGCCCAGATCCCCAGTCACGTGAGCTAAAATCAATCAGTGTGTGCGCGTGCGCGTGCGTGTGCGTGTGCGTGTGGTTGACCCTTGAACAACATGGGTTTGAACTGCCTGGGTTCACGTATCGGGGGATTTTTTTCAATAGTAAATACTATCGTATTACACGATCCACAGTTGCATCTGTGGAGGCAGAAGTGCGGATGCTGAGGAACCACAGATACGGAGGACCAGCTATAGATCATGTCAGAGGTTTGATTCCTGCTCCCCTAGTCCTTGCCTTGTTCAAGGGTCAACTGTATATGTATGGATACAGTTGTGTATATGTATGTATGTATGTATGTATGTATATATGTGTGTGTGTGTGTGTGTGTGTGTGTGTGTATTCTGTTTCTCTGGAGAACCCTGACTGATACAGCAGGAATGTGTGGAAACAGGGCCTCTCACACACTGCTAGTGAGAATGTAAATTTGGACAGCACCATTTGGAGGTGAGTCGACAGTATCGACCAAATACTGGCCGTAGGAGCCAGTCCATTGCCATCAGTAGCCAAATGGCTACTAGCCTGAAGTAGGATGCCAGGCAGCAGTTACACGGTGAGTGCCAGTGTCGGGGAGGACAGTCTAGACAAGCCCTCTCTCTTAGGGGATGATGGAATTGGGGGCTTGGAAGGGAAGGTGACCCACCCAAGGTCACCCAGAGGTGGGACTAGGCCGGTGCCCACGTTCCTCACGTGAATTTTTAGCCTCAAGTTTTGCTCCTGGGGAGTGGCCCCTGCCCCACTTTTTGCCAGATTCCTTGACAGCTCCACGCACCCTATCCAGGTCCCACGAAGGCCCTGGGCAGAGATGCTCCAACTGTAGGGCTCCACAGTTTCCCCACCGAAGACATCCAGTGGTTAACAAGACCGCAGGGAGAGGAGCCTGAAGAAAACCCACAGAAAGTACAGGCCCGGCGACGCTCGGGGGATCCCGCCGGGGAGGCCTGGTACCACTTGTAGCTCCTCTGGCTTGAAGAGGCACTGCTGAGATCTGGTCTCCTGGGCTCCCACCCGAGGGCCTTGCTTACCTTGGCCAAGGGAACCAATCAGAAGCCTGTTCCTGCCAACATCAGTCCCAGGGGAGCTTTGGGAACCCCCACCCACCCACCCACCCAGTCCTCAGTGATGGCTACTGCAGGGCTGGCCCTGCTCACCCTCCCCCGGTGCGCCGTGCTGAGGTTCCGGTGGGCCCATCCGATAAACCCATTTGGGTTGTAAGTGTGCGTGGCGTAAGAAGGCTGGGTTTGGATTCCTCACTACTCTCTGACCTTGGGCAAGTCCCATCGTTTCATAGGTGAGCCGCATTCATGAAATGTCACAGAAGCGCTGAAAGAAGCCAAGTGAGCTCATTCATAAGAAGGCGCTTTGTCAACCCTGAAGAAATGAAAACTATTGTAGGTATATGACCTCTCGCAGGTGTTTTCTCACATCCACAAAGGACTTCTGAGGAAAGTAAAGCCTTATCTCTCGAATAGCGGACCATCTACATCTAGGTAACAAGCTCTGAGTCTGATAAACACAAATACGACACTTCCAGTTGGAGGCACCGTGGCAGAGCCAGAGCTTGGCTGGGGAGGTTGGGAGGGTTCCTTGGAATGAGGGGAGGCGTGGACTCCGTCTGAGCATAGGGTCAGGCCAAAGTCACAGGGAATCTTCATCCTCATCTCCATGCCCTGAGACCGAGAAGGGGCCCCAGGCAGGGTGGTCTGTAGTGACAGTGTCCAGCAGGCCCCTCCCTGCAGGACACAGGCAGGCTTGGAGGTGCTCATCCCCCCCTCCCCAAGGAAGATCAGAAAAACACTCCAAGTCTCGAAAACATTACTTTTTTAAAAAGTATTATTCTTGGCTATTTGGAAGTGAGTAGGGAAGGCATATGGTGTGGGGACCACCACCCCCAGCAATGAAGACACATCCACAGAGTTAAGAGGGGTGGGAGATGCCTTCTCCAAGTAATTCCCTCCCTCACCCGGAGCAGGGGCTGGGCAGGAGGTGAAGGAGAAAAACGCTTGGGGAGGAAGGCCTCCCCAAATTGCCCCCCAGCACGGCTGAAGCTGGTTCTTGAAAACAGGTTCAGAGAGAGGCACGCCCACTTGAAAAGGATGTCTCCCCACTCCCCTACCACTAACTCGACCATCAAGCAAGCCCAGCACAGTTCCGTGGGCAACAGCAGCCTGTTCTGGGGGTGCTGGGGGGCAGAGTAAGGGGGACAGCCCTGCCAGCCCCTTTTCTTCTCCAAGGCCTGTGAGGAAGGCTCTGACTCCCAGCCTCCTCCCTCCTAAGGAGTTGGGACCCCTGGGACTTGCCCAACGCCTGAAAGACTCCAGTCTCTGCCCTGTGCTCACACAGTCCCCTCCACCTTGCCAAATCCCTACCAGCCTGCAGCCTCAACCCACGTCCCATCTTGTCCAGGAAACCTTCCCCAATCAACTCAGCCTGCACATCCCTCCTCCTTGAAAGTCCTCAGTGCCCAGCCCAGCACTTCATGTTACAGCCTCTTTATACTAGAAGATACTCTTGAAGTGAAGAGGCCTTCGGGATGTCTGGCTCCATTGTGTCGGGTTTATAAATGAGGAAACGTCTGCTCTTTTCACTAACGGTAACAATATTAATAGCAGCTAACACAGTGAGCACTCATTATGTGCTGGGCACTTGACACGTATAAATTCACTTCAGTCTCACAATTAAGCCCATTTTATAGCTGAGAGAGCTGAGGCACAGAGAGGTAAAGTAACTCAAGATTGCACAGCAAATAAGAATCATGGCCAGCAACAGGGCCATGAAAAGATGCTCAACCTCGCTCACAGAGAAATGCAGATCAAAACTACAATGAGGTATCACCTCGCTCTGGTCAGAATGGCCATCATTAAAAAGTCTACAGATAACAAATGCTGGAGAGGGTGTGGAGAAAAGGGAACCCTCTTGCACTGTTGGTGGGAATGTAAATTGGTGCAGCCACTGTGGAGAACAGTATGGAGGTTCCTCCAAAAACTAGAGTTGCCGTATGATCCAGCAACCCCACTCCTGGGCATATATCTGGACAAAACTCCAATTCAAAAAGATATTTACATGCACCCTTATGTTCAGAGCAGCACTATTTACAATAGCCAAGGCATGGAAACAACCTAAATGTCCACCGACAGGTGAATGGATAAAAAAAGATGTGGGGCATATACACGATGGAATACTACTCAGCCGTAAAAACGAATGAAACGATGCCATTTGCAGCAACATGGACGGACCTAGAGATTATCATGGTAAGTGAAATAAGTCAGAAAGAGAAAGACAAATACCATACGATATCACTTACATGTGGAATCTAAAATATGACACAAATGAACTTATCTACAAAACAGAAACAGCCTCACATAGAGAACAGACTTGTGGTTGCCAAGGGGGAGGGGAGGAAGGGGGTGGGGGAAGGATGGACTGGGAGTTTGGGACTAACAAATGCAAACTATTGTATATATGTATAACTGAATCACTTTGCTATACATCAGAAACTGACACAACATTGTAAACCAACTATACCTCAATAAAATAAATTAAAAAAAAAAATCATGCCCAGGATTTGACCCCTGGAAGTCTGGTTCCAGAGTTTTCACCATATCTCACATCTCAGTCTATGTCACGGGGTCTTTTACTGCCTGGCTTGCCCATCTATGTATGTCTCATCTTCTTAAGCGCAGAAATTTTGTCATATCTTTTCCTAATAATACCCACCCCCATCTACATCCTCTCCCCCCAACACAAGGCTGAGCACACAGTAGGTGCTTTAGGAGTTGTTGTCCCAAGATGGGTCACCAAGAGCACAGGGACACTTCTCCTGACGCCAGGTGGCAGCATTGGCCAAAAGTTCTCTCAGAACTCCGAGTCTAGAGCTATCAGCCAAGTAAAAATTTAAACTTTTATTTCTGGTACAAACGATAAATACTTTGCATTAAAAATCTGGGATTCAAGTTTTCCTCATACTTCATGCTCCCTCCCTGCCCCAAAACCTTACAAAAATATTTCTGCTTCGAGGATGCAAGCCGGCTCCAGCTCCCTCGGCAAAGTCCAGGTCTGCGGAAAGGCACCTGTGGTCTGTCTCGGGGTGGGGGGCCCCCAGCTGGCCCCCGGGCAGCCTCAGAGGCCAGTAGTGAGAGGAACGTGTTGAGATCCGCTGTCGGCGCTGCCCCCTCCCTGGGGCAAGGATCCCCTCCCTGTTGGGCAGCGGGAAGGTGCACAGGGGCCAGCTCCTTCTGGAGGGTGGGGCAGGGGGCTGGGCGTGGGGAGGTGGGTGTCACAGGCATCGACACCTTCCGGGGTCTAAACCTGCAAAGAGTTAAATAGAGTCACGCGGTCCTATTTTGGTTGCTTGAAAGCGAACATTTCAGGGGAGATGCGGGGGTCAAGCTTGGAGAACCCCCTTCTCCCTCCGTCCCCATGGGAGTGGGGGACTGCCTTCATGAGTTAACCCCTGCCGTGCCACACCCCTTTTCACAGTGACAAGTCGGGGGCCAGAGGCTCCGGGATTAGGAGGGAAGGAACAGCAATAAGGCCTCGGTTGGGGGTGGCCACGCCCTCTGGCGGCTGGGGGAGGAGCAGTGGGCCCCGAGCAGCTGCCTCCCGGACCAGCCCTCATCCCGAGCCGGCTAGGGGTCCTCATCCCAGAGGCACAGCTGCCTCTGAGGCACGTAGAAGTCGAAGCTGTAGCTCTTCTGGCAGCTGCGGATGCCACACTTGTAGGGTGTTGGGCGGTCACGGCCGTGGCAATACTTGAGCATGCAGGGGTACCAGGCCAGGCTCAGGCCGTAGCGGCAGACGCAGGGCTTCCCGCGGTCCCCCACCTGCCCACAGCGAGGCAGCAACATCTGCTCTGAGGCCTTGGGCAGGGCCTCGAACACGAAGCTGTCCACACCTGGGGGAGAAGGCGGAGGTCAGAGATGGGGGAGGGGAGGGGACCTCCTGGCATGACCCCTTCAGGCATCCCGGCACCCCTATGGGCTAAGTGTTATCATCCCTGTTTTACAGATGGGAAAACCGGCCCAGAGAGGTTTAACTATCTGGCTGAGGTCACACAGTAGGTAGGGGAGTCAGGACTGAATCCCAGGTCTGTCTGACTTCAGGACAGTCCTGGGGAAGGTGACCCAGAGATGGGCCAGCAGTGAGGTCCCATAGGCCGGAAAGGCAGGGACCGTGCAAAGATGGGAGGCGTTCTCAAGGATCCTGGGAAGGTGTGAAGGGAAAGAGAGGAGCTGATCTCTGAGAGGTGACAGAAGAGGTGGCAGCTGGGAATGGGCATCTTTGGGCCCCATCCAGACCCTGGTTCCTGTTCCCGTGTCCCACGACAGAAGGTTCCATCTGTGTTCTCACTAAGGGCAGGGCTGATGGGGGCTTTGCCTGGGCATTCCCTCCCCGGGGCCTAGCAGAGTCACAGTTCTCCACGTCCCTACCTGGAATTGGTTCCTTTCATCTGCTGACTCCTCTCAGTAAAGAGCCACACAGGCATCACTTCCTCCAGGAAGCCTTCCCTGACCAGTCCCAGCTGGGTTTAGACCTCCCATATCTCGTCATTGCTTCCCATCATATCTGAGACGATACGGCAGCGGGCAGCACCCAGCTGACCTTGCTCCAGCCAGAACCGGACGTCCTCCTGGCGGGTATAGATGGCATCCGCGGCCTCGGCACACACGTTGCGGAGATGGGGGCTCAGCAGGCCCCCCTGGCTGAAGTTCACGGTGACGTCCATGTGCATCTGCTCCAGGCCCCGCACCTCCTCAGCCTGCCGCACTGCCCGTGGATTTTTCTGCGTGGAGGAGAAGAGCTGTTCCCACCCGGCCTCAGAAGGCCCCCTGCCCACTCTTTCCCTGGTCGCTGAGAGTCAGACAAGCCCACGCCGGCTGTCTTCGGATCCTTGGGGCCACCGGCAGGGTGGCAGTCAAGGGGCACCCAGCCCCCTTCCAACTGGCGGAGAAACTGATACCCAGGGCACAGTCGAGCCTTTTCAGCCAGCGGCCGCCCGGGCTGACCTCTGGGGCCTGAGGGAGAATTCTGACCCGTTGCTGGGGGTGGTGTTGGAGGTGGGCAGGCGAGGCGAACTGTCCCAGGGTCAGTGACCTCTGGGGCCCCGTATTCTCCAACATCCAGGCAACTGAGTCACTCTGGGAAAGGCAGGTAAAAGGGAGGGGCCTCGGACAGCTCCTGCTGGGTAGTTCAGGGAAATTAAATGAGGCCGGGGAGAGGCCCGGGGTCCAGGAAGGGACCGGGAGAAGGGCAACAGGCTAAGGGTTTCAAAGGCCGCACTGAACACTTAACATGCACTCTCCCACTTAATTCTCACCATAACCCATCTCTCAGTAAGAAAACAGGGGTTTTGAAGGCGAGGTGACTTGTCCAGCGTCACCGGGACGATGAGTGGTGGCCCTCGGCCTGGAGGCAGATCCGACCTGCCTCCATCATAAACGGGGAGGAGCTGAGATTAGGGGACTGGCAGAAGCTGGGAGATGGTGGTTCAGGGCAGATTAGGGATCTGGGGTTATGGGGTCAGGTTTGGCATATTTAAGGGGTTCAGGACTAGAGGGTAAGAGTGGGGTGCCGGCAATCAGGTGGGAGACTGAGGCTGGGGTAGGGTCCAGGCCAGGAGTCAGCTGCAGGGGTGAGGGCTCTGGGTCAGGTCCAGGGTGGGCACTCACCTGTCGGAGCTTGGCCATGGCCTCGCTGGGAATGATCTCATTGTGGTGCAGCCGGGTGGCAAAGCAGAGGGCCTGGAACTGGCTCTGCCCCTTCTCCAGCTCCCCTAGGATCAGGGCCCGGAAGATCTTCACATCCTGATGGAGAAGAGCAGAAGAATGGGAACCGGCCAGAGGGGGCGGGGCCTCCTCACCAGCCCACCCAGTGCTCAGCTCAGACCCTGCAGAGGACACAGGCCTGGACGCTGCCCTGCAATAGACGCCTCCCTCTTGCCGGCATGGAAAATTTTCTCTTTCCCGTTTAAACCTGTGACTTAAAAGAAAGAACATGCCCCAGATGTTCCAAAGCCTCCTGGAAAATTCACACAGGGAACTGCTGGAAAGCTTTCCAAAACAAAATTGTTTAAAAGTACAGAACGTCACCTTAAAGGAAACAGCACCCTTTTCGGCTCCTGGTTCATTCATAGCTGATGCTTCCCCTTGGTGGTACCCCCATATCACCCTGATCAGGGTGAGTCAGGGCCCCTACAACCACCCGACTACGGCATCATGGGAGAGGGCTGCATTTTTACAAGTACAGATTCTAGAGTTTCTCTCGCTGACTTTCCCATTCAGTAGGTTTGGGGAGAATGCCCCCGGTGCTTCTGGTCAGCCAGGCTCCTAGCCACCTGCATCTCAGATGGAGGTAGTGGGGTCAGGGTGGGGTTAAGGGCAAGACACAGCAGCAGCTATTGCGGCCTTCTGGCCTGAGGGAGCTGGGCTGGCTCACCTTTCCCCTTCCCTCTCCACTTCCCCTTTCCCCTCGGGGTTACTAATGGCATTACCAGCAGGCCAAGGGCTCTTTCCTGTCACTGATTCACTGCATGAATCAGAGAGGCTGGGGGGGGGGGGCAGAAGGAGAAGGGAGAAGGGCGGTGGGATCGGGTCCCCTTCCCAATCTGGCTGCTGGAACCCTGGGTACCTGAGGTGTCCCTTGCTCTCACCCATCTCTGTGCCTTGGCTAACAGCTCGCGGTGAGAAGTCAGCAGGTCCCAGTCAGAAGTGGTCTGAATACGTCAAGAGCCCCCCTGCGAGAGACCCAAGTCACAACGATGGCTCTCCTCCAGGAACCCCAATGGCCCTGCACCAGCACGGAGGGAATATAGCCCTGTGTAGCTATGCATCCTTCAGTGTCCGTGCCCTGGCCTCGCCCACTGAGAGCCCCCATTCACTGAGCACTTACTGTCCATGTGCCAGAGTGAGATGCTCTGAGAACAGGGTCTGAGGGTCCCCCTTGGATTCCAGTAGAGGCAGCGAGGGGCCCAGGGTTCCACTCCAAGTCTACACTGTATTAGCCGGCATACAGGTCTATCTCCCACCTTCTCTAAGCCTCGTTTGTGAAATGGGGATGATGCCACTTTTTTTTTTTTTTTTTTTTTTTTTTTTTTTGTGGTACGCGGACCTCTCACTGCTGTGGCCTCTCCCGTTGCAGAGCACAGGCTCCGGATGCGCAGGCTCAGCGGCTATGGCTCACGGGCCCAGCCACTCCGCGAGATGTGGGGTCTTCCCAGACCGGGGCACGAACCCGTGTCCCCTGCATCGGTGGGCGGACTCTCAACCACTGCGCCACCAGGGAAGCCCAAGGGGATGATGCCACTTTTACCTGGAGGCTTATGGTGACGACTAAATGAGTTAGTGTGGAGGGAAAGCACAGCAGAATGTCCGCCCGGAGTACGTGCTCAGCGGTGCTAACCGGGGCCACTGTCATCACTGCATGTGACCAGCAAGTGTCCCAGGTGATCTGAAACTAGTCAGTGCTGTCCTCACACAAACCCCCATGCCCTTTGGAAGTCCTCTGACTCTACAAGGACATTTCCCTACTTCCTTTCACTGTAAATGATCTCTGGAACATTGAGGGGTGGGAGTGTCCGGGGAGATTTTCCGCCAAGATTGCAGCAAGGGAAACTGAGACCCAGCTGGTGAGAAAGGTTCCATAAGGTTCCTCATGGTCCCAGACTTGCAGGCAAGGTGAATCAGAGCTCGGATAACCTCAGCTTCCTCTCCACAGGAAATCCACTCTCGGGCCACGAGGCTGGGATCTGCTTGCCCCGCCAGCCTGGGCCATCCAATCTTCCACCCCCTCAGGTCGTTTGAGGAGAGACTGGAGGCTGGTACACTTGTGCATTTTCTGTTCTGGGCTCAGTTCCTGCCAGGTGAGACTTGATACCAGACTTTCCCTCCCAGGGCTGAGTCAGGCGGATGTCCCTGGCAGGACCCCCAGGCAGGATCCAAGTTCCACCTCCGGGGTAATTTCAGCAATGACCCTTTAAAAGAACCCATCTGGTATATTCACAGCATCTTCTCCAATACCACAGGCACGTGTCACCGCCTGTGGTCTGAGGGATGCCCCAAGTGGCCTCGTTGCTTGGATATCACCCGTCTACCATTAGCAGGAGAAAGAATTTGAACTTTTAGACCAGACCAGGGGGCGAACAAAATCTGTTAGAGTATTTTCCCTGCTTCTGTATTAAACAACAACGTCAACAACAACAACAAAACGCTACCAAAATGGGAACTTGACTGGGGGTGAAGCGAGGGGATGAGAATTATTTTGTTGAGATAGATTTCCTCTATATCTCCTATTTATTTGTGTAGGACAAAGCTGTATTGAAGTTTATAACTGGAAGGGACAAGTCATTGTTACCATGAGTCAAAAAGGATGTATCGTCCGGTTTAAAATCTTTATAGCAAGAGGAGATAGGAACTATGATTATTACCGAGTTTGGAATGGATAACTTGCTCAAGGTCATGGGACCAAGAGGAAATGTAGTCAGAATTTTAACCCAGGCAGTCTGACTCCAAAACCCAAGCTCTCACAGCCACAATGCACAGCTGCGTCCTAAATCAACGAGTTCAATTTCTTTGATGCCCAGTTAAAGAAACTAAAGCTCAGGCCCAGAGAGAAAGTGTGGTCTGCCCTAGGCCACACAGCTGGCGAGCGGCAGAGCCAGGATGAGAAGGCAGTGCCCTCTTCTAGCTGTGCCCATCGGCGGTGGTCTGTATGTCCTCTGCAGACCTGCCCTGGGAACGTGGCGGCTCCTATCCAGGGCTCTGTGTGACTAACAGACAACAGCATCTGACGCAAACATCAGGGTAAGATGATGCAGGATCACCCATCTAAGCCCTCTGCCTGCCCTGCCCAGAGCCTCTTTAAACCCTGAATTATCCAGCCTTCTTAATCCTATGTCTCCGGGAAACCATACTCCATGCGCTGAGCCCCGGGAGGGAGACAAGCGGCCCAAGCATCTGGATCTCTGGCTCCGTCATCATGACCAGTGTCCCTCCTACCTTCTACTCCCCACACCTCAGACTCACTACTAAGGTTCCAGGGCCCCCTTTCCCTCCAGCACAGAGGGCAGGGCAGGGGGAGAGGTCTCCCTGCTCCAAGGAACATCTGGCCAAACGCTAAGCCCAGGCCAGATGGATGCCTGGCTCCCAGGTTCCCTGCTCGCCCGAGAGTCCCCTGGGATGGTCCACCCAGACAGAGGTGCCCTAACCCCCAAGGCAAGACCACACAGCTGGGGAAGAGTCCATGGCAGGCTCCCCAGGCCCAGGACTCAGGCTAGGGTTCCCAAGATGGGCAGTTTCTATAAGGCTTCTTCTCCCACGAGCTCCCAGGAAACTCCAGCCCACCAGGAGCCAGGCCACCAGGATGAAGTGGAGTGGCCAGTACTAGGGCTGAAACTGGGCCACACAGAGCGTATGGCCACGGAGAGAGCATTTGCTGAAGTCCTTTGGGGGTGGTTTTAAGGTTCCCGAAGAGCATGGTAGTTAAGAGCAAAGGCTCTGGAGCCAGTGCTGGCCGCGTCCAGATCCTGGCTTTGCTGATATGGGCCCTGTAACCCTGAGGGATTTACTTAACCTCCCTGTATCTTAGTTTCCACATGTGTAAAATGAGTACAACTAACAATACCTACACCTCAAGGGATTACTGTGAGGAAAAATGAGTGAAAGGTCTCAGAACAGAGTGGGCCGGATTCCTTAAGTTTCTCTATTATTGCTGCAGTCCCTGGCCTTGCTCCAGCTGTGATCTACTCCAGACCTGCAGAGGCAGGACAAAAAATTTTTCTCCCAGAGATGTACCTGAGGCCCAGAGAAGTCAGGTGGCTGCTGGATCTCGCAGGTAGTCTGTGGGAGGGCACTGATTACACAGGGCAGAGCCTTCACGGGCGCCAGGGCGGGGCAGGGGAGTGGGCACGGCCAAGGCCAAGGCTCCTGTCTTAAGGGGCTCATAGGAGAGGTCAGGAGAGGCTGACCTACAACTGATGTCGGCGCACTATGATAAGGCCTAGGGTGAGGTTTATGCAAAATGCTATAGGGCAAAGGATGGAGGAGGGAGCATTTTTGTCCCCTTAGGGATGGGTCTGGGAGGGGTGGAGGGAGGAAAGGCTTCCTAGAGAGAAGGACATTTCAGTGGTTCTGGACAGTCAAAGGATGGGTGGCTTTCTAGCAAAGAGAGAGGCATGTACAGAAGATGGGAAGGTACCAAGGCCTCTTAATGCCCCCACCCCATCCCTCCCTCCACGCTACTGTCACACAATCTGGCCCAGTGCCCTTCCAAGGCTCCTTTTGTCCTCACCATAAAGTGTACCCCCCAGAGGCTGAACCAAAGAGATGGCGGTTCCCAGAATGAGCGAGGCCATGAGCTGACGCCTCTGCCAGGGATGAGCTGTCCCCTTCTGCCCATCATCCTTCAGGACTCAGTTCAAATGCATCCGTCACCCCTGCCCTCACCAACCCTCCAGCAGAGTTGGCCAGGCCCAACCCCTAGCCTCCAGAGCACGAATCCCACTGTGTCTGCAATGATCTCTTTCCTTCCAGACTCAACTCCTTGAGGCTGGGAGAGTATCTTATTTGCAGTGTATCCCCACCCCCTGAATACAGCAGGCGCTCAGTACCTATCTGGAAATGAATAAATGAAGCACTGAGTGGGCAAACAAGAGCAGGCCAGGGTGCTGAGGAAAGGGAGGGGGGTACCGGGGAGGGGAGGGCTGGGTGTGGAAGGAGGAGGCTGGCCAGCAGGAGGGCAGGGCACAGTGTCCGAGAGCCCAGCCAAAGAAGTCTGAGCTTCATCTAGCAGATCACTGGGTGTCATCGCTGGGTTTTGAGCCAGGGTAGGACGTGAATGGATCTCTGGCTTAGAGCTGAATCAGAAACTCGAGCTGTGCTGGGCCAGTGTGCATCTGACCTAAATGCCTCGGCAGAGGGCCCCGTCCTCATGCAGCGTCTTCTGCCTGGGCAACACGTGCCCCAGGCCCTTCGTGTTGCGCCCCAGCCCCAGACGGGGCTCCACTTATTTATGCAGCGTCCTCAGGGTCTGGCACAGAGCTGAGAATGGACCAGCGCTCTGGGGCCTCCATCAACCCCCTCGCCTCCAAAAAGAAGACGGCTCTTTCTTCTTGGGCTTCCTTGTAACTGGGCTTCTGCAGGCTGGTCGTCCTACAGCTGTAATTTGGGCCTCTAGAAGATTTAGGGGATCATTTAGTTCATGCTCCAGTGAGGTTCCAGCAGGGGACGTGACCTTCAAGGTCACACAGCTGCAGAGTCAGGCCCAGCAGCCCAGATCTCCTGACTCAATCCAGTGATCCTTCTGCTCTTCCGAGCTCCCCCTGCCCCGAGCCCCTTCCCCAATATTCTGTTCTTCTGTGCGTCCACTCCCTGCCACGCTGCCAGAGAGCCACTGTATCTCACAGAGAGAAGGCTGTTCTGGGAAGAGCAGGGGGCAGCTCTCTGCACTTCCAAGAGCAGTCGGTCCATGCCAGGCCTCTGCTGCTGCCTTCCTGGGGAGAAGCTCCAGGGAAACTTCAGTGCTGGGGATGGGTGGCAACCCCACAGACGGAGCCCACCGGAGCGCTGACGGCTGTGACGCGGTCACATCAGCCCAGCTGCCGGCTTCCAGCCTTAGATGAGACTGAAAGGGGGAAACAGACCTCTCTCTTGCTTCCGCTGCTGTGGGGTTTTATGTTACTCACAGCCAAGTCGAATCGTAACTGGACGCACAGACACTTGCTTTCCCCCATTCATGGGTCCCATGGCCATAATCTTTCACCCAGACGTGCTGATCCTCCCACCACCTCCCACCCCTCACCCAGCGGCACCCAGGCCCCCCAGGGCCCACGCCGTGGCTCGGCTGTACGGTCCCTCCTCCCTCACACCGTTGCTCCTAGGAGCACGTTTCCTCCCTCACAGCCTCTCCCGGGAGACTCCCCACCTCCCCCTTTCTCTCAGTCACACGTGGCAGCCCTCACAGATTGTCTCACAGGCCCACCTCCTTCCGACAGTCTCTCCCACACCCTCCCTCCCTCCTTGAATTCCCCCAAAGTCTCACACGCCATGTCTCACACCCCATCTCACACACAAGCCTCTGCACACATGCTGTTACACTCCCCTGCCTTGCACACCCCCTCGTGGGCATCCTCTCCTACGTTCGTTCGCTGCCCCAGCCTCAGCCTGGCCGACCTCCCCTCCTCCTCTGCCTTCCTGTCACCCTCACAGGGGCCTTCCTCAGCCCCCCAGTGGGGAGCAGTGGGGGGGGCTGTCCTGCCTCAGACCTTGCTGTCAGCCCAGCCTTGCACCACAGGGGACCTGAAAACTAAGAGGGCCTGACGGCGGAGCTGCCCTTCCCTCCAAGCCCCTCTCCCAGCCCACCTCTGTGCCACGGCGGCTGCACAGCCCAGGCTGAAGGCCACCTCTCCAGGATCTCCACAAAGCACCAACTCCCCTTTCCTCTTTGCCCCTGGACGGCTGATGCTGTCTCCTGGGAGTTTCCTCTACCATCTTGGTCTCCTTCCCGTCGTCACACCGGACTGTGTGATTCTGAGGCCCGGGCTGAGCCAACCCAAGTGTTTATGGCACTGCTCCTGGCTGGGGCTGCTTTATGGCTAGAGAGGAGCGAACTTCACTGCACTGGGGAGGTGAGGGGTCGCCCTGGAGGGGCAGCCAGGAACCAACGCCCTCTTCTCCCCATGCTGGCTGCCCCGGGGCACACTCAGGGGCACCTTGGCCCCTCTGCCCTGTCTCTCCAAGCAGGTGCAGAGGCAAATGGACTCAACCCAAAGCCAGGCTGAGCACATTCCCTGGCCGGTGCCTGGGACGTAGGCCGCCCCTATTACGAGATGCCTGCAGACCCTCAAGGCTAGGCCCGGACAGAGGCTTCTTGTTACGGGTGCCACGACCAGCTGGGGGCAGTGCCGCCTGCCCCCTCCCAGTGCCCCCAGTGCTCTGTCAGCCAAATCCCAGAGGTCGCCAGTGTCCCGACTGCCCCTGGAACAACGTGTGGCTGTATGTGGATCAACTGCGCCCCAATGTCCTGCTGACTCAGGGCTCCCGAGGCGGGTGCCACGCTTCCCTCTCACCTGCATTCCCAGCCCCAGCCCCGCCCCCAGCCCTTCGTGGGAACCTCGGTGGCAGCCACTTCAGCGCTTGCCAGCTGAAAGGACGGGAATCCTAATAATGCTCTGGTCCCCAGAGCAGGAACCATCTGCTTAACGGCCTGAGGAAGCAGGGCTGGGGCCCCGGCTAGAACTGCTACTTCTCTTCTCACGTGCCCTCGCTGGCCTCTGCTTCGCTGAGGCCTCTTACTCACTTCTCACAACACGCCTGCCAGCATCACACTGTGTTTGTGTCATGTCTGAACCTGGGGCTCAGAGAGGTTACGTGATTTGTCAAGTCACACAGCTGGGAAAGGGCAGAAAAATGTCTAGTGAGTGCTCAGTAGTATCTGTGAGATGTTTTAAAAATGGTCCCCTCACCCCCACCCGCCATCTCTCCAGAGGCCGTGGCGGGAGGGGAACGGGGAGTGTCTCAGGCACTGTGAAGGGGTCAAAACTTAAAATTCGTGGGAGGGGTGGGGTGGGGGAATTGTGATGAGCCTGGGGGAGGGGTGCAGCCCAAATCTGTACAGAGGAGGTTTTCTCTGTAGATCTGTTCCTCTGCACCAAGGCTCTTTTCAGTCTCCTTCTTTCCTCTCCCCTCCCCTATTCAGGTTTCTTCAGCCTTCTAGAAGGAGCCCACGTATATGCCATAGTGGCACAGGCGGTCAGAATACAGTGGAAGGCTCCCTGGGTCCCAATCTTGGATCATTAGTTATTGATCTCGTCCAAGTCACTTCATAGCTCTGAGCCTCAGTCTGCACGTCTGCAAACTGGAAGCCATACCTGCTGCACGATGTAGTGGTGAGGATCGAAGGAGGCCAGGTGTGTGAAAGCGACTGTCAGTGTGTGCTCCGACAGCTCAGCCATATGTGATTCTTACCTCAGAGCTGGCCTCTGTTGCTCCACCGTCACCACCTCTGTGTACCCTGGGAAGCCTCGTAGGAAGAACCTCACTTCTGCCTCTCCCCGTCATCCCAACAGGCCACTTACTTGTCCCAGGTGGCAGTCCTCACTGCCTGACCCGGGATCTTTTGCCAGGACTCCATCTGGACATAGGCATTCGGCGGGTGGGAGATGCTTGCCAGACTCCAGGAGCTGGGCTGAACCTCGGGGCAGGGCTGCTGATCCCTGATGCGGGGAGGAATTCCTCAGACATGGCAGAGGGACTGCTGTTAGACCGGAGGGTTCCATGGACACAAGCCGGAGCATTCTTTCTGGTGACTTCTCATGAACCGCCAGGGTGGGGAAATACCCTGGATACCAAAAAACCCTGGGCCTCTCCTGTAAGCACCTCTACTGCCCTCTGTTCCCCCAAAAGACATCCTCTCCAACAAATACCCCTACTACGAATCACCAAACTGCAGGGTAGGGGGAGACTGGACTCTAAGAGTTTGTCCTGCCTGACAGTCCCGTGATGTGATATCCCGTTAGAATAAACAGCCTCCGGCAGCCACATGGCCATTTGCACATTCCACATCTTTGCTGACTACCTCTCACAGGCTGAAGCTGCTCCCCGCACCAAGGCGGGGAGCCCCAGGGCAGGGACGCTGGTGCTCTCTGGACCATCGGGGCCCAGAGCAGGGCGCAAGTTTCCCATCCCTCTGGGTCCCTCAGAGTGACCTCGAGCTCACCCACCCTGTTATACGGCTTCCCCTATCTTGGCGCCAGCCCGAGGCCCCTCTTGACCCCCTCCCTCTACACATTGGATATGGCTCCTTCCTCCCGTTGCAGCCTTGACCCCCCCAACCCCCACGCAGCTGCTCAGGACTTTCTCTTATCTTTCAGCCCCACCCTCCCCGTCCAGTCAGCACCAAACCGCTTGAGCATGACTCATCCCCTCCCACAGCTTTTAGACACTCACACTGGGAGACAGAGGGGAAAGAGATACTTGGACGGGCACAGCAGCCTGGGGGACGGGGACCAACAGGGCTGTCAGACCAAAAGCCGGGATGGTGCCACGTCCGCTATTAATATGCCCAGTAAGTCTGTACATCCGGGTATAATTACATACGTGGGCTTTGGATTCTCAAGAAGAGCACTGCCTGTTGACAGCGTGTGATGAATTTTAGTTCCTGCACTGAGGGCACGGAGAATTAAGCCTCGATATGCTGTTGAAACACATTAGGGACTATTGTGGGTAGAATGACAGGTTTCAACGAAGTGACTGAGTTTGGGATCTACCTTCATTTAACAGTCTAACCCGAAACCTCCTGCAAGCCCCTTCTTCCCTGGAGCAGCTATGCCAATGCTTCCCAAACTTTGCTGCTCATTGGAATCACCAGGGGCTCTTTAAAATTCTGGCTGCCTGGCTCCTAGCCTCAGACAGTCGGACTTAATTAGTCTGGCTTCGGGGTTTTCTAAAGCTCCCTCCCCAGGCGATTCAAATGTGCAGCGAAGCCGGGGAGTCGCTGAGCTCTAGCACTTCTTTGAGAGCGGCTGCCTGATCTGCTGGACGGGCAGCAGCCTGTGGGCAGGGCTTACAGTAACTCACGATGGTGATTCGGTAGCTCCAGGCTGCTTGTGGAGTTCGTCATCCTTGCCCGGGCTCCAGGCTACATACGTGTCCTAGAGCAGGTGGATTACTGTTACAGCTTTACTGGCTTCAGGTCCAGTGTGGCTGTGTGGGGAGGGCCAGGCCATGTTAGAGACCCATCCCAGCAGACGCAAACAGGGAGGGTGGAAGGGTTGGGGGGGTGGGGTGTGTGTGTGTGTGGGGGGGGGGGGGTGTGGGTGTGGGTGTGGGTATGGGTGTGTGGTGAGATCATCCAGACAGAGGGCTGCATTGCATCCAGCACAAGGGGCCTTGCTGCTGCCCTGAGTAGACGGACAGGACAGGGATGGCTGCTCCCTGCTGGGGGGCTGGCCAGCAATTTTGGAGTGTGATGGTTAACTTTATGTTTCCACTTCACTGGGCTAAGAGATGCCCACATAGGTGGCAAAATATTATTTCTGGGTGTGTCTGTGAGGCTGTCTCGGAAAGATATTAGCATTTGAAGTAGCAGGCTGAGTAGAAGGTGGCCCTCACCAGGGTGGGTGGGCATCATTCAATCTGTTGAGGGTGTGAATAGAAGAAAAAAGGTGGAGGAAGGGCAAATTTGCTCTCTGTGTGTGAGCTGGACATCCATCTTCTCCTTCCCTCAGACATCAGTGCGCTTGGTTCCCAGGCCTGTGGACTTAGACTGGGACTACACGGGCCTTCCTGGGCCTCCAGCTTACAGATAGCAGACCGCGGGACTCAGCCTCCGTAACCGTATGAGCCAACCCCCATGATAAAATCTCTTTCTGTAGATCTGTATTTCTACCCTATTATTTCTGTTTTTCGGGAGAACTCTGACTAATAAATGGAGCTTCAAAGAGAAGCTTATGATGAAGGATTAAGGCTCTTCCAGGCTCAGTGCTGACCTTCTGTGTGACTTTGGATCGGTCATTCAACCCCTTTGCACCCAGGCTTAGCAGGGAAGGTCCATGTTGAGATGCGATGTGGACTATGATTATGAAAGTTACTGGCTTCTACTTCTGGAGCACTGAGTACAGCCGCTGACACACTGAGTATTTCATATGCATTGCCCTGTGTAGTTCTCACAATGGCCATGGGATTGGTACCATTATTATCCCCATTTTACAGATGAAGAAATGAAGGCTTGGACAGATCAGGTAGCTTGCCCAGGGTTAAACCAGGTCTGTCTCATTTCAGTCTGGACTGTCTCCCAAATGTGCCAAATGGCCAACGTCACTATTCCCAAGTGGACTAGGGACTGTTTCCAAACCACCCCAAATGGATTTGGTACATGAAACAAAAGAAACACCACATCCAGGACTTTTTCCTACAGGAAAAGTCATTACTTCTAGATAGAAGCTTCTCGTGGAAAGCTGCCAGAGATCTTGAGGACTGGGCGGGCAACAAGAGAGGTGACCCACCCCAGAAGGATCCCGTATAAAAGCTGCTCTGGCCAATGCAGACAGTGGACTGGGGTGGAGATAAACCCCACTCCCAGCCTTCCCCAACTCCACCCTGCTCCAGGCCATCTGAGACACCCAGAGTTAGAGGGGACCTTGGAAAGCTGGTTCCCTTTCCATACTTTCCACTCCCAGTTCCCTCCCTTGCTGATGAAACTGGAGATGCCAGGGGTGGGTGTGAAATGCCAGCTTCTGGGTCAGAGGCTAACCTGAAAAGCACACTCTGGAAACCTGGGTGGTGGTTTGGACCGCTGTGGGGATTAAAATGTGGCTCTTAATGCCATTTGCAGCATGGATGGACCTACAGATTGTCAGACTGAGTGAAGTAAGTCAGAGAAAGAGAAATAATGCTTGTATGCGGAATCTAAAAAAAAAAAATGCTCTAAGTGAACTTATTTAGAAAACAGAAACAGACTCACAGACTTAGAGAAGGAACTTACGGTTACCAGGGGGTAAGGTTTGGGGGGAGGGATAGTTAGGGAGTTTGGGATTGACATGTACACACTGCTATATTTAAAATAACTAACAAGGAAAAAATAAAATAATAAAAAAATAGCAAAAATGAGGCTCTTACAATCAGCTCTGAATTGATTCTCTAACTGGGCAGTCAGCCCCCTACTCCACCCTCAGCCCCAATCCCCAGGCCTTCACCCCACTGCCACCCCGCCTCTCCCCTCCCCTCACCCTCAGGGTAGAGCAATAAAATCTTTCATGCTGCAGCTAGAGGCTATAAAAGCTGAGCTCTACCCCTTGACTCTTTCAACCAGTGTCCTAGCCACAGCCTTGGCTGCCAGAGAGGTGGCAGGGTCGGGGAAGTCTCTCTAGGGCTTCAGCACAGCCGTAGAACAATGTGCAGTGGGCAGGAAGGTGGGAGACTCATAGGCTGGCCTGACGCTCACTCACAAGGACAAAGGGCTTCAGTGGAAGGTCAGAAGGGAAGATCAGATCCCTGTCTCCTGGGGAGGGTCCAGCCACTATTTGGGTTTTCAAGGAAAAGAAGAGACTTGACAAAATTCCCCTGGAGTTTAAGTGGGGACTCTGGGGGTGTTCTGGCCCTGTCAGCTTCCCTCTCTCCGCACACAAACTCACCTGCCCCTACCTGAACTGAGAACCTAGCTTGGGCCTGCTGAGTGAGGAAGGGTCGCAAAGTCCTCCCCATTGTGACACTCAACCGCCCCTCCCCCCACAACCTGCCACCCACCACTGGTCTCCCTACATCCCTTGTCAGTGAAAACTCAGTAGTCCAGGGACAGATCTCCGTCAAGCCCCACCTCCACCGTCCACAGAATCACCACCCACCCACCTGGTACTATCTTCGGGTGATTCTGCTGGGTCCCTAGCTGACACTCCAAACTCTACCCTTTCCCCGTCACCCCAGCTCCCAGTCTCTAAGAGGAAAGAGAGAGAGATGGCTCAGGCAACAGTCCCACCGCCCCGGGCTTCCCCAGCTGCTGCCTATGTCATGGGCCTCACCTCTCCACTCCCCCAGAGACAGAGCCTCACAGGGCTTCTTTACCAGGAGAGGGACTTGGGGAGGGGACTTTAGGTGATCAGGAGACTCCCTTTGTGTACCTACACCTTACCCACCTTCCTCCCCTCCAGGATTCCTGCTGCTGGGTCACCGTTAGTCACTCACCGCCCTTCCAGGCCCACTTCCTGATAAGCCCAGCACCTCCACTCTCTACCCCAGCCCCAATCCTGGGGGTCCAGGCCCACCTACTGGTTCCCTCCACCACACACACACACACACACACACACACACACACACACACACACACACACACACACACTCAGGAGAGGCTGTCTCTACCCACTTCCCCACAATCTAGGCCAAAACTGGGGGTTGGCCAGCCCTCCTGCCAAGGAGGGTGAGAGGCGGCACCTCTCCCATAGCCTGGGGACCTCATCTGGGGCCTCTCCCCAGGTCTTCCGCTACAAGTTTCCCAGACTTTTGGACCAAAGAGGAGAAGTGGCTTGGGAGGGACATGGGACAAGCAGCTCTTCCCAGGAACCCCCTCCCCCAGCCCAGGAAAGTGAAACAAGGAGAAGTGGTACACAGCCTCCAAGATGTCAGGGCTGGGAGGCCTGGCGCCACCGGCTTGCTCTGTACAGAGGTGAGAAAGGAGGCCCGGAGAAGGAAAGGAACTTGCCCTAGGTCACACAGCGAGAACCCAGGACCTCTGATGCCTGGCCCAGGATTCTTCCCTGATAGAGCCTGAGAAAATGACTCCAAAAAGGGAGACGGGGTTATTAACATTGACTCCCTTGAAGTAAGGTCTGCACCTAGAGGGCTCTCGGAGAGTGGAGAGTTGAAAGACGAAGTGGGGAGCTGGTCTGGTGGCCTGGGCACCCAGAGAGAAGAAGTGAAAGGCTGGAGGGGAGAATCGGAAAGGCAGCAGAGCAGTTCGTGGGGGAGAATGAAGGGCCGGGTCTAGGCGCTGGGGAACAGGGCAAAGAGGTGTGGATAAGAGCCCGGCGTGACCTTGGCTAAGTCGCGTCCTTCTCCTGGCCCAGTCTTCCGTCTGCTTGGCCTCGGTGCGACTGGGACCCCGGAGCGCTCAGGCACGCAGGTCCCCCCGGGGCGAGCGAGGGTGCCTCACCTTCTTGAAGTCGGCGGTGAAGGAGATGAGGGTGCCGTCGGGCTTGCGCAGCTCCAGGCTGATGCTGTCGGCGTCGCTGTCCGCCTGCAGGCTCTCCTCGGTCACCTGGCCGTCGGGCAGCCGCACGCGGACCCGCAGCTCAGACGGCGCGCCAGCCCCGGTCCCTGCGCCCTCGCCGCGCGGCGCCCCCAGCAGCTGCATAAGCACCGGCAGCAGCAGGAGCAGCAACGCAGGGGACGCCGGGGGGACCCCGCCGCGGCCGGGTGGGCGCATCCCCGGGGACCGCCGCCGCCCTCGCGGTCCCGGCGCGCCGCGGGCGGGCGGGGAACGGCTCGGCCAAACTTCGCCCTAACTTGGAGGCTAGTTCGCGGCGCCGGGGCGCGGCTCCCCTAGGGGCTCAGCCGCGGGGCGCCCGCGACGCGGCGCCGACGCACGTGGGCTGCGCTCCGTCGCGCGTCCCCCGGCGGCTCCGAGGCGGACACCGCGCTCCCAGGGCCCGTCTGCCCCCTCGGCCCAGTGCCTTGGCTCCCACGGCCCCCGACTCCGGCGCTCCGAGACTCTGTTTTGCACTTTTCATTCAATCCCACCCCCCGTCACTTCCTTCAGAAAACAGAAACCACCAGGACCTGCCTTAAAGAGACCGCGCACCTCTCGGCCCTTAAAGGGCCCGCGGAGGCTCCCCGCGCTCGGCGGCGGCCACAGACGGGGGCGGCGCGGGCCGAGGGGACCGGTGCAAGGCGGCCTTGTGGGAACAGGGCTTTCTCAATCGCCCTCCCTCCCCGCCGCGCCCGGCAGCGACCGGGCTGGCCCAGGAGTTGACTCTCCCAGCAGGGGCGGGACGGGTGACTCTTCCCCCGCCTCCCTTTTTTTGGCTTGTTCTTGTGCCACGTGGATGAAAGAATCGGGCTTGGTGTTTTAGGGGTTTTGTTTGGTCTTTCAGTTTCTCTGACGCAGCGAATTTCTACAAAGCTTCTGCAAAATCAGACCTCGCCTCGCATTCAGCCTTTTGACTGCCCTGGGTCGGGAGAGAGGGGCTGGGGTTCTGCTGGCGTTGACATCCGTCAGGTGTGAAATCTTGATCAGTCGGGGCACCTCTCTGACGTGGTGGCCCTGAAAGCGCCCGCATTCTGTGAACCCCTGTGCAGTTTCTCTTCTGTCTCGTTGCCCTCACTTCCCCCATTCACGACCTTTCCCCAGTCCTGCCCACCTCCCCAGACCCCCATTCTCTCTCCCAGTAATAGGCCAAGCAGATTCAGGGAAATGTTACATTCCAGGCCACTCTGGAGAATGTCTGGGAATTCAAGATGCTCTTGACCATCAGAGGCTGTCCCACAAGCCCCAAGAAAGTAGGACTGCCCTGCCATGCACCCCAACAATGAACTGGGCGAAGGCAGGAGGGATCTGGGTTCCTGCTTTCTCTGGTTAACTGTGTGCTTTAGACACATTTAAAAAATTCTTCGGGCCTAGGTGTCCCCTTGGGTATAGTGGGAGTTGCTGAGACATACAAAGTCCTGCCAATCCCGGAAGAGACAACCCCAGTGGGATGCTCTGAACCTGGGGTTCCTTGATGTCCATTTCACTTCTGTTTATTCTAGGGCCCCCTATTCTTTCCAAGATCTTGATCACAGATGGTGAATACCCTCCTCTGCTCTGCAGCCGCCTTTCCTTCTAGGTTTTCCCCAGCACAGCGTTCTTATTAGTACCGAAGATGACAACAGGTACTCCGGCACCCAGGGACCTTGAAGACACCAGCAGACCAGATGCCCCTGAACTGCAGGGTGGGGCCCAGAATCCACCTCCTTACTGCTAACCCAGGGCTCTTCTTACTACACTTCGCTGCCTAAATTTAAGACTGAAAGTGATTCAAGAGGTTATCTAACTTGATGTTTTTCAAATTTGTCTTATCAAAAGAATCACCTAGGTGCTTGTTAAAAACACAGATAGCTGGATTCCTAAATCTAGTCCATCAGACTCCTTAGGAAAAAGAACTGAAAATTTGCATTTTAAACAAATGCCCAGTGATGCTTGATATCAGGGATGGATAGCTGGTACTTGACAGAGGGTTAAGCTTAGAGGATCTAAAACAAACAGCATCTTTCCTGGGGAAACATCCTGGTCCCAAAGGAGTTTATCTCTCCATTATGGAGATAAGGCAGGCAGTCAGAGAACAGTGGATTAGCATAAAGACTGCTCCCCTAGGGCTTCCCACTCTGAGTTGGCAGGGCTGGAGAGGTGCCCAGGGTCTCAAAACTGGCCTCCTGCCTGACAGGACACTCATCCCAATCCAGCCTTAGAGATAGGCCTTCTCACGTGAGTCATTAGGGCCTCACCCACATTTCCTAACTTCCTCTGTTTCAGATCCTGTCCCCCATCCATCATCAACTCTGCCTCCAGCCATATTCCTAGGCCCCTTCCTCTTCGCCCCAGTGAGATCCCAGAAGTAAACAAAGAAGCCCTGTGTTTGGTTTCTTTTCTAGGTGTAGGCTGTCTTTGTCTCTATTCAAATTCTGGGTTTGGAAACAAGGGTAGAAGACCTCATCTCTTCCTACCACCTCTTACCCATAATCAATGTCCTTGTTGAGTTCAACCACAGATCAAACTAGATTTTTCTTTTAGGATAGAGAATATGTAGTCTCACTCCACTATGTAAGCCCTCCCTCTGTCCCTCTCTTTCCTTTTGATTTTACCTGACCAACTCTTCAAGATCCAGGACAAAACTTGAGTTTCCCAGGAAGACTTTCTCAGCTACTGACCTACAACTCTGCACTATTCTCTCCTGGCTCTGAACTCCAACAATAACAATTATCATAGCAGCTACCATTCACTGTGTTCTTATTATGTCCACGTTCTGTGGCAAGCACTTTACATGTATCATCTTATTTAATTTTTGTGGCAACCCTCCAAAATATGTTCTATTCTTAGCCGCCTTTTACTGACTAGGAAACCGAGGCTTCCAGAAGTCACACAAGTAGGGGAGCCAGCAAGGATTCAAACACGAGGCCGCCTGACCACAACCCCCTTGCTTTTAACCACAATAACATCTGCCTGCCCGTGGCCCTTGCTTTCTTCCACCCCATTCGGACATGCATCCTGTGCTGTCTTCTTCTGTAATCTAATGGTTCCAAGTGTGGCAATCTTGTACCCCAGTGAGGCTGTCAGTTCAAACAGGACAGCTCTGTGCTGGGAACAGAGACTGCTTCCCTTAAACCAGCCAGGCACGAAGCATCTATTCATCTTACACGTAAAGGCCCTCAGAGGAAGAGCTCTAACAAGCCCAGTTACTCTGACTACAACCAAACAGCCCTCATTGTCAGAACATTCTTAATGTCTAATCTCAAGCCCTCTGCCACACCATAAACCAATTTCCTTCCTTTCTGATCCCTAGTCCTAGGAAAGCAGTTGTGAGTCGTGGTTCAAAGCAAGGGCATCAGCATCTCAATCCTGGAGCTTGGCCACTCAGGAGCTGTGTGATTCAGGGAGCCTGTTTCTTCATCTGTAAAATGGGTGCATAAATGCTTACCTCACTGGGTTGTTTTAAAAATTAAATGAAACATTATGTACAAAACACTTCACAACGTGTTTGGCATATAGTAGAGGCCCAAGAAATGGTGGCTATTATTATTTTAAACTGTTTACTCACTCCTCTTATATCAACTATTAAGTCCCTGTTTGACCTACACGGGGTCCCCCCTCCCTGGCCCACACTCCATGCACACGCACAACTCCCTCCGGAACACTTTTTCTATTTATTCTCTTTAGGTCTTCCAGTTTATGTTACCGAGACCACTGAAACTGGGAAGTGGGCAGCAACACCTGGGCAAGCACCTCCCCTTTGCTTTTCCATCTTAGGGTGCCTCAATTTGGCAGGAAGAGAAATGCTATGCCATCTCCCGATCCCTGTCCAAGAAAACAGGTGCTGACGGAGCCCTGCGGAAGGCTGAAAGGGAAACTGAACCAGTGACCTCTATCTGGAGATGGGGAGAATGCGATAGGGAGCTAGACTTTGCAACAGTGGTAGGATTTTTCTTTTAATTTCTTTCTGTGGCTGGCGTTTGGGTTGGGTTACGGTACAGTTGCTTGGTGCTGGGCACTTGCCGATGGGACTGGTCATTCGTGCTTTGGGTCTGAGAGGGACCTGGGGATGGGGTGAGGTGCTCGCCTCTACCTCTCCAGGTCACTGCAAAGCTCCAGTCACTGCTCTGCCCAAGCAGAAGTGCAAATTAATTTTACAGCATCACACAGCTACTTGGTTACATAAATCCAAGGGCGTGGTGGGAAAGTGAACTGGAGAGGCAGCGGCCAGGATAGAGAGCGGGAAGGGCAGAGGGGCCAGGACTGCTGGGTGAGCAGCCATTCTCCCCAGGCAGAAAATCGGGCTGAGGGGAAGTTTAGATGAAGTTGGGCTGAGTCAGTGACCTTTAGGAAGGAAAAGGAAGCCTGAATGATCGGAACTGCCAGAGAAGGTACATCTCAGCTCATTGATTCTAGATCAGGGACTCTTGAAGTTCTCAAACATAACCATCTTCTTCTCCATGCTAGTTCTTTCCGGGGGCCTTTCTTACTCTCCTACCTGGATACTTATCCATCCATCCATCCCTCCATCCATCCGTCCATCCCGTCAGTCATCTAGTCACATACTCTGCTAGACGCTGTGGTCACAGTGGTGGAACAAGGCAGATGCAGCATTTCCTTATCCTGAGATGGAACCTCTAGCTGCAAGGCAACTAGACATTAAAAAAAGAAGTGCAGAAACAAATATTTAAATTATAATTGTAACTGGTACTGTGGAGAACTAGAGGAGACTCTAGCTTAGACCCACAATGTCTAGGTTGACTTAAAAGATGAATCAGGATTGATACGCAAAGATGATATTCCAGGCAAAGGGAATGGCTTAGGTATGGGCCTGAGCCTGGTGGGCTTCCCAGAAACTTCACCAAGTGCCTGAGGTGAGATGAGGGGAGGAGAGCTGCTGGAAATAATGCGGGGCCTTGCAGGCAATGTTAGGATGTGAGTATAGTTTTGTTTTGTTTTCCTAAGAACAGGGGGGGCAGTCACTGAAAGGTATTATATAAGGGGGTGACATGAGCAGACTTGTATTTTGAAAAGGTCACTGTGGAAGTGGATTGCAGCAGTCCAGAGGAGAGGTCATGGTGGCTTGGACCACGGTGGCGGCAGCAGGTGAGAGAGGTGTTGGACTTCAGCTGCATTTTGGAACTAGAATTTGGAAATAGGATTTAATGTGTCTTTGGACTTGGGGTGGAGAGGGAGGGTCAAGGACATTTGGCTTGGGCCATTGGGCAGCACCACGCATGGGGATTGGGAAGCCTGGGGAAGAAGCCCTTACATTACTTTTTTGGTAGCTTTTCTGGTACTTTTCACCCTTTGCCTTTTGTTTTAATGATTCCACAGCATTTGTTCTTGAACCAGAAGGTATAAAAGAACTGAGGGGGAATTCCCTGGTGGTTAGGGCTCCGAGCTTCCACTGCAGGGCCGCGGGTTCGATCCCTGGTTGGGGAACTAAGATCCTGCATGCCCTGCAGTGCGCCCCACCCCCCAACAAAATAAATTAAATAAATAAAAGAACTGAGGCCCGCTATTAGTGGCTCTGCTCAGATTAGAAGCCAGCTTTAGCCTCCTCTGTGATGCCTCACAGGGTTTCCCTTTCATGGCTGGGGCAGGGTGTACTGGCTCATCTTCGTATTCCCCTTGAGCCCAGCACAACACCCTGTGCACAGAGGGTTTCAATAATGAGGTTTTCTACAGCCCTGTGTACCTGGCACTGTGCCGTGCAGTGAGGACCTGAGGCATAGTCCTTGCTCTCAAGAATCTCACTGGTCATGTGAGAACAGGGCCCCCTCGGGTAGCAGGCTGGGCCACGTCATCAAAACGGAAGCCCTCAGGCCATCTGCAGAGGCCAGCACTGCTCCCTACTGCTGGAAAGCACAGATGGAGGGAGATACAGATGTGTGTCCCTGAGGGCATCCTGGCCCCTCACGCACCAGTAACTCCATCACCATGGGGCACCCTTGGAGACCTTGCAGAAGAGGGGCCTTGCTTCTGCTCTGCGGAGCCACACCTTCAGCTCCAGCAGAGACCTTAAGCAATAAACCTGCAGCAAAATGAGGGGACCTGGTGGAGTGTATGCCTTGCGTTTATTACATTTTTCATGGGTACATATCCTTTTCTTTATGCAAAGCCCTGAGGAAGTTTATTACTAAAAAATGGAGGGACTTCCCTGGTGGCGCGGTGTTTAAGAATCTGCCTGCCAATGCAGGGGACACGGGTTCGATCTCTGGTCTGGGAAGACCCCACATGCCGCGGAGCAACTAAGCCCATGTACAACTACTGAGCCTGCGCTCTAGAGCCGCGAGCCACAACTACTGAGCCCGCGAGCCACAATTACTGAGCCCGCGTGCCACAACTACTGAAGCCCACGCACCTAGAGCCCGTGCTCCGCAACAAGAGAAGCTGCCGCAATGAGAAGCCCGTGCACCGCAACGAAGAGTAGCCCCTGCTCGCTGCAGCTAGAGAAAGCCCACGCACAGCAACAAAGACCCAACACAGCCAAAAATAAATAAATAAATACATTTATTTTTTAAAAATTAAAAAATCAGATTTTTAGCCAGGTTTTTACTGCTTTTACAAAATGAATGTACCTGTTATGGCTTTGGGTGAGATCCTGCTTCTCATCAGGGAGCTGAGTATGAGTGAGTTGGACCTGGACAGGGGCCGTATCTGACCAGAGTCATCAGCTTTCCCATCACAGGTGCTGCTCACGGTCTTTAGCATCTGTTTCTCTGGCTCTGATTAGATTGAAAGAGGGAAGATAAGGTCCTAGCTGGGGCCAGAAGGGTGGGAAGGATCACATCTCTTCCTTACATAATGGAAAAAAGAACATCCTCCTTCCCCAAACTGGGGATCTCAGAACCACCATCAGTATCATGACTTTTTTTTTTTTTTTTTTTGCGGTACGCGGGCCTCTTACTGTTGTGGCCTCTCCCGTTGCGGAGCACAGGCTCCGGACCCACAGGTTCAGCGGCCACGGCTCACGGGCCCAGCCGCTCCGCGGCATGTGGGATCTTCCCAGAACGGGGCACGAACCCGCATCCCCTGCATCGGCAGGCAGACTCTCAACCACTGCGCCACCAGGGGAGCCCTGTGTCATGACTTTTTAAAAGAGGTTTATTTTATTTTTCTGAACAAATGGAAAAATACACCATGGGCAAACAATATGGTAACAATACATACATTTAGTGCACTTTCAATGATCTCAATAGGACTTTAAAACATCTTTCCAGTAGACTATTTTTCCAGCGATTTTAGGTTCATAGCAAAACCGAGTAGAAAGTATGGAGTTCCTGTATTCTCCCCGCCCCATACACACAGTCTCCTTTACTGTCAGCCTTCTGTTCCAGAGTGGTACCTTTTTTACAATCCATGAACCTCCATTGACACATCTTTATCACCTCAAGTTTGTAGTTTACATTGGGGTTCATTCTTGGTGTTGTACATCCTATGGGCTTGCACAAATATGTAATGACATATATCCACCATTACGTACCATAATGGTGATATCATAATGTATCATTCAGAGTATTTCACTGCCCTAAAAATCCTCTGTGCTCCACTGATTCATCACACAGGGGGATATATGTATATATATATTCACCTATATATATATATTTGTCTATATATTTTAAAATGCATACAATGGTCCTGATCAATATTTATTTCAAAGTATCTTCTGAGCTTTAGGGCTTTTATGAAGCTATCAGGGCAAGCTTTGTGTTTCCTGTTCTGCTTTTCTCAACATAATTTCATACCTGTATTTCCATATATTGACACAGTTCACATGTCATTCTTAATAGTTATGGAGCATGCCGTGTCTAAACAGTTGGTAGCTCTCACTAATCATTTGTTATCATTTTTCTCCTATATGATATTGCAGAAAAGATTTAAAAGGAGATATGAATATGATTGTAAGATGCATCACTAGAATATGAATAATAACAGCGCTCTTTGCAAAGGTTGCCCCCTGGACATAAACATTAATTCATGCCTCCAGCCAGGGCATATACAGCAGCCTCTGAAACAGAGTGTTCCATCTCTGTTTTAATGTCTGTGAAGGGAAAGGATCCCATTATGTCCTGAGGGGACTCATTTACTACTGTGTAAATACAGGATCTTAGCCAGCTTTCAACTAGAATGTTCTTTCTAATGTATAACACGAATCTCTTTGACGTGAATTTAAGCTTTCTACTCTTCCTCAGTGTGGACAGTTTCTCTGACCTGCGTATAGCATCCCTGTGCAAATCGGAAGAGTCTGATGAATTATAGGGATCACTTATATGGACTAATATTCTGCTGGAGGACGGCAGAGGCTTTTCATGAATTTTCATCAAACCCTTTGAGGTAGGTACTATTATGATTTCTATTTTACAGATGAGAAAAGAAGACGATTCAATCCACTCCCAGCTTTAAAAGATTATTTCTCGGGGCTTCCCTGGCGGCGCAGTGGTTGAGAGTCCGCCTGCCGATGCAGGGGACGTGGGTTCGTGCCCCAGTCCGGGAAGATCCCACATGCCGCGGAGCGGCTGGGCCCGTGAGCCATGGCCGCTGAGCCTGCGCGTCCGCAGCCTGTGCTCCGCAATGGGAGAGGCCACAACAGTGAGAGGCCCGCGTACCGCAAAAAATAAAATAAATAAATCAATAAAAATTATTTCTCATTTTACATGTCTCCTATTTGGAATTTCAATGTACTTCTCCCAAATACCCAACTTGTTAAAAACGAAGTGGTGAGAGGTCCTATGACTGCTCATCAATTGCTTACTGTGAGCCTGGGAACTGTGGATTCATTTTCTTACTTAATTCTTAGGATATCTCTGGGAGGCAGTATTATTACTCATTTAATAGGTGAGGAAATTGAAGCTCAGAGAAGTGAATGTACTTGCCCAAGGTCACACCAGAAAGGAATGGGACTTGACCTGGAACCAAAGTCCAGCTCCAAGGTCTTGGGCTTCCGGCTCTGCCTACTGTCTCCCTAAATGTCCCGGCATCTCTCTCATCTACACAGAGTCTAGCTCTTCATTTTATTTGTAACTTTTTGCCTCTTCCTGGAAATAGGGGATCTGAAAGTCCCTCTGTGTGTATGTGGTTGCCCTGCTGTCAGAGGAGACCAAGCAAGCTTTCAAACCCAAGTCAGAGGAGACCAAGCAAGCTTTCAAACCCAAGACCTTGTGTGGGTGGGGGTGGGGGACCTGGTCAGGGCCCTCAGGGTGAAGGCAGAGGGGAAGGAATCTCCTTCTCACTGTCTATTTGGAACCTCCTTCTCACTTCCTGCAAATAACCGAAGGGAAGCTCAGAAAGGGCTGGCAGTGGCACCAGAGGAGGACAGAGCAAAACTGTCCCTTGAGTTTGCAGTTTGAGACTGTCCCAGTCCCATCGTTCAAGGACGATCGTGGCTTTGGTGTTTGTTAGGCCTGGTTTTGAAATCTTGGCTCTGCCTCTTCCGGGCTGTGTGAGGTTGAGCCAGTGATACCCCTCCCCCACCCAGTGAGTCTCCGCGCCCTCTGTCACATGTGAAAAGGGGATAGGAATTCCTGCTAGTGGTTATGTGGAGGACTAAGTGTGATGAGATGCACAATTAGCCTGGTGACTGCACCAGCTGCAGTTTAGAAAAACCTCTTTTCCTCTCCTTCCTTTACTGCCTTCCCTGGGACACTCTTGGGTCACCTCAGCTGCTTCCTGCCCCATGTCTGTCAGACCCTCAGCCCTGCCCCTGCTGCCCTAGCTGCCCCTCAGCTCTCCTGGAGAGATGGAGAAGGAAGCAAAGAAACCCAGGCCAAACCTTGGCTTCTGCCCACCCCTCTCCCCAGGTGGGGGCAGAGCCCCGAATGCCTCTCCCTCTGTCCAGACACTCCTCCGGGCCCTCCCCTCTCCTTGCCCACCTCCCAGCAGTTAACAATGACTCACAGATCAAAGGATGCCCCAGCAGGGATCCTTAACCACCGAGAGCTTCAGGGTCCAGAGCTCTGGATATTACAGGCAAATCTTTGCATGTATTTGCATTTTTCTGGAAATAGAATCTTCAGGGATCCCTGACCTCTCTGGTTAGATTGGAGGTGGGGAAAAGGACTCTGTGTGTTTCTTCTGCGTGGACTAGAACTTTCCTTAGAACTTAGACAGCCACTTGCAACTTCAGCGGAAGAAATCTGGTCCCACCCACAAAAGGGAGTGAGCCAGAGAGGAGGGGCCCACTTTTCCACAAGGGAGGGCATTCCTAGAGGAAGGCAGATCTTCGGTTATAGACCCTACAGATACCCAGTCTCCTTCTATTCTGCCCACTCACTCACTCACTCATTCATTTTATTCTTCAATCAGCATTTATTATTGTTGCCTACTGTGTGCCTGGCTTTGCACTAAGTAATATTGGACATACAAACATCAGACCGGCGTTCTCTAAAGTGTGGTGCTGCAGACCAACCTCATCAGAATCCCCTGGGTGCTTGTTAAAAACACAGGTCCCATGCTTGGTGTCAGTTTATTTATCTCTTGTAAAAATAAAATACAGTGTGCGTGTGTGAAAAAAAAAAAAAAGAGTGAACTTCCAGGAGTGAGATTAACAAATTAAAGGAAATAACTTTTTGTGGCACTACTCATTAATGCTTTCCAAAAGTGTTATATGTATATACAGACTCCTTATAATACTATCAGCTTTGGATGCTATGTTCTTGCAATTTTGTTACTATAATAATGTTACATAGTATCTCTGGATTTTAAAAATTTATCTTTTCTAATGATTAAAAATAAATAAATAAATATGTTATTTTTCATAAATAATTGTCATTAAAATGAATATCCCTCAATAGCAAAAAAAAAACAAACAACAAAACAGGTCCCTGGACCTCAACCACTGAGGGCATTGCCTGGGACTCTGCATTTCAAACAGGCTCCCCGGGCTCATTAAATTAGTTGAGAGCCATTGCCAGAGACTGGCATCTCTCACAGCCCTTGGCATTCATAGCACGAAGTGTGTTAGCTGGCCTGAGAACATGGTCCCGACACTTTCATAGGATACGTAGCCCCATCCCTGCCTCTCCCCTGGCTCGTCCCTGCCCTTCTCCATGCTGGGCCCTGTGAAGAGGAGGGAGGGGAGGAGCTGCCCGCCCATCCACCCACCACAGCCACTCTGGGGGTATAGTCTTGGGCAGATGGTGAATCTCAAGGGCAGAGAGGCTGTTGCAGCCTGCACCACTCCATCCTGACTAGGCAAAGATCTGATAGCATCAGTTAATGCCAGCAAGGCTCCCTCACTGCCTGGGCCTGTCCCAGGTATTAATTGCTAATTAATACCTCTATGGTCCCTTGGGTCCCTGGGATGAAAGGTTTGGGAAGACCTGGGGAAACTGAATGGTTCATCTAAAAGGATCTTTCTACCTATAATAAGTGTAAGGAAACTGAAGCTGGAATCAGCAGCGGCATGGGAAGTGGAATCTAGAAACGTACCAGGTACATTTCTGGAGCTCACTACAAAAGCTTTAAATACAGCATCCCATCAATACCCACCTGCACTCCAGGTGGTAGACACTACGATGCCCCCCACTTTGTAGGGGGTCACAATGAGACACGGGGTTCTGTCCAAGGTCACGCAGTTAGTGCAGCAGAACTAGGGCCACACCCAGGCCATCTGACTCCGAAGTCTGGGCTCCCACTTAGATTCTCCAGGGGCTTCTGTGCTACACAGCCCTGGGTCCCACCCAAGCCGCAGCCTCTTGCCCAGGGCCAGATGTGCCCTGTGTGCTCGGCCCCAGATGGGGAGGGCAGGGGTGGTGTCCCCGCTGCTGCAGCCCTTGGCTCCCACTCCCAGCTGAGCCTTTGGACCTGATCATGGACTACCTGTTCCTGGGGAGGATGAGGCAACAGGGAGCTGGGGAGGGCGGGGACAGGTCCTTCCCCTCTCCAGGGTCAAGGGCCTCTAGGAGAATCTACACCCTGGGCCTTC